>NW_026294391.1:80891711-81539211 GCF_007827085.1 Peromyscus californicus insignis | reverse complement strand
GATTGATAACAAAAGGGTGTTAAAACTTTTCTTAACTGATAAGAGTCTTCATTTACTGTAGAAAGCACGTATGGTGGCTTCTGGGTACCAGTTTGTATCAGCAACTCAGCAAAGTATAAAAGTTATACAAAGCAGATCACTATTAACACTTCACCCGAAGTAGAAGTAGAAACCTTTGCTGAGTATGAATCATAAAGGTTAATCTGTAGCTGGTATGTACTATGTTGTAATAACAGTCTGAAATCAGTTGTATCCTATATCAGATGGAACAAAAAAATCCATTGTGATGGGAAAATGATAAAATAGAAGTACTAAATAAAATATGTTTAGAAATACACGTTCCCATTTGGACCTTTATTAGGAAATCTGTTGATTCCAGATTGCAACTGGAGCTTCAGTTGACGATTCATGATACTTGCATTTTGCTCATGATCCACCATTGAGTTAACTGCACTTCAGCACAGTGGACTGAAGAAGAAGAAGAGACGATGCAGATGGTGACAAAAGGAAGGGAGAGAAGTGCTTTCTTCAAGAGTTAGTGCAGTCTTACACATTTTTCCTTTTAAAAATGCTTCTAGTTAACAAATATAGAGCCAAATATTTGAAACTATTGATTGTTGTTGTTGCTGTTTAACGTTCTACAAAAGCAAATGTGTAGTTTCCTTATATGGACACCCTTATAAGTAAGTACATTCAGCAGCAACCTATAATAACACAGATGGAAAGATCCTTCTTCCAGAGGCCTCGCATTCTGGCAGGTCTGAAACATGTTGTATTCAGGTATCTGTAACTTAGAGTATAAAAGGTTTATCTTTTGCATGCAGTTATTAATTCGTGTGTGAGTGTATTTCTGTGTGTGTGTGTGTGTGTGTGGGCGTGCGTGCGAGCATTTGTAAGAGAGAGAGAGGGGATATATATGGAGTAGGCATACCTATAGCACAGTCTGTGTGTGGAGGTCAGAGGACAACCTGTAGGCATCATTTTCTCCTTCCACAATATGGGTTTAGGGGATTGAATTTGAGATATCAGTCTAGGTGGCAGGTAACTTTATCCACTGAGCTATATAGTCTGCCAAAAGAGTTATATTTAAATGCAGAATTTTATTTTAGTGTGTATGTGCATGTGTGTGATAAATGTATGTTCATCTGTGTGTGCAAGTACCCATGTACGTACCTTTACATAGGCCATGGGAAAGTATCATATATCCTCTTCTATTATTTACCACCTTATTTCCTTAAGATAGAGTTTTTCATGAACCTAGTAGTTACTGGGGATTTGAACTCAGATCCCCATGTTTGTGAGGAGAACACATACTCAGAAATTTTCTTTGTCCTGGCTGGCTAGTAGTTGGGACAAATCTGTAGCCACTCGTGTCCCCCAAGTAAGCATACAGAAGTTTATATTAATTATAACTGCTTGGCCATTATTTCAGGCTTATTACTGACTAGCTCTTATACTTAATTTAACCCATAATTCTTATCTATGTTTAGCCACTTGGCTTGGTACCTTTTCTTAGTTCTGCGTTCACATCTTGCTTCCTCTGTGTCTGGCTGGCAACTCCTGACTCTGTCCTTCCTCTTCCCAGAATTCTTTTAGTCTGCTCACCCCACCTATACTTCCTGCCTTGCTACTGGCCAATTAGTGTTTTATTAAACCAGTATACAAAATCATTATCACACAGCAAGAATAAGCTAAGGAGAAACTTCTAGCCAATCTCAAGAACACAGCTAAGATCAATAATACCTTTAGCTCCCTTAAGTTTGTCTGAGTAGCTCAGCTTGCTATTCTTTTATTAAATGAGGTAACTTTTTTTTTCTTTTTTGTTTTTTTTTGAGACAGGCTTTCTCTGTGTAGTTTTGGTGCCTGTCCTGGAACTCACTCTGTAGACCAAGCTGTCCTCGAACTCACAGAGATCCGCCTAGCTCTGCCTCCTGAGTGCTGGGATTAAAGGTGTGCGCCACCACCACCCGGCCATTAGGAAATTTCTTAAAGGTGAAAAGGGACACAAACAAGAAATTTCAAGCATCCAGCTTTTAAAGGGATTGGTTAGACATCCAACCTAGAAACCATACAATCTAGGTGGAAAACTATGGCAGCTGGAGAGGAAGAAATGAGACACAGATCAATGGAAACAAGTACATGGAAGCATCATCATCAACTTAAAGATGCTGTTCAGCTTCTTGATTCACAAAATAAGGAGCAAGAGCTAAATCCATAATTATTTACTTCTGGTTACAAAATGTCATGGTGCTAATCTGAATATGGCAAAAAACTGTCTTAGGGTAACGTGTAAAGAGTGCAGCAATTCCCCTGTGTTTGATTTGGTTCACCCACTCTCTGCCATCTGTCCTTTCTTTTGGACCACCTTCATTAAACTGTCAAGTTCACACATTCTCTTTCACATTTGCATTTTATCTAAAAGTATGAAAACACAGCCAAAAAGAAGGCAACATTTTTTCAGAGGTTTTGATGGGGTAAGTTAAGGTCAATGTTTTCAGCATTAACTCTGAATGTCCTTGTTTTTTTATGAAGTTAAGTCAGACCCTTAATATACAATTTAAATGCAGCTTTGACTGACTAGGAAATGTTATTTAAAAATCCCCAGAAGACACAGATCAAAGGACAGTAAAAATGCATCCCATATTTGATTTAATGATGCTTTGAATTAAAGTAAACGGAACATATGTCAAAACCTTGATCCATTGATTATTCAAGTTCAGTTTAAGGCTAACCTGCTATAGCTTCACACAAGTCTATTGCCTAATATATAATGCATAGCATACACTACCTGTTAGTAATAAATATCAATGACTTCAAAGGCATTAAAGGTTTCTAAGCCTGAATGTGAGTTGTGTTCATAGCTTTAATGTGATGTTTTTCTTCTCTGAGATGGAAGATCCTACCTTCTTCTGTTCGGCCCTGAGGAACTTTAACAGCGCTACAACCATTGTTGGTGTCTAATAAGGACTGGAATTTCTTTTTCAGTCTCTTACATTGTTTTGTTTCCCTCACTACTCTTCGTAGCTACTGCGATGTTGACTACCACCACTTCCATTATCATTATTTGTTACACTTTTACCATTTATTTTACCCAACCCAGAGTCTTCTGCTATCCCTTTTTGCAACCATCTTCTATACCTCTTACACATGTTTCCATAGGAACGATTCACATCTCTTACTGGATATCCCACTTGCCTCTGCCGCAAACATCTTTCACTCCATCCTGTTAATAGTAAAATCTTCTCTCCCAGTCTCTCAGGCTTGAGCACTTCAGTCACTCTAGCCTACTTTCTCTACCTGGTCCTTCACACACAATCAATTTCTAAGAGCTCTTGATCTTACTTGCTTGGTATCTCTTACATCTGTCCCCTCCATTCTGATTCCACTGCCAACACTCTGGTTAATGCTCTCATTACGTTTTCATACTGGGCTACTTTAATAGCTTTCTAATTGCTCTCTCACCATTTATCCCTCTTTACTCCACTGCATGCTGTATTCCCTGTCAGAAAGCCCTCAAGATAATTCTGGTCCAGTTCTCACCATGCTCAAAAAATATTAACACCTGCTCATTGCCAGCCAGCCAAGTATTAACTACAGACTCTACCCTTAAAGTCTCCTATGATACAAAACCACATTTCAACTTCTGTGATTCATGTCTATATAACTTGGATATAACTTTAGGAAAATGACCTATGCCATACTTCCTCTCAAGGCCATCCTTCTCTCCTTCTCTCCAAGCAGCAATACTAGCAATTCCTCCAGGTCCATCTCAAACTGACTGTATCCTGATATTTCTTATATGTCACCACTAAAGCCATTTTGATATTCTAAAGTTATTATTCTGAAGGGATCCTTTGGGAGGCAGTGTGAAGAAAAGGTAGATCAAATCTTCAGTCTGATAGACAACAGACTGAAGTTCAGGAGAAGCTTTCTTCAAAGGTCACGTGGAAAAATCCTCTATGTGGATAATTATTAAGAAGTAAATGAGAAGATCAACTGAATTCAGTAACATCATGGATGGTCAATAATCACCAGGCATTGTGCTTATCCATTTCTGATGGCCATAGTAGATCTAACATAATCTTTTGCCCATATGATTCGAAATTAGAGCTTAAGCAATCCTTTGGATTTATCTTGATAAACATTAATCCAGATAGCTTCCTCTGAGTTGTGTCCTTTCTAATCACTTATCTTTGTACCATTATTTCATTTTGTCTTTAGTTAATATAATATTTTTCTGTACATTGGGTTTTGGGTCATTTGTGTGTTTATTTTACTTTACCTTCTTGGCTTCTAAGATCCTTCAGAGAAACAATGTCTCAATAGCTATATAGACCACAATGCCTATGCAAAACGAAAGTGGAGGAAGCAATCTAGTAAGAAGGGTGTGGCTGAAGGAGGGACTTTAGGCTCAGAAGTTACATTTGCATAATACACTTTTATTTATAGCAATGCATTGGCTTATACTTCTGGAGGTCAAGAAAGGGCATCAAGTGAACTCCTTTGAATTATATCATGTTCTTTATGTAGCTTTACATAATTTGTCCTTACTGTGTACACAGACTGGCTCAGGTATGTTTTCATATGCTATATGACAAGGACTACCTCAGACTCTCACTCTTCTTTTTAGTCTTCCTTCCTCCTTTCCTTCCTCGATGCCTTCTTGGGATCCTTTCCTATTAAAACAAATGCTTTGAGGTTATGAGGGTAGCTGTGGTATAGTGTTTTGGAGATTAAATAAATCTGAGTTGGTATCTGCCTGTATACCTGTCAACAAATGATGCAATCTGTCTGCTCACCATTCTCTTTGTCTAGAGATCATTAATACTATTTTTGCTTAACATGTAGAGTGGAGGAGTAATAGCCTCTCAAGACAAATAAGGTACTCATCTAGTAATTTTGCTTATGCTTCAATTTTGTACCACATGGATATGAAAATTTAGATATGTGATGGTACTGATTGAAACCAGAAGAATATTCAAACTAGGAACAGTCACTGTGTCTTTAGTATGCTTTATGTACTTTTGTAATTTTGACAACATAATTATGAATTACTCTTTGTTCTTGAGCAAATGAAGAACCCTTGTGCAATGAAATGGTACAAATGCTCATTTCACTTATGCTAATATTTCCAGAAAACCTCGGTGCTGTCTATTTATGATTCTGGAAATGTAGATAGATATTGTTTTCTATCATAGCATCAGCTGTGAAACTACAAAATTTTACCATCCTAATGGGGCTTATCTCAACAAAGCTTTTCGAAATAATTTTGCTGTCATTTGGACATCCTATTATCTTCTCCTCAAAATTTGGCACTAAAATAAATGTTTTCTTTTTACTCATTTGCTTTTGGAGGAAAAATGAAATTCAGAATGTGTTTTCTAGCAAAATGGTGATTGTTTTAAATTTTTTAGCCGATTTTCTACTCTTTCTTGATGCTTGGGGTAAATTTAAATAGCTGGTAAGGAAACAGTTCTATGCACTGAAAACATTTTCTTCCATAAGTATAGGTTTTCCTTTTTGTAAGTGTGTTTTTCTTAAGGAGTGAAGGCAATAACAGACAGAATTGTCTTTGGGGCTCACGTAATTTATTTACTATCTATAACTTGAGCTCTTAACACTCTGTGATTCTCTATCTTGACCCTTCTGTGGGGTGGGTCCGTTGTTGGGTTGACAGCGAAGTGGCAACAGCAATTAGGGCCTCATACTCAGTCAACATAATATCTACAATGAAAACTACACGTATAGATTTTTTTTATTCACTCAGTTCAGAGTTTTGTTCTTTCTTTCTTTCTTTCTTTCTTTCTTTCTTTCTTTCTTTCTTTCTTTCTTTCTTTCTTTCTGGAGCCTTCTGAGGTAACATAACATTCTTATGATGTGAGAAAAGAAAGTAAGGCAGTGTGGGTATACAAGTATACAAAGTATTGCATAAAAGTAAGACTTGGCCACCTGCATTGCCTCCACAGTGAGTATCCTGTATAATACAATTTAATGTAAATAGTCTCTTTGTTGTATTTTAATGCCAAATTGGTGCCTTTAAATTTTGATTTATTTTTAATTATGTGCATGTGTGTCTGTGTGTGAATTTGTGCACATGTGAATACAGGTGCCCTCAGAGTCCAAAAGAGTGTGTGGGATTCCCTGGAGCTGGAGTTACAGATGGTTATGAGCCACCTGACATGGGTTTTTGGAACAAAACTTGTAGTGGCTGAGCCATAACTCCAGCTCCCATACTGATGCCCTTTAAGACTACGTTTTCCTCTTTCACTTTTTGACAAACTGTAAACAGACATGAAGCAAATCAAACTATTCTCCAAGGAAATATGATATCGTGTGTGTGATGCTGAGCAACTGATTAAAAATTGGAATGAAACAATAGAAATTATATGCCCAATACCATGTAAACATATTATTTTTGACATTTATGTATTTATTTTTTGGCATAGGCTATAATTCTCTTTGAAGCTCTACACATCTCCTTTCCACATTCCCAGATGCATGCTTCTGTGCAGAGCAAAGAGCCAGATATACATGTTGGAATTCTTCTTTCTACCAATATGATATTGAATAAATTATGCAACTTGGTTTGAAACTCAGCTTCTTCTTCCATAAAACGAAAATAATAATTCCTCTTTCATAACTTTGCGGTGATTCAAAAAATAGGATTTTTGTCATTTCTGGTTTTATTTAGCCTTTGAATTTATTCTTTTACAAGTAAACCTTACAAATAAAGCTTGTAACCAAAATGATATCTGCCAGTAACATAAGCAACCCAAAAATGTGTTTTACCAGCTTTTCAAAAGTATCTTAAAGCATTCTCTTTTTTATTTCATTTTGACTTCTCAATTTGGCATTTCAAGTCAATCTACTTGTACAATTCAGGCCCATTAAACAGGAAGTTGGCAGTTTTCTCATTTCCCTTTCATTTGCTTTATACACATGAAAATTGTACTTTTTTACTGTTTGTTATTGGGCTTATACAAAATATATCTCTTTAACAATTTAGATTGCCAGTCTTCTTGCAACACATTTTTCCCACTCTAGCCCTTAATAGTGAGCTCTTTTTTTTCCTTTGCCACTTTCATTTAACCTTTCGTGTCTCTGAGGCAACAACATGTCAATACAACATTTTGCTCTTTTAAAAAATGAAAGTAAAAATGCTTGATGATAAAATGCACTAATTACTTGCATTCAAGTTTCATGTGAGGGTAAGACTGACAACCAATAGATTTGGTTGCTATGGTACAGAATATAGCCCTTTATTTATAACTGCTTCATTAGAAAGTATTTGAAATTAATTTTCATCAGATAAAGAAAGCTGTGGTATGGTCAGAATTATAGATGTCAAGGTAACACTGGTGTTGAAGAATGCTCCCCCCATCTTGCCCCGGACTGCAAGTGGTGGATTACAGATCACTTCAGAAACGCTATAATGAAGCTTCACTGTGTTTACTTAAAAGAACATTATTAGCATAGTAATTTTGTAAGATTAATATTCTACTAAATTGTCTCAAAGGTTTCAGATAACTCTTCTAATTTTGTGGGAAATTGTTACCAAAATTACATCTCTTATGAAAAACACATTAATGTATCAGACAAGATAAATACATTTTAATAAATAAGCATTGTGTTACAAAAGAGTTACATCTTATTTGAACCTGGTATAATGAGTAATGGAGCATTTCAACTTGATACAATGAGTAATGAAACCTTTCACCAACACCAATGATTCACTATATCATTAAAATACACTGGATTTTTCAGAGAGAGACATTAAAATCATCACAGACTCCCATTCAGAGTCTACAAGAATAAAGCCTGAATTATTTTCCATGCTCTGCCAGAGCAAGAGACAGAGGCTGCTTGCACAAGTTGTTCCTAGAATTCTAAAAGGAGCAGAGGCTGAATAATTTATTTCCCCTGTAGTGGCCCAATACTGTACTACAAAATGGTATACCTGATGAAACTAACCCTTTGTAACTTGACATCTTAATAGCCTAGTGTTAATTTTGACTAGGTTTTATAGCATCATTTATTTTTCATTATCTCTGTAGATTTGCACAGGCTTTGTAAGATTGTTAACAACTGAATATAAAATTGGAGCTATAAATCAAGAATGAAAATGGGAAAAGTAACTCTGCTATCAAATAACAGTATATTGTTTGCATTTCAATAACAGAATCAACCAAGTATAACTGTTTCTACAGTCCCATTTCTTACTTTTTTTTCAAGAATATTTTTTTCTTCCTGGATTTTTTTTCTAATCTCCTCTTGAACTTTCTGTATGGGTTTTAAATGTTTTCTCCTTCAAGATAAATGGATACCTAATTCATTGTTGGTGATGACTGTTTTGTTGTACCAGATAATATTAGACTACAAAATTAGAGTGCTATTAGTATCATCGCATTTCATTTCAAATTACCTTTTAGAATCTCAGCTGAGGAAAGCATATAACTCCATTCCAAGTCCTTAGATACAGGAAAAGACAAAAGATATTTCAAAGATGGTAAGTGTTAATAGCTTATATTTTTTTAAACTTCGCCAAAATTCAGGGAATGGACATTTGAGCCTTCTAAGCTGATAACATTTCAGCAGCAAAAGCTCTCTCTAAGAAATTATTTTAAATGTAAGTCAGTTATAAAAAAAAATCCCTAGATATTTTGGCATTGCAAAGAACTTCAGGCTGAAATGGCAACATTCCATGTCTGGAATTTCACAGCCAATCTAATTGTGTCCATTTTGATATTTCCAGATCAGCTCAATGATTTTTTTTCCACTTGGATTCTGTTTGCCTCACATAGCATATAGGAGACAGTCACCCTGGAGTAGCTAAGTTGTACATAGGGGAATTCTTCGGACTTTATCAGCACTGATGCAAATGCAGCCATCACCAAACGTGAAAGAAAACTGCTGGGAGTGTATCCTGGGTTTAAAAATATGAATGTAAGGTTGGAAGCACAGACATCAGTCACGAGTCTGGAAGATAACTGCTTTGGGACACACTTAAGGGGATAGTCGTTCTTTGAAACTGGTGTCTTTTTCTTCTTTTGCATGTCTATTGGTTTCTTAACTTTGTACACAGTGTTGAACCTACTACCAAACGAAATATTCATTTTTGTCAACCATTTGATTGTAATGACTCCCAAATAATTTTTACACATTTTCCTATCAGTTCAGACACCAAATTGATGCACACAAATTGATCAATGTAAAACCTATCAACAATTACCAGTTACTGATATAACTGCGTTTTCATGTAGTCAACAATTCTTACAAAAATTCATTCCTACCACTGGCAGGAAATTATTTGTATTGATGGTATACTTTCATAAGGAACATAACTGTCACATTATGTATGTATAGTATGAAATGGCCTTCTCTGGAAGTAAAGGAGGAGTGGATAAAGGGGAGTGTGAGAGAAAGAGGATGATGAGACAATGGGGTTACATGCTCAAGGTACATTATATATTTGGATGAAAATGACCTTGTATAACCCAATATCATGGACAGTGAATATATACCATGGGGGCACAAAAAAGAAGATATTTGTCACAAGCCTACTAATATACATTACAATTTCATAATTTTATGTAAGTATGCCTATGTATTCATGCGAAAATGACTTTTAATAAGAACTATGAAATTTCAGATAACACTTTTCAAAGTACTTAGTAAACCGGGATATTGATCTCTTTCAAGAAGTGTCTTGAGAGTGTTGGAATAGCAACCGAAGCTCATTGTAAACATCAGGACAGCAGCATACAATATAGATGAGATTTAGGACTATTATGAGGTTTTGTGTTAAGGGTCCTTTTTTCCTTTTTTAACTTTTAGTTTTTGAGTCAAGATCTCCCATATCTCTAGGCTGAACTCAAGCTAGCTGTACAACAAAGAGTGATCTTGAAATCCTGAGCCTAAAGCTTCCATATCCCAAGTGCTGAGACGATAGGTATGTGCCACCAGACCCAGTGACATTTAGTTTTCAGATGAACATGTTTGGTAACAGTGTTTTTAGCTACTCTCACCGTATTTTCAAACTGTTTTATCTCAAATCTAACTGGAACTTGCTCTCCAATACCAAATTATTTGTTGATTCATTCCCCCATGTTTATTAAGGTGTCATGCAGGAAAAGCGTTCTTATTATGAAAGTGTTCTCATTTTGTTTTCCCAGTGTGAGTTTTATTATTCCTTTTGCAATCTCTTTGCCTGACAAAGATTTATTACCATCTATCTTGCCAATATCATCACTAGTATGAATAATGAGTGAGGGTAACTCCCCACTCACATTGGGGCTGGTGTTCACTCAACTTTAGGCAAGATGAGAAGTGAATAATTTTCTAATACTTCTTCAAACTTTTTTCCATTCCAGATAACAAACAAATAACAAGTTTAAAAAATAGGCTATACAAAATGAAATGAATTATAAATGTTCTGCTTTAAATCAGAAACTGGATTAAGAAAAACAAAGTGGCAGTGATTATAGTATCAAACATTATCTACCGAATACAGTCAAATTTCAGTTATCAAAATGGAATTAATGTGAATAACATGATGGTCAAATGAAATTATGAATGTATATATTCCTATCTTGCAAAATGATCTCATTTAAATGGCTGGTTTGTGATAAGACTCTTATGAGTGAAGCTCAATTGTAAATTTCAGTTCAAAAGGAGAGGGAAAAAATGTCATTTCATCTGCATCGCATGTTGCTCACATTTTTTTCTGCAATAAATCCAGGATGTTAGAGTCCTTAGGGAAATGTGAAGACTAATATCTTTTCAGTTGCTCTTGCACTTTAAAATGGTCGTCACAAATGGTATATAGCAGTGAAAAGTGTTCTTAAAAGCAAGACATCCAGTGTCACTTTAAGACTTGAAGTTCTCTGCACATTTCATGCAAATAAATTTTAATTTTTCAATAAGGAGTACACTGTTTAAACTGATGCTGAAGTACATTGATTGACCTAATTAGATATAAAACCCTGTCACTGAAGTCACCAAGAGTATATGATCTCATGCCCTAGGTAACACACTCAGTGTTTTTATTATTATTGTATGATAATTCCCTTAGATTTTTCTGTAAGGAATTCTCTCTGGGCTAAGTAATTGGTAGTTTCTCATGCATGTTTTAATAGTCTTCAGAAAAAAGGGTTCTGAACAAATGCCATCTACTATGGAATACCATTTGAACTGCATTTCTTTCTATAGCAGATTTCCCTAGTTGGCCAATTAATTACAAGGTATAAAGGTCTTTTTAAAGTCACTAAAAAAACCAACAATTACAGTTCATTGTTCCCATCTTGAACTGACTCTGGTAATATATGCAGCATGCATCATACATACCTTTTCAGTACTGTTAGGAAAAGATATAAATACATATAGCTTGTTCAAAGTTGTCATTAAAATGATATGTTCTTTGATTTTTGATCTTATCAGTCTAGGGACTGGAGAACTTAAAAAAAATCTATCTATCTATAAGCACTTTTGAACACTGCTAAAGAAGGTATTTTGATCTATACAGCAATTCTGACTGTGGGATGCATAAACAGGAGCTATGATCAGCACTGGAAGACTTAGATTTAGATAATTTAAGAAATAAGATTACAGGACACTACAGATTTAATTAATTTCTCCTATTTGTATGTGTGTTCTTGGAACCAGATGGAATTTTTTAATTCACAAGAGGCTGTTTGGAAGTTTCAGTGTGGGAAGTGCAGTTTTTTTTTTTTTTTTTTTTTTGTCTTTGCCTGATGAATGGCTCTCAAATATTTATAAAATTTTAGGGAACCTAGCTTAAACAGAGTACATATGATTTTAAGGTAAGTCTTCAGAATAACAGACATGTCTTTACTATTCAATTAGTCTGTCTTTAATTGATCACATATACAGACATAATGATGGTTTTCTCTGAAACTTAGTCTTTTTAATAGACCCTCGGTGGAAGGACCTAAGGTCTCCTGGGCTCAGAGCTAACTTTTAGTGCATTTGTACGAAACTTTGACACTATAGAATGACAGAAGATATAAAACTGTGATATTTCTGCCCTAGTATTTTCTGTATTTAATGTTATTACACATCATCCATGTAAAGAACTCATTCATATATAGTACATGGCTTACAGTAAGTATATAAATATATTGGATGAATGAATATGGGACTGCACATTACTTATAATACAAGCCACATATTTGACACATATCTACATACTAAATATGTCACCAAGCTTATCCTAATTCTTTTTTAGACATATTAAATGTGATTATTTTTATTAAAACTATAAGTTAACATATAAAAAATGGGTATCATTGTGACTGTCCCATACATGTGGATCTTTTCACTTTAATCACATTTTATCCCATAACCCCTCTCTCTTATCCTAATTCTTAAAACAGCTACTATGTGTAACCTAATAAGCATCTTACTAATTTAATTTGGTATTTAATTGGTAATTTAAGTTGGTATGTATTTTTTAGGTAGCCTTTCTGTTTTAAAAAGATATCAGTTAACAAGTCTACTTAACAAAAAATGCATTTTAAAGTTTAGGAATGGCACTATTGCCCTAAGTAGTGTATGAAATCATTTAAAAGCTCCCCAGAGGTGTAGTTGATATTTGCCTAGGACAGGGGCTGTGAATTTTCTCTTTGGGATTACTGCTCTTATTATTGATACAGACCCCTCACTTCTTTGACCCTCATAACAATATTATTTCCCTTAACAATGGCAACCATGAGTTGGAAATTCTTGTGTGACATTATTCCTAAGGAGACATTAACAAATATCTATTTATCCTAGATAAGGAACCAATGATAGACCAAAGCACAATTTTGGGGTTACCTGCAAAAATAATGGTGAGGGCTTATTTATTGGAGCAAAAAATGACTCAAAGACAGACAACTACATCACCAAAGTCCACCCTAGAATGGTTGATAGCTTCCAAAAGATGGATACTAAAGCATACTGCACAATCTGTAGGCAGCTCAAAGAGGTGGAAGAGTGTCCTTTACAGCTGGCTCAATTCGTCTGTGCTTTCTCCAGTCAGTTTTAATTGTGTCTACCTCTTTTGGGTGACTTAACTGGTCTGACAGTGTCTCTCAGGACTTCTTATAGCTTATATATATGCTTTGAAAGGAAGAACTTAGTGACTCTAATCAGTTTCAGGACTTCTTAAAGCTATTTTGAGTTGTTTATTTCCTGAGCTTAACTAGCATACTTTCAGAAGGGATTGTTTCACCTCCTCTTAGAACATCCTGTTATTTTAGTTTCCTGTAAACATCCTTGTAGCAGGAATCTTAAAGGTACTTTTTAACAAAATCAAACCTGGGGCTAGTTATTGGGGTGAAAAGCTGGATGGTCAGAGAGACAGAACAAGTCACAGCTAACCTCACCTGGCCAACTTCTCAGCTGGTCTTGTTTCCTCAGATTAGAAGCTTCTTGTGTCCTCATCCCCATGGCTCTCAGCTGAACTGCTGCTCAAAAGCCTGAAGGTTAACCAGCCAAATGCCTAACAAGCCAAATGCTTCTTGTTTCTGGTCTTCACGCCTTATATATCTTTCCTTTCTACCATCACTCCCTGGGATTGAAGGCTCGCTTTCTGGGATTAAAGGCATGTGTCACCATGCCTGGCCGTTTCCAATGTGGCCTTGAACTCACAGAGATCCAGAGGGGTTTCTGTCTCTGGAATGCTAGGATTAAAGGTGTGAGTGCCACCATTTTCTGGCCTCTATGTCTATCTAGTGGCTGTTCTGTCTCTGACCCCAGATAAGTTTATTAGGGTGCACAATATTTTGGGGAACACAATACCACCACATTTCCCCTTTTTTGTCTAAAATTAAAAAAAGCTTATAACTAATACAAGAAAAATTATGTCCAATAAGTATATACAATATACATAGTCAAGATTACATTAACGATGTCTAGTCCATTAACATTTGACAGATTCAGACAAAAAACTCCATTAATATATAACAATGTCCAGTCCAGTAACATTTGACAAATTCAGACAAAAAAATTTCATTACTTATCTTATTTAAAACAAGTAATTCCTTTTTAAAGTATTTTTTTCTTTTCATAATAGATTCAGTAATCTACCTTTTGTCATTTTTATATCTTCCTCTTTTTCTTTTTAGTGTAGATTCAGTGATCTACCCATTTATCCTATTATTCTTTATCTTTTTTCTCAGAATAGACTCAATGATCTATCTCATTTCTTTTTTTTTAAACAAAAACTCTGAATCTAATCTCCTTGTTCAGCTTTTTTCCTGACCATTAACAATTAACAACTTGTAACCAACCATCATAAACAATGACAATATCCATAACTCATTAAACGACTAAAAACCTCCCATCCTACCTCTTGGGAATGTGGGCGTCATTTTCTTAAAATTACTTCCATCTTTAGGAGATCCTGAAAAGAAAATTTTGGGGTTAATTGTCAAGTCCTATATTATTTGTCCAGCCGCTGCATAATGAGAAAGTTCAGGGCTTGTTTCAAGTCCTTGTTCAAGTAGTCTGTCAGGCTGGATCATCTCAGCTAGCCATCTCAAAATTGTCCTAAGCAGTTTGTATTCCAAAGTCGATTTTTTGGTGGTGTTAATCAGCTTAATGGCTTTACCATAGTCCTTGTGGAATCATCATTGTGGAGTCCTGTCGTCTTTTTGAAGATTTCAAAGTCACTGTTAGGCGTGGTCATGGTTCACTACAGACTTTTTTTTGTGTGTGCCTCCTCTGTGGTTTGGAGTAATCACAGTCTGATAAATGTCTGTCTCTCGGAACCACGAATGCTCTTCCCTAGAAGAGTAAATCTTCACAGCAGTTTCTCCCCACCATTTGTCTTGCCAAACTTTTCCAAACTGACCTTTGCTGATGTTTTCTTGTAACACGATGGTCCTGGTAATTCTTCTCTGAACAAGCATCAGTAAACCCTTTGTCCCAGGTAGCAGCATCATTGCAGTCACCGACATGATGAGAAGAAGCCAGCAACTCGGAGTAGCAGCCACTGCCTCCATGGTCCCACCACTGTTTGTGGCTGGGCCCTGGCCGAAGTTTCTCCTGAGCAAGCCTCCTAGGGAGGCCCCAAACTCGGGATCCTCCTGCCTCTGCCTCCTTCAGTAAATCCTAGTGACATGCGCTACCACAACCCGCACTTTTTCATGAATTCGTACCACAAACGTTGGGTGCCAGATTTTTTTTTGTTGTTATCCAGTCTGTGTATAATGCCAAAGTTCAGGGTTTATCAGGAACACAATACCACCACACATCCTGTGTATTATTGAGCTTCCTTCCAAGGTGGAAGGTTATAAACTCATAGAAAAGTACTACAAAACACTGATGCACATGGAAAAGTGTGAATTTTTATTCCCATGTACTGGTATCACATTGAAAAGCATATTGAGCATAAATGTATATGGGGAAGAGAGTCCTATAATCTTTAAAAGTAGTTTTGATCTCGATGAATTAGTGTAGTTTTCATATCTCACAAGAAAGGTTTCTTTCTGCAGTAGACAACAATTAACACTAAAACTTAGAACTGGTAAAAGTGTGGAGAATTAGTATTTGGGGGTACTCACTCACAAATGAGACATTTGTTTTACATTCCCTTCCACCAAGACTCAGGATCCATCTTGGAAGAAGGATTAGAAAGATTGTAAGACCCAGGTTTGGAAGGGACTGGAACAGTTGAGGAGCGTTTTTGTGTGTGTGTGTGTGTGTGTGTGTGTGTGTGTGTGTGTGTGTGTGTGTGTGACAGAGAGAGAGAGAGAGAGAGAGAGAGAGAGAGAGAGAGAGAGAGAGAGAGAGAGAGTTTTCCTTAGAGATATGGCCCCTGGTAGGTTGACTATGCTCCCACAAATGGCCTCACACCATTGGGCAGCTAAAATAGTATTCAATAGGTTATTTGTTTAAAAAAAGACATGAAGTTGGAAGGGTTTAGGGGTAAATGTGGGAGGACTTAGGGGTAAGAGTGGGAGTAATTAAGATCAAAATACATTGTATACATGTATGAAATTTCTAATGAATTAATAAAAGTCTTAAAAATAGCTTTGGTCATTTTTGTATATTTACTATCATCATTAGAAACTAACACCCTATAAAGATTGAATAATGCTCTATAGTCCAACAGGTAAGATATAACACAGCTGGAATTGGAACTCACATGATGAGGTTCAAGAATGTACTTGGTTTAAGTTCCAGATTTGTAACTTAGCATTTACATGCCCCAAAACATATTGCTTAAACTCTTTAGCCCTTACTGTATAGAAGAATTCCAAGAAGGCTAACAATGCCTAATGTTCAGGGCAGTCATTAGCTAGTTTATAAGTAATTATACTGACAGATATTGACCAAGTGGTTCACTATCTTTACTTTTAGAAAAGTATAAGAAACATATAGCATGAGTCCTGGCATATAATACATGCTTATTCCTAAAACCTATGATAATAATATATAAAAAAAATTTCATCAGCAAGAAATTTCTCAGAAGATCCTGGATAAAATACATATAAACATACAAAGTCAATTTTATTGCAGTATGCAAATTCTCACTGATCAGGAAGATAAGAAAACTGAGTAGCACTTAAATGGTCCAAGAAAGGCATACATGTCATGTTGCTATGGTTTGTGTGGTTCTGGTAGATTCTTAGGAGTCAAATATAACTAATAGGATCTCTGTTGCATAAATTGCTTAGGTTCAAATTTATCGAGCACTAAAGCAACCAGAGGCAGAAGGGCCTCATCATCCTTAAGACAATGCTATTGTAAGTCTAAACTGTAGTTTTGTAGATTACATTTAGGCCGATGTGATAAGTTTGGTTTCATGTAATTTGTTTTTAATTTTAAAAAAAAGTGTGTGTGTGTGTGTGTGTGTGTGTGTGTGTGTGTGTGTGTGTGTGTGTGTGTGATGGTACCAGACAACAACTTGTAGAAGTCTACCATGTGGGTCCTGAGGACTGAACTGAGGTTATCAGGCTTGGTGGCAAGAACTTTCACCCACTCTTCCATCTCATTGACCTTTAGATTTTACTTTTATGCTTTAAAAATGCTTGAGCATTCTCCATTCCTGATCATGGCCACAGTCTTGGTTCTTTTGCTCCTGATAAGAAATCTAAAGGGACATAGTATTAACACAAGCATCCAAAGTACAATGGCTGGTGACAAAGTGAAAGTGTAAGTTTCAAAGTGGAAGTCTGAATGACAATGCCCTTGATCTTGATAGGCATGAGGACTTATGTTTCTCCCTCTTCTCTTATTCCTTACCTTATTCCAACCCCAGGGCAAGTACCTCAAGGAAAGGGACATGTTCTTGGAACCTTTATTACCCAGAATTCAGAATTCAGTATGATAAATAGATACATAAGCAACAGCACTATGTAAAGCCACAGAGTTTTGTGATGTAATTTCAGAAGCGACTACCAAATTCTTGCTTTCCAAATCCCTTTTTGGAAGATCCATTGGTTAGCCCCAGCAACTGATTAACTGGCAATGCTAGGGATAAAAAGGGAGGGTCTCCTGCATGCTAAACAAGTGGTCTTTCAATAATTTACATCCACTAGGGGAATAAAAATGGAGATGAGTTGTGTGAATAGATTGTAGCCTCTAGGACATCTCCAATTGAAAATGTTACTTCCTCTTAAGTTTGTTTTCTTTGCTTCCTTCTGGAAGCTACCCTGTTTTGATGATACCAGTGAAGATAACATCCTAAACGATGACTAAGCATAAAAGTGGAAGAAATTTACTACCAACTCTGCAGAAGAGTTGAAAAATCAAGTAGATCATTATGTGAGGAGCAAAGAGATATGTTTCATGAATAAATAACTTAAACATCTTATTTAAGACATTATTTTGATATTTCACTGTCATGAAATTATCCTTTACTCTGATTATTAAACCAATATAATACAATTAGTGTAGATAAAGAATTGGCTTAATGGATCAGTCAGACCTCAGAATTCTAGTGCTGTCATTTCTTGTATAAGTAACATTGATGAGTTATTTTAAATGTATGCATTCATTTCCTCATCTACAAAATAACAGTATCAATACCTACCCATATGAGAACTCAAGAAGTCAGTGGAGGTGTGTTATCTTATATGGGGCCTTCAGTAAAGTATGGTGCTTGATAAATATGTTTTCACAGCTTTTTTTTTATCATTCTTGTAAGATAAAATGTTTTTTGCCTTATTATTGGACCAATGGCTTTTATATAATAATTTCCCTATCCATATTAATCCTACCTATTTATAGAGTTTGATCTAATCAATGTCCAATATTATACAACAAGATATATTTTTCATTTTAAAATAAGTTTTGACATATTCAGAGTCATTTTAAGAATATGGCAGTTGGCAAGAGAAAATCACTTGAACAGACTTTTTTATTTTTTTGCAGATCTCCATGTCATGAATATGATGGCTGAGTGAACAAACAAATATGTTTTGTGTCTTCTGGGATGGGATGACTGGCCAGAGAGGCTTTTGTATTAATACATGCTTTGAATCATAACATCTCACAACATTCTAGTGTTAAAACAAGAAATGTGGTTAATCCCTGAAGTCTTTGTGAGATTGTATCATTGTGATGCAGTGTCTAGACTTAAATGGTGAAACTGACACATGAACAAAATCATAGAACTTATTACGTTGGTATAGAAAGAGAGATTGGAACTGGGCATTGTTGGACACAATGAATAATTTACTTGGTGTGTTACTCAGTCTATGTATCAGAAAGGCAATCTGAACATATTACTAATGTGTTGTTTGCAAAGGCTATGCACTTGTGAAATGAGAGCATCGAGCAATTGGTTGAAATTATAACTGAGATGGGTAGCCAGAGATATCATTCAAAAACATACCGGATTACACTGGAAATTTCTTATGTGAGCTGTAAAATCAATAATTTGGTATCCCTGGAGCTCAGGTGAGTCACACGATGATATCTCATTGAAAAAATATAGCGTTGGACAATTTTCTCTTAGTGCACAGGTATTGCTTTTGGAGAGGGCACATAGGTTAATGATACACCAATAGTCTCTGCTGCTAATAAAAATGTGAAAGATTAATATTTTTGGGCACTTGAAACTTCTTTCTGATTAACCAACCAAGCAGAGTGATGAGATAGAGGTGGCTATTTCTTGTATCTTGCAATCAACAATGCCCACCACCTTTGAGGGTTTTTCCTCCCCAGATACTTGGAGGAATTGCACTATGAGTTATTTTCCATCAAGTAGGATTAACTTTGTTCTAGATGGAACACTCTTGATTTTCTCTGGCAAGGAGTAGAGCAGTTTGGTGTGTCATGCATTACTGCTCACTACAGACCGTCAAACTCATTTCGTTTGTGACAAGAGCTGGAATTAAAGCTTGTTCTCCAGAGATGTGATGCCCATGTATTAATCTCCTTTGAGCTTCCTTTCCAAGCTACCCTGTGTATTGCCGCAGCAGCTTCTCTTTTAGCTGCTAAATCTACCTTGTTTGTTTGTTTCAGGAATAAAGAGAAAAGCCTTCCTTGTGTGTGTTTCCCTAACTATACACAAAATTGTATTGCTTTTGTTTGGCATGACCTCAGCCTTCAACTAGGCTTTGGTAGACCCAGTGAAGTCACCTCATCAGAAGTCCTTTATTGGCTAGGTGATTCTCTGGCTCCTTCATCTCTAATTTAGCAGCTTCTTCAAACGCTACAAATAACATTAAGCACCAAAATTCAGAGAGTTTCAGATGGTAATATGTACTTAGGTAAAAGGACTATTATTTTTTACAATTGTAAATCATTGCCTTTATGTAGACCAGATCACGTAGTCTAAGGCTGGAGGATGAGTTGGTTACTGTTATTAAAGACTTTATGAATAAATGACTGGGATACATTTTCTTTTTAATTCCACCTGTTTATTTAATTCTTGGGAGTGGATTTGACCAAAACACACTATATGATTGTATGGGTTACAAGTTTAAAATGATATGTAAAATTGGATAACCATTAAAATGTATATTAAGTTTTCTCCTCTAGGATTTTATATTTTCAAAATATCTGAAAATAAAAATAATCATTTTCAATTTTTTCCTGGCATTTTCTAATTCAAGAGCCTAAGGCCATTTTTAATTGTCTTAATTGATTGTGAAGTTGCAAAAACTAAGAGATTAAAATAGGAAACAAATGTGTCACTTGCTCTCATAATTTAATAAAAACTAATGCACAGCCACTGGAAATATATATTAGTTTAAATTTTGGTCAGTCAAAAGCAAAACCAACATACTTGAGTCACAGAGTTTTAAGGAAGACTCTGAACACTATTATTTTAGAAAATGGTATTTCTTGTGAAGGAATATGATTGGAGTTAATGCACTATTAATGGTCACATTGTGGAGTTCCTGACATTTTAAAACACTCTTGTGCTAATAGGAGTGCCAATTCATGTTGCTTCTAAACTGCTAAATGTCTCTTGATTGTTATGTTGGGATGTCTTTTTCCCCCGTTGGCATAATGTCTCAGCATAATAGTGTTGGAGGGTTCACCTGTTGAAAGAAGTCTCAGATAGGCTTCAGCCATTAGACCATCAGCTTTCTTGTTACATTTGGTTTAATTTGCAAAACCATGTCATAACATCTGGGCACATAGCCTTTTTTTAAAATGCAACTTGGGGCCCAAGCCCCCCTGGAGGAATGTTCTAATCAGACTGTATTCATAAAGCTTTTTTAAACTTTTATCTGTTTGCACTGGGATGGTTTTGTGCAAATTGGAGGAAATAATTTTATTTAATTGTTAGACTAAACATAGAAATTAACAGAATAGAATTCTGTCAGTAGAAGTATTGTGATAAGATTTTATCATTTCTGTCTTGGAACATACATTCAAATTGTGTTTCATTGATATGCTTGACAATATAACACCTTTCTAAAGACGATCAAACACATTTATAGATGCAGAGTCCAACAGGACACACTTTCTTGTGGTAGTATTGCGTTCCCCAAAATATTGTGAAACCTAATAAACTTATCTGGGGTCAGAGACAGAACAGCCACAATATTAAACATAGAAGTTAGGCAGTGGTAGCACACACCTTTAATCCTAGCATTCCAGAGGCAGAAATCCATGTGTTCAAGGATACAGCTAAGCATGGTGACTCACGCCTTTAATCCCAGAAAGCAAGCCTTTAATCCCAGGGAGTGGTGGTAGAAAGCAGAAAGGTTTATAAGGCATGAGGACCAGAAACTAGCAGCATTTGGCCTGGTTAAGCATTTGGCTGGTTAAGCTTTCAGGCTTCTAGCAGCACAGTTCAGCTGAGAGCCATTTGGATATGAGGACACAGAGGCTTCCGGTCTGAGGAAACAAGACCAGCTGAGAAGTTTGCCAGGTGAGGTTAGCTGTGGCTTGTTCTGTGTCTCTGACCATCCAGCATTTCATCCCAATAACTGGGCCCAGGTTTGATTTTATTAATAAGACTCTCTAAGATTCCTGCTACACTTCCTCTCTACTTTCCTTCAAGCATGGAAAGGAAGATGTAACAGGTAACAGTTGCCTCTAGATCACAGAAAGATGTAAGGGACTTCATTTGTTCACAGCACACCACTGGAAATCCTAGAAAGCTGCTCATTCCACTATGGAGAATCACTGAATACTTTTTCAATCATGGGGAGTGAAACTACTTGTGTAGCTTATGTCCATGAAAATTAATCTTTCTCTTCTCTTTCATGAAAAGCTTTAATGGGACATGCAGGATTTCTGCACAATAGTTACTGGTATCCAGATTCAATGAAGGAACACATATTCTCCTTATGGAAGATTGGTGTGTCATGTTGTAAGACAATGGCTCAATTCCTATAGTCATTTGTGGGACATGGACTCTGGAAAATTCTACATACATGAAAATGACATATTGTCTTTGCTCACATCCATGCTGGCATTTGTTGCTTTCTTTTCTTTTTTTTTTTTTTTTTTTGGTTTTTCAAGACAGGGTTTCTCTGTGTAGCTTTGCGCCTCTCCTGGAACTCACTCTGTAGCCCAGGCTGGCCTCGAACTCACAGAGATCCGCCTGGCTCTGCCTCCCGAGTGCTGGGATTAAAGGCGTGCGCCACCACAGCCCGACATTTGTTGCTTTCTTTTTTTTTTTTTTTTTTTTTTTGGTTTTTCGAGACAGGGTTTCTCTGCATAGCTTTGCACCTTTCCTGGGACTCACTTGGTAGCCCAGGCTGGCCTCGAACTCACAGAGATCCGCCTGGCTCTGCCTCCCGAGTGCTGGGATTAAAGGCGTGCGCCACCACCGCCCGGCCATTTGTTGCTTTCTTAATCTTAGCTATTCTGACTGGGATAGGATGAAATCTTGTTTTTCTGTGGGGAATGACTCAATTATTAAGTAAAGTGATGGTATCATGTGGTCATATTATTACTATGGCTTTTTTTGCATGTGTTACAATTGTTATGATAATATCTGCCTGGCAAGGGTTTTGATAAATAGAGCACATTATACAAAGTTATGGTACAACTGTGAAAAGACACATGTCAAACAGCATTCATTGAAACATTCTCTTAACAAGAATGGAGTATGCCTTGGAACATAACTCAGTGGCATATCACATGTTTAGCATTTTGAAATCAAAAGTTTGATTTCCAATACTGAAAAAAAAAATCAGCAACAGACTGGAAATGACAAAACTGTTCAGACCAGGAGAGCAAATAAATACATTATGGTACAGAGAGCATGACATGTATATGTGTGTGTTTGAGCACAAAAGTTTACATTTGAATGTTGACTGTAAAATAGCAGATTGCAAAGGAAGTTGATAATATGATTGATTCAATTTTTATGAAAAGGAATGTTTTTATACATGTATATGTCTGTATTTGTATGTATATGCAATATGTATAAGCATACTTGAGAAAAGCACAAGGTTGGAAAGATGGCTCAAAAGTTAAGAGTACTTACTGCTTTTGCAGAGGACCCAGGCAGGTTCTCAGCCTCATCCCATGGTAGCTTATAACCTGTGTCTCTTGTTCCAGGGGCATCTCTCCACTGTCTTCTGGCCACTATAAGCACTGTGTGCATGTGGTACATATGCATAAATAGAGACAAAACATTCACACACAAACAATAAAACTTAATAAGTCTTTTTTATAAGTGCTATTGGTAATTAATCTCTTAGCAGTGTACATGAGGAGATATTATACTTTATTTTCAATATTTAATTTATTGATTTTTTAAAATTAATATGCTAATTTTTAAATTAAATTAAAATTAAGCACAATATCCCCATTTCTGAGTCTTACCTGCAAAATAAGCCCAAATAAACCCAACGAATTTTTGTTCTATTTTTTAAAGATGATCTAGGCATTATCCACCCTGCATTAGACAGGCTTCCTGTTCTGATTTGACTGACAGTGTACTAGAGAGTAACTTTGTATATCAAAGTCATTGCCACATGATGTGTTTTATCTTGGAGACTGTATGAATATCAGGAATAAATAAATATGTAGATTCTTCCCATCATTGGAAAATTCCCCTCAGTTACTGATTTCAAAGCCTCAACTGCTGCCTTCATGCCAGCAGCTTCTCCTCAGTTGCTGTCCCACCCTGGGGGGATGTTGTCCCTGTTCGGCTCTCCGCCTGCCCTTTGCTGGGTGTCTATTGCTAGGCTCTAGCTGCAGGGGATTCTAACTAGGATCTAAAGTATCTGTTGTTTTTCTAATACCTGCTTGAAGGGGAGATAGGACTAGCAGAGAGAATTTGCCCTGTTCCAAGAGGTTTTTTGTTTTTCTAGAGCAATTACAGATGATTTTCCCATACTGATAGATGTTATTTTTAGGTGAGTTAAATTTTTGTCTTACGGAAAGAAATCTAAGTAGGAAAGACTTGAAAACCTTCTAAATTTTTAGGGAGAGATTACTAAGTTTTTTGTAAGAAAGCTTTCATTTTTTGAGAGAAAGATTACTAAGCTTTCCCCCAAGACTTCTGTTCCCTAAATTTGACTTCATGGCCAAGAGGAAACTAATTCTGATGGTACGATATTTTCATACAGTAGCAATGTTAGTGTAGTGAAGAGTTTTATTTCAGCTACATCCACCTCAGGGAAAATTCTCACCCTGCCACTCAGGACTAAGTTCTAAGCTATCCATAGACCAAAAGCTTCCACCAGAATCTTTTACTGCCCATTTTTCTCATAGTATTTTTTCATGACTCCCATTCTTCCCAGGAATTTGTGTTCATGATCCCATAGTTGAAAAATCAAGGACATAATTCCTCAGTTGTTTTGCTTTTCTTATCCTAAGTTTCTTCTTAAACTATATTCCTATATTCTACCTTATTTTTTCCTTCTTACCCTAAGTTTTTTCTACACTATATTCCTACATTCTACCTTATATTTTTTCTTTAATTTTTTTGATAGAAATTAAGAGAGAGAGAAAAAAAGAAACCGAGAGAGAGAGAGAGAGAGAGAGAGAGAGAGAGAGAGAGAGAGAGAGAGAGAGAGAGAGGGAGAAGGAGAAAGAGAGAGAGAGATTCACTGCAGCCTCACTTTTCACTTGGGCATCTTTCAGTCACTTAACTTTCACTCTCGAAAATAGAATATCACCACCTTAATTTTTCAACATAATTGGACATGCCCAAACTTCCTGTGGGACCCTCTACCTTCCTTGTACCACATCCCTGGTCCCTCTTCCTGGTGCTTCTCTGTAGGAGACCTGCTCCCACTTTTTCCCCCCAGGGTACTCTTGAGGAGGGTGAAGTGAGTAATGTTAGATAGAAGGATAGAGAGGAGAGAAACAGATAGAAATACAGGATAGCTTTAGGAGGGTCTGGGTCCAAACCCATCAGCCTGTTCTGTCTCTTCTAAAGGGCTTTTTAAAGGAATGCCAAGGGGTGGAGCAAAAGACCTCCCCCTAGCTCAGCCAAGTGTAGACCCTTCTAATCACCTAGTAGCCATACACATGGTCAAGCAATCTTCTAATGCAGTCCTGTTGGATAAAGTAAGCTCAGATCTCACTAAGACACCTTTGTGGGCCTCCACAACTGACCTTTTTTTTCTCATTTGTTGATGACATTCATTTTGTTCTCCCATATCAGTTTTATCAGTTCCAAATCCATTAAAATTTTGGTAAATTTGGTCTTGTCAGCATTTCAAAAGCAGTTAGAAGCTTTGCACTGCTGCTTGGACTATTGCTTACTAGAGTAGCTCTCTTACCTTCTTTAAACTTTTACTACTAGATTTCACTTCAGTGACACATCTGGACCCAATAACAGCATTAAGAAGGAATGCATTATGTTAATATAAGTGTTTTGTGTCATATTTCCCAATCCAATGACATTTTTCTTGCAAAGGTCTTTTGCACAAAAGCTAACACTTTTCTCCTGTTGGCGCTTGTGGTCATTTCATACACTAAAGAAAGATAGAAATGAGGTGGTGTCTTGCTGAGTTTTCTGACTGTTAGACTTCTTGTCCATTATAACCAAAAGCTTTTTTTCTCAGACCTTTCTTCTGTCCCACCCTCCATCAGCCCTTCAAAAGGGCCCTTTGCCTTGTAAAGTATAAAAGATTAAGAAAAACATTCCTGCTGTGAATCAAAGCCCCAAACTGTCCACTTTCATTTTTTAAACACTGTATTGTGGAGTTGGAAGAATTACCACAATAGTAGTATATAGTGAAGAGTATAAAACATCTCAAGCTTAGAGCATAGCAAAAGTCTCAAGTCTGCTCTTCTGCTCTTAGAAACTTGAGCTGGAAAGGAGTACACACACACACACACACACACACACACACACACACACACACACACACACACACACGTATGCATGCACACACTCCTGTGTATCAAGTTGTGGAATTCAAAGTGGAAAAATGAAGATGGCAATAATATTTAGGATGATTTAAAATTGAAATGGATGAAAGCAACAAGAGAAGTGTGGCATTTACATAAAGCAAGGTGTGACTTGCCTAAAATACAGAATTAGTAGCTACTTAAATAGAAGACTTCATAAGAAATTTAAACATGAACTGAGCAGATAACAGAAGCAGAGTTCAGACCTTCTGAGACATATGTGGGCCAGTTATAATCCCCCTTTAGGCTCCTTTCCCACCAGACTTCCTGCACTTACACTTCCTCTCCCCATCTGTACCTTTTCTGTTCCTTGTCTTGTTGACACACTCAAAATTCACTTTTTCTATTATCTTTTGCCAAAGTAACAGCACAGTTGTTTTTGTCAGATTACCTGGCAGGTCTTTATTTCTGCCTTCCTCTTTTGGCTTCTTCTAGGCTCTCATAACCTCTCTCAGCCTGGAGACTTTTATGTCTTCTATCGTTTTCTAACTGATTTGCACAACAAGGTAATAATGAAAAATCAATCATTTTCATGAGAAAATTATACCTTTGACTTATAAAGCTGGGACTATCCTTGAAGAAGAAAAAACACGGTAACTACATGTTTGGTTGCTAAGCTGTAGCCAAACTAAGGCCAGAGGGTAGGCTGTCTGCCTATGCAAACTACTGCCAGTAGGAGTTCGAACAAAATGTTTTGGCTGCCATCCTACAGTCGCACCAGGCTGTGTTATTTTTTTTTTGTGCCAGGTTCCTGTGATGAGGACCACAGGAGACTGTCACTTTGAGATATATGCAGAACAAAGCATAATAAGATTTCTTAAATTGAAATGTGAGAGGTATATCTTTTTTAGTATTGGTTTCTACTGTGAGAGAATGCATTTCTTTTAGAGACTTCCTGTTGTCAAGACAAAAGCAAGACTACAATCTAAGAAAATAGGTTAGGATTTAAATGGTTACTGCCTGAAATATTTTCATTGTCTGAGAAATCTCTTTCTTAAAGGTTAAAGTACCTAATCCATCTATGGCTGCTAAAGAATTGCCAACTAGAAAGCATCAAACCCCTGCAGTGCTAGCTCGTCTACTAATGGCTCTCAGTAATAGTTTAATGACGAACTATTTGTCAATGTAATGGTTGGGTTTTTCCCCATCTTGTCACACAGCCATTTTCAAAGTTCAAATTCCATGGGTCTGTAAACATTTGAATCCATAACCCCAGAGAGAGCTGTAATTATTTCTAGAGACAGAAGTTTTTGCTATAATTTTCTTCTACCAGAAATATCGACATTAAGAAACATGCAAGTCAAAGCCATATTTGAACTGTATGAGAATTCTACTCAAAACCGTATAAATTGATATTCTGTAGTCTTCCAATCTAGGAAAATAGTTGAGTAAGATTAAAACTCTAACTTGGCATCTGTGAATTTGATTCTTTGTAAGTGAATAAGAAAGCATATTATTTCTTTATGTAACTTACTGAACTAAGGTCTATTTACATGATTCCGAAACTATAGGTTAGGTAAACAAACTCAATCAAATATCCAGTAAACTCATCAGTTTTAGAAATAAAGTCTTAAAAACAAGTTAAGTTTTTCTCGTAGTCCAAAATACATTTGACAAACAGCCCCCCTCTTATTTCCCATTTTGCCAGTTGAATTGTCATTGTGAAGAGGGATCTTAAGGCCATGATTACTAAGTTAAGGTTGTCTACATGAATGTCAAGGGCTGTCAAAAAAATCCTCAAAATAAAATTACTTTTAACTCATTTCAAATCATAAAGTATACCATGTAGCACAGTTATTAGAAGTTGTGAATTCAAATACTTAAAGTATGATCATTTCAAAGCAGACTAGGAATAAATGAATCAGCCCAACACAATTATAGGGATATTTATTTTAAAACTTGCTAGTGAATTTCTAAAAAAGATTTGATTATTTTTCACCCACTGCCTCTGCCTCTTGCAGTTGTTCTGCCCCTTGTAAAACAGAAAGGTATAGCACATTGTGAGCCAACATTTGTATGTGGGGAAATAAACACAGGTCCTCTGCAAGAGCAACAAGTGCTTTTAACTATTGCACAATCTATCTGTCCCTAAGTAGTGACTTTTTAAAGAAATTTGCAAAGGTAGAAGAAAAATATGCCTACTTTCATTGTAATGACTCTTAGATTTCTTTTCTTAAATGGTTTCTTTTTGTTGTTGCTGTCATCATTATATTACTATTATATTTCTTGGTACCATTCAGAAACTTCCCATTAAATGTTTCAGGACAGTAATAATACATTTAATGCCTATTAACTCACAAGTGAAAATGTTTGCTGAGATAGGTGAGTGGGTAACACATCTTGCCAGCAATCCTGACCATGACCCACGTTTGATTCTACCCACAAGGTAGGAGGAAAGAACCAACTTCTGCAAGTTGTCCTCCTATCCTCATGTACACATGATCACTCCCACACTAAATCAATAAATAAATATATTGTTTTGAGATACAAAAATATTTAGGCACACTCAGAGATAAATTCAGGTTCTTATTTCATCAACATTTGATTTTTAGCTATAAATTCTTTAAACTACAGTAATGACTGGTCTGGCAAGGTATACTCAATACAGCAATATTAGCACTAATGTCTTGAAGGCAACAAAGAGCTGTCTGATCAGATTTAGGGCCTGCACAATAGGAAGGAGCTCATGCTTATTATTATAAAGCTAGCTAAGAACCCATGGCAGGAGATGTTATAGATTCTAGAGGAGAACCAATTAATGTTATTTTGCTAAATTAATATAATGCCCTAGTGCTTTTAAAAGACCTATCCTTATATACATAGATCAATGCAGTTCTCACTCCTCATCAATGAGGCTTCTTTATTAGCAGATGGAAGCTACTATGGAGAACCAAAACTAGTCAAAATGCAGAGAATGAGTGATTGTGAGGTATCCAACCCCAAATGGGACATCTGTAATAGAATCATCACAACCAAGGCTCCAGAAACAATATGGCAGCCTAAACAGAACTCCACAAGACCACACCACTCCACATGCTGACACAAATGGGCAAACCACTACTTGAAGAGCAATAAGAAGTGAATAGCTCCTGGAGAAAGGAGAGTCAGCTTTCATCAAGTACAAGTTCCCTGACGGGCTGCCCAAGCCTAAGTGGGCAACTCTAAATCTATGTTCATACAAACAACAATAATTAGACTCAATAGATTGCATACATATATAAAAAATAGTAAATACTAAAAGAGAAGTCAGGAATTAGAAATGAGGGACATGAAATGAGTTGGATGAGGAGGGGGAGGGTGGAATTGATACACATTTTATTGCCTTAAATCGCTTGGCTCAGCTTTGTCTATCATTGGATTTGCTTTTCTCTACAAAGGTAGAGGTGTCATGCTAGTAAGTGAAATGTTAAATCTCAAAGCAAGTAACATTACCATAAAAATTAGCTCAACAAATTCTTTTATCTCACTCTGATTTGCACTGAGTAATGTTCAATTAGTGAAAAAATTACCTTTGACAAGGATCAGACTGGGGTTATACATCACATGAAAATGAAAGATGATTGATCCCTCATCAGAATGTTTTTAAAACATGATACATGAACATAGATATTTGCTGGGCAAAAAGAAAAAAAATAATGCTTATTTCCACAGTATACTTCACATGTTACATGTATGTGTTGCTGTTTCTGTACTTCCATGTAGAAGTATACATCATGAAATTATGTTATATATTTACAAAACAATGTTAAGATGGCAGACACTGTTTTGTTTAACTTCCCTTTTGAAGACTATGAGGGATAGAGTATGAAGCTGAGGCTCCCATGAGATTGGGAATCTGCAGAAGTGCTGAAGCTTGTATAAGCTAAGTTGAGGGGAAATCCACAAAGCTTCTTGAGGTAGAAGGAAGAGAAAAAAAAAACTATTAAGAACCTCAAGCCTTTGGAGACAATGTTAGGAATATTCACACCTATTGTGGTATGTTTTTTAAGACTTAATTCTTTTTAATTCTCTCTCTCTCTCTCTCTCTCTCTCTCTCTCTCTCTCTCTCTCTCTCTCTCTCTCTCTCTCTCTCTCTCTCTCTGTGTGTGTGTGTGTGTGTGTGTGTGTGTGTGTGTGTGTGTGTGTGTGTGTGTGCCTGTGCCTGTGCCTGTACCTGTGTGTGTGCCACATGTATGTGGGTGACTGGAGAGGCAAGAAGAGGGCATCTGATCCCTCAATGCCGGACTTGTATGATGTGTGGTTGGGAGCTGCAAGCAGGGCTCAGGTCCTCTCATTGTTGAAATGATCATGTCCTCTCACTGTTGAAATGATCAGGTCCTCTCACTGTTGAAATGATCAGGTCCTCTCACTGTTGAAATGATCTCTCTGATCCTTATACCCAGTGTCTTTAATTTTCATAGAAACATAAGGCAGTTTAAAGTAGCACCATCTTACAGATGATAAAGTTAAGGTTCAATGGCACTAAGTAATCTGCTCATAAACTCAGAAGCAGTTAGAGTGCAAGCTGATATGAAAATGCAGATGAGTATAGCATGAAAGCCTGCACTCTTGCATTTCAGTTTCTCAGCACTCCTGACTCATATTGTGCTTACCTATATGCAATTTTATATAAACAGGCAAAGTATTATACTTTGATCCTAAGATGTACAAATGGATAGAATGCAATCTAAGTAAGAAGAGCAGAAGTAGTCCCTTGACACATGAAATCTGACAACAGCAAAAGCAGTGTTGAATGTTGGAGGCAAAAAAGAGTAGCTTCTTTCATTTGACAAGCCTGGTGACAGCACTAACCACATTAACATCCCAGAACATCCTTGATCTCCTCATCTCACTCTTTGATTTCAAGATAACTGTACCCTGGAAATTAAATATTGTTCTCATCATTGATGTTACGTATAATGTGAATAGAAAGCATTACATTAGCTTTGAAACCCTTTTCAGTAATGTTCCTTACCACAGAAGTTAATGCTTAAGGATAACTCATTGGAGAACAAATCACAATCAACCACAGAAATACTGAACAGGCCTGTTGCAGCCAGTCAACTCCATCATGCAGAAAAATCATACATTATTTATACAATCAAATCTGGGAGTTATTACAGAGAACATACCAAAAAGTACATAAACAGGGCTTCTCAAATATTTTAAACTCCATGTAGGTTTTTGGTTTGGATCTTCTAATACAGTAACAATTTATTTGCTAGCAACCTCTGTAGTCTACTAACCGTCGTTTTATTTATTTTTTTTTATTTTCTGAGTATGAAGAGGCTTTTTAAAAAAAATGTCATTTGTATAATAAAATGGGTCTCGGTGCTGCAGGTTTACATTCTAGTAGGTGGCACTGGACAGCTTTCTGTGGTGAGTTAGTTTGTCAGCAATTTCATTATCAGCATTTCTTTTTTCCCTCTGAGCTATTTCACAACCATTCTAAATTGTTTCTGGACCAAACTTGGCATCGAAATTGCCAGCTTAGATAGAATTCTGTCTCAAAGAAAATCCCAATGTCAGTCTAATGAGCTGAATTGTGTATATATAGCACAGTGTTTTTTAGGTAGCTCCAATCTCTATTTTTAAACTCAGCTATAACTAAAGCTCTGAGATAATTATGATATAGAAGCCATGTTGATGAGAAGACTGTTACCACATTAATTTATTAATTATGCTTCTCAACTAAGGCCAGCAATCTAGGAATGATTGTTTTCATCCTAAGGAGAAATTGATTCCTTTTACCAATGTTGTCCTGAAAATATTTTTCTTTTGCAACTGTTATTTAGCATAATTCACCCAGGTGAATGTTTTCTAAAGTGTTACAGTTTATCTTCAAACTTTTTGTTTGAACATCGACTCAGGCTGTCTTCCCATAGTTAAAGTGGGACAGAATCGATGCATTGTAGGCTTCCTCTGCTGCTTTGTGTGATAAACACTGTCTAACAAGTCTGCAAAAATCCATTTTGATGCTACTTCCCCAATTAGACCTGTTAAATGCTCTTTGAATGACTGAATTTGCCTTTAGTTTTACACCCAGATACATTGTTCAACTAATGTTTCAAAGCAGAGTGAACTACAGCACCATTAACATTCCTTTCTAAAAAGTGTTTTTTTTCTTTTATCAAGCCTGACTATGAGCAAATGAAATTGTAATTGTTTTCTTGAGATTCAGCGTAACTTGATTACCCTCTAACTACTCAGTAATTTTGGGAAATTTTGTTCATTCAGTCTGAACAGTTGCAGATGACTTGTGTGTGTATAAGTAAACTATGTCATTAGTGCACGTAGTGAGAATGCCTTTGAATATGTGCACATATTTGGAAGCTCCTGAGGGAACAAATGTTGCATTCATTCATTCAGTGAGTCTTTGTTACACAGGCAAGACTCTGAGATGGGTTCTCCAAGGGTTGAAATGTGATAAGACAGCACACAACACTCAAGAAGCGTGTTATCCACTGTGGAAAACAGCATCTACATAAAATCTTAAAAAGCAGGGCTTTGTAATATAAAGATCAGAAAGAATGTGCAGTCACTGAGAAAAGCTCCAACCTTTCATTCTTGCTCTGTTCCTAACACAGGCAATTCAAATGCACTGTTTTAACATAGTAATTTCAACCCCATGTTTTGGTATGAATCGAGGAAGCCTGAAAAATCGGGTTTCTGGAAGATGGCACATGATTTACTGGGGCAAATGAAACTGCTTCACACACTTGGCGATTGTCAATCCTTCTGTAGGCTTGGTCCATAAATTCTTACAGCACTGTAATTTTTAAAGAGCCAGATTAAAATCAAGGCCATGTTTAAGCTATTAAACTATCACCACTGTGACTTTACTGTTGTTAGAATATCTACTTTCAAAATGATAATTATATTTAAAACTGAAGTGCTTCCTATTTCAAAACTGGACCCTTGTGGGTATTATACTCCATAGATACAGGTAACATACTTGAAAGAGAGAGAAGAAAAACTGAGATGGTTGAAAGAGTGAAGTATTACAAAGAACAGCTGTAAGTCCTTACATCAATGATAACGATAAAATAGCTCCACTTTAAAGATTTCAGAATCCAAACTCCCTCCCTATGGGAAAGTTAATGCTTTTAGATTATGGTTATCCCTCTAGATGGCATCCTGAACCCTAGAACAGCCATATGTTCCTACTGATGATACACTATTAATTTATCAACTACCATGTCACTTTTGAGGCACAAAAAAATCTTACTTCATTACTACACATAAAAAGGTAAATATGGATATAGTATGAGGGATTTTGGAAATGCTAGAAAAATTTAAGTAATATCTTTAAGAAACTGATTCAAGAGAAATAAGGACTCACACTGTAGAGATTTTGAGCCTATTCTCTTTAAAGAAACCATTTGGAGGTAACAAGAGAGTTTAGAACATGCCATTCACATTTCCACAGCAAGGTTAATATGTGCTCATGTCTTGGTGCCTTCAGATTTCCTTGCCACACAATATTCAGAATTCTACAGAGCTACCTCATAGTGCTCACTAATAAATCTAGTAAACTACTCTTCACTCACTGAGAATTTACCAATATATTTGTTAAGCTTAAATAGGAAACTATTACTCATACTTTAGGTAACAGTGGACTTCATCCTACTGAAATGTGACAGATTAGGCTTGAGAAGTCATTCAATCTTATTCGGTCCCCACCAATATTATTACAATATTTTATTACTAACATTAAATGTCTGCTTTTCAAACTGAAGGGTGTACTGTTGTGTAGGAAAGGGTACTCACAAAAAGAATCACTTTAAGTCAGTAATCAGCATTTCTCTAACAAACATGGATACACTAAGGGTAAAAGGAAAATCTATATCATTATTCAGATAAAATGGGTACCTTCAAAGAAATTTTCATCATACAAATAGTTCTTAGAGTATGGCAGTTAACTATTACCTCCATGTCATTGGATATACCAATCATTTTGTTGGAAGCAGCCTGAAAAGGAACAAAAAATTATAATTTAAGGGATAGAAAAAAATTCTAATTCACAATCCCCGAAAAAAAAAAAAACAAAAAAACTCCCTACTCCAGTGGAATGATTCAAAATCTATTGTTAAGATTCAGAAAGAACTCCTCCTTTTCAGACAAAGGGTAATTCTTTTGTTAGCCTTTGGTTGCTGTGACAAAATACCCAACATAAACAAAAAGGAGACAATATTGACTTTACTTCAAGTTTTTAGTGTTTCAGTCCATGGTTACTTGACTTCCATGTTTTTGTGTTTGTATGGTTGCAGTGGAACATAATGTGGTGGCCTCAGCAGAGCATAATTGCTCATCTCATGGCAGACAGCAAGCAAAGAGTGAGAACGAAGTAAGATACTGAGATGGAGACTTCTTTCTGTACTATTCTATACCATCCCCAAGCCTGTTAGACAAGTCCATTAACATTCAACCAGTACCTTCCACCCTTGTGCACTGACTTGCTGTCCTGCTTGTCAGTCATTTCTGAAACCACCCTCAAAGAAGTGTTCTCTATTAACCTCTCTGGCGTCTAGCAATCTGATCAAGCTGACCACAAGGATTACCCATCATAATCAGAAAATAAAAGTCTTCTTATATTTATTCCCTTGTCCATAGTAATGAACTACGGAGTTAAGAAAACTAAGAATAGAAGCAAGGACCATCTTTAGGATAGGACAGAGTCTTAGGGCAATTTTCCCCTTAACAGTAAAAAATTCGCAAAAGGTCTAGAAGACAAACTTAGCCTGTTGGTTTTAACTACCCCAAGGCTAGGAGATATTCCTAATTTTCTGTGACTAAACAAGCTAACTTTATTTCCTGTAAGTGCCATAGACCCTCGTATATATTTTACAGATGGGGAAATACGAATTCTCCAGACTTGCTTATAGTCATGGAGCCAGCTTGCCCCTTTCTCCTTTGATTTCTTTTCGTTCTTTGAGGGTATTTTCCGGTAGTGCATTATAGGCTTTCCTAACTCATTACACGGTAATTGAGCAATTTGAACCAGGTGAAAGTCTTCAATTGCCTTCTTTTAAATACAAGAATTTTTCATTCATTTCCCTTATTCTGAGAAGTTGCTAGAGATTTGTATGTATGAATATTGGTCCTATACTAGAGTGACCAAGTTAGTTTCTTTTTAAATCCGCATACATTAGTTTAAAGAAAAAACAACAACAATTGTAATTGTAAAGAGTTACAACAGTGAAGTTAATTATGATTTCAATATTAAAGCTGTTGTTTTTCTGCATGAATTTTTTTGTTTGTTTACTGCTTCATTGCATACCTACCCGGGGAGAAAATTCAAATAGGGCTCCAAATCGTTAATGTGGATGTGTTTCCAATTTTACAAACATAAATGGCTTCAGTATTTAGGAAAAAGATTCAGTGAACACATATAACAAATGCAGGACAATGTGTATTGAAAATGAATTTGTTGAAGATGAAACTAGTCTACTTTTTCTCCACAGTAACTGGCTATTTTTCAAGTGGGTTGACTGTTCTCCAGAAGCCTGGTTTAGAGTTCTTTAAGTCATCCAAATTTATTTTCATAATCTTATAACATCATAAAAATTAAATCATATGAATATGAATTATGATTCTAAACTATTGATGCAGTATTGACAATGTTTGCATTTAGAATTGTACTACATATGCTGTAGGGATATATATATATATATATATATACGGCAAACACAGAACAATGGTGTAACAGGAATCTAGAGTACCATGAATTGCAATAATAACTTACAATAAAAAAGATATCAATGGCACAACATTGGAATGTAAACAAGAGATGAACTTTATAATGCCCCGTTAGTCTGGCCTAAAGTTTTCCAGTTATTCTCCAGGGATAGTTTGACAAATGGCAGTATAAAACCACTTAGATACATTTCTTCTTTCAAATAGTTACACTTGCCCTGGAAAACATAATTATCTGAATATAAAAGTCCAAAGAAGACACCTGTTAATAAAGGGCATTGATCCCAATTCAGTTAAGTTTTCAGATTCTGATTCTGATTCTGCTTTGATTTTTAGAAATTAAAATACAGAATTGTTATGTTTGAGAGAAAAGAGGAAAATGGGAAATGTATGTGCTGATTGCAAAACTCATAGCTCAGCCAATGTTTTTGAGAATATTATTGATATTTTCTTCAAATGTATGTGAACGAGTTACTATTCTTATTGATGTGACAGATACTTGACAAAGGCAATTTAAGGCAGGCCAGCTTTATTTTGGCTCAGAATTCTAGGGTACAGTCTAACATGGTGAGAAAAGGCATGGCAGCCAGAGGTTGAGGGAGCTGCTTGCATTGCATCCACAGTCAGGAAGCAGAATGAGATGAAGACTGCTGCCCCACGGCCTTTCTCCTTTTTATTCTGTCTGGACCATGGAATGGTGTGCTCACATTCACAGGGGAGTTTTCTACCCTTTTGGTTGTTGTTTGATTTTTGTTTTTGTTTTGTTTTTTAAGACATGGTCTCACGAAGGAGCAATGGGTGTTCTGGAACTCTCTGTGTAGACCAGGCTAGCCTTGAAGTCAAAGAAATCCACCTTCCTCTGCCTCTTAAGTTCTGAGATTAAAGGTGTGTGCCACCACATCCAGCTTTTCCTATCTTAATTAAGTCAGTCTAGAGCAGTGGGTCTCAAGCTTCCTAATGCTGTGACCCTTTAATATAATACTTCGTGCTGTGGTGACTCTCAACCATAAAATTATTTTCATTGTTGCATCATAACTGTAATTTTGCTACTGTAATGAATCACAACGTAAATATCTGTGTTTTCTGGTGATCTTAGACAACCCCTGTGAAAGGTTCATTTGGCCCACCCAAAGGGGTTTCAACTCACAGACAGAACTGCTACTCTAGAAACTATCCAACAGATATGCTAAGATCCTGTCAAGCTGAAAACACTAAACATTTCATTTTTAAAAAAATAAAAATTGAAATTCACAAAAACAAAAGCTTTAACAAAACCACAATCAAAACTTTTTTGAAATGTAATCTGTTTAAAATTCAAATGGTGCTGTGGGATTGTCTGTATGTCAAATTGCTCTGATTGGTCAATAAATAAAACACTGATTGGCCAGTGGCCAGGCAGGAAGTATAAGCGGGACTAACAGAGAGGAGAAAAGAAAGAACAGGAAGGCAGAAGGAGTCACTGCCAGCCGCCACCAGGACAAGCAGCATGTGAAGATACCGGTAAGCCATGAGCCACGTGGCAAGGTATAGATTTATGGAAATGGATTAATTTAAGCTATAAAAGCAGTTAGCAAGAAGCCTGCCATGGCCATACAGTTTGTAAGCAATATAAGTCTCTGTGTTTACTTGGTTGGGTCTGAGCGGCTGTGGGACTGGCAGGTGAGAGAGATTTGTCCTGACTGTGGGCCAGGCAGGAAATCTCTAGCTACAAAATGGTGAAGTCTCAGGATTTTTTTGTTTATTATAAAATAAGACTACATTTTTATCATGTTTCTTTAGTCTTGAAAACTATATACATGTACACAATGTATCTTAATAGTCTCTGTCCCCTGCTCTTTACCTCCACCTATTCTTGGGCTCTGCTGCAAACACATCTCCCTCCCAACTTTTTGTTCTCTTTTCTTATATATAATAACCCACTGAGTTCAATTCATACTTCCTATATGGACATGGATGTGGAGTCATCTACTGGGGCATGAACAGACTACCAATATACAAGCACTGCCCCACAACAAAAGCATTTCCTTCATTTCTCTAAATCCATCTTTTTGTCTTTCCTTCTTTTATTCCTGTACTGAGGATCAACCTTAGGTTCTTGCTCTGTAAGTACTCCTTTTATCTTTTTCTTTTTAATACAAGGTTTCTCTGTGTAGCCCTCGCTGACTTGGACCACACTATGTAGACTAGGCTGGGCTTGAGCTCACAGAAACCTGCCTGCCTCTGCCTCCTAAATGCTGGGATTAAAGGTGTGCACCACCATGTCTGGCAAACGATCTTTTTAGTATACCTAATTTTGGTGTGGTAACTTGGTTAGTGTGCTCTCCATCAATTTCATGTTTACTTAAGCTATGATACCATATGGAAAATGATTTCATTGTAAAAACTTGTGAAGGTCTTGTGGATGAAATTATTCAAGGATGAAGGTAGGCATAAATCCACTGTCACTTTAGCCTTGCAGTTATAAGGAGAAGACACAGACAAACAGAAGAGAAGACAATCCATGTGTAAGAACTCACTACACCATTCTACTTACAAGCCAAGAATGGCAGGAAATTTCAGGCAACATCATTAGTTGGGAAGGAGGATTAAAAAAATTTAAGTCACAGACAGGTGACAGAAATATATCAAAGTCCCAGGCCAAGATGACATGAGAAATCAGGTTTCAGCTAAAACCATTTCAAAAGAAATGTTTGGCCTTGTTCAAGCTGTACATATTTCCCCCAGAGATATCAAAATCTCACCAGGCTAAAACGGGATACATATAGTATTTTAGGCATGAGAACTATATTTCTCATCAAAGCTAGCCAGCCACAAAGTGTCATCTTACCCATTCTCTTTCCTTTCCAAAAATTTGTTTGTTCTTATCATTTTGCCCTCCCTTTCTGAGTGCTAGAACCTTGAATTTAAATTGTAATCTCTTCAATTTTGGGAGAATACATTATTTTTTAATTGATTTAAATTTAAATACAGAAGAAAAAATGGCATTAAGGATTTCTGAAAAACTCATAAGGAATCCTACTATTAGCTATATATAACTTCTTTCTTTTTCTTTCTTCTTTATTTTATTTATTTGTTGTAGTACGAATCTTAAAAGGTCTTATTAAATAAAAAAACATGAGAGCCAGATATTGGGGTGCATGCTGAAAGATCAGAGAATCAGAACAAGCCACAGTTAACCTCACCTCGCCAGCTTCTCAGCTGATCCTGTTTCCACGAATCCTCAGACTGGAAGCCTCTGAATCCTCTCCTCACACAAATGGATCTCTGTTTGCCTGTAAGATGTCCATTGTTTCCTTTGGCCTATCACTTGAGAATGTTCCACATCAAATAGCAATAGATAAATAATTTTCCTAACTGTACTGCCAATGTACATTTTTAAGTATACATATTTGAACCATCTCAAATTTCACATTGAAATCTATGTTCTTATGTTCCACATAAAACAGAATAAAAGAGAAAAGCAAGAATAAAAACTACATTTCACAGTGAAATTATTTAAACATTTATATCTTGTTCATTTTAGAATATCTCCAAGCTGAACTTTTTTTCCTATTGTTGTTCATTTCAATTTTACTAAATTTTAGGTGTGCTTGTTAGTTTTTTTGTGTCGACTTTACACAAACTAGATCTTCTAATAATAGAGAAACTCAAATAACAAAATGCTTCTATCAGATTGTTCCGTAGGCCAGTCTTTGGGGCATTTTCTTGATTAATTATTGATATGCAAAGACCCACTCCCCATTGGTCAGTGTCATTCCTAGGTAGATGGTTCTGAGTTGTTTAAGAAAGCAAACTGAACAAGCCAGGGAGATCAAGTCAGTAAGCAACATCGCTCCATAATCTTTCCTTCAGATCTTGCCTCCAGCTTCATGTTTTGAGTTTCTTTGTCTTTCGCTGATGGTGGATTATAATCTCTAAGATGAAATAAAACCTTTATTCTAAAAGTTTCTTGTGATCATGTTGTGTATTTCACCAATAGGAACCAAACTAAGACATTGTGTGAGAGCAGAAAAGCATGTCAGCATTCATACTGTCTACCTAGATATAAAGCCAAACTCCAGCACGATTAGCTGACAGTGTATGACAATATTTAACATTGAGAAATGCTTTAGAACAAAGAAGTTGTGAAGGACTTAGTCTTAATGTCCTGGTTAAGCAAGTAGGTGCTGTCATTTCTGCTATACTTGGAGTTTACCATACTGAAAATAATATTTTCAGTTCAAGATTTTCTGTGATACATGCTCCAGAGAGGAACAATAAGATCATGGTAATGCTACAAAATAACAGTAGAATGTAGATATGTATTCTGAATTCTTCAAAACCCTTGGTGTTTAAAGTCTTGTTTCAAATTTAAAGTGTGTCCTTACTTTTTAATCAATGTGAATACTAAGATCCCCAGTTATCATACAGAGAAATCATAAGGGATATTACTATAGTGCATTAAGGCACTGTTGCTAGATCCTAATAGCTCCCTTGGGGGAGGGGTTCAGAAGACACGGTATCAACAGCAGAGACACAAATTTTTTGTTGAAGACAAACAACAAACTCATTTATTCAATAATGGGGAAGGCCTTATATACCGTCCTCCCAGACTGTGTCGCAATCCCTCATTGGCTGGACTTGATTAGGAACACTGACAGTGATCAGGAACTCTGAAAGCACCTGTTGCTAGGCCTTCAGGCAGACTCCAGGTTAGCTCATAAGGAAGTACATTATGTGCATGCCTTGGCAACTGGTCAGAGCAAATTTCCTTGATCCTATGGGCCTGTTCTACTACAAGGCACCTATTTTGTTCTAACAAATTTCCCCAATAAATAGTGGTTCAAATCCACAAATGTTATATCTTCTTCTCTATGATCCAGGAATGTAGATGTGCCTCAGTTATGGAGGAGGGATGTATCTGTGCCAACATCTTTCACAAGGCTACAATTAAGTTAACACCTCAAGGTCCTAAGAAGGGTTGGTCCACTTTCCATAGGGCAGCCCAAAACATTGCTAACATTTTCTCTTACAGTAAGTGACAAGATAGCAAAACATGAGGATGTACAAATACACAAACTCTTAGAGATCTACTTTTAGGAGGGACATCATATCACATTTTCTATATTCCCTTGTTTAGAGCAGAGATTCAAGTTCTGACTCCACTCAGAAACAGACTGATAAAAGGACATGAATATGTAGAGGTAGAAATCATTGCATGTCACCTGCTATACATGGCTAAAATGTCACTGACTAAAAGGGCCATATGCCCTTTCCAGACTCATTATACTTCTATATATGAATTTATTAATATTTTAAGGGTTTTCATCTCATAATTATTTAAAACATTGTGATTTGCTCAATGTTGGTACTTCAATACTAAGTGTACTTATTCCTCAACTTGATTTGTTCTTCCAGTATAGGACATTTTAAGTTGTCTCCATGAGACTCTTGAATAAATAAAGCTTGGGTTTTGGTGACTTGCTTATTGCCAGATAATTCATTATACATTAAAAAAGTGAAAATTCTTCATGTCTGTAAAGATAGTATTTCCTGAAGAGAGCCCTTTCACATTTTGAAGGTACCAATAAGGTCAATAAAGGGGGTGAGAAAATGAGCCTGAGTTAGACTTCATTAATAGAAAAAGCAACGTGAAGAAATACATTATTCCCTTTTTGTTACAAACCTTAATTTTCGTGGCTACAAATCATGAATATAGTCTCTGAACTCACGATCATTTTGTATGCCTTTCTTGAACAAGATTTTAGCCAACTTGGCAGGCCATAGAACTTCCATATAGTTCTTAAAATGCGTTTTACATTATTTATTTCATGCCAAGTTGGAATAGGGATGGCTTGCACATCTCTCCTCATAATATCACATCAGTCTTGAACATACAAATCATGCCTACTTTATAAACCACAGTGTCGTCCATCAATCAGTTTCATTAATCTCGCATAACCAGTGTCTTGCATAACATTTCAAATGAATGAGTTTAAGTCAAGTTGGATGAATATAAATAATTTAACCTATCCTGTATCTTTTTTTATTATTATTTTTATTTTGCAATACAATTCAGTTCTACATATCAGCCACAGATTCCCTTGTTCTCCCCCCTCCCGTGCCCCTCACCTTCCCCCCAGACCCCCCCATTCCCATCTCCTCCAGGGCAAAGCCTTCCCCACAGAATGAGATCAACCTGGTAGACTCAGTCCAGGTAGGTCCAGTTCCCTCCTCCCAGGCCGAGCCAAGCAATCCTGCATAGGACCCAGGTTTCAAACAGCCAACTCATGTAATGAGCAAAGGACCTGGTCCCACTGCCTGGATGCCTCACAAACAGATCAAGCCAATCAACTGTCTCACCCATTCAGAGGGCCTGATCCAGTGGGGACCCCTCAGCCATTGGTTCATAGTTCATGTGTTTCCATTCATTTGGCTATTTGTCCCTGTGCTTTATCCAACCTTGGTCTCAACAATTCTTGCTCATATAAACCCTCCTCATTCTCGCTAATTGGACTCCCAGAGATCCACCCGGGGCCTAGTCATGGATCTCTGCATCCAGATCCCTCAGTAGTTGGATGAGGTTTCTAGCATGACAATTAGGGTGTTTGGCCATCCCATCACCAGAGTAGGTCAGTTCGGCCTGTCTCTCGACCATTGCCAGCAGTCTGTTGTGTGAGTATCTTTGTGGATTTCTGTGGGCCTCTCTAGCACTTTGGCCTTCCTATTCTCATGTGGTCTTCATTTACCATGGTCTCCTATTCCTTGTTCACCCTCTCTGTTGTTGATCCAGCTGGGATCTCCCGCTCCCCCAAGCTCTCTTTCCCTCGACCCTCGCCTTTCACTACCCCCACTCATGTCCAGGCTGTTCATGTAGATCTCATTCCATTTCTCTGTCATTGGGCGATCCCCATGTCTTTCTTGGGGTCCTGTTTCCAGGTAGCCTCCCTGATGATGTGAGTAGCAGACAAGTCATCCGTGTTCCACATCTAGTATCCTGCTATGAGTGAGTACATACCATTTTTGTCGTTCTGAGTCTGGGTTACCTCACTCAGGATGATTTTTTCTAGATCCATCCGTTTGTCTGCAAACCTCATGATGTCATTGTTTTTCTCTGCTGAGTAGTATTCCATTGTGTATATGTACCACATTTTGTTTATCCATTCTTCAGTTGAAGGGCATCTGGGTTGTTTCCAGGTTCTGGCTATTACAAACAATGCTGATATGAACATAGCTGAACAAGTGCTCTTATGGTATGATTGAGCATTCCTTGGGTATATGCCCAAGAGTGGTATAGCTGCATCTTGGGGGAGATTGATTCCCAATTTTCTAAGAAAGCGCCATATTGATTTCCAAAGTGGTTGTACAAGCTTGCATTCCCACCAGCAGTGGAGGAGAGTTCCCCTAGCTCCACATCCTCTTTAGCATAAGGTGTCTTCAGTGTTTTTGATCTTAGCGATTCTGACAGGCATAAGGTGGTATCTCAGAGTTGTTTTGATTTGCATTTCCCTGATGATTAGGGATGTTGAGCAATTCCTTAAATGTCTTTCGGCCATTTGAGTTTCCTCTGTTGAGAAGTCTCTGTTTAGTTCTATAGCCCATTTCTTAATTGGACTGTTGGGCATTTTGATGTCTAATTTCTTGAGTTCCTTATATATTCTGGATATCAGTCCTCTGTCAGATGTGGGGTTGGTGAAGATCTTTTCCCATTCTGTAGGCTGTTGCTTTGTCTTGTTGACCGTATCCTTTGCTCTACAAAAGCTTCTCAGTTTCAAGAGGTCCCATTGATTGATTGTTTCTCTCAGAGTCTGTGCTACTGGTGTTCTATTTAGGAAGTGGTCTCCTATGCCAATGAGTTCAAGACTACTTCCTACGTTCTCTTCTAGCAGGTTCAGAGTAGCTGGATTTATGTTGAGGTCCTTGATCCACTTGGACTTAAGTTTTATGCACGGTGATAGGTATGGATCTATTTGCAACCTTCTACATGTTGATATCCAGTTTTGCCAGGACCATTTGTTGAAGATGCTTTCTTTTTTCCATTGTGCACTTTTGGCTTCTTTGTCAAAAATTATATGTTCATAGGTGTGCGGATTAATGTCAGGGTCTTCAATTCAATTCCATTGGTCCACATGTCAGTTTTTATGCCAGTACCAAGCTGTTTTTATTACTGTAGCTCTATAATAGAGCTTGAAGTCAGGGATCGTGATGCCTCCAGAGGTTGTGTTATTGTACAGGATTCCTTTGGCTATCCTGGGTTTTTTGTTTTTCCAGATGAAGTTGAGTATTATTCTTTCCAGATCTGTGAAGAATTGTGTTTGTATTTTGATGGGGATTGCATTGAATCTGCCGATTGCTTTTGGTAAGATTGCCATTTTTACTATGTTAGTCCTGCCTATCCATGAGCATGGGAGATCTTTCCATTTTCTGACATCTTCTTCAATTTCTTTTTTCAGGGACTTAAAGTTCTTGTCATATAGGTCCTTCACTTGCTTGGTCAGTATTACCCCAAGGTATTTTATAGCATTTGTGGCTATTGAAAAGGGTGATGTATCTCTGATTTCCTTCTCAGCCTGTTTGTCAATTGTATATAGGAGGGCTACTGATTTTTTTGAGTTGATCTTGTATCCTGCTATGTTGCTGAAGGTATTTATAAGCTGTATCAGTTCCTTGGTGGAATCTTTGGGGTCACTCAAGTATACTATCATGTCATCTGCAAATAGGGAAAGCTTGATTTCTTCCTTTCCAATTTGTATCCCCTTGATCTCCTTATGTTGTCTTATTGCTCTGGCTAGAACTTCAAGTACTATATTGAATAAGGATGGGAAGAGCGGACAGCCTTGCCTCGTTCCTGATTTTAGTGGAATCGCTTTGAGTTTCTCTCCATTTAATTTGATGTTGGCTGTTGGCTTGCTGTAAATTGCCTTTGTTATGTTTAGGGATGTTCCCTGTATTCCTGATCGCTCCAAGACCTTTATCATGAAGGGGTGTTGGATTTTGTCAAATGCCTTTTCTGCATCCAGTGAGATGATCATGTGGTTTTTTTCTTTGAGTTTGTTTATATGGTGTATTACATTGACGGACTTTTGTATGTTGAACCACCCTTGCATCCCTGGAGTGAATCCTACTTGATCATGGTGGATAATTGTTTTGATGTGTTCTTGGAGTCTGTTTGCCAGTATTTTATTGAGTTTTTTTGCATCAATGTTCATGAGGGAGATCAGTCTGTAGTTCTCTTTCTTTGTTGTAACCTTGTTTGGTTTAGGAATCAGGGTAATTATAGCCTCGTAAAAGGAGTTTGGTAATGTTCCTTCTGTTTCTATTGTGTGGAACAATTTAGAGAGTATTGGTATTAACTCTTCTTTGAAGATCTGATAGAACTCTGCACTGAAACCATTTGGTCCTGGGCTTTTTTTGGTTGGGAGACTTTTAATGACTGTTTCTATTTCCTTAGGGGTTATTGGACTATTTAAATAGTTTATCTGGTCTTGATTTAACTTAGGTATGTGGTACCTATCCAGAAAGTTGTCCATTTCTTTTAGGTTTTCCACTTTTGTCGAATAGAGGTTTTTGAAGTATGACCTGATGATTCTCTGGATTTCCTCAATGTCTGTTGTTATGTCCCCCTTTTTGTTTCTGATTTTGTTGATTTGGATGCTCTCTCTCTGTCTTTTGGTTAGTTTGGATAAGGGCTTGTCTATCTTGTTGATTTTCTCAAAGAACCAACTCTTTGTTTCATTAATTTTTTGTATTGTTCTCTTTGTTTCTATTTTATTGATTTCAGCTCTCACTTTGATAATTTCCTGGCGTCTATTTTTCCTAGGAGACTTTGCTTCTTCTTGTTCTAGAGCTTTCAGGTGTGCTGTTAAGTCACTAGTGTGAGCTTTCTCCAACTTATTTATGTGGGCATTTTTTGCTATGAGTTTCCCTCTTAGCACTGCTTTCATAGTGTCCCATAAATTTGGATATGTGGTGTCTTCATTTTCATTGATCTCTAGGAAGTCTTTAATTTCTTTCTTTATTTCTTCCTTAACCCATTGGTGATTCAGTTGGGTATTATTCAGTTTCCATGAGATTGTAGGTTTTCTGTAGTTTTTGTTGTTGTTGAAATCCAACTGTAGACCATGGTGGTCTGATAGAACGCAGGAGGTTATTCCAATTGTTTTGTATCTGTTTAGATTTGTTTTGTGGCCAAGTATGTGGTCGATTTTAGAGAAGGTTCCATCGGGTGCTGAGAAGAAGGTATATTCTTTTTTGTTAGGATGGAATGTTCTGTAGATATCGATTAAGTCCATTTGAGTCATGACATCAGTTAAGTCCTTTATTTCTCTATTAAGTTTCAATTTGGGAGATCTGTCCAGTGGTGAAAGTGGGGTGTTGAGGTCTCCCACTATTAATGTGTGGGGTTTTATATGTGATTTAAGCTTTAGTAATGTTTCTTTTACATATGTGGGTGCCCTTGTGTTTGGGGCGTAAATATTCAGAATTGACACTTCATCTTGGCGGATCTTTCCTGTGATGAGTATGTAATGCCCTTCTTGATCTCTTTTGATTGATTTTAGTTTGAAGTCTATTTTGCTGGATATCATGATGGCTACACCCGCTTGTTTCTTAAGACTGTTTGATTGGAAAGTCTTTTCCCAGCCTTTTATTTTTAGGTAGTGTCTATCTTTGAATTTGAGATGTGTTTCTTGTATGCAGCAGAAAGATGGGTCCTGCTTTCGTATCCATTCTGTAAGCCTATGTCTTTTTATAGGTGAATTAAGTCCATTGATATTGAGGGAAATTAATGACCAGTGATTGTTCATTCCTGTTATTTTTTGGTGGTGATGTGTGGGTACTTCTATACGTTGGGGTTACTGCTGTGGCTTTATCTGTTGCCTGTGTTTTCGAGGGTGTATCTGACTTCCTTAGGTTGGAATTTTCCTTCTAGTGCTTTCTGTAGGGCTGGGTTTGTGGATAAGTATTGTTTAAATCTGGCTTTGTCATGGAATGTCTTGTTCACTCCATCTATGGTGATTGAAAGTTTTGCTGGGTATATTAGTCTAGGCTGACATCCATGGTCTCTTAGTGTCTGCATTACATCTGTCCAAGTCCTTCTGGCTTTCAAAGTCTCCATTGAGAAATCGGGTGTTATTCTGATGGGTTTGCCTTTATTTGTCACTTGGCCTTTTTCCTTTGCTGCTCTTAATATTCTTTCTTTATTCTGTACGTTTAGTTGTTTAATTATTATGTGGCCAGGGGACTTTTTTGGGGGGTCTAGTCTGTTTGGTGTTCTATAAGCTTCTTGTATCTTCATAGGCATTTCCTTCTTTAAGTTGGGAAAGTTTTCTTCTATGATCTTGTTGAATATATTTTCTGTGCCCTTGAGTTGGTATTCTTCTCCTTCTTTGACTCCTATTATTCATAGGTTCTATCCTGTATCTTAATGCTGGTCTTTAGTTTAATTGAATGTCTCATAATTTGCTATGATTTGACTCATAATTTCGCTTTATGCAAAAAAATCTTTACAATCACATATCTTCATTCAAGCCTGAAAATTTTTGTTTTTATGTTTCAGTGAAGGTGCTATTGATACTGATTGAACATACTTTAATATTTTTTCTGACAAGTTTTTAGGCTGTGCTTGGTTGGTGAACGTTTATGAGCTTATCTGATCCATGTACATAATACTTAAAGATTTGTTAAGGAAAATTATGTTGACTGACAATGTTGTGACAAATATGAATGCCAGTGGTAGAAAGGATGAAAACATTTACCTGTGAAATGACAAATCTTGATAAATAGGAAAATCAGTCCTGGTGATGAGGTTTATGAAGGGGAAAAATACGCCTAGAAAAAATAAAGGGCAATAAATGCACCTGTGCCACAAAGTTAAATGTTCATGATGCCAAGTCACTAATAAGCAAGGCACATGGAAAAATCACTTGCTGCATGAGAACTGAACAAGATTGATGAGAAAATTCACCAAGTGATTAAGATAAAAATGCCATTCTATTAGAATTATCACATTACCCAGAAGTAGAAACAAATGGTAGGGAATTGTCATATTAAGGCAAAAAAGAAAAATTAACAGAATTCCAATTGTGATAAATAAGGAATATTGGCAAGAATTGATAGGAAAAGGACGTAATAGATGGAAATAAGCTATGACTAATAAAATCCAAATTTAAGCTCCTAAGACAGTATTTAGCGAGGAGCATAGTACTTATATCATTAAAGGACAAATGACTCTGTTAGAGATACATGAAGCTGAGATGCACACAGCTCTATTGCATTTTTCTTTATACTCCTTTATGAGAGATAAAAGCTACTTTTTAGGGATTCCTGCTGAGAAACATGAAATCCTCAAACAAAGGCAATTATATTCATGCTGTAGCAGGTAGCTATGGTATAATGAGAATGATTAAATGCTAGTAAAGTCCAAGACTTGATTAAAGTAGCAATGAGTTCAAAGCAAAAATAATTAATGAAAGATCTGCCCTTTGAAATAATTTGGGGATGTTTGGAAAATTCTGGACACAACACAGCCTGCAAATTTAAAGATAATTTTAAATGACACAAATAATAGATGAATAAAAAATATGTTGAATATCATAAAAATTCAGGCAAAAGTTTTAATTTATTCTGCCTCATTCATCAGTCAATGCTACTCATTTGCTCAGTAACCACTGTGATCAATTGGCCACTTCTGCTCTCTAGGCTTCTGCTCTCTGGTCATCTATTATTCCAAAATTAATTTCTTCTTCAACATCACCTCATTGTATGCAAGTACATAGAAATTTACCTCTTTCTTGTATTAAGTACATGCAATTACAGGTAGCATGAATATAGAGCATTGTTTTAACTATGACAATAATCACAGACCTTTAACATGTTTGAATTTTCCCTTTCCATTATAAGCAGTGTTGAGGTAAACATACATGATCATGGCTCATTGTAAATATGTGAAAACAGATACTTCTCTGAAAAATAGCAAGACTTCCGGAATGAAGAGTATGAATGCCTTAGTTAGGGTTACTAATGCTGTGATAAAAACCATAACTAAATGCAACTTAAGGAGGAAAGGGTTTATTTACATACACTCACTGATCATAGTCCATCATAAATGAAAATCAGGGCAAGAACTAAAGTAGAGGTTGTAGAGGAATTCTGCTTCCTGGCTTGCTCTCTAAGACTTGCTCAGTTTGCATTCTTATACAAATCAGGACCACCTGCTCAGAGGTGGCAATTCCCATAGTAGGCTGAGCTGCCTACATCAGATCATTAATTAAGAAAATGTTCCAGAGACCTGCCTACAGGTCAACTAGATAGATGTATTTTCTCCATTGAGGTTTTTCTACTCAATTGTTTTGAACTGGTGTCAATTTTATAAACAAACTAATCATCACAATGATTGTTTTAAGTTTGGGTAGATACTATAAAGAATGCCATCAAAAGGCTATTCCAATTTACAATAGCAACTTATGTGTTAGCATTCTTTTCTCCAAATCCTTAGCCATGCAGAACACTGGGAATTCTCTTTTATGCTGTCTCGTACTTGACCTTCTCTTTCCTATCTGACAAGAAATGTGTATGCCATAAATGTGTCAGTTTGTATTTCTATAACTATTCATGAGACAGAGGGTCTTTTGATATGCTTATTATCAATTTATATGTCTTCATATGAATCTATTCATAACTTTTGTGTATTAATTTCTCTTTGGTATTTTTGTCTTATCCTTACATATCATGTTTCTTATATTTTCTCCATTCTAGATTTCAAATCTTTGTCCATTATATAAAGCATAAACATTTTGCCCAGTCTAGAATTTTTCCTTTAAATGTAGTAGCATCTTTTAGAATCGAGATGTTTAAAATTAACTTAATCTTATTAACATAATGCCTATGGTAATCAGCCAGAAAATAAAGTACTATATATATTGTACCATGAAATAAACAATTATTTAGAGTAAATATTGAAAATAACAATGAGATACAAACAAGCAGGGAGAGGAGAAAGTGAAGAACAAGCAAAGTTAAGGAAATGAACAGAAAGGGAGAAAAAGAATTTTAGGAAAAACAATTTTCAGTACTAAGTATATTCAAAAACAAAATTAAATAGATGTAAGATGGAGAATAAAAGCTAACAAAATATATTTAAAGAAAATAAAATAAAAGCAAAGTCAAAATTTAGTAATATAAAGATAATACGGCAGAAAGAATAAAAAAAGAAATTTTTAGTGAGAAGAAAAGAAATAAGTAAAAAGAAAATTTACTGGACAGCAATGAAAACTTCATGAATAAAATTAGATTCGTGCATGAAGGGGAGTGAAAACTTTAAAAATGTGTATAAATACAATAAAATAAGAATAAATCTAGCAGTGTAATAAAAAGAGATGAAGTATGGGAGAAGATTTGGGAGCATCAGACGTTAGTTATATAAATGGTGTAAGCTGGTTGAGTTCCTGGACTCTTCTCTATGGCGTATGCTGGTTTTAAGCCTCTATTGGACAAGTGCTGATGTCAGCCAGAGCTGTCTCCTTTGCTTTAGTATCTTCCCTCCTTGAGTACTAGGGTCATTTGTGGGCCACAATTTGTAGTCTGTAGGGCCAGCTTCTTCACCTTCCTCAGACTTCTCAGCTAATAGCCGCTTGGTGTGGTTTTTCTTCTAGCTGCAGATTTTTCCAGGTTGCCTTGGAAGTTGGGGAAACAGCCATGACACTATGATCTGTACAGATTCTAAATCTTTCTTGAAATTCCAAGTCTTCCTGACCCATTAATCACGCAGAAGTAAGCTTCAAGTAACCTGTAGTAGCTTTAGCATTTTCCAACTGCAGGAGTGACCAGCAGATTGGTGACTCCAGAAGTTGATCCACCACGTGACCTCAGGCTCAACACTCTCTTACACACTTCCAGCAAGTGAGGGTGGTGTTGCCTTTTCCTGTGCACCTCACTGTCTAGGACACACTGCTTGCCATATGTACTTTCTCAATTCATCAGTGTCTAATCCTTTTGCCCTCCACAGCTGCCTTCCATGGGTATCACTTGCCCTGCGGATGGAGCAAATTAAACGCAGCCTTCTTATTTTGTGGTTATTCCCTGTTCTCTGCACCTAAATCAGTTCATTTTCCAATAATAGCTTCTTTCTTGGGATGCCACACAGCCTCTGCCCTGTGAGTCATAATATGACTCAGAACACATGATATTCTTGTCCACTGCTGGCCCATCTTCCAGAGGAATCATTGTATCATCAAAACCTACAACTACTTTTGATGCTTGTGGGGGTTACGTGTATATCCTGAATGCTAGATTGCCACAGCTGTGTACTGTGTGGCTTAGTTCCTTTTTGCTGCATCATTACTTTGTTACTTTGCAGTTTTCACCATCCCATCATTCCCAAAGCTTTTACTCTCTCATTCTTTGGAACAGACTTCACTTCTTAGTCTAATCCATGGAACCGGTTTCTTGCCAAACATTTTAACTGGAAGTGTTTTATTTTTTCTTTCTTTTGCTCACTTTCCCCCCACTCCCCTCTCTCTGTCTCTCTGTCTCTCTGTCTCTGTTTCTCTCTGTCTCTGCTTCTTTCTCTCTGTGTCTCTGTTTCTCTGTCTCTATCTGTCTCTCTTTCTCTCTCTCTCTCCCTGTAATTTCCTGTATATGGATTTTCTGAGGTCATGCCATGCTTGAAGATTTTAGGATAAGTAGTATGTTTTACATACTTTTAGTGCACAGCTTAATTTTATTTACTATTTTGTATTTTTTAACAAAAATCATGCAACTTATGTTACAATTTTTATATTTCTGTAAAGAAAGAAATATTGTTTCTGGCAGTGGCACTACACAGAGGAAACAAATTTATCAGAAAATTGTTTACAGTTGCAGAAAAAGAGACAACCTGTGGTTTTCAGGCCTAAAAGCTAACATTTTATCCACTCCAAACTGGAACCTCCTGTAGAGAAGTGGTCAGAAAAAGCATAGCTTTTTTGGTAACAAGAAGTTAACATAATTATATAGATTATTTTTGAGAGCTTAAAAGATTTATATATGGTCAAAATATATCTACAAATTTGAAATTTAAAACATGGACAAGTATCTAGTTATCAGGACTTCTGGTCTTGTATTAAGTTTTAGTTTCCTGTTGCTGTGATAAAACACTGACTAAAACCAACTTGAGAATTTCCTTAATCTTGCATTTTATCATCCATCATAGAGTCAAGGCATTGCAGGATCTCAAGGCAGGAACCTGGAGGTAGGAAATAAGCAATGGCAATGGAGGAGTGCTGCTTACTGATTTACTTCCATGGCTTGCACAGACTGTTTTCTTATACAACACTGGACAACCTGTCTAGGGTAGTACTGCTCCACACTTTTGCCTGCAGACCAACCTGCTCTAAATAATTTCTCAATTGAAATTTCCTTCTTCCCAGGTGACTAGTTTGTGTCAACTTTACAAAGACTAACCTGTAGTCAGAAGTTTTCCTGTGTCCCAGCTGGTTGACAGTTGGGACAAATCTCTCCTATTCTCGTCCCCCAAGTAAGCACACAGAGTGATTGATTATAAGTAGGCCACGGGACTTCAGGGGCCTGGCAGGACTGAAGAAACTTCCAAATACACTAACCAGTACAAATTTCCCGATAAATACCTCTATATATGGAGAAAATGTGTAAGACTATAGAAGGAAGCTTGAGAATTAACACATATATATATATATGTATATATATATATATATCACTATGTATGGCCATATAGAAATGACTAATGTACAAGAAACTTATGAATAATAGTGATATGACAGTAAACTTCACAAGTAATCATTTTAGAGCTGAAGCATCATAATTTCCTTATAAATATTAGCTACCCTATGATGATATCTGAGGAAGGACACAGAAAAGGTTCATATTTTCATTTTTGTGGCTATGATAGAATGCAGTGATGAAACAGCTTCAAGAGAAAGCAGTTTATTCTGCTTACTATGACCCGTAATTGTAAGTGGAATAAATTATTTTCCCTTTCAGTAACTAGTCATATTCACAGTTAAGAGTAGTGAGCAATAAATGTATGCATGCCTAATACTCAACTCACTTTTCTCTACTCTATAAGTCTAGGCCTCAAAACCTAGGGAATTGTGTCAAGCTGGGCCTTTAAACATCAATTAAAGCAACCAAGAAAATCCACTACAGACATGCCCATAGGCAAAACTAACCTAGACAATTTCTCACTAAGAGTTCTTTCCTGTTGGTGGGAATTATGACCAGTGTGAGATGGAATGTAATGGCAGTTCTAGACATTAAATGCTGGTGTAAATGTAGGACAGATGAATTTTTACACACTGCTGATGGAAGTGTAAACTAGTCCAGCCACTTTAGAAGTCATTCTGGAGAATTCTCAAAAAAAAAAAAAATTGGAAATAGAATTGAATTACCACATGATCAAGCAATACCACTCCTGGACACATACCCAAAAGACTTGTTATTGTCTTACTACACTTGAACATCCTTTTTCACTGTCTCTCTATTCACCATAGCTTGGAAATGGAATCAACCTAGATAGTCATCAACTGATGAATGAATAATGAATGTGTGGTACATATACACAATGGGATACTACTCAGCTATAAAGAAAAATGAAACTATGAAATTTGCAAGTACATGGATTAAACTGGGGGGAGATATACTAAGTGAGATCACCCAGACACCAAAAGACAAATGCCATGTAGTCTAAGTGTTCTAGCTTCAAATATTTTCTTTTGTATGTTTAATATGGAGTATATGCAGAAGCTAGGAAACTAAAAATAGGCCACTGGCAGGGGATGTGCACTTAGAGTGGAGAATATGAAAGTAGTAAGTGGATATACTGGAGACAGAAGTGTTCAAGCAGGTACATGAAAAAACCAATTTGGATCATGCAATTAAATTAAAAAATGTAGTAGGAGTTGATAGTGGAACACATGTGATATGAAAAAGCACAATGGGAGGTATTCCTGGAGCTAAAGATTTAATCAGGGATGGGAAAAGGATTATGGTGAAAAGATTCAGGAACTTGCTTCATGAAACTCAACTAATTTGTAAGCTAATTAAAAATTGGAATTAAAAAAATTTAAACAGAGATACCCCATATCAGTAAACAATTCTGCTCTAAGAAGATACTGTTTATTAAATGAAAATCTCAGTGTTTGCTATTCCTCTTGATTGCCTACCATAACCAGATGTCAAGACCCTATTACTGAAGACAGCACACAAATTGGTTACATGACACAGAGAAATCATTATTGAACTGATCAGGAAACTCATTCTCTGCTGCCTAGGTTTCATATGCTGGAGGTGCTATACAGGATCTTGAGGAAGAAAAGAGACTGATGCTCTTATAGAGAACTGGGCCTGCAAGGCAAGAGACATCCATTGTTGTAATAGTGGCACAAATGTTTATGGGTACAATGAACTGCTCTGCTCTCAGGAATGGATTTGAGGCCTGCCCCACAAGAGAGAATTCATGCCTTTGTTATAGTCAAAACCCATGGCTATGGAAGTGTTCTTTTTGTTATTATTATAACATTATTATTGTTTTCCAGATGGTCATGTCAAACAGATTTCTTAATAATTATGTTTATGTTCATAGAATTGTGCTGATCCCAACCTTTGACAGAGAAGGTTCATATTGCAATATTGCTTATACAGAAACTCATTTCTGTTCAGAGCAGAGACTAAGTGACAGTGAGTGCTCAGTCATAGTTGGGATATTTATATCTATCTCCCCTATGTCAAGACTCAGAGAATATCATGGAGGAGGGTCTAGAAAGAATCTAAGTGCTGAGGATGTTCATGAATGCTATAAAATTCTTTCTTCTACATATGACTTGACTGTTATACATATGAACTAACAGCAACGGTGGCAACCTGCACAAGTCCAGCGCAAAATAAGACCAGTTATAAATCCTGGTAAGGAGTGGGGAGGGCACCAAAGGCCCCACTACTTGCTAAAGAACTATTGGTACTTGATGACTACTAAGAGAAAGAGGGTCATTTTTTTTTTTTGTGGGGATATGGTCACTGATAGGTTCCCCATACACTGGTGAATGACCTCACACCCATGCACATATGAGCAGCATTAATTAAACTCAGTTGATTAAAAAACAATTATTTTAAAAGAACATGAAATTTTGATTGGTGTTCTGGAGAGAGTTGGAGGGGACAGTGGGGGATAGATATGGTCAAGATACAGTTTAATTAGGTATTTATCTATTGGTGAATAAACTGAGTTTTCTCCATACACTCAAAATTAAAGTATATCATTACAAAATAAAAGACTCTTTTCCTGGGTGATTTTAGGTTAAGTTAGCAGTTAAAACTAAACATCACAGAAGGTTTCCTAGAGAAATGGGTAAAACAAAAACCTAAAAGAGGAGTACTGTAGGTTCGATTCACTTGAACATATTAGCTTGAAGTGTTTTTGAGTCGGTGTTGTTCATCATATTATTATGTCAGCACTTAGCCTGAATACATGTTCGAATTAACATAAACAAGATATATACGAAAGATGCTGTACAAAGTGCAGTAGTTTTAGAAAACATTGTCAGTGCTGTTTTTGTTTCAAAATAATGTTTTAATATGGATATGTAGATCAGTGGTAGAGTGCTTGTCTGACATACAAGAGACCCTATGTTCAATTTCTAATAATCATAATGATGATGATGATAATGCTTTAATGAAGTAAACCCTGGCTGATAATATCCATCAATACAAATCTGATATTTCCTTCAATTAAAAAAAAGAAAACCAAGCTTTCTTGATGGCATTTATTTCTTTTGCTTTAGCTTTTGAAGAGAACAAGTGTGTATTTCTGGCAGATGATAACATTAAACAAAAAGTGTTTAGTATTTCTTCCTAATAGGCTTGAGCATCCTCTTTAATATGAGTAATTGACTGTATAAGAGCAAACAGGCGTCTTGAAATAAACAACATTTATTTCTCAGTGTTCTCCTGTCTATATTGATAAATACTCAATCCCAAGAGTACATAGTATGACAGCTTCTATGCAACCATTGTTTTTCCCTTGTCATTTTACCTCAAATTAAGTAAGAAAGAAAAAAATCCAATGTCTGACTATCACTGTACATCTGCCTATTTCTTTCTCCTGGGTACTTTTCTTTGAATGTTGAAATTCTGTCATGAGATACATGACATTTTTGGATTTTTGTGCCTCTGATAAGTTAATCTCTTTGCTCTTTGTCTGCCTGCATGAGTGAGTGTGTGTGTGTGTGTGTGTGTGTGTGTGTGTGTGTGTGTGTGTGTGTATTAGTGTACAGGTGCCACAGCACATGTGTGTAGGTCAGAGAACTGCTGGAGGCTCAGTTCTCTCCTTCATTCTTGTGAGTCCTAGGGATCAAAACAATGTTGTTAGACTGGAAAGCAAGAGGGTTTTCTTGTTGAGCAATCTTACTGGCCTCACTGTTTTGATTCTTATGGGATGTCCATCTCAACCCCTAATAGTATCACTATAGATACTATGTAGAAGTCTACCCTAATTGTTGTTAGTATAGCATTCTAGTTCCTATACCTTGCACCATACACTTGTCTGTCTTTTTACTATTAACATCTAATGTTTTCTTTGAAGTCAAATTTTTACATGTAGATGTCATAGAGACAAAGCTTTAATTGCTTTATTTTTACCCAATCTGTGAATGTATGACTATAGAATTTAAAATTTTCATATTACTCATATGATTGGATTTATTTTTCAGGAGTCAGATATCGAGGGTGAAAGTAGAAAGATCAGAGAAGTAGAGCAACAGCCACTAGAACTTTCTTATCTTTACAAATCCTCAGACTGAATAGAGCCAGGATTCTGTCTCCACTCACCTTATATTTCTGTCTCCACCTCCCTAATGCTGGGATTAAAGGTGTGCCCTACCACCATTACCTGGCTCTGTTTCTCATTTAGAGTGGTTCAATCTTGTGTAGTCCAGAGTGGCTTTAAACTCCTGATTTTCCTGCTTCCTCCTCCAAAGTTCTGGGATAAAAGGTATGTGCCACCATTGCCTGGCCTCTATGGTTAACTCGTGGCTAGGTCTTCCCTCTGATCTCCAGGCAAGCTTTGTCAGAACACAAACAAAATGTCACACAACAATGTAACTTAGTGATAGAACACTTCTCTGGTATGCTTAAGGCCCTGGATTTGCTCCCCAACATTTAAAAAAAACAGAGAAAACTTACTTTTATGAACCTCAAAAGAAGAGAAAGTAGAAAGTACTCTTGAACACACTGGCACAGGAGATCACTTCCTAAATATAACACCAGCAGCACAGACACTGAGCACAACAAATAATAAATGGGACCTCTTGAAACTGAGAAGCTTTTGTAGGGCAAAAGTCACAGTCAATAATACAAAAAGACAGCCTACAGAATGGGAAAAGACCTTTACCAACCCCACATCTGACAGAGGACTGATCTCTAAAGTATATAAAGAACTCAAGAAACTAGACATCAAAATACTGAACAATCCAGTTAAAAATTGGATGCAGAGATCCATGACTAGGCCCTGGGTGGATCTCTGGGAGTCCAATTAGTGAGAATGAGGAGGGTTTATATGAGCGAGAATTGTTGAGACCAAGGTTGGATAAAGCACAGGGACAAATAGCCAAATGAATGGAAACACATGAACTATGAACCAATGGCTGAGGGGTCCCCACTGGATCAGGCCCTCTGAATGGGTGAGACAGTTGATTGGCTTGATCTGTTTGGGAGGCATCCAGGCAGTGGGACCGGGTCCTGTGCTCATTGCATGAGTTGGCTCTTTGAAACCTGGGTCCTATGCAGGATTGCTTGGCTCGGCCTGGGAGGAGGGAACTGGACCTACCTGGACTGAGTCTACCAGGTTGACCTCAGTCTGTGGGGAAGGCTTTGCACTGGAGGAGATGGGAATGGGGGGGGGGTTGGGGGGAAGGTGAGGGGGACAGGAGGGGGGAGAACAAGGGAATCCGTGGCTGATATGTAGAACTGAATTGTATTGCAAAATAAATTAAAATTAAAAAAAAAATAAAAAAAAATTGGCTACAGAGCTTAACAGAGAATTCTCAACAGAAGAAGCTCAAATGGCTGAAAGGCATTTAAGGAATTGCTTAGCATCCTTAGTCATCAGGAAAATGCAAATCAAAACAACTCTGAGATACCATCTTACACCTGTCAGAATGGCTAAGATCAAAAACACTGAAGACAGCTTATGTTGGAGAGGATGTGGAGAAAGGGGAACACTCCTCCACTCTTGGTGGGAATGCAAACTTGTACAGCCACTCTGGAAATCAGTATGGTGGTTTCTCAGAAAATTGGGAATCAATCTACCTCAAGACACAATGATACCACTCTTGGGCATATATCCAAGGAATGCTCAATCTTACCACAAGGACACATGCTCAACTATGTTCATATCAGCATTATTCATAATAGCAAGAACCTTGAAACAACCTAGATGCCTCTCAACTGAAGAATGGATTAAGAAAATGTGGTACATATACACAATGGAGTACAACTTAGCAGAGAAAAAAACAATGACATCATGAAATTTGCAGGCAAAGGGATGGAACTAGAAAATATCATCCTAAGTGTGGTAACCCAAACACAGAAGGACAAACATGGTATGTACTAACTCATAAGTGGGTACTAGATATAAAGCAAAGAACAATCAGACTGTAACCCACAGAACCAGGGAGGCTATAGCAGGGGGCACCATAGAATGAGTGTGGCTTATAATAAGTGTAGGTAGAGTTTTCCTGCCTGGCCCACAGTCAGGACAAATCTCTATCACCTGCCAGTCCCACAGCCGTCAGACCCAACCAAGTAAACACAGAGACTTATATTGGTTACAAACTGTATGGCCGTGGCTGGCTTCTTGCTAACTGTTCTTACAGCTTAAATTAATTCATTTCTATTAATCTATACCTTGCCACATGGCTCGTGGCTTACCGGCATCTTCACATGCTGTTTCTCATCGTGGCAGCTGGCAGTGTCTCTCTGACTCAGCCTTCCACTTCCCAGCTTTATTCTCCTCCTTGTCCCGCCTACTCTTCCTGCCTAGCCAATGGCCAATCAGTGTTTTATTTATTGACTAATTAGCAACACATTTGCCATACAGAACATCCCACAGCAAATAAGTATTGGTTTTACTCAATCATTGGGCAAGCCTCAATGAAACATTTCACTATTAGGATAAAAATATATACTGTATCAAGCTGATAATAGAAAAATAAATAAATTAAAAAATACAGACAGATAAAAAAGAAGTATGTCTTAGGCTGGGCAGTGGTGGCACACGCCTTTAAATCCCAGCACTCTGGAGGCAGAAGCAGGCAGATCTCTGTGAGTTCAAGGCCATCCTGGGCTACAGAGTGAGTTCCAGGAAAGGCACAAAGCTACACAGAGAAATCCTGCCTCAAAAAAGAAAAAAAAATGTATGTCTTAGAAGAACATCTGGTTCTGACTATCTTAGTTTCATTCATTAAATCAATTATCAACTACAGACTGTTCACTAATGAAAGTGCAAGCAAAGCCAAAATATTGTCCTATATGTTTTACAAATTTCAAATAATACCATTGACACATATTTACTTTTATTTTTATTAAATGAATGATTTTTATATTCATTTTATAGGGGCATATTCAGTTATTCAGTCATTCCACACTATTTTTTTTTTAGTTTTGGTTTATATATTGTTTATTTTAGATACTTCTATAGTTCTTGGATTCAGAAATAATATTATAATGTTGTCCTCTTGCTATTTTTGTTCAAGTATCAAATGCAAAAACTGCTAAAAATGTCAAGTGGATTGATGTGAAATAAAAATAAAGAACTATTTTTGTCTAGATTGTGAGGCCAGTTTTTCAAGTGAAGGGATTCAGATCTCATTACTTAAAATAATTACTTGAAATACTAATATTGTGGAGTTTTTGGATGATACTCAGCATGTGCTACTAAATATAGTTAATTTGAAAGATCATCACAGTTTGTGGAAAATACATGTGGGTCAAGATTTATAAATACATGCATCCCCAATTTTCCTGAGCCCTTATTAATCCATCAACTATTTTCATGTCTCTCCTTGCTACCATTAAATCATGAATATTATTTATATAAACAATAAATGTAATAGTCTCCAAAACCTAATAAGAAATAGTTGTCTCACTGTTATAAGTAGAAGTGGAACGTGAGTATTCTACCATTAGAAAATAAGAGGAATGTCCTTTAGAGGACTGTGTTCCATAACAACAATAACAAAAAATACAAATTCTAGAAATAAGTGGGAAATGATGAAATGTTAGACCAAGAGCATGACATTTACTGCCTGCTTCCCAAAAACAATGGTTTTTAACATGTAATACTATACAATATATTAGTAGAATCTAATGCACTTTACATTTTAAATTAATTGAAATAAATGAATGACTTATCAAATTCTTTAGCCATTTAAGTATATTTTACAAGGACATGTTTACCAAGGACAGAAGAAATGCACACAACATGCTTTCCTATTTTTCTGTTATAAACAAAAATCAATATAATCAATCATATTAAAGACAATTTTCAGCCAGGTACTGTAAATATACCTACAGCTGGTTAGGTCATAGACTCTAGAGGAGAAACTAGTATGCCACTTTCCTAAAGCAGTACAATTTACAACTATTCTAAATACTCATCTTTATATCCACAGATATGTGTAGCTTCCACTCCTCATCAAAGAAACTTCTACAGGATCAAAAACACAAAGTGAAATGACAATGAACTCAAACATCTGAAAACATGAGTCAATATAAAATATTCCTCTCTTAAAGTGCTCTCAACCCCAAGCAATTTTACTTTTATTTATTTCACTTTAAGCCAATCATGAAATTTTAGATTAATTTCTGGGGTGGGAGCAGAAATAAGGCAGTGTTCAGAATGAATGGGCCATGGTCTGATTGGGTTGGACTGATGAGGTATAGGCAGGGCAGATCCACTAGAACAGATGAAGTAACAGGAACTGCCCAACCACCAGGCAAATGATGTGTTATGGAGCTCTTACATAATTTCCTCAGTGGCTTCTAGCATGGGTAGATCAATTAAGACATCATCTGCTAGGGTAGCCAGGGAGCTGGCAATCAGCTCAGCTGCCTTGGAGTTGCCCAGGACAGAAACAGTGGCTGCCTTCTTAAGCTTAGCCTTTACCACCGCAAGTCTTGCCCACTCTGCTTCCTGCTGAGGCACCTATGTGGCTTCCAGTACTTCTGTGAACTTCCTGAACTCCAGATATATCTGAGATGCATTGTCCAAGATGAACTCACAGAGCTTGTTCTGTGACATCATGGGATAACTGCCTAGGAGACCTGGTGTTCCTGGGTGATCATTTCTAAAGCATCCAAGTGAGCCCCCACCAACTTAAGTACCTCTGTGGTGGTATATAGGAGTATCTGCTCACCATAGTTCTGATGAATACTGGTTTAGATCCCAGGAAGCTGGTTCACAATAGACTGGAAGACAATGCACAAAATAATGTTGACGATGCACAGAATAATGTTGGTGCTCTAATATATGTTCCTTAGTTGACAGTGGCAGTAAAAGACTTAGTTTCTGTAGTCAAGGGATGGAGAATGTATGCCCTTCCCATATTTCAGTGTTCTGTACACCATGGGAATTGGTCAAGAATGGTAGCTCTGTGCACAGAACCCTCATTATATACGGCAGAACTCACCATGCCTCCTTGAGACTGGTAAAGCCAAACAATTTTCCAATGGTCTTAAATAGTTTGGATGCTGTGTTTCTTTCTGTTGGACACATCCATAGCTGCATTTCTTCTGCCTACTAGCTTACTACATGAACTCCCCTTTAAGTTTTATTTATTTATTTATTTATTTATTTATTTATTTACTTACTTACTTACTTACTTACTTACTTATTTACTTATTTATTTATTTATTTATTTATTAGGTATTTTGTAAAAAGAAACTGGTTAACACAGAAAATTAGTCCCAAAGAAGTGAAGTCATTGCTTCGACCCTACCTCAGCATATACTAAGCCATTAGAATTGGCTTGCAGGATGAAATCAGGTAATTTTAGAGATGTAGAAATTCTATGTGAAACCTAGAATGCTTTAGGTACAGCTTAGTGGCTGGTACTGGTTGGAGCTCAGAAGACCATAATGACAATAGTAACTTAGAGAGTCCGGACTGTGCTTGTGAGGTTTTTAATGGAAAAATGGACTCTGTTTGTTTTTTTAGAATGGAAGCTAATACAGTCTGTAAAGTGCAACAACTTCCTCCTAAGTACAAAGAAGTCCCACTAGGCACACTCAAAAACTGGCATATGTCTCTACACATTTTAGTTAAGAGGATGCATACTTTTTAAGATTGTGTAGACTTTGGCTATCAGGAATGAGGGGAAAAAAGAGTATTGTGCTTTTATTTTATTGGCCTGTACTTCCTATATTTCATGTTCCTGTACATGTAGGTTTTGAAGATGTCATAGGTGATAGAATTTCATTCCAAGGTAGAAAAATGAAAATATTTGTGTTTAAAATCTTTATATGTGACAAGTTACTTGGTATTTGGCTGTACCTCATAAGTGTGTTAAAAGAGACTTCAGAACAACAACCTGACATATGAAGACAAAGTGTTCTTCAAAACTACTATAGTGGTTGATGAGGCTTTGCTTTACAATGAATATCTCAAATATTTGATCAAATGATAATGAAAAAATCACAGTGATTTTCTTTCTAATACATCAATTTAAGTGTAGCATCAAACCCTAGATGTACATTTAAGTCTTCTTAAGTATCTATTGATTGCCTAACACAATACAATTAATAGGATGTTTTTCCCTTGTGATAAATTTATGTTAAAAAGAATGCATTTAAAATATAGAGAATATTTTTCCCATAGTATTTTGCATTGAGATTTAATATGCTTACAAATTTCCTTTAAATATAGGTTTAAAGTGTTTTCAATAGTTGTCTAATTTTCCTCATTTCTTATAATGAAAAATTTGTGCAACTTCATTTTACTCTGGAAATAAATTATAGCATGCTATAGTGTATATATGTGTACTGGATAAATAAGCTCATTGATCATGAGCTCAGAAGTTACTGTGTTTCAGTTCAAATATCAGGCTCTCACTTAGTAATTGTTTCCTTGAGTAAGCAACTTAAACTCTCTGTACCTCAATTTTCTAATGATGGTCCTGGGCTCATAGTCATTTTGTAAGTATTAAATGGTGTTTTTCCATGTCAAACAACTGGAATGGTATTCAACATTAAGAAAACAATAACTGTGTTTGTTGTATATTACTATTGTGGTATTTCTAAGGGTATGGTAGGCCCTGAGTAACTTGGAAAAGAAAGAACAAAAAATTCATGAAAAAAGTCAGTGAAAAGCATCACCAACAGAATGGATCATTTAGAAGACACAGTAGCAGGATTAAAGGTTTTACAATGCATTGAAATCTAATACGCAGGATCTTTGGGATACCATGAAGACTATAAATTATTCGTATCCAAAAGCATAGAAGTTTAAGGTCATAGTACAGAAAATATTTTAAATAAAATAAGAAGCCAATTCCCCAAATCTAGAGGAAGAGATGCCCAGTTAGGTAAAAGAAACCCACAGAACACCAGAAAGACAAGACCAAAAAAGAAGCTCCCAATCTTAGTATAGCTCAAACCCTAAATACATGGAACAAATAGAAAGAGTACACTGAAGACTGGGAGAGAAGGTCCAAATAATACATAAATGCAGGTCTATCCAAATAACATCACATTTTTCAACAGAAGCATTAAGGCCAGAGGAGCTTGGAGTAACATGCTTCAGGTTCTGAAAGAATGAAAGAGGCAAATGAAGATAGTTTTACTGAGCAAAACTATCCCTCATGATTAAGGGTAAAAGATAGAATTTCTATGATGAAAGCAGGCAAAACTAATTCATGAGCACCAAGCCAGCCCTATAAAGAATACTGGAAGGACTATATCATAATCAAGGGAAGGATAAACATAACCAAGAGTCTACACTGTGGAATGTATTTGCTAGGATTTTTATTGTTGTGATAAAACATCATGACCAAAAGCAAATTGGGGATGAAAAGGATTATTTCATCCTACACTACCATATTATAGTGCATTATCAAAGAGAAATCAGGGCGGGAATTCAAGGCAGGAACCTGGAGGCAAGAACTGATGTGGAGGCCATATTGAAAGGCTGCTTACCGGCTTGCTTTCCATAGCTTGCTCAGCTTGCTTTCTAATGGCACCAAGACCACTGACCCAAGGGTGGCACAACCCACAATGGGCTGTGCCTTTCAACATCAATCATGAATGAAGGAAATGCACTACAGGTTCATCCACAGGCAAATCTTATGAAGGCATTTTTCTTAGGTGAGAACTGACTCTTAACTAGTGTCAAGATGATATAAATCTAGCCAGGATAGGGAATAAATAAATGATGCCAGTTTACAATTTATGAAAACCAAGAATAAGAAAACAAACATCACAAAATCATATCAGTCAATGCCAAACTTTCAATAATGACTCTGAATATTAAAGCATCAATTCCCTCAATAAAGAGATCGAGAAAACTAGGTTGGATTAGAAAACAGAATCCTACTTTTAGCTGTTCAAGAAATACTTCATCATCAAATAGACATGACTTTAGCATAGAAAGATGAAAAATGTGTAACAAGAAAATGGAGCTAGGAAACGAGCATGCATAGAAATTCTGATAACTAAAAAAAACAGATTTAAATCTGAAATTTATTAAAAGATAAACAAAGGGTCATTTCACATGAAGGAAGTAATCTGTGAATAAGATACTATAATTTTAAAATAAACATACAGCAAACACAGGTACACCCACTTTCATAAAACAAATGTTACCAAATATAAAGCCATGAATTAATCATAACATAGTGATAGTAGGTGACCTCAGCACCCTACTCTCACTGGTAAACAGGTCATCAGGTCCAAAAATAAAAATAATAACAGAAACATTGAAGTTAAATAACACCACAAATGAAACAAACAGACATCTACAGAACATTCCACTCAAACACTAAAGAATATATATTATTCTCAGGAGACCATGAAACTTTCTCCAAATGATATTATATATTAGGACACAAAATAAGCCACACAAATATAGAAAAATTGAAATAGTGTCTATTAGGCTACAATGAAATAAAATTAGAGGTCAATGTCAAACAAAACTTCGAAAGGTATGCATACTCAAAGATAATTAAATAGCACACAATTGAATGATGAATGAGCTACTGACAAAATCAAGAAAGAAATGAAAAATTCCATGAATTGATAGAATTTGAAAGCATATCCTTTTTAATTTTTTCTTATTCATTTTACATACCAACGATAGAGGTTAAAAATAGATTCCCTGGTAAACTCTACTAGATCATTAAAGAAGTAAAACCATTACTATTAAATTATTTAATAAAATAAATATTTAAAAAAATAAAAATAAAATGAAAGAATGATTACAAACTCTTAATGAAGCTAGTATTACTCTGATATCAAAACCAAATAAAGACATCAGCAAAGAAAAATACAGATGAAGTTGTAGGCAGACTTTCTTCTGTCCCATCAGCCAGCTCCTAAAATAGCCACACAGAGACTTCTTGTTAACTATGAAAGCTTGACTGATAGCTTAGTCTTGTATCTAACTAGCTCTTATAACTTAAATTAACCCATATCTTTTAATCACATTCTTATGTGATTCGGTTACCTTTACTTTGTAAAGCCCATGCTTCTTGTTCTGCATCACTAGAGTCTCCTCAAAACTCTGCCCTTTTTCTTTCCAGAGTTCTATCTTCCCTGAAAATCCTGCCTACTTATTGGATGTTTGGCTTTTTATTAAACCAATCCAAGTGACTTTTCTTCACAGTATACAAATGATTATTCTACAACACAACTTCCCTTATTAAGTTAAAAGCAGCAATTATCAACAAAGTATCTGAAAACTGAATTTAAAGTTCACAACATAAAGATTATGCTTCATAGTCAAGCTGGCTTCATTCCAGAGGTGCAAGGATGGCTCAGCATACAAATTAAGACATATAATTCATTGCATAAGTGTTCTCAAAGTCTTAAATCACATGTGCTGTGGGATGTTCTGTATGTCAAATGTGTTGCTCTGATTGGTTAATAAATAAAACACTGATTGGCCAGTAGCCAGGCAGGAAGTATAGGCAGGACAAGCAGAGAAGAGAATTCTGGGAAGTAGAAGGCTGAGGCAGAGAGACACTGCCAGCCACCGCCATGACAAGGGAGATGTAAGGTAAGCCACGAGCTACATGGCAAAGTATGAATTAATAGAAATGGGTTAATTTAAGATATAAGAACAGTTAACGAGAAGCCTGAGCCGTTAGGCCAAACAGTTTAAATAATATAAGCGTCTGTGTGTTTATTTTATAAGTGGGCTTTTGGACTACCGGTGATTGGCGGGACACGGTGAGAAAACTCTCTAGCTATACACATGATCATCTCAATATACATTGAAAAATTCACTTAATCCTCAGGGGAGTCTTTGCCATGGAGGAGATGGGAATGGGGGGTGGGCTGGAGAGATGGCGGGGAGTGGGTGGGAGGGGAAGAACAAGGGAATCCGTGGCTGATATGTAAAATTAAATTAAATTTAAAATAAAATTAAAAAAAAGAAAAATTCCTTGCCAAACTCTAACATCCCTTCATAACAAAAGTTACAGATAAGTTATAGATTGAGACAACATATATCAACATAATAAAGACTATACATGACCAATTTATGACCACTATGAAACAGAGAGAAATAGAAACATTTATACTAAGAATTACAATGAGACAGGGGTATCTACTCTCTCCAATCCTATTTAGCATCATGCTTGACGTCTTAGCTAAGGCAATGAAGGAGATAAAGGATAAAAATAAGAAGATGTAAAAGTATCCCTATTTGCAGATAATGATTTTTAATGTAGGAGATCCTAAAGACTACATCAAACATATCTTAGAGCTTATAAATTGAGCTGTTCATATTCCTTTTTAAAGATATATTTATTTTTATTTTGTGTGTATGTTTTTCTTACATGTATGTATATGCACCATGTGTGTCTGGTCTCCTTGGAGGCCAGTAAAATGTATCATATTATCTGGAATTGGTGTTACACTTGGTTGTGAACCATCATGTCAATTCTGGGAACCAAGCTCAAGACCTCTGCAAGAGAAGCGTGTACTTTTATCTGTAAGTCATTTGTACAACCCTAGGATGAGTAATTTTGACTTCTTTGTAAAAAAAACTAAAATAATATAGCTCTAGGTACATGGGCTTAACATTTGAACTTCTAGTATATTTACATTGATCTGTGTGTCTGCTTTTATGTTAGTATCATACTGTCTTTACTATTATGAATTGAAAGCCTATTTTAAATCCATTATGTTGATGCCTTCTCAGTTTTTATTTTCTTCAGGATTGCTTTGGCTGGCCTTAATTTCTTTTCTTTTCTCTTTCTCTGTTTATTTTGTGTTGTTGTATCTCTATATAAGTTTTAACATTTCTTTTTCTATGACTGTGAATGGCCATGGGATTTGATTAGAATTGTATTGGAGCTGTAGATTGATTTTGATTAGATGGCCATTTCACCAGTATGTGTTTTTATACTCTTTGTAAAAGGAGGGAGTATCTTTTCACCTCTAGTGTCATCTTCTGTATTTTTCTTCAGTGTCTTAAATTTTGATAGCTTCCTTGGTTAGGTATATTAATTACCAAGTGGTTTTTTTTCTTTTTTTTTTTTTCTTTCTTTCTTTCTTTCTTTCTTTCTTTCTTTCTTTCTTTCTTTCTTTCTTTCTTTCTTTCTTTCTTTCTTTCTTTTCTTTCTTTCTCTATTTCTTTCTTTCTCTCTCTCTTTCTTTCTTTCTTCCTTCCTTTGTTCGTTCCTTCCTTTCTTTCTCTCTCTCTTTCTTCCTTTCTCTCTCTCTCTCTCTCTCTCTCTCTCTCTCTCTCTCTCTCTCTCTCTTTCTTTCTTCCTCTTCCTACCCCTCTGCCTCCTCCTCCTCTTCTTCTTCCTCTTTTTTGGGGGTGGATATTGTGAATGAGATTGTTTCCCTGATTTTATTTTTTTTTAGCATGTTTGTTGTTACTATATTGGAAGGCTACTGATTTTTATCTGGTTATTTTGTATCCTGCTTGTTCTATGGGAAAAAAATACATACTTGCTACTGAAAACCCGATCCATAGCACATGATAAGGGGTTTCATAGGCACTGAGTGGGACTTATCATTATTATTTAACTAAATTGATATAGTATCAAACTGTCTTCTACATAAGTGAGTTTATACCTATAGACAAATGCCACTCTCAACCCTATTTAGAGAAGCATCTCTTTGTAGTGAACTAAAGTCAGTGCACAATCTCAGTTAGTCAAGATACTGAGAATAAATGACAGTTTAGAATGCATCCTTAAACAAAATAAATTTACCACATCCTCTAAGGCTCAAGAAACTTTGAAAACGGAGACCAAAAAGACTGTAAAAGTCAGACTATAGAGACCTGTCATTATCATTGAAGTTATAAACATTCAGCAACTGTGGTTACTTCTGCTGGGCCTTCACAAGACTGGCCCCAACAATAGTCAGTTGTCAATGGTGGAGGAGCTTATGAGACTCTCTCCTTTACTGTTAGACTATTGATTAGTCATGGATTCTGGAACAGCAGAGTCATAACCTTCAGTTTTATACCCAATTGTGAGTCCTACAGGCTCTAATGGATAGTCCCAACCTATGATTACACAGAAAGTCCTGATTAACTTCAATGAGTCCCAAAATAAAATAGAAAAATATGAAAGGAGAAAAATGTATAGGGAGGAGATGGTAGTGACAGGGGTTTAGAGGAAATAGGAGTGGGTTTTGCCTGAATACTTAGAATGAATGCATAGTGTATGTATATGAAATTATTAAATAATATATTTAATTAATAAAAATATATCAGAACATATATCTAGGAATCTCAATGAAAACTTCAAGAGAGATCTGGATATATGGTGGCACATGACTGTAACCCCAAACTTGAGTGACTGTGGCAAGAGGTTCATAACTTTAAGGCCATCCTAAGTGATGCTGGGGTTTTAAGCCTACCTCCAGCCACAAAGGGAAACCATTTCTCAAAACAAACAGAAGGATAATTTTACATCAGGCAATGTAAGCTATTGCCATGCAAAGTAGCCAAAGGACTGGTGTGCTTAATTATGGATGTGCTACAGATTTTATCTTCTGTACGAAAACGAGTATTAGGCAGCCTACAGTGTCTTCATGCTCTTAGACAGTGGTTATCAGTTCTCCTAATGCTGCAACTCTTTAATACAGTTCCTCATGTTGTGGTGATCCCCAACAATAAAATTATTTCATGGCTACTTCAGAACTGTAATTTTGCTACTGTTATAAGTTATAATGTAAGTATCTGGTATGCAAGATATCTGATATGTGTCCCCCCAAAAGAATCATGACCCACAGGTTGAGAATCACTGCTTTAAGAGCTCCTTACCATAATAAAGCTGTTGACAAATAGCTGAATCATTAAATTCATTGCTAAAAATGTGTCTGGTAAATAAATGTGTGTGTGTGTGTGTGTGTGTGTGTGTGTGTGTGTGTGTGTGTGCATCTTAGGGAGAGAGAGAGTGTGTGTGTGTGTGTGTGTGTGTGTGTGTGCGTTTTTAATTTGAGGGGGAAAGGATTCTAAGTATCAGATCTAGGGATACTTTTCTTATATAGTGCTGTACCAACTTACAACTCTATCAAAGGTAGGATCAAATAATCAAGAGGTATGAAACTTATTCAAGTCTATACTCTCATTACTTTTAATGAAATCTCTACTTCAATCTTTCCTTGGCTGTTTTCTACATTTGTAGATAAGCATAGCTCCTTTCTTATCAAAGATATTCTGAAGTAAGCAAGTACAGCAAAAGGGCAGTTGATTCATTTTACACCGTATCCAATTTGTGCAGAAAGTTGTTTGAAGGCTATGCCTACCTCCGTTGCATGTGAAAAATACCAGTTTGGGGAACAGAAATGGTGAAAAATTCCACATTGTTATGAAAACTGATTTAACAAGGCTTTTGCAGATGCTTTTTAGTGGGGCAAGAGTTCCTTGTGTAGACTTTTCAGGATCTTGGTACCAAATTAAACCAGGAACAGAGATGTTAATAATGCCTTTGAGATTGAAAGAGGAAATGAAACATTAATATTAATGAAATCCCCATTGCTAGGAAGTCAGGAGGTACTTTGCAAAGATTTCTGTGCCTTGAACTCGTGTAGAATTCCAGCACAAAGGAAGCACAAAACTACATTAGGAATACTCAGTGATGCAATTGACATAATTCACAAACTCAATGGGCTTGCTCTCATACCTTGCACTCAAGATCATAAGACAGCAATGTAAAATGGAATCAAGCAAGTTCTCCAAGCCCATATGTGAAGCTATAGATGATTTTTACAGTATTTCCTTAATGATGATCCCATGACTGTATTGCCAAATTGTGCAACTTAAAAGGTGATTTGCTTCTTTAAGTTGGGAAAGTTGCAAATCACTTTTTAAGTTGCACAATTTGGCAATACAGTCATGGGATCATCATTAAGGAAATACTGTAAAAATCATCTATAGCTTCACATATGGGCTTGGAGAACTTGCTTGATTCCATTTTACATCAAGCAAGGGTCGAGGGAAAGAGAGCTTGGGGGAGCGGGAGATCCCAGCTGGATCAACAACAGAGAGGGAGAACAAGGAATAGGAGACCATGGTAAATGAAGACCACATGAGAACAGGAAGAAGCAAAGTGCTAGAGAGGCCCACAGAAATCCACAAAGATACCCACACAACAGACTGCCGGCAATGGTCGAGAGACAGCCCGAACTGACCTACTCTGGTGATGGGATGGCCAAACACCCTAATTGTTGTGCTAGAAACCTCATCCAACTACTGAGGGATCTGGATGCAGAGATCCATGACTAGGCCCTGGGTGGATCTCTGGGAGTCCAATTAACGAGAATGAGGAGGGTTTATATGAGCGAGAATTGTTGAGACCAAGGTTGGATAAAGCACAGGGACAAATAGCCAAATGAATGGAAACACATGAACTATGAACCAATGGCTGAGGGGTCCACACTGGATCAGGCCCCCCGAATGGGTGAGACAGTTGATTGGCTTGATCTGTTTGGGAGGCATCCAGGCAGTGGGACCAGATCTTGTGCTCATTGCATGAGTTGGCTGTTTGAAACCTGGGGCCTATGCAGGATTGTTTGGCTCGGCCTGGGAGGAGGGGACTAGACCTACCTGGACTGAGTCTACCAGGTTGACCTCAGTCTGTGGGGAAGGCTTTGCCCTGGAGGAGATGGGAATGGGGGGGGGGGGCGTTGGGGGGAAGGTGAGGGGGACGGGAGGGGGGAGAACAAGGGAATCCGTGACCGATATGTAGAACTGAATTGTATTGCAAAATAAATTAAAATAATTTAAAAAAAAAAGTGATTTGCTGTGGGATGTTCTATATACTGTAAATGAGTTTCTCTGATTGGTTGATAAATAACATGCTGATTGGCCAGTAGCCAGGCAGGAAGTTTTAGCGGGATAAGGAGAGAGAAAAATTCTGGGAATAGGAAGGCTGAGTCAGGAGAGACGCCAAAGCTGCCAAAGGAGCAACATGTAATGGGACACAGGTAAAGTCACAGAATATGTGGCAGCACATAGATTAACAGAAACCAACTGAGTTTAAGTGTAAGAGCTAGTCAGTAGTTAGCCTAAGCCAATGGCTGAGCAGTTTTAATTAATATAATCTTCTGAGTGATTATTTTATAAGCGGTTGCAGGGGCTGTGGGGCTGGGCTGGACCAGAGAAAACTTCAGCTACAGTGATAAATCATATCGAATTGTGTCTCACATCAATTGCAACCCCCAAAGTAAATACACAGGTCCCAAGTGGCCTTATACAATTGTGTAGTATAACATTCCTATCCATGAATGTTTAAACATCTAGGCTGGGGTTCTCATTAGCTCATGCTTCCTATTTTCATTGACAACAACATCAAACTTGCCTATTTATAAATTACCCCTACCATCTCTTCTACATAAGTAACCCCTCCCCTGTCTCCAGAGAATCCAATAGGAAATAGGATCAGATATCTGATTCCTTTTAGTAAACAGCAATAATGTAAGAAATAAATATAAAAAATTACCTTGAAAGAGTTCATGGATAATTGTGTTTTACTCTCTTTTCACTGGTAGAGTCTGTTCTACCATGCATACTAGAAGGGACATTGAGACAACTTTAAATTCACCTATTAAAAGTATTTGCAAAAGGGAGATGACAGGATTTAATGAGTAATCTGGACCAAGAGACTGCATCCATTTATTATCATATCCCTGCACGTTTTATTGCAACATCAAAATGAGTTGAAATGTGACAGATTGGTGAAGATGGTCAGGACCAGGTGAAAATGGACTTAGTATGCACATATCTGAAAAGAAAATAAATTGAGTTTCTGACACCCATAGTGCTACAAGCCATTAAGAAAAATATGAACTCTAGCAAGGAAGCAGTCTCTTTTTAGCTCTGTAGAGACCTAGAAAACTAGTTTCTTTCTAATTTCATTTCAGCTTTTTAACCATTGAGAAAGCAAGCAAGTCTATGTAGTAAATAGAGAAATTAGAGGTTTATAACCTTTTATCCATTGTGTGGATTCTTCTCTGTCAGTCTACCTTCAGGCCTTGGAAGGAGTAGTCTGGGCTTCATTATGACCGACGAGTAACATCACTACCACGGTATTTCCCCACCTTACATAGTAGAGCCCAGGTAATGTTTCAAGAGATGAATAGAGGTAAAGTTTGAGCTCTCTTACTATCCAAATGTTCATTTTGTCTTTCTCCAACTTCTGATTCTTTTATCAGCTCCTTGATATTCTAGTACAAAACCAAGTGAGGAAGATATTGTACTAGAAGTTGGAGGAGACATGGTTGGAACTTGGCACTGTTGCTATTGAATAGTACCCATACAAACATGAAAGCTGTGGGAGACAAATTACAGTATCCTGCCCATGAACTCTGTCTTTGGAGGTTCACAACTTTCTGTAGTTCTGTTTCCATACATAAGCATGGCATTTGTGGCTTACCTTGAATATAACAAAGGAAGTGGAAGGCCTTTCCCATGACAAAGATGCATCCTGTAAATCCACCCTGCTAAAATACTTGCTCTTCTTTCCTGGGTGGCTTTGAAGACACAAACTTCCATGAAATACAAATGCATGTTGGAGATATCCGTGTAATAGGATAATGTAGGTGGTTTTGATATACTAAGGAAAGCCTCCTTAATCAGGAAGATTTTGAATTTGGTAACAATATGAATGAATCTGGATATAGATCTTTCCTTTCTGAGATCATAGCCTCAATCACACCTAGATTGCTGGACGAATGAAATTTCACTAAAGCTTATATTTGATTTTAAGCAATGAAAACATATACCAAGGAGTTTCTGATAGCTATCACAGAATATCAGTTTTCTCAGCTAATACATTATGGATTTATCAGCAAGTCCTTTGAACTGAATAACTTCTTTGAAACCATAGTATTGCATAGTATGGGCATCAGCTAGTATTTGCATTACTCTCTACAAAACAGAATCAAAACAAACATAACAAGATAACCAATTTTTTGAGGGAATAGGATGGAAGAGTGTGAAGGGAGACTTCTCTTGATTCTATGAGACTTTATTGTACTTTCTTCCTCATTCTCTCACTTATTGTCCATTGCTTTCTAAAAACAGTTCACACAGCCACTGAGTATTCCATCTCATTTTTCATCCTGTGATCTTTGTTTCTAGCTCTACTCATCTCCAAACTTGTCTTTCAGTTTCAAAGTTTTGAGAAAGAGGAATGGGTAAAATATGAGTTTCTAGTTATGTACAAGGGACAAGATAAGATTTTCTGCTTCTAGTCATTTACCCATCCCCGCCCCTAACAATTTTATACTATTTAATTTGAAAGATATTAGATAGTTTGAGAGGGTGTTCAGTATACCAGATCATATGGCATGTTATTCAAAAAATAGGGTGGGACTCATTTTGTACACAAATCATTGGGGAAAATGAACTGTGTACAAGCATTTGAAGAATATTCAGCCTTTTCGTTTCAACAATCCCCTGACTAGAGGCAGGTATAAGAACATTGATCCAAAAAGAGTCCCAGAACAAATAAAAGCCAAAGATTAAATTGCATTTCTTTATAGAACAGATGACCAGTTTAAACCATAGGAAAACAATTAAATCCTTACTATAAGGCATAACATAGGAGATATGTAAGTCTGTACTATTGAAGTTGAAGTTTTTTTCCTTATTTTATGCGATTAATTAACAAAGTTTTCATAATGCCTCAGAGAATTACATGAATGAGATAGGAAAGAGTAACTTAAAAGACTAAATTAAATAAATTATTGAATGTCTAAATGGGATTTCAAAATCCCAATCTATTTTTATTTCCAGCTATCAAAAATCAATCTCATTCCCTTTCTGAAAGAAAAAAAAATATTACAAGGCCTCCTATTTTGAAATCTCATGATCATAAAATATCCTCTTGGAAATGAATTTCCATTTCAGAATATATAACAGGAACTGAGTAGAAAGCTCTGTGGATAAAGTTCTTGCCATGTAAACATGAGGATCTGAATTTACATCCTGTGAACCCACATCAAGCTTGACTTAGTAGTGCAAGTATTTGTAGTCCCAACACACCCTATGGGGATAAGGAAGGTGGAAACGGGAGAATATCTTGAGGCTCATGAGCTTGGCACATGCAGTGGCAAACAAGAGACCCTATCACAAACAAGGTAGAGGATAAGACCAACATCATGGTTATTCTCTAATTCTACACATGAGTATGTTATCTATATGCCTGCATTCACATATACATACATATAAAAATTTAAAATATGTACATATAATAAATAGGTAGTATTGGCAAGGCTATGTGATACTCCAATTCTTTCTGTCACCCTTTATTAAGCAGCAAACATATTTCAAGGCTAAGCTAAAAAGCTAATACATACTGAGTTGAAAATGTGATAGGAAAATTTAGTTAAGTAATCTAAAGTATATTCCACAGACACTAGAGTTTGTGAGATGTTAAGGATAACTTCAACAAAATAGTACTTTTAAAAAAGACTCCTTTAGGCAAATGACACAATCACTTTGGAAAACAACTTTGTAGTTCTCCAAAATTTTAAACATAGAATTACCACAGAACTTGGAAACTTCTCGCTCCTTGATATATACCATAGAGAACAGAACTCACATGCTCACATGAAAACTTCTACATGAATATTCACAGAAGTGTTAGTTAATGCTAGTCATACTTTGGAAACAGGTCCTATGTCCATCTCTTGACTAACAGATAAGCAGAACATGCTGTATTTCTAATCAATGAAATGTTATTTGGCTATACAAAATAATAGGAAACTGACAATTTACACAAAATGCAATTACTTTGAAAATGTTATACTAAGTAAAAATATAAGGCCACATGGCTTCCTTTAATGAATACACAAAATGGGTAGTTTTTGCATGTAACAAGAGTTTCCACCTAAAATCTGAGAATTCTTTTAAAAAAAGATTCTAAAATGGAGCTAAAAACAGCTTCCTAGTTGTGTCTTTCAGGCAAGCCAGGAGCTACAGCATGGTAGATTCCCACCTCAGTACACAGAGGCATCTCCAAGCTGCAAACTATACTGTATGGTGGATTTAGCTTTTGATAGTACAGACAAAAGAAAAAAAGTTCTCTGGGCTACACGCTGCTTCAATGGAGGCATAGACCCACTGCTTCCAAGATTTGGTGGTACACATGGCTCCCAAAGCTGACTGTAAGCATACCACCACCATGTTGAAAAGCTGAGGTGGGAAAAGTCAACAGCCAAGGCTGCCACTTCTGTTCTAACCACTCTACAGTTTAAAGCAATAGATTCACAATAAAACAGATTCAGAAGAAATAAACTTCTAAATGGATTACAATGTGTATAAAAATATATGTAGGCTTGGAAGAGAGAGGAAAAGGAATATAGACAGTTATATAAAGAAATAGAAAGTTTTGAAAAATAGAGTCTTTAAAGAGAAAGCAAAAGTAATATAAAAAATAAGCCACATATAGATGGAAATCACACAGAGAGTCAGGTTTATATTGTCTTTGGGATTTTTCACTGCATAAAGAGACATTTGATTGTAAAACCTGCTGAGCTAAATCAATATTTATATTTAAAAGATATCTTGATTTCAAAATTTATGTATAAGGATATGTTGTTTTGGAAAAGAGGTTCTGCTTTTGTTTCCACAGAAAATGAGAACCTGTGGATTGCTTCCAGGCTCATATGGTTTGATCAAGGAAGACATCCTGAGAGGCCCAGATGATCGAACATCCAAAAACAGCTTCAAGGCAACTGTCTCAGAGAATAAAATGTCATAGACTACTCCAGTCAGGACTTGACCATAATTCTTAATTTTTTCAGGATTCCCATAAGAATACAGCACCCTCAATCAGCAGGAAGTAGCCTAAAACACTATGTCCACATTCCCAAAACAATGGATTATGGATATTTGTCTTTGTTAGAGATTGGTTACAAATTGTTATTGGTGACAGTCAATATATTTCTAAAAGAAAAAAAAGGGAATATGATATATATATATATATATATATATATATATATATATATATATATATATATATGAAGGGATGAAATGGTAGATTATTGAATCTAATTTTAAAGAGCAACTTGTTTTAAATTGCTATAGATTTTAGTTTATTGATACAAATTTAGTTAATTTTATCATGCTGTATTTATATTTCTACTCTTGTTTAAAGTATTTTGTTTGTGAAGTTCATTTAAGATTGTAGTGTATAGTTGAGAAATACAGATTAATAATTAGTCTTCTATGATAATCAAACTCATAATCATGTTAGTTAAGTTTGCTAGGTATACATAGATATATTTCAATTAGGTAGGTAATCTTCAAACACTTCAAAGACCTACAGAATATGACATTTAAAATTTTTTAAAAACTTAGACTTTCCTGGACAATGAGATACTTCTGTTCCTGCAGCACTGATTTACTTCAAAGCCAAAGATGGGCATCAGAGACACTCCATATGGAGTTATCTTCTTCTTGGCAAAAATACCATTTGGGCAAGAAACTGTTCTTGCCTGGACTGCGTGACAGTATGTTGTATAAACTGGACATGCAGGACACATAAGAAGATGACCACTGAATTTTCCACAACAAGGTGAAATGGTCCTTCAGGTTCCTGCTTCACAGAGGAGGCTGCCAGACATTCTACAGGACATGTAGAAAAGAAACTGAGAAACTCTAGGCCTATAGGCTGAAGATGGATGTCCAATGTTGCAGAGGAACTTTGGGTGTCTGTCCAGGCAGGCAGCTGTCTCTATCATTCTAGATTTTCTGAAGGTGCTTGCAATGAATTTCCTGTTTACTTAGGGAACATTGTATATCCTTCTGAGGTCTTTGATGTAGTTGAAGACTAGATAGTTACAATTATGGTTTTCCTTGGTTGTGATAAAATATATCAGATATAAAACTTTAGACTCACAAATATAGGACAGAGAGAATATTTTCTTTAATCTTCCAAAATACAGATGGACTAAATGTTGTAACTGTAATTCTTGTTTGATAACTGTTTGTTATATGTAATTTTACTATGTTAAAGTTAAACCCTTCCTTTTTTATTAGACAGAAAAGGGGAGGTGTTGTGGGATGTTCTGCATGCTGTGACTGTGTTGCTCTGATTGATTGATAAATAAAAAGCTGATTGGCCAGTAGCCAGGCAGGAAGTATAGGGGGGATAAACAGACAAAGAGAAATCTGGGAAGAGGAAGGCCAAGTCAGGAGATGCCAGCCTGCTGTCTAGGGAGCGGCATGTAATGGCACACAGGTAAACCCATGGAAAACATGGCAACATATAGATTAACAGAAATGGGCTGAGTTTAAGTGTAAGAGCTAATAAGTGGTAGGCCTTAGCTAATGACTGAGCAGTTTTAATTAATATAAACTTCTGAGTGATTATTTTACAAGTGGGCCATGGGACTGCGGAGGCTTGGTGGGGATCAGAGAAAACTTCCAACTACACTTCATAACTATGTCTATACTAAAAACAATGAATCCTACAGCCTAAGTAATATATTTTATGGCATGTGGACAGTAGCTTTAAGAAGTTGTTAAAATTTAATTAAAAAATGAAAGTAAAATCTTTCAGTATTTACATAAATATTAATAGTTGTGATAAATACATAATACATTTTACGTCTTTCTATCCATTCATCCATCCATATATCTATCATTTGTGTGTGTGTGTGTGTGTGTGTGTGTGTGTGTGTATGTGTGTGTGTCTTTGTGTCTGTGTGCATATACCATGGCACCTGTGTAGAAGTAAGAAGACAGCTTAGTAGAGTGGCTATTTACTTCTCCCATGTAGTGCTGCCCCAGAAAATACACTGTTAAGGAACAAATATTGCATAACTAAAGATAGCAGGGTATCCTATTCATATAGGTAAAGAAATATTGGGGAAAATGCTATCTAGACTTATCTTCTATCTTCAATATATTTCTTTGATAGTTAGTGTTAACATGATAAAGTTATGGGAGCCATGATGTGGGAGAAAGAGATCTAGAGAGGAAGCTAGTAGGACAAAGGGCCTATGATGGAAGAAATGAGAAAAACTGAGGAACAGTATAGAAAGTTACACAGAGGGAAAGGGACGATAAGGGATAAAGAACACTAAGGATGTCTGGAAAAAAACAACATGGAGGGAGCTAGAGAGACTGTTCAGTGGATTAGAGCACTGGTTACTCTTCCAGAGAACTCAGTTTCCATTCCTAGTACTCATATAGAAACTAACAATTGCCTGCATCTCCAGTTCAAAGGGTTCCAATGCCCCCCTTTGGACACTAAAATCACTTTACACACGTGGTACACAAACATGCACACAGGTAAATCACCCATATACAGTAAAGTCATAAGGAAGTATTTTATTTTGTATTTACTTAAATATACATATGTGATATATATGGGTGAATCTGCACACACACACACACACACACACACACACACACACACACACACACACACGAAGTTACACCACTTGGAGTGATAATGCGCCTTTCCCACTCCAGATCCATATTGTATAACAAAAAGAATTTAGTACCAGGCATGGGATAACTCCTTGGTTAGGGGAGTCTAAGACATCCCCAAATTAATATAAGCTATTTCTACTGTCCTTAGTTTCCTCCCTGAACTTGAAGGTAAGACTACTGCTGAAGACAACAAACAATTTGGGAACAGGATTTGGAGGAGCTGAGCAGGAACTGACCTGGAAGACTCGTTCATTAGATCTAGCACTCATAGTACCCAAAGGTGCTATGCAAGATTCCCGAGAGAAAAATGATCAGTAGTCCTACCCAGATGTGAAGACTTTGAACCAAAACAATTGTCAACATGACAAGATATCTGGAATGGTTATATAATGCCATTTATATCTTAGTGATAACCAACATCTGTCTAATGTCTAATTGGATTTAAGGCCTGCTCAATAGGAGGGGATTTTTGCCAGGTCATGAAAACCTAGACTACTACCAATAGTTGGTAAAATTATGGACCCTAATGGGAAATCTACTGCTGTCATGTTCTTAAACCAGTATAATTTCTAAGTACATTCTAAAAACACATCCTTATACCCCCAGATAAATATAGCTCTCATCCTCATCACAGATGCTTTTATGTAGCAGAGAGAACGTATTACCAAAATCCACAATGGTCAACATATAGAGAAAAACATGCTGTGGGGTGCCCAAAACCAATTAATGCACCTACACTCCAGACTTTCCTTGATCTGGAACATTGTGGAAGAGGGGATAAGATTTTAAGAGCTGGAGGACTAAAATAATGGCTTTAAGACAGTATCTTCTAAATATGACAGGGAAGCTGCACCTACGAAATCTCAACAATATGACCACCTTAACAAGACCTGCTTAAGAAAAGCAGCAGCTGGCATACTGATGTGGAGACACCATTTCTAGATGAAGAACTACTCCAGGCAACATGGCTACTGAGAGAGTGCAAATCAGTCTTCTCCATGATGAGCCCATGAATCCCCAGGGGTAAAGCTATAAATTCATATACATATGAGCAAATTTTGTGTGTATGTAAAAATAATAAAGAAGAAGAGGTTATGAACTTGAGAAAGGGATCACTGAAGGAGCTGGAAAGTGGAGAGGGAGGCTGGAAATTATATAAATATGGTACGTTCAACAGCTCCTTCCATCCTTATCTCCATTCCATGAACAGAAGCATTCCTTTTATTGGGCCACAAGGGAAAGAATGCATTGTCAAAATCTTCAAAAGCTTCTACATTGCTTCCATCCTGATAAGCCCTTCTCATACACCTTTAAAAATTGCTCTTGTGGCCTGGATTTCATTGAAGTACCTGACAATATAAAAGTGAATGTGGTCAGAGAATTTCCATGTGTTTCCTTGAAAAGAGGTTTCACTGTTAGTATGAACTCCAAAATGATTGAAAATAAATAAAATTCAAACAAGGATAAAAGGGTTGCAGAGTACAGGGTTGGAGAGAGTGAGGATATTTATAGTGGGACACAAACCAGAAAATCTAAATGAAAAGGGTATCTGGAAAAGCAAATGATCAAGTGATAGGATGTCTGTTTCTTTAATTTAACTTCCAGTTTTAGAGATAATTTTTGTTACAGAATTTTTGGCAACAGAGATGTTATTACACAACATTGTAATGGAATTCTTTTATCACAACTGCTTGTGTGTGTGTGTGTGTGTGTGTGTGTGTTATACAACATTTACTTTGCTCAACACTGCCAATAATGCAGGTTCCTTATGTTTCCTCTTCAGTGGTTAGTGTAAAGCTTCAATTTGTTTGAGTTTAAGGATCACTATGAATTTTGATTAGTCCTTGACAATGAGAGGTTAGAGCATATTGCCAAATAGAAGCAAGAAGTTCTAAAGAAAAAATGTCCTTTTATTGTAGCAATTTATATTAGGCAGCACAAGAAGAGACCTTGCTAGAAGTCTGTGCTTACTCCCCAAGTCTATTCAAAGTTCAACAGTGCATTCCATTTCAGGCCAATGGGGTGTTATTTACTTTGTATAACCATAGAGTAATCTGAAACAATTTCTACCTGAGAAGTATATACATCAACTTTAATCTTTGAAGAGCCTTATTACTATGGATTGACTGTTAGTGTGAAACAATATGATGAAATGTTAATTCATAATGTGACTGTAATGATATTAATAGGTGGCATCTTCAGGAGGTAATTTTATCAAGCCAGGAGATTAGAGCCCTCAGGTACACCAATAATGCAGTCTGAAGAAAATCCTCAAGAGCTCTTTAGTCCCTTCCCACTTTTATGGGACCAGAAAGGGAAGATGGTACTCTGTGAACCGGAAACAGAGCCCTTTTTAAACACCAAATGATTTTGGCACAGTGTCCTTAGACTTCCATATCCAATCCAATTCTAAGATAAAAGCATTGTTGTTTAAGTTACCTCATTTATGGCACTGTGTTCTTGTGACCTAGACTAACTTCCTTCCAGAAAGGTTCACTAGTACACTTTCGAGGTGGTTACTATACATAGAGAATCAGAATAACTTCATTGTACTTAGGATGATTATTTCAACTAATTTACTAGTTCATTGAGAGTCTCATACAGCCTATTTTGATCATATTTACTCCCCCTCTCCAACTTTTCCAAGATCTATCCCTTTCCATATTCACCAAACTTTGTGTCTAACTTTTTTAAAACCCTCAAGATCATTTTATGTCACACAAATATTCTTGGATGTGTGGTCTTCAACTGGGTTTCCAATTACTTTTATAAATGTATTTTCCCAACCTAAATGAGCACATAAGTTAATAAAAATCATACTGTGTACAAAAGTTCTTTTGTCTTTTTTTGCTACTATTATTTCCATAACTCTTTCAACTATAGTTGTATAGATCTAGTCTCTTTAATTAAATCTAATATCTCACAAGAAGAAATTTATTTGTTATTTGTTATCAGCCAAATAATTTCTTATAAGAAAAATTGTTATTTTGCAGCCAAATAATTTATTATCAGCCAAATTATTATTGCATGAAATTAAAAATTTTATATAAGTCTCTTGTATATCCAGTGAATACTCTCATGTGTATATTATGAAGAATTTTATATATAATAATGGACAGGCTCACCAGACGGTGGTGGCTCATGCCTTTAATCCCAGCACTCGGGAGGCAGAGTCAGGTGGATCTCTGTAAGTTCGAGGCCAGCCTGGTCTGCAAAGTGAGTTCCAGGAAAGGTGCAAATCTACACAGAGAAACCCTGTCTCGAAAAACCAATAATAATAATAATAATAATGTACAGGCTCCAAAATGAAAGATGAAAAACATGAACTCGAAATTGAGTTTTGTTTGCTAGACCTTCTAATTTAAGAGGAACACATAAGCTTATAGAAAATTTAAAACTGTTGTTCCCTTTAAATAGATATTATTCTGATTTATGAATATTTTAGAAACTTTTCTGAACCAGCTAAAAGCAAATAATTTGAGGTCAGGCTTTATTACAGAAGTTCCTAATATTTGATGCAAAAATTTTGAATTTTTATCCTTTTTAAACACACTGTTAATTATTTAGAGATACTTTTATAAATCTTTGAAATACAGACTTTGAGAAAGTATCTGTTTGTTACAAACAATTAGCTCAACATAAAAGGCCACCATAACATTATATGCAATAACACCAAAGAGAAAGTATTCTGACAAAATTAAGTGATGGACTCTAGAGATTTGTTTTTCATGTGTACCGTGTTGAACTGGCAAAGTGGTCAAAACAAAGTCCTTTCTTTTCCCTTCAAAATCAACTAATACTCATTTATACTTTGCAAAAGTATAAACATGCCAAAAATTCAAATTCATTTTTCTCATCCTAAAATTTTTTAAGACTTTATACATAATAAAATATATAATGAAGAGAGCATATATATTACATTTTAAGCTTCATTGTGTATTTCCCTAAATATTAGTGAAATTAAACCATTAAAGTTCCACTTCTGTGAATTATGTGTTTATGTATTTTATTCCTGTTCTATTGTTGTTGAATTCTCATTGTTGTGAAGTAATTACTTTTATATTGGGAATATTAATTCTTTGTATACACATATCCCTGACTACCTTAGGAAATGAGTGAAACAAATACAAAGAAAACATCTGTCTACTCTCACAAATGAGATCCTCTACCTTCTGCTCTGATGTTGTTGTGTGTATTTATACTCACATTTTAACACTGCATATTTATACAAATATATAAAAAATAATATTTTTAATATTTTAAACTTCATACAAATGGTGAAGACATCACCTACTTTGTTCCACATTATATTTTGGCATTAAGTATTTAGAAATATTCTTCTATGGCACTAATTTTCACTTCAGGATAGAACTTTGTTGAATTAATATGCATAATTTAATCCATTCTGGTTTTGTTCTATTTAAATCTTCATAGTTTTACAACTTCTATGAAGATTATTGTGTCAGTCTCTTTTTTACATGTGCAGTTTTTTTTCAAGACAAAGTCTCACTATATATCACAGGCTGGCCTTAAACTTGAGATCCTACTTCTACCTCCTGAGAGATGGGGTTACAGGTATGGTGGAACATATGTGCAAGAGTTTCTTTACAGTACAGACAATCAACAAATCTGCTTGGCCATAGAATATACAGATGTTCAAATACATATTCTGGCAAATTATTTCCAAGATAGTCTGTATTCATGTTTTCAGTACACTACTACTTCTTGGATAATTGGTTTAATTAGACTTTTGTTTTTGAATTGTAGTGAATAGAAAATGTTTATATATATAATAAAATATATGTAATTTATAAATACTTCAAAAGTATATATATATATACTTTTTAAAGTTTTGATTTTTATATTTAAATATGACAGAAACAGTCTAAATTTAACAGTTGTGCAACTTTTTGATTTCTTAAATTTTTGATTTCTTTCTCTGAAAATGCCTGATAATATACCATATAAATTTTAGAATATGTTAGTCATGTTATGCAAAATTTACTTTTAGATTTATAACACTACTTGAATTGAATTAAACCACATGCATGACTTTACAGGATGAATTAGTTTCATTATAATATTGATCTACCTAACAATAAGCATGGAGTTTCTTTGTATCTATGTAGATTTTCCCAAAGCCTTCAACTGAATTTTCAAGTAATATTTTAAAAATTATGTCTGTTGAATTTATTCTCATTTATGTACTATGCTTCATGATACTTTTTTGAACATTATAATTATTTTTGTTACTAATTAGGAATTGGATTGATTTCAGAAGATTGAGCTAAATACCACAGAGCTTTCAAAAACAGTTTCTTAATTTTAATTTATTTACATATTCATTTGGATTTTCTAATGTGTAGTCTTCTTGACTGCAAAGAATGAAACACTTGTTCCTTTTTATGTAATTGAGCATCTTACTGTCTTGAGAACAGCATTCATTGTAATGTTAATGAAAGATTTCTAGCATTATATTTTGTGGGTATGTATGTGTAGTAGTATATATGTTCATAAATTCATTTGTATACACATGTGACTACTGTCACTTATATAATATACAGGTGTGTAAGTGCATATAGAGACTAGACTTCAATGACAGGTGTCTTAATTTTTCTCTACTTAATGTATATTTGTTTTTATTAATAAAACAGGTTGTACCCGCTAACTTCATAAAGTTTACCTGTACCTGTTTTCACTGTAAATGCTTATATGCAAAAGTACTTCCATGTATTCAATATGTAAATCTTTCCTTTGATAACATGTATATAATTCCATGTATAGCATATTACCAAAAACCTTAAGGATTTCCAATTAATTTTTTCATTCTTTGAGATTTCTTATGTATGTACAATAAAGTACAATTGCATCCAGTCCTTATTTCACCCTCCTGGGCCCCAACATTTCCACCTCTCAACTTTATGTCCACTTTTTTGAACAGCACTAAATGAACTTGTTTTTTTAATTAAAAAATTTTAATTAACTTATAGTAATATGTTTCCAAGTAAGATTTTCCTATGTATTTCAATTCTATTGGTTCTACCCTCCCCATACTCCATTGTCTCCAAATTCCCACTGTACTTTTAACATCAGCATTTACCTCTTCAATTTTAGTTTATCATCTTCCCCAATCCCTCCCTTGGAGCTTCATTTTTTTGTTCCAGTCTTAAGGGCCTTTTAGCTGTCCTTTACCTATAATTCCTTATTGTGGAATAGAATATTCGTTTAACCACGTAAAGATGGGTTGCATTTGTTTGTGTTGCAGAATAATCTTTTAACTATGTGAAAATGTGTTGCATTTGTTTATACTGAATTTGTTTAATTATGTAAAGATGTGTTGCTTTTGTTTGTGCCGCACTTATTTAACTAAGTAAAGATGTGTTACTATTTCACCTTGCCTGCCTAATGCATGAGATTGGTCTAATAAAAAGCTAGTCAAGCCGGGCGGTGGTGGCCCTCGCCTTTAATCCCAGCACTCGGGAGGCAGAGCCAGGTGGATCTCTGTGAGTTCGAGGCCAGCCTGGGCTACCAAGTGAGTCCCAGGAAAGGCGCAAAGCTACACAGAGGAACCCTGTCTCGAAAAACCAAAAAAAAAAAAAAAAAAAGCTAGTCAAAAGAGGGATAGGTGTGGCTGGTGGGCAGAAAGAAAAGGGGAGGTGGCCAGCTTGCCACGGGCCAGCCAGCTGGGGGATCAGGCAGCCAGGCTGGAGGAAGCGTTAAAGGAGGATGGACAATATGTAGATGAGGTAAATGAGCCTCAGGGCAGCACATAGAATAATAGAAATAGGTTAATTTGCATAAATGTATCACATTTTCTTTATCCATTCTTTGGTTAAGGGGCACCTAGGTTGTTTCTAGGTTCTGGCTATTACGAATAATGCTGCTATAAACATAGTTGAGGAAGTGTCTTTGTGGTATGATTGTGCATCATTTGAGTATATACCCAAGAGTGGTATCACTGGGTCTTGAGGCAGATTGAGTCCCAATTTTCTGCTGTACAAAAAAGACATCATGAAATTTACAGGCAAATGCATGGAACTAGAAAAAAATCATCCTGAGTGAGGTAACCCAAACCCAGAAAGACAAATATAGTATGTACTCACTCACAAGTGGATATTTGATGAAAAGCAAAGGTTAACCAGGCTGCAATTCACAGCCCCAGAGAAGGTAGGTAACCAGGAGGACCCTAATTGGGATGCATGGATCACCCTGGGAAGGGGAAACAGAGGAGAGCTCCATGAGTAAATAGGGGTGGGAAGACAAAGGGGAGGTGATGGGGGATGAGAACATGAGGGAAGGGGATGATCCAGTTGGGGGAGGAAGGGAGAGGGAGAGCAATGAAAGAGATATCTTGATAGAGGGAGCCATTATGGGATTAGGGAGAAACCCGGTGCTAGGGAAATTCCCAGGAATCCACAAGGATGACCACAACTGAGACTCTTAGCAATAGTGGAGAGGCCTTCTCCAGTAATCAGATTGGTAACTAGCCTAATTGCCATCATAGAACCTCCATCCAGTAACTGAAGTAAGCAGATGCAGAGATCAAAAGCCAAGCACTGGCCAATCTCCTGGAGTCCAGTCAAAGAGAGGAAGGAGGGATTGTATAAGCAAGGGGGTGTGTGTCAAGATCATGACCATGATGGGGAAACCCAGAGAGAAAGCTGACCCAAGCTCATGGGATCTCATAGACTCTAGACTAACAGTTGGGGAGCCTGCATGGGACTGAATTAGAACTGTATGTGGGTGAGAGTTGTGTGACTTAGTCTGTTTATATGGGAACCTTGGCAGTGCTAAGAGGAAGATTTATAACACTAAATGCCCACATAAAGAAGTTGGAGAAATCTCACACTAGTGACCTAACAACACACCTAAAAGCTCTAGAACAAAATGAAGCAAACTCACCTAGGAGGAATAGATACCAGGAAATAATCAAATTGAGGGCTGAAATTAATAAAATAAAAACAAAGAGAACAATAAAAAGAATCAATGAAACAAAGAATTTGTTTTCTGAGAAAATCAACAAGATAGACAAGCCTTTATCCAAACTAACGAAAAGGCACAGAGAGGGCATCCAAATGAACAAAATCAGAAATGAAAAGGGAGACATAACAACAGACATTGAGGAAATCCAGAAAATCATCAGGTCATATTTCAAAAACCTGTACTCCACAAAATTGGAAAATCTAAAAGAAATGGAGAATTTTCTGGATATGTACCACAGATCAAAGTTAAATCAAGACCAGACAATTTAAATAGACCAATAACCCCCAAGGAAATAGAAACAGTCATTAAAAGTCTCCCAAACAAAAAAAGCCGTGGACCAGATGGTTTCAGCACAGAGTTCTACCAGATTTTCAAAAAAGAGTTAATACCAATACTCTTCAAACTGTTTCACACAATAGAATCATAAGGAACGTTATGAAACTCCTTTTATGAGGCTACAGTTACTCTGATTCCAAAACCACACAAAGATGCAACAAAGAGAATTACAGACCGATATCCCTCATGAATATTGATGCAAAAATACTCAATATAATATTGGCAAACAAACTCCAAGAACACATCAAAAAAATAGTCCACCATGATCAAGTAGGCTTCATCCCAGAGATTCAAGGATGGTTCAACATATGAAAATGTGTCAATATAATACAACATATAAAGAACCTGAAAGAAAAAAACATAATCATTTCATTAGATGCTGAAAAGACCTGTGACAATATCTAACACCCCTTCATGATAAAGGTCTTTGGGAGATCAGGGATACAAGGAAAATAACTAAACATAATAAAGGAAATTACAGCAAGCCAACAGCCAACATCAAATTAAATGTAGAGAAACACAAAGCAATTCCACTAAAATCAGGAATAAGACAAGACTGTCTGTCTTCCCCATATTTATTCAATATAGTACTTGAAGTTCTAGCTAGAGCAATATGACAAAAGGAGATCAAGGGGATGCAAATTGGAAAGGAAGAAGTCAAACTTTCACTACTTGCAGATGATATGATTTTATATATATATATATATATATATATATATATATATATATATATATGTGACCCCAAAAAATCTACCAGGGAACTAGTACAGCTGATAAACACCTTCAGTAATGTGGCAGTATATAAGATGAACCCAAAAAAATCTGTAGTCCTCCTATATACAAATGATAAACGGGCTGAGAAAGAAATCAGAGAAACATCAGCCTCTACAATAGCCACAAATAATATAAAATACCTTGGGGTAACTCTAATTAAGCAAGAGAAAGATCTGCATGACAAGAAATTTAAGTCCCTGAAGAAAGAAATTGAAGAAGATATCAGAAAATGGAAAGATCTCCCATGCTCATGGATAGGTAGGATTAACATAGTAAAAATGACATTCTTACCAAAAGCAATCGGCAGACTCAATGCAATCCCCATCAAAATCCCAACACAATTCTTCACAGAACTGGAAAGAACAGTAGTTAACTTCATTTGGAAAAACATAAAACCCAGGACAGCTAAAAAAAATCCTGTACAACAAAGCCACCTCTGGAGGCATCACCATCCCTGACATCAAGCTCTACTATAGAGCTATAGTAATAAAAACAGCTTAGTATTGGCATAAAAACAGACTTGAGAACCAATGGAATGGATTGAAGGCCCTGACATTAACCCACACACCTATGAACACCTGATTTTTGACAAAGAAGCCAAAAATGAACTATGGGAAAAAAAAAGAAAGCATCTTCAACAAGTGGTGAAGACTGCAAATAGATCCATATCTATCACCATGCACAAAATTCAAGTCCAAGTGGATCAAAGATCTCAATATAAAGCGAGTTATACTGAATCTGATAGAAGAGGAAGCAGGAAGTAGTCTTGAATGCATTGGCACAGGAGACCACTTCCTAAGTATATTACCAGTAGCACAGACACTGAGAGCAAAAATTAATAAATGGGACCTCCTGAAACTGAGAAGCTTCTGTAAGACAAATGACACAGTAAATAAGACAAAACAACAGCCTACAGAATGGAAAAAGATTTTCACCAATCCCACATCTGACAGAGGGATGATCTCCAGAATATATAAAGAATTCAAGAAACTAGACATCAAAATAACGAACAATCCAATTAAAAAATGGGCTATAGAGCTAAATGGAGAATTCTCCAAGGAAGAATTTCAAATGGCTGAAAGACATTAAGGAATTACTCACCATCCTTAGTCATCAGGGAGATGCAAATCAAAATAACTCTGATACCATCTTACACCTGTCAGAATGGCTAAGCTAAAAAGCACTGCAGACAGCTTATGTTGGAGAGGATGTGGAGCAAGGGGAATATTCCTCCACTGTTGGTGGGATTGCAAACTTGCACAGCCACTTTGGAAATCAGTATGGCGGTTTCTCAGAACATTGGGAATCAATCTTCCTCAAGACCCAGCCATACCACTCTTGGGCATATACCCAAGGAATGCTCAATCATACCACCGAGACACATGCTCAACTAAGTTTATAGCAGCATTATTCATAATAGCCCAAACCTGGAAATAACCTAGATGGACCTCAACTGAATGGATAAATAAAATGAGGTACATATACACAATGGAGTACTATTCAGCAGAAGAAAACAATGACATCATGAAATTTGCAGGCAAATGGATGGAACTAGAAAATATCATCCTGAGTGAGGTAACCCAGACTCAGAAGGAGAAATATTGTATGTATCCATTCATAAGTGGGCACTAGGGGTAAAGCAAAGGATAGCCAGACAACCCACAACTCCAGAGAAGGTAGCTAACAAGGAAAACCCAAAGAGGGATGCATGGATCTACCTGGAAGGGGAAATAGATGAGATCTCCCTGAGTAAACTGGGGTAAGGGGTGGGCAATGGAAGGTAGGTGATGGGGGATGAGAACAAAAGGGAAATGGGATGATCAAGCTGGAACAGGGATGGAGTGGGAAAGCAATGAGAAAGATACCATGATGGAGGGAGATATCATGGGGATAGAGAGAAACCCGGTTCTAGGGAATTTGCCAGGAATCCCTAAGGATGACCCTGGCTTGGACTACTAGAAATAGTGGAGAGGGTGCCTGAACTGAACTGGCTTGCCCCTGTGATCAGATCGGTGACTATCCTAAAGGTCATCACAGAACTTTTCTCCATGACTGATGGAGGCAGTTGCAGAGATACATAGCCAAACACCAGGCTAACCTCCAGGAGTCCAGTAGGAGAGAAAGAGGAGGGATTTTATGAGCAAGTGCATCAGGATCATGATGGGGAAACCTGCAGAAATGACCAAACCAAACTTGTGGGAACTCATGAAAGTTGGATCAATGGTTGTGGAGCCTGCATGGGAGTGTACTAGGCCCTCTGCATGGGGAGACAATTGTGCAGCTTGATCTGCTTGGGGGGCCCCCTGGCAGTAGAATCAGAATCAATCCCTGGTGCATGAGGGGGCTTTTTGGAGCCCACTACCTATGATGGGACACCTTGTGCAGCCTTGAGGTGGGGGAAGTGCTTAGACTTGCCTCTACTGGATGTGCCTCCCCTTGGGAAGCCTTGCCTTCTTGTGGGAAGAAATGGAAGGTTGGTTGGTGGGGAGGCTGCAGGGACAGGAGGAGGGAAGAGGGGGATCTTTGATTGGTGTGTAAAAATGAATGAAATATTTTTCTTAATAAAAAATAAACACTATTATGCATAAAAATGATACCATTCACATTTATTTTCATCCTCTCATCTCAATTAATGTGACAATCAAGATTATAAAATTTCCTACCTTCTATCTTCCTAGTATCTTGTATATTTTCTAAGTGGTATATTAATTATGTGTTTATTTTTATTTAGTATTATGACTCTGATTTATGATTATACATTTGAGTTATTTATTTTTTAATTTTCAAAATAGTGAAGCTATTTTTAGTCACATAGTTTTGTCCCTTAGATCTAATAATCTCTATAAATATTTTCACCAATTTGCTGAAGCATTATTTGTGGATTATTTAATGGTCAATTCTCATAAACAGCCTATGAATACTTCAAAATGAATATTATGCAGTCTTTGATTGGTGAATCCTATGCAAATTTATAAAAACACTATCCTTACTTATGATGTCTACATTTCCTATGTCTTAATTCATGTTTTTGAAAAAAAATGGTTAAAGAACCTCTCGCAGCCATTGGGAGTTTGTGTTCATAATTAGTTTTTTTTTTAGAACTATTTTCCCTTTTATTGAAAGTAGATTTTTTTTCTCACAAAGACTAAGTAATATTATACTTGAGTATGAGTTTAGAGCTTTAGCATTTACTTCATGAGATGTATTTTAAGCAGAAATCATCTGTATTCCTAAAAACACTTTTCCTTAAAATTACTTTTACTGACATCAACAAAGAATTAGGATTTAATTGACATGCATTTTCTACTTCTTTTGTATTCTTTGTAAAGTTCTTATGATTTGAACTTTTTATGCTAAATGTGTGTTTTAAATAGTTTGGATCAAGTTTACTGTTAGATTCAGATATACTTAGATTGTTTTCTGTGATTTTTTTATTTCATATTTCACCCATTTTACTATGCCTTTCTTACTTATTTTAAATTAAATTTTAAAAAATGTCATTAAAATATAATAATACATGTCTATAATTGCAAACACTTAACATGCTGAGGTAGGAGAAACTTACATTCCAGGCCACCCTGTGCTACATAGTGATACCCTGCCACAGAAATAAAAAAACAAAATACTTCTTTTTCTGCAGTTTCTGGATTATGATATTTATACCTGAGTGCTCTTAATATAGTAAAACACATGATTGCCTAAATTCAATTCAATTATAATAAATTTCTGCTGTTGGATAATGCTTTTGTACACTGGTTTAATAAAACACTAATTGGCCTGTAGTCAGGTAGGAAGTATAGGCAGGATAAACAGACAAGGAGATTTCTGGGAAGAGAAAGGCTGAGTCAGGAAATGCCAACCTGCCGTCTAGAGAGAAACATGTAATGATACACAGGTAAAGCCACGGAACACGTGGAAACATATAGATTAACAGAAATGGGCTGAGTTTAAGTGTAAGAGCTAGTCAGTAGGAAGCTTGAGCTAATGTCTGAGCAGTTTTAATTAACATAACCCTCTGTATGTTTACTTGGGGGACAGGAGTGGGAGAGATTTGTTCTGACCTCCAGCAAGCTGGGACACAGAAAAACTTCTAGCTACAAACGGTGCCAAAATGTGGGGCAAGAGTTTCCACCTAAAACCTGAGAAAGCTGTTAAAAAAAAAGATTCTAAAATGGAGCTAAAAACAGCTTCCTAGTTGTGTCTCTCAGGCCAGTAGTGAGCCACAGTATGGCAGGTTCACAGCGGCATGTGGGCTTGAGTGTAGCATGGAGGATTCCTACCACTGTACACAGTGGCATCTCCAAGCCACACAGTGCACTTCATCATGACAGATTTAGCTTTTGCTAGTACAAAAAGGGGGGGGGGGTTCTGGGATACACGCTACTGGATGGAAGCATAGACCCACTGGGTCACATAGTCAGCCGTGAGCCTGGTTCCCAGAGCTGGCAGTAAATGTATTTCCACCATGTTGGGAAGCATAGGTGGGTAGAGCCATCAGCCAAAGCTGCCATTTCAGTCCTTGTAATGTTGCAGTTTAAAGCAATAGATTTACAATAAAACAGATTCAGATGAAATAAACCTCTAAACGGTTTATATATATATAGGCTTGGAAGAGAGGAAAAAATATAGACAGTTATATAAATAAATAGTTTTTAAAAATAAAGTCTTTAAAGAGACAGAAAAGGTAATATAAAAATAAGCCATGTAAAGATGGCTATTACACAGAGAGTCTAGATTGTGTTGTCTTTGGGATTTTTAACTGCAGAAAGACATTTGATTGTAAAAGCTGCTGAGTTAAACCAATATTTATATTTTAAAGGTATCTGGACTTCAAAGTTTATGTCTAAGGATATGTAGATTAACAGAAATTGGCTGAGTTTAAGTGTAAGAGCTAGTCAGTGGTAGGCCTGAGTTAATGGCCGAACAGTTTTAATTAATATATGCCTCTGTGTTTACTTGGGTCTGAGCGGCTGTGGACTGGGTGGGACACAGGAAAACTTCCAGGTACAAATTTCTTCTCTTAATATAGAACTCATAAGATACCTTAGTTGACAACTCCTTTCACGTAGATATTATTGGCTATTTCATTTTGCTATTTTGTCATACTCCTAATGTCTATTGTTACTCTTGCTACTATCATTGCCATTGTATCTCTGTATCACTGTCAAAATTTTGTTGCCTATGCTAGTTTATATCAGATCATAATGCTAAATACTAATATGTTTTAGTATTATAAAGCATACACTTTGTTTTCTAGTCTGTGATTGTAGTTTAAATGCATCTACAAATTTTATGTATATAAAAACACATTATACATATATATCACATATTTTATACACATATAATACATTTATTGTATGTGTGTGAATATGTGTATTAGTCTAGGCTCTCCAAAGAATCAGCATCAACATGCTTTGGTTGTATAGGTGTGAATTGATTTATAGTAATGAAAGCTAGAGGATTCTGCAGAGTGCAAGCTGAGAGTCTACAGCATTCAATAGTATCATTAGAGTATGAAGAATGACATGCTCAGGACCAAAAAGGAGTCACTGTTTCAACAGTAACATGAAATGAAACTAACATTCTAGCTTAAAGACCCAAGAAGTTTCTTCTTACTTGATAATGTGTGAACCTGATTGTTCTGTTCAGAGACACTGGACTTAGTAGAGTAGGTCCATCTGCATTAGAGAAGGCAATTTGCTTTACTCAGTCTACCAACTCAGTTTTATCCAGAAAACATTCTAACAAATACTAAATCAAATTCCTGGGCATCCCATTGACCAATCAGATAAATACACAAAATTAAACATCACAATGAAGCATGCTTATGATCCAACAAAATTTAATAAAACAAATGAGAGGCTGGATTTCATTACAGTTTATTTACCCCTTGTTTAGATGAGCAATATGGACAAATAGCTTTGCTCATATTCTTAGACTTAGTCCTTCATTTCACACAAAATTTCTCAGTTTTTTTCAGCACCTTGTTTTTGTTTTGTTTTGTTTTGAGCCAAGGTCTCACATAAGCAATACTGGGTTTGAATGCCTAATTCTGTTATTTTCAAGTTCCTGGTGCTGAGATTACAGGCATGAGCCACTGTTAGAGAGCAGCGCCTAAAAATGAGGTGGATTAAAGTCCCATGCAACAGCCATCTTTACTCAGAGCATCAGGCAATTTATACCCTGAGGGTTAAGAGGAATCCCATGAGCAAAACAAGAGGTTGAAGATTGTGTTAAGGATAAACCAGTTCTCGATGGAGCTTGAGGAAGGGAGTATCTCTGTTGGATTTGAAGAAACTAAGGTCACAAGACTCTTGATTTCACATAAGCTCAAAATTTTTATACAACTCCATTCTTGGACTGTGTTCTGACAGGCCAACTCACCTAATGTTTGTACATGTTTTCATTTCTTTCTTTATAAATTCTAAAGCATTCCAAACATATTTACCCAGCTCTAATTTTGGCACTACATTACAGAATGAGTAATGCCATGCTGACTCCTAATTATGGAAGAATCTTCCTGTGCCTTTTATATATTTCTACTTATTTGCTCATATTAGACTGTTTTCATTTGGAAGACTATCTTGCAAGATGTGACTCATTGCTCCAGGTACCTTTAAGCACTGCATTATCCTAGACATCTTTATAGCAGCATCTCTGAGGATTGCCAAACTTGCATGTAGTATAAATGTGACAATGACAACTGATTAGCAAGTACAAATATATGAGGTTATATATTGCTATTTTTTATTTTGTGTATTTGGAGCAGTTATACATGTGGAGGTAGAGATTAATATCAGGTATTTTTAAAGACCATTTTCTACCTTATTCCGTGAGACAGTGTCACTGAACTCATTGCTCACTGAATGGTTAAATTGGATGGCTGGTAAGCTTTTGGAATCTGTCTGTATCTGCTCTGAACCCTGTGCTAGGGGTACACACACACGCGCACACACACACACACACACACACACACACACACACACACACACACACCCTCTCCAAGGTTTGTCATACGGGTGTAAAGGATCCAAATTCAAGTTCTTGTGCTTGCATGGCAGGCATTTTACCAACTGAACCATCATTATCTCAGCACTAGATTTTTTTACTCCAAAGGAAGGGCAGAATACCTATTTTAGTTATTTCATTTTGCAGACAAATAGAAATATTACAGAGTGTTTTCCATTAAAGTTAAGTATAGTAGTGCAAGGATCACCCACTATGAAGGTCCTCACTCTAACTTGCAGAGGGAAAAGGTTTGCACTCTGCTCCTTGCAACTTTTAAAGTTTAAACATCTCAGGTAGGGGTGCCATAAAAATTAGAGAAAAAAAAACAGACACAAGAGGCATTGAGAACAGTTCTTGCCAACTAGTGAGTTCCTGTTGATGAGTGTAACAAAGGCCACTGATAATAGTCTGTAATGTTTGGAGTCCATAGAACATCACTAACCAGTAACTCCAAAAGAGGTTAACCCATTATTAGCACTGGGATTTTTATTAGTTACACTGTAGTGTCTAGTAGGGCATTATTGCTCCAATATAAAGTCCATTTGAACTCTTTTTATGTATGCTTATACATATATTCTTGGAAGCTTCTACAATATTAGGTTGACATATAACTTTTTGAAATGATTTTAGTATTGGGTATCGCTCACTGTATTCCTTTTTCTACCTTGCCCCTTACTCCATCCCATTTAATATTTTCTTTATCATTATTCTGCTTTAAATATTTATACCACTTCTTTCTAGATTCCTCTACCTTGAAATCTTCTTATGGACCCTTATTAATTTCATGACCTCAGTAAGTATTCCAAGTGGAACATGTATCTGAAGATTTAAAGTTAGCATCCACAAATGAAATAAAGCATGTAACAATGGTTTTCTTTCTGTGTTTGGGTTACCTCACTCAGAATGATTGTTTCCAGTTCCATCCATTTACCTGTGAATTCAATTCTTAACAGACTAAAAGTAGAATAATATTCCATTGTGTAAATGTATCACATTTACATTATCCATTCACAAGTTGGTGGACACCTACACTATTTACATTTCCTAGATATTGTGAAAAGGGAGCAATGAACATGGATGTGCATGTATCTCTACAGTAATTATGTAGAGTTCTTTGAATATGTGCCCAAGAATGATATTTCTAGATCATGTGGTACATCTATTTCTAGTTTTTTTGAGGAACTTACCCCACTGATTTCCATTGTGGCTATACCAGTTGTACTTCCAACATGTGTCAATAAGTTTTCCCACTTTTGCACTAAGACCCTATTGATGAAGACACCATGTTCTTGAATCTTAGAACACAAAAATCAGGCTCATATCTACCTTGAAACTTCATTCCTACTGGCTTGCTTCTATAGTGCTCTAAGGTTATCTTCATGCCACTGGAAGATGAAAGCAAACACCAGTCTTAATCACCTGGTTATCCTGTGAGCTATAATAATGACCAACTTGGCAATACATGTGCATTGATGCAATAGTGGCATGGATTTCATGAGTGTAGTCAACCACTTTCTTATTGGATTTAAGGCCTAACTTTCCCACAACTAGCACCAATATGGAGACCAAGAATATATGAGTAGATAGGTCATAGGCCCTAGGGAAGAACCTACTACTGTTATTCTGCTAATTGAACATAGTTTGATGCTCACTTCCAGTGGCTTATTGTTACAAGCATCTATCAAACCTCATCATAAGTTTTTTTTTTCTTTTTAAACAAAGACCCACAACTGGTCAAGATGCAGTGAAAAAGAGAATGTATCATACCCTTCCTTAAATGTGACATCAATATCATACTTACACTCCTCCTGATCCTCGTGGATCATTGCAGAAGAGGATGCAGAAAGATTGTAAGAGTTGAGGATGGTTGATGACTATAAGTTGCTTATATAAATTCATAGTAGTTGAAACATCATGCAGAAAAACTATGCATATTCAAGCCAAACAAAATCCCAGTAAGAGAAGATCAAGACAGGGTCAAAGTGCTTAAATTACCTCTCCTTCACATTATATTGTAGGACTCTATGTCTCTGACCTTTTAAATTTAAATGACTGGCATTGGAAATATTATGTTCCAGGATACCATTTACTGTTCTCTCTATTCTCTTTTTACTGACCATGGATGTGGGTATGGTAACAGAATTCTGCTATTCTGGATCCCAGAATAAAGGTGATGAGCAGAATATTCCTCAGTGATCCATATTGTGTACTTAGTACGAGTGAGAAATATAATTGTGATAATCTATAGAGATTCTGTACTTCTTTGTCAGGAGATCATAACCAAGCCTCTACTGGGTAGCATGTTTCTCCTGGCTTGACTTAAAAAAAAAACTAATTTCAATCTTTAGAAAAAAAAGATTGCATATGGTTGACAAAAAAGAAAGCCTACCCTACTTTGAAGCACTAAATCATATATAAAGTATCAGCCTAACTCTAGGTTATTATAAATCAAGATGAATTTGAACAAGCAACAATTAACCCAAACAAAGAAAATCACTATTGATTATTCAAGCAAAATATAGATGATAAATTCTTAAAAGAACTAGAAAGATATAGACTGCCATCAAATATCAGATTCATTTAAAAAGCAACAAGCCTACAAGTAAAAAGAAATAAAAATGAAAAATGAATTTTTGCATATGGATCCAGAGACTATAACTATGATGCTGGGGACTTTAAAGAACCCTTTTTGATAAAACCTAAACTGTTCAAATTGGTACAGAACATCCTGAGGAGTCACTTGCTGATCTCTATATTTTCATTCCCCACTATATCTTTGTACTCAAATGTTGGTGCCAAGGAACCTAAACTATTAGAACTGACACGTCACACTTCCCGCTCCTCCCTTCAAGATGCAGTTTAAGTCACATTCTGACATTCACTTCCTGTTCTCTTCCATATTTTCTGACCAGATGGAATTAGATTCTTCATCCTTCTTTTCCTATAGCATCTGCCTGATAGGGAGATGGATTTTGGTACAATGAAGATGTTAAAGTAATGAAGTCCCAACTAATTACTAGTGAGCTAGTGATTTATTGCTACTGTAAATACTCAAGGAGAGGCATGTCTACTTAATGATAGATTGAATTAGTTAGCCTCTGTTGTTCTCACAACCTCTAAGAACTGTGCAAACATGAGGTTGATTTTATTATGTTCAGTGTTGCATGGTGCAATGCCTTCACAAGGAGATATGATTATTCACTACAGCAGGATATTGTTGTTGGTTTATATGCCTCTATGAAAAAACAGGTTTTTGTCACATGTGGCTTGTCTGCTATACATTAATTATTTGTGAAGAATTATTTGTAAGGCCTCATCAACACTGAGATTCCTGAGACTCTGATTTTCTGATCTTTTGTTTAAGAAGGAAGATAACTTCGGTATAAAAATATTTTTAATCAAAATGTAATCTTAAAAATAAAAGTATTGTCTTTTACTTGTCTGTATTTAATTTTTTGCATTATCATCAATTCTTTTTTTTCTTCAAGAGGATATTTATTTTAAAACAAATTCTCAGTTATAGGACTCTGACACTCTTAGAAGTCAGAAGTCCAGACAAAATTTAATTCCTTTACATTTAAATCTAATCCCTTACCTTGCATTTCCTTTAGAATTTTTTAAAACCCATCCTTTGAACTTTATATTTTTTTAATTTTTATTTTATTTTATAATTAATTTAATTTTACATATCAGCCACAGGTTCCCCTGTCCTCCCTCCTCCCACCCCTCAGCCTTCTTCCCCCCAATCCACCCCCCATTCCCACCTCCTCCAAGGCAAGGTCTCCCCTGGGGATTCAGCTTGGCCTGATAGATTCAGTTGAGGCAAGTCCAGTCCCCTCCTCCCTACACCAAGGCTGAGCAAAATGTCTCAGCATAGGCCCTAGGTTCCAAAAAGCCAGCTCATGCACTAAGGACAGGTCCTGGTCCCATTGCCTTGGGGGGCCTCCTATATAGTTCAAGCTAATCAACTTATCCAGAGGACCTGATCCAGTTGCATTGGGGCTCCTCAGCTATTGATTCATAGTTCATGTGTTTCCACTAGTTTGGCTATTTGTCCCTGTGCTTTTTCCAATCATGGTCTCAATATTTCTTGCTCATATAATCTCTCCTCTCTCTCGCTGATTGGACTCCTGGATCTCCACCTAGGGCTTGGCCGTGGATCAGATAATGAAATCAGAGATATATCACACTTTACAATAGCCACAAATGATATCAAATACCTTGGGGTAACTCTAAATAAGCAAGCGAAGGACCTGTATGACAAGAACTTTAAGTCCCTTAAAAAAGAATTTGAAGAAGACATCAGAAAATGGAAAGATCTCCCATGCTCATGGATAGGTAGGATTAACATAGTAAAAATGGCAATCTTACCAAAAGCAATCGGCAGATTCAATGCAATCCCCATCAAAATCCCAACACAATTCTTCACAGACCTGGAAAGAACAATACTGAACTTCATATGGAAAAGCAAAAAACCCAGGATAGCCAAAAGAATCCTGTACAATAAAACAACCTCTGGAGGCATCACAATCCCTGACTTCAAGCTCTATTATAGAGCTACAGTAATATCATCAATTCTTTAACTTATATGACCCTGAGAATAGGGATTACATCATAATTATAGCACTTATCAAATGGTGAGTAGCTAGGTACAACAAGAATGGGAATAGAATAACCTCTAGCTTCTCATACAGGTTTCTAAGTCTGTTCTACAAAGGACACATTATAAGTGGAAACATGATCACAGATAGGTTAATGTTAAATGTGTTAAATAGTCTCAAATGTGCTTAATGTTATATGTGTTTTATGGTTTTGGCTTAATAAAATCATAATAAAACCACTAATAAAATACTTTTCAATGTACCAAAATTATCCTGAAATATGTCATCAGCAATAAAGGTCCAGAATACCTAATATTTTACTTAAACAAAAGAAATAGAAAAAACAAGTGATAAACTATATTTAAAACATCAGCAATGAAAATAGCATGATCATAGTACAAAAGAAACCAATTCAATATGATGAAATAAGATTTTAAGAAAATCCTAAAAACTCACAAAGAATATATAATAAAAATAAAATAATAAATTACTATAGATGGAGTTATAAATTAAAAATTCTACTTTGACAGTTTATTATTCTTTAGAAATTAAAAATGAAGTACTCATCTTATATTTTATAAAAAAAGTACTTATATTTTATGCCACTTCAAGTGTCTGATTAGAGTAGATCATTATAAATTTGGATGCAACTGAAGGAAATATTACTTTAAAGCATATTATAATTATAGTTTTAATTATATTTAGAATTTCAGTAGTTTAATATTTTAACTTTAACTTGTATAATCACAATAATACAAATCCTCTGATATTATAATTTTGGTATTTTAAATATTCTTTTTAGGACCAGTCCTCATAATACCACTGGGACAGTTGAAAGTAGCAAGTCATCTTTACTTATTGTTCCAAGTGAAGGAAGAATGACAAGTAGGGTCTATATTAGACTTATATGCCAAGTGATGATGTCACAACCTGCAATGCTTTGGACTTGACCTGACTGCGACCATGAGACAATGAAGAAGAAAGGACACAGATACTAAAGCTGGAGTCAGGTGGACTTTGTGCTCTGATACAGAAGCACCAGAAACCTGGGAAACACAGCATGTTTATTATACACCACTGAGTGAGAAGGCAGGTTATTAGCTAATCTAGGTAGGACATCTCTGTAGGGGTTTTAAAAGCAGCTGTAACTGATATTAGTGCTATTAAAGAGAATTAAGTCATTCTATACCAGGAGAATATAAAAGGTATTGTACAGGCAAGATACTATCCATCAAAGGCTCCAATACATGAAAATGGAAAGAGAAAGTCTGAACTAAGAGTGATGCAGAAAAGATACCCTACTTGTGTAACATAAATCTTAAAGGTCTTATAATAAAAAAAACTCAGAGCCAGATATTGGGGTGAAAACTGAAAGATCAGAGAAGCAGAACAGCCAGCCACTAGCTTACCTCTATGAAATTTTAAGCCTAAAGTGAGCAAGTTCCTCTTTCCTCATGCCTTATATACCTTTCTGTATCCTGCCATATTACTTCCTGGGATTAAAGGCATGTGTCACCACTGCCTGGTTCTGTTTCTCTCATGTAGCCCAGTGTGGCCTTGAACTCAAAGAGATCCAGACAGATCTCTGCCTCCTGAGTGATAGGATTAAAGGTGTTTGCCACCGCTGCCTGACCTCTATGTCTAATTTAGTAGCTGGCTCTGTCCTTTGATAGCCAGGTAAGCTTTATTGGAGCACACAATTTATCACCACAACTGCAAACAACTGCATAGGAATGTGATTTTGCAGATTTACCAATCAAGGCATATGGAAGCAAACAAAAAACAGGTCCAGGCTACATCCCAAGATGTCATCAGAAGTCACAACATTGTCCATGTGCTACTGGATTTACAGGTATGAATTATGAAAGATAGAGAGATCATGGTGTCTTGCTCCACAGTTTCAGTAAGCCACTGAAGCTCGGAAATATGTGGCGGAGTTGGAATTCCTCCAAGAAAGACACGAGAAGCCGTTGCATGCACCCATGAAAGTATAGCTAAACTTAGAATGAAGACTACCAGAGGATGATGGTGCCAGATTGATGGGCTAGCCACCAAAGAAAACTGCAAGCACAGAGCAGACGCAATTCCAGAGGGAGGCTGTGTGTGTTTCAGGCAACAGTGCTGGAAAGGAAGGGTTATCTAAAATCCTTTTGGTTCTAGATGATTCCATCATGAACTCAACATGTCTCCACATGAAGATCTGGGATTTGGTGTTTTACCTGCTAGGCTTTGGCCTTTCTTTGGCCTTATATTTCTTAGCTATGTTACCATTTCTTTCTTTAAAAATAGGAATGTATGCTCTGTACCATTCTATGCTAGAAGTATGTAATTTGCTCTTTGTATTCATTAATATTTATATGATTGTTTTATAAAGGTACACAATCCATTCTGATTACTTTCTCCCTTAACATTCCTTCAGTGTGCTTTTTTGATTTAACAGGAGGTCACAGTTAAGAGATTACTCTGAGTCTCAATAATGATTTTGTTCTTCAGACTTTTGAAGTGTTAAGACTAAGAGGCTATGGGGAATTTTGAAGTTTGAATGAATGCATTTTGCCCTGTGAGATGGCTATGCGTTTACGAGGTCCAGGGGTAGTATGTTTTTGTTTGTATGTAAAATGTCCTCGATAGGCTCGTGTGTTTGAACACTGGATCCTCAACTCATGGTGTTATTTTGAAAGGTGGTTGAATTTTAGGAGGCAGTGTGTCATTGGAGAAAGTGAACAGTGGATACAGGCTATGTTCTTAGAGTCTATCGCCCAGCCTCAAGTCCTATTCAGTATCTTGCTTTCTGAATAAGAGATACAATATGATCAGCTGGCCTCCTGCTCCTGGGACCAAACCTTCCTCACCTGTTGACATGTTTGCCACACCATGATAAAATTATTAGCTACAATTATAATCCCGAATAAACTCTTTTTCCCTTAAATAGCTTCTTGATAGATATTTGATCACAGAAGCATGAAAAGTAACTAAAATAAGCATGCAGATGCCCACAACAATATACAATAATACTACAAAATAGTGGGAGTGAATAGGTGTGACACTGGATCCTGACACAAATAGCAGTGCCCACAACGACATGATTGTGTACAAGGAAACTGGCTCTTCTATGGACACAAGAAAAAGTGGTAATATCTAAGACTGGTTGCAGAAGGAACCCAAGTAGAGAGACTATGAAAGACTATCAACCATTGACAAGGCCTATTCAAGATCATATACAAAAAAACTTGGTAACTTTTTGAAAATATGCCATTATTAGTGCATTTACAAGAGATTTAGACATTCTGCTTTAACAAAGTCCAGAGAAAAAGGCAGAAAAATATGGGCTAAATAGTATATACATAATCCATTCCTTGTATGGATAACCTGCCATGCTCCCAACTCCAAAGGTAAGATTTAAGTTTCCAAGCGTTGAGCTCAGCTGAGAGGTAAAACAACATCCTGAGAGATTTCTTTGCTCAGAATCCAAATGTAAATCACTATGCATCACATAAAAAGTGTAATCTGCCATTACCAAGTCTAATACCTGATTGAAAACTTCACAGAGGCTGGTAAGCTTATGAGCTTCTTCAGGAGGTGTATTATAGTTCCTCTGGGGGTCTCTGCAGCTACCATGGCCAACAGAGTAATGGTTCAGGGGGGTAAGATGGTAGCTTGGTTCAACATGACTTGGCAGCCAGCATTGTTTCAAACTTTGGGAGTCTGTCCCCAGATAATTTATTTTAGGCATTTTTAAGCACAGTGAAATTTGGTGAAAATTTTCTTGGTGATAACTCACTCAATCCTGAGTTTATAATAAAACTTAAAGCATGACTATACTAAAACTCTTTGTAAAGTATATGTGACATTTTCCATAAAAAATGGGTTCTATAGATTGACTACATGTGAAACCTTCCATAAAGATAGTTTCTATAGATTGGCAAACTCAAGGTAAGGATTTGAGGAGGATAAAATGTGGTCTCAACCACATAGATAGTACAAGAGTCATCAGGCTATTAACTATGTCGTCTCCCAGCCTTCTGAGTGAATAACCCATTATCCATTCCTCCCTTTGAAGAGACAACCCTGTGTTTTTTTGTTTTTTGTTTTTTGAGTGAATCGGAAGATTTTAATAAGTAGAACTTTACAAATGTATTGATCCATGTCCTATAGTACTACTTTCCTGTGACTTTGTCCAGACTGGCCTCAAATGATCCTCCTGCTTCAGCCTCTCTGGCAGGCCTTCCTGGTTCCCCTAGTGCTTATTTGTAAACACAAGGACCTTTGTGCCACCCATAAATTCCCAAGGAAGAAAAAGTAAATTTCTTAGCAAATTAAGTTTGATTTGTGTTCAGTTATGAGAATTTTAGTGACATGTTTCCCCAAATGAGAAATGCAGTTTTTACATAGGAAAATACTCATGGATCAGTGTGCAGTAACACATTCATTGCTCAGAAAATGCATTTATCTGATCAATGAACTGGACAAAACTACAGTGTTAGTGTTTCTAATGCTTACAAATCTTATAATATTCAGATTAATTATATACTTTTCCAAAATCAATATGTTGAGTAATTCAAAAATTTATAAATATTTGTCCTTTTATCTACAGGTAAGTGTATTCACCCCTCATTGAGGAAACTTCCTTTCAAAATAGATGGATACTACTACAGAAAACCTCAGTCAATCAATATGCAGAGTTGTGGAGCCAAGTCCCAATGGACATCCAAAAAACACTGCCACATCTAAGGCACAGAGAACATTGTAGTTGAGAGAATCTAAGAGACAAGGGATCATAGATTTTTATGTGTGATTGCATCTCCTGGTAACATCAGAAGTTATACCCACAAAGTCTCACTAACAAAATCTTAGCTGAACAATGACGACACTAATGAACATGCCAAACTTCACAGGGAAAATCCCATGATACCTTAGCCCTACACAAAGAACTATGGGCAACCGAATAAAGCTGGGAGCAGAAGGGGAGGCCCTCCCCATGGAAGAGAATAACAATTTGTTGTCCAGTGCCAAATGTTCTGCCCTAAAACATACATACAAGTTATGTTATATGGATGAAACAGGTTATATTTAAATATACAAATATATGTATGGATGCAATAACAAATGATGAAACAAGAGGTCATGAATTTGAAGAGTTGGGAGGAGTATATGGAAGGATTTAGAAGTGGGAAAGGGAAGGGAGAAATGTAATTGAAATGCAATCTCAAAACTAAACAACAACAAAAACTTTCAATGACATTGCTATACTGAATTTGTTTTTAAATCCAAGTTTTAAAGAACTATATTGGTCTTTATGGATAAGAAACACCTTTCAATAATTTCAGAAATGGTCTGATTCTTTGTGTTTTACAAGGACTTGGCATTGTCCCTAGACGTATTTATTCCAAAACCAGCAATATCTCCATCTCTAGAAATATATTTACATCAATACATAATAATGTATGTGTTTTCTTGACTGATCCAATACATATAAGGAAGCTCAAATTTGTCCCACTTGAGCTTTACCACTAAGAAAGAAAATAGATCTCAGAATGTTTCTTACTCTCAGTTTATTAAATCATAAACTCATCAAACAAAGACATATTTAAATGTCATCAAAATTATGAAAATATTATAGTAGGAACATGCATACACACATGCATGCATGAAGGCACACATACACTGTTTATTTCTCTAGGAATATTACCTTTCAGGTTTATTATAACAAGGGGCTTTTGAACTCAATTAGCATTAAAATACAGAGAATAGTATGTCCAATTATTAGATATATTTTTATCTTTTTTCACCTTAAATTGAAGATTTTTGTATTGTTCTAGTTATAGACCCCGATTATGAATTCTTTTAAAAATGTGTATCTGTAGCAAATAAGCTATTTTCAGCAGTTTTAGTTTTTCTCTTACAACTTTATAGTTGTTACTTTTTTTTTAGGAAAAAAATTCCACATGTATAATCAACCTGATTATTCCCAGACAGAGGAAAGTGTGCTTCATAGTGCTTCCCATTCTCTTTGATATTGTTCTTTTGATAGGCCCAATGTAGTAGTCGTTGACACTGTTTAAATGGTGTTCTTGTTTTGGGGAAAGAATATACACATATCTTGGCTCAAATTTTCAATATAAACCATAGCAAGAGTTAGAATGGAAATAAACAGCTTGGAGTTTCTTATCAAATCAACTATATATTAACTATGTGACCTTGAGAAAGTTATTTAAGCCTTTTCTACTTCCCTTTAGGAGATAATAATGTGTTTCAGAAGGCTATTGAGACTCTTAAAACATAAATATTTTACCTTTTCACTGTAGGGTTTAAAACTCACAACACAATCAATGTCACTACTATAATAATCACTATAGATTAGATTAAATAATAACCTGGATTATTTATTTGGAAAATGTCTTTGGAAATGACTATATTTTGGATTTAAAGTTTATATCATGTACTACCTTAAAAAACCTCATGTGTGTCTTCATAGGTTCTGTGATGATTAGATTTTTAACCTTATAATTCACCATAGCAGAAAATTATTGAACACTGTACTAAGTGCCCATTTCTGAATTAAGTGCTTGGGAGTAAAAGATGAATAAAACTAGGTGCTTGTACTTGAGGAGCCTTTTAGAATTCAGAAGTGAAGGCATTCATTTTATCTCTTTGTACTGTGGAAAAGGAAAAATGTGATGATTATCAGTCGAATTATGTTTACATTTTGACAAATGGCATCTAAAATTGTTCTTTATTTGTTAAAGTGTAAGAAAATGAAAAATATCCCCACTTTTTCCTTTTCATTAATCTATCATATGTGCAGACAATGAACGTCAGAGAAACAAGGCACCCACCAACATTCTATTATAAGTTCCCTCAGTATTTCTATGTTTTTATTGCTTTTTCACGTGGCTTGACATTTTCATGTGAGTAAAATATAGTCCCACAGTCAAGTTGTTCTCAGTCAGGTCTACAAAGAGAAAGTCATTCAATAAACATAAAAAAAATGTAAAGGAAAGTGCTAGAAGCCAATCCACTGCTGATATATATTTGAGTACACTTTTTTTTACTTTGATTAAAACTGCATGCAATCATTCTTTTGAGGAATATGATATTGTTATTTTGCCAAAATATGCACTTCAAGCTGTCCGAGTAACAATATGGGTGCTGTCTTAGCAGAATAGATCATCAAAGGAATCAAAATGTTTGTTGATGTGTATGTTAGCAGGTCAGACTATAAAGGTATTTAGTTGTAACCATGTTCTTGGTACAAGAAATCTGAGACCTTAGAGGACAATATAAACTGTAGAAACTTTTGGGGTATTGTTCTAATTCCAGAATTTCATGCTATGAACATGAAATTGTTCCCGTTTCTTTCAGATACAGGCAGGTTATAGTATCCTTATTGATTTAATTTTAAAGGCCTCTTATGACCAAAGAATCCTAGGACAGCATAGGGGCTGAGAATTCAAACAAAATTCTTCACCTTCCTGTTCTTTTCCTTTCCCATTTCTTTGATGTTAGTAAGGATATATATATTTCATAAGATTATTGAACATTTTCTTATGTATGTAAATGTGTATATGTACATAGCTTAGATATATGCTTAGTATTCAGGAAGTGTTGGCTGATTTTATCAGCAGTACTTTCTCCCTTTGTGGTGGTATTGTGTTCCCCAAAATATTGTGAACCCTAATAAATTTTTCTGGGGTCAGAGAACAGACAGCCACTAGATACAAAGGCTAGAAAATGGTGGCACTCACACCTTTAATCCTAGCATTCCAGAGACAGAAATCCTTCTGGATCTCTGTGAGTTCAAGGCCACATTGGAAAGGCCAGGCATGGTAACACACGCCTTTAATCCCAGAAAGCGAGCCTTCAATCCCAGGGAGTGGTGGTAGAAAGCAGAAAGGTATATAAGGTGTGAGGACCAGAAACTAGCAGCATTTGGCCTGGTTAAGCATTTGGCTGGTTAAGCATTCAGGATTTCGAGCAGCAGTTCAGCTGAGAGCCATTGGGATGAGGACACAGAAGCTTCCAGTCTAAGGAAACAAGACCAGCTGAGAAGTTGGCCAGGTGAGGTTAGCTTGTCTGTCTCTCTGATCTTCCAGTGTTCAACCCAATACCTGGCTCAGGTTTGATTTTATTAATAAGAACTTTTAAGATTCATGCTACATCCCTTCTTATGGGTTAACTGAAAATTCTACCTGGATTTATGATTATTTAAAGATAGTTTTGATCATTGAATAATTAGAAATTCATTGAGTATTTGCATTGTGATCAAATCACAGTAAATATTGTAAGAAAGTAAGAGAAAAGTAAATAACTAGGAACATGGACAGCATCCATGTATTTTGAAAATCTGATGTGGAGTTATTTCAGAAAGCAAAGAGGAGGGAGATGCTACATATTTTAGAAATAGTTCTGAAATGACAGCTTTCTCTCCATTTTCTTTTTTTTCCATTAAATATTATTGCTTAACTTTAAAGAAGTTACATCACAGCATATATTTGTTTGAAAATCTACAGCTAGATACTACTTGTAAAGGACTATAAAGAGATTTTTGCAGTTATATTCACATGAGTGGATTTCTCTACTGCTTCTAAACCTATATAAAAGGATCTTTCTTTTAAAAATGCGGTATAAGAAGCCCAAATCTAAGAAGTTTTGTACTATATTCATGACTGTGTATTTTCTTTTCCTTCAGTTTTGGAGATTCAACTAGTTTTGCTTCATTTTCCACTTTGAGATTCTTATATTGTCCATAATTTATTGATTGTCTCCATTTAGTAATGACTCATTTGAAAATGCTGACAAGAATTGGATGTGTTAATACATTTTTGCCCATCATCAGTATATTGAACCTATTTCATCTTACTACTTGCTCTTTCCTGATGAAACTGTTGTATATTTAAATATGGGTGGGCAGAATTACCTCTTTTAATTTCAAAGCATATACATAAGGTTTTTTAAAAAAAATTCTGTATGAAAATATTGTCAGATAAATAAGTACAGTACTGTGACTCATCTTTATAATTCTCTTTTTACAATAAGAACAATTTCTTTTGGCATTCAAATTATTTATTTTTCTAAAGATGTCCAATGAGATTCAGTGAGACTATACCAATGGAAACTGTCAGCTTCACCAAATCTGGAATTACCTTGGAGACAGACTTCTGGGCATGCCTGTGAGGGATAATTTTGATTGCATTAATTGAGATGGAGAAGACATACTCATTGTGGGTGACATCATTCCCTGGGCAGGGGTCCTATACTGTGTAAGATAGAGTAAGGGAACTGAGAAGCAACATGAATTCGTCCTTGTTTTTGCTCATTATGGATGCAATGTGATTGACTTAAACTCCTTCTGCCTTGACTTCCCTGACATAACGGGCTGTGCCTTGAAATATAAGCTAAACCATTTCTCCCTTAACTTGCTTTGGTCAGAGTATTTTGTGACAGCAACAGAAAAAGATGCTAAGCCAGGACCCTACTATAGTTATAGCTTTTCTGCTGTATTTACACTAATTCTCATTTCACTTGTTAGAAGCAAGGATACAACAGTGTGAAGATTCAGAGAAAAACTGTTATATCTACTCTGGCTTTATTGAACAAAATATGTACATAGTATACCAAAAAAAATTAAAACTGTCTTTTGACTACATTTAGACAGAAATTTCTGACATATATTAAACTACGACCAAAAAGCAAGTAATGACAGTAATATTTTCTCAATTCTATGTTTTTGTCAGTACCATTTCCGATAAACAGCACTCACTTCCTGCAAATTTGAAATTTTATGCATTGGAAATGAGGAAGTGTGGCACAGTTCCTTTCCCATGGGAGCCTTACTCTAAGCTCATTTGAGCAGTGACCTGTTTAAGCTGCCAGAAAGTGTTAGTATTTCTGTCGAATCTTTAAAATAGAGATCCAGAGTGAAAGGACAACATCTGAGAATTAGACCTTTTTACTCTATAACAAATGAAAAATATGACGGAGTCTATTTTCTTTCATAGAAAAGGGTTTTCACAACTTTTGCCCTTTATCAGATCTTAATAGGCAAACTTTATCTGTGAAATTGCTTTTTTCGGTAAAAATTGTTCTATGCAAATTGAGCATCTTGAATCCTAGAATTCTAGCTGGCAACAGACAGATTTCAAGTCTGTGAACATCTCAAGCCAAGTATAAAATCCCTCTCTTCAGATAGGGGATTGATTTGAGTTCTTGAGTGAATAAAGCAGTGACTGTAGGAATGGCTTGGGTACATTTGTAAATTGAATTTTTATGCATAGTTCCAAGAAGAGATTTTTAAACAGTATTCTGGTTTTTTTTTTTTTTCAATAAAAGGAAGAAAAGGGAATTAGGGGTAGGGTGAGAAATAATTATTCTTTTTATGATAGGCTTTTTTTTTTTTTTTTTGGTTTTTCGAGACAGGGTTTCTCTGTAGTTTTGTGCCTTTCCTGGAACTCACTTTGTAGACCAGGCTGGCCTTGAACTCACAGAGATCCTCCTGCCTCTGCCTCCCGAGTGCTGGGATTAAAGGCATGCGCCACCACCGCCCGGCTAATTGTTCAATCACTTTGAATTCCACAATAGTACAATAGATCAACAGAGCACGATATCATCAGGAACAAATATTGTTCATTCAGGACAACAACACAAACTTCAGTTTTAAAGGCATTCCATTGTTAAATATATTTTATTTCTATTTCTGTGGTCTATTTGTACTGGAGAAGCCAGAGTGTGTAGTCAGTTTTTGATTTTCGTTTTCCTGGGGCCTGACACTCAGTTCCCAAATAAATACATGGAGACTTATTCTTACTTATGAATGTTCAGCCTTCGCTTGGCTGGTTTCTAGTCAGCTTTTCTAACTTAAATTTTCCCATTTCTCTTTATGTTTTGTGGGCTTCTTTTTTTACCTTTCTTTTTTTTATACATCCCTCTTTCCTTCTTACTCGATGGCTGGCTGTGTGGCTGGACCTTGATGTCCTTCTGTCCTTATTCTTACTCTTTGTCCTCTCTCTTTTCTTGAGCCTAGATTTCTCCTATTTATTCTTTTTGGCTAGAAGCCCCACCCATCCCTCTCCTGCTCAGGTATTGGCTATTCAGTGCTTTATTAGACCAATCAGGTGTTTTAGACAGGCAAAGTAACACAGCTTTACAGAGTGAAATGGATGCAACATAAAAGAATGCAACACATCTTTGCATTATTAAACAAATATTCCACAGCATAAATCAATGTAATGCATCTTAAGTATTCCACAACATTCTCCCCTTTTTGTCTAAGTAAAAATGAAGTTTTAACTTTAGCATAGTAGAACTATATACAACAAAACAGTTATCAAGAATTACATTTACTATATTTAGTCCATTTGTGTTTACCAAATTTAGAGAAAATACTCCATTATCTATCTTCTCTTAATGATTCTAAAGTTTTATTCCTAATTTATTTTCTATCCTAAGTAAGGAAACCTATAACTCCAACTATTTATTCTTTAACTCTATGAAATAACCCAGGAGGATGTAATATTACCTAACAATAAAGACATCTGGCTGCCTTGACAGTCACCCAAAGTTCCTCTGCAACATTGGGTATCCATCTTCAGCCTACAGGTCTAGAATATCTGGCAGACATTTCAGTGAAGCAGGAAATCTGAAGGACTGTCCTGTCTTGTATTGGTAAAATTCATCATTTGTATTCCTCTGTATCTTACAGAATATCCAGCAGACTTTTCTTTGAAGCAGGAATTTGAAAGGATTATCCTGCCTTGTCTTGGCAAATTTCAACAGCCTTTTTCCTGCATACCACTTGTCTAATCTGTACAGCATACTGTCAGCAGTCAAGGCAAGAACTGTTTCTTGCCAAAATGGCTAGCCTTGCCACATTGAAAGCAAACTCTGTACTTAGTTTCTTTGATGTCCATCATCTTTTTTATGATGTAAATTGGCGTTGCAAGGAGCAGATGTGTCTCTTTGTCATGAAAAACCTTAGGTTAGTAAACATTTTAAATGCCACATTCTGTAGGTCTTTGACATGTTTGAAAATCATCTATCTGTAGCTGAAAGATTTCCTGTGTCCCAGCAGGTCCACAGCCACTCAGCACTCAGACTCTAGTAAACATACAGAGGCATATATATATATATATATATATATATATATATATATATATATATTCAGTATAACAAAATAACTTTAAATTTGTATCAATATACCAAAATCTACGCCAATGCAAAGTATCTGTGATAATAGTTGTCCTTTTATCTTATATTCCTACATTCCCCTAAATGATAACAAATATCCATAAGTCAACTAATAACCAACAACCACACCCCATCTCTTGGGAATATAAGCATCATCTTCTCTAGACTGCTTCCTGTTGTCTGTGGGTGAAGAAAACTTTAGGGGTCCCTGAGACAACTGAGATAATGGCCAAGTTCTGACCAGCTGTAACCTTTGTTGATATATATCACCTGTCAATATTCAACTGTATCCCTTGATCAAACCTGATCAATATTAAACTGGAAGGAATCCACGGGCTCTTGTTTCTCTAAAAACAAAAGCAAAACCTCTTCTCCAAAGAAATGCATTTTTTGAGTTTCATTTCAAAGCTGAAGCATTCTTAAACTATATAGGCTTGTTCAGTTTAGCAATCCCTCTTTCAATCTCATGATTTTTAGCAGCTGTCCTTTGCTTATCAGCAATCAAAAAATTCAAAATCAACACGTACTACTTAAGATCCAGACTCCCTGTGTGTTTGCCATCTCTACATGGCTTATTCTTTTATTCTTTTTTTTTATTATTTTACTTTAAAGAATTAAAAACCGACAGGTGAACCAATGGAATCAAATTGAAGACCCTGACATCAATCTGCACACCTATGAACATATAATTTTTGACAAAGAAGCCAAAAGTGCACAATGGAAAAAAGAAAGCATCTTCAACAAATGGTGCTGGCATAACTGGATATCAACATGTAGAAGGCTGCAAATAGATCCATATCTATCACCGTGCACAAAACTTAAGTCCAAGTGGATCAAGGACCTCAACATAAATCCAGCTACTTTGAACCTGCTAGAAGAGAAAGTAGGAAGTAGTCTTGAACGCATTGGCATAGGAGATCACTTCATAAATAGAACACCAGTAGCACAGACACTGAGAGAAACAATCAATCAATGGGACCTCTTGAAACTGAGAAACTTTTGTAGAGCAAAGGACACAGTCAACAAGGCAAAGCGACAGCCTACAGAATGGGAAAAGATCTTCACCAACCCCACATCTGACAGAGGACTGATATCCAGAATATATAAGGAACTCAAGAAATTAGACATGAAAATGCCCAACAGTCCATTTAAGAAATGGGCTATAGAACTAAACAGAGAATTCTCAACACAGAAAACTCAAATGGCTTAAGACATTTAAGGAATTGCTCAACATCCCTAATCATCAGGGAAATGCAAATCAAAACAGCTCTGAGATACAACCTCATGCCTGTCAGAATGGCTAAGATCAAAAACACTGAAGACACCTTATGCTGGAGAGGATGTGGAGCTAGGGGAACTCTCCTCCACTGCTGGTGGGAATGCAAGCTTGTACAACCACTTTGGAAATCAATATGGCGCTTTCTTAGAAAATTGGGAATCAATCTCCCCCAAGATGCAGCTATACCACTCTTGGGCATATACCCAAGGAATGCTCAATCATACCACAAGAGCACTTGTTCAGCTATGTTCATATCAGCATTGTTTGTAATAGCCAGAACACAGAAACAACCTAGATGCCCTTCAACTGAAGAATAGATAAACAAAATGTGGTACATATACACAATGGAATACTACTCAGCAGAGAAAACCAATGACATCAAGAGGATTGCAGGCAAATGGTTGGATCTAGAAAACATCATCCTGAGTGAGGTAACCCAGACTCAGAAAGACAAACATGGTATGTACTCACTCATAGGAGGATACTAGATGTGGAACAAGGATGACTGGACTGCTACTCACATCACCAGGGAGGCCACCTGGAAAACAGGACCCCAAGAAAGACATGGGGATCACCCAATGATGGAGAAATGGAAGAGATCTACATGAACAGCCTGGACTTGAGTGGGGGTAATGAAGGGCAAGGGTCAAGGGAAAGAGAGCTTGGGGAAGGGGGAGATCCCAGCTGGATCAACAACAGAGAGGGAGAACAAGGAATAGGAGACCATGGTAAATGAAGTCCACATGAGAATAGGAAGAAGCAAAGTGCTAGAGAGGCCCACAGAAATCCACAAAGATACCCCTACAACAGACTGCTGGCAATGGTCGAGAGACAGCCCAAACTGACCTACTCTGGTGATGGGATGGCCAAACACCCTAATTGTGATGCTAGAAACCCCATCCAACGACTGAGGGTTCTGGATGCAGAGATCCATGGCTAGGCCCTGGGTGGCGCTCTGGAAGTCCAATTAGCGAGAATGAGGAGGGTTTATATGAGCGAGAATTGTTGAGACCAAGGTTGGATAAAGCACAGGGACAAATAGCCAAATGAATGGAACACATGAACTATGAACCAATGGCTGAGGGGTCCCCAACTGGATCAGGACCTCTGAATGGGTGAGACAGTTGATTGGCTTGATCTGTTTGGGAGGCATCCAGGCAGTGAGACCTGGTCCTGTGCTCATTGCATGAGTTGGCTGTTTGAAACCTGGGGCCTATGCAGGATTGTTTGGCTCGGCCTGGGAGGAGGGGACTAGACCTGCCTGGACTGAGTCTACCAGGTTGATCTCAGTCCTCGGGGGAGGCTTTGCCCTGGTGGAGGTGGGAATGGGGGGTGGGCTGGGGGGAAGGTGAGTGGGGCGGGAGGGGGGAGAACAAGGGAATCCATGGCTGATATGTAGAACTGAATTGTATTGCAAAATAAAAAAAAAAGTTAAAAAAAAGGATTAGTTGCCATGGGTCAGGAGGAAGGAGAAAATGAATAAATGGAGCATTAAAGAATTCTCAGGCAGTAAACTACTCTGTATGGTAGGTATATATCACTATACATTTGTTGAAACCATAGAACATACAATAAGATTGAATTCTAATGAAAACAATGTACTTTGAGTGTCAACGGACTATCAGTCTGGTGTTATATGTTCACAGTTGGGGTAGGAGTATGTGAAAGGAGAGACAGAATATACAGGAATTCATTCTTTCTATTAATCCATTCCCTCCTCTTCTTGGTTCACATGCTAAGTGAGCTTTCTACCACTGAACTATATCCCCTGCACTACATTTCTCTATGAACCGAACATTGTTCTCAACAACAATAATAAAACTTGTTTTTAAAAGTATTATACAAGTTTGAATTAATATAATATTGATACATGATGTAATTTTTCTAAACAAGCCTATTTATTCAGTTGTCTTGGTATATGTCTGAATAGTACCCTGCTTCTCTCAAAGTGTCTCATCTTAAACAAAATAATGCATGTCCTTCCCCCCATTATAGTATACTCTTTTCTTGGCACATCTCATTAATGCTGTAACAGTGTTTTTCAAACATGTAGTTAGAAATTTATAAATTTTGATCCTTCTCTTGTCTATTCATATTTGATAGGTCTGAGGTACAGTCCAGAAATGTGTACTTTTAACAAGCATCCCAATGGATTTACATGAGAAGAGGGCATGAAACCAAACCTCTGATTTCAGCAACCTTGAATTTCATGCAAAACTGGCAAGTTTTATTTATGTATTTGGATTAAGATTGGCTGTGGTCATTGAAAGCTGCGTATTGTAGTCCATCAAAAATCTTAAGTCATTCTGACAAATTCTCATTTTGATCTTGTTAATAATTTGGTTTGGGAATAGTTCTCATAAAATTAAATGTGTTCAGATCTGAGAGTATTCCATTACATTAGCAAAGCCAACATAATAAATTCTAAGAATAATAGTCCAAATATCTGGAGTGTTTCTTCTTCTTTTGCTACAAAAGTGTATGCTGCATTTTCTGTGGTATGTTAAATCAGCCTCTCAGAATACTGATGAGATTTATACAGAATGTTTGTAGAAAAGAAAGGAGTTATAAATGAAGGCAGACAACTGCAGATCAAAATATTGCTTCCTGTTTAAAAATAATTTTATTTTTTAGAAAAAAACATTTTATTCACTATTTATTTTTCACATATTTATTTTATGTCCCAGTACCACCTTCTCCCCAATCCTCCCCTCCATTACCTCTTCCCCATTCCCCACTTCCCACTCCCAGCCCCCTCCTCTTCTGTCTCCATTCAGGAAAGGGCAGGTCTCCTATGAGTATCAATAAAATATGCCACATCAAGTTGCAATAAGACTAAGAACATCCCCATATATTAAGGCTGGGCAAAGTGACCCAGTATGAGAAGTAGGATCTCCAAAGCCAGTAAAACAGAGATAGCCCCTGTTCCCTCTGTTAGGAGTCTCATAAGATGACTAAGAGGACAACTATTACATATATACAGAGTGCCTAGGTAAGTCTTATGCAAGTCTCCGTGGTTGTTGGTCCAGTCTCTATGATCTCCTATGAGCCCAGGTGAGTTGATTGTATGAGTAAATATTACCATTACTTTGTATAGTAAGACATTATCAATTTCAGAAAAAAATATAAGAATGCTAATCAATTTAAGAAGCTCAAACACAATTGAAATAATATCAAACAACTATGTAACACAGAGCTGTAAGAGGAATGTTTATTTACTGTGACCTAGGCGAGTTGATTTACTTTGCAGTGTTGTTTCATGTGGTATAGCACAAAATTAACAGAGACTTCTCTATTCTACTCATTGTATTATGATATTCAGATAATTTTCAAATTCTAACTATTTTGAAGCAGGCTATTAAACACATACATAAGCAAAAACATAATAATTTTATAAGTTATGTTTTTGTTTGGGAAATAAAAATTTTATGTCTCAGCAAACCAATTTCTTCAATTCCCTCAAGCCTCTGACAGGACCTATGTACCCTATTTTCTTACTCCAGAATAGAAATGCAAAGCAAAAACCTTTGGAGTACAAAGCATTTCATGATTTTATTTACAAAGCCTTTGTCTATAGGTGTACCTGTTAAGTAGTACACACTGTATAAAGACATCTCTTATTCATGTCTACTTCTCTGGGTGGCCAAGCTGAAACAAAGATCACATTTCAAGCATGCAGTGCTGGCTATAACATGCTGAGAACTATGCACATTTTCATCATTTCTATCCTTTTAACTTAGTACAAACATGCAAAGAATATAGATCAAACACTTTTTATTCTGTTTCAAATGGTATCTTCTTTCACAAATTGTTATTTTGACATATTTAGTACTGTTTTTCTGTCCAGTAGAAAAATATAAAATATTTCCCCAAATACCACATAATTGTGTTCTGTTTTGAGATTGGAATTCAAAGGATAGATAAACCTGGTTAGTAACAGATGCTGCTGCAATGATTGGAATTTGGCCAATGCAAAGCAACCTTGAACATGTTCACATGACCAAGTGCAAGTTCTATAAAAATTCTGTGCACCTTTTCTATCTAATTACTCTATTATGTTTCAAGTAATCACAATGCTGTGGATTTTATTTTGAGTGGGAGATAAAATTGAATCTGCCTTGTTAGAGTAAATAAAGAAAGGAAACTAACAACAGCCACCCTTCTAGAAAAAAAAACTGTTGAAGTGTGAAGAATCTTTTTTTCTGTAAGTGCTCAATGATAATTTTTCATATCTTCCTTATTTCTTCATAAATAAGCAAGTTTTTGTGTTCTCTATAAATTAGCACAATATAATTTTATTCTCCAGTTGGATTTGAATGTACATATTCTTGTAAGTGAGGATAATTGTATTAATTTGAAAAACCCCAATTATTCAACAGAGTACAGTTGCTACTGTGTGCATGTGTTTGTGTTTGCAGGGAGAAAGGATAAAGGGAAATACTTGCCACTAATTAGTTTTTGAAAGATTATACCATATTTCATTTTCTAAAAAAAATAGAATTTTTAATCAAGTTGCTATTCAGTACAGGGAAATTTGAAGCTTAAGTGTTACCTAAGTACTTTTTTCCTATTGGAAAATAGAGTTTGTGAAAGGCAGCAGCTTTTAAGATAGGAAAAGGGTTGCAATTATCAAATGAAAAAACAAAACCAGAACAAAGGGCCAGTATCAATAATAGATTTATTCCATGCCTTTGTTTTATCACCTTAGAACAAATCTACATTTTATATATTTTAAGAACTAACAGTAGAAAGTATAGGAACAAAAAAAATGGTCAACATTGATGGTGGACCTATTTAAATGTCAGATAAACATGGTCTGTAACACCATGTGTTTGTTCTATAGTGTTAAACTTCTTTTAAACTAATGACAAACTAATCGAAATCTCACATAAAAGATTAAAAGTGTTAATTGCACTGGGTGAGAATAAGACCACTAGCACATATTTTTTGAGCCAAATTTGAAGCAAGCTTTATTAAATACTGGCTAGGTGCATACTTGGGATTCCCAGAGTATGGTGCCAAATTACATTAGTCAGAGTTTTATACAGACAAATGTAACTGAAGTTTTCCTGGTCCTGCCCAGCTCCTGCGGCCCTACAGCTGCTTGGATCCAAGTAAACACACAGAGGCTTATATTAATTAAAACTGCTCAGCCATTAGCCCAGGCTAACTATTGACTAGCTCTTACACTTAAATTAACCCATGATTCTTATTTATGTCAAGCCACGTGGCTTGGTACCTCTTCTCAGTTCTGCCTTCACATCTTGCTTCCTTTGTGTCTGGCTGGCAATTCCTGACTCTGCCTTCCTCTTCCCAGATGTCTCCTCTCTGCTTGTCTCACCTATACTTCCTGCCTGGCTACTGGCCAATCAGCATTTTATTTATTAACCAATCAGAGCAACACATTCACAGCATACAGAGTGATATCCACAGCAGACAAAACTATGTATTTCTTACCTTCATCTAATCAAGAGCAAGTATATATCCTGACATACTTCCTGCCTACCTACCTCTTGCCTACACGTGATTAAGAAGACACACTGTGTGGTTGGGGCAACCAAGCTTATTTACAGAAACAAAAACATGTGGCTTCTTATCTTATATGAACAAATGCTCCCATCATTCCAGGAAGTTATCTGTCTTTGGACACATGGGACTTACAGATTAGAGGCATTTTTGTTTTATAGATATCTTAACTACAGTAATTTAAACTTAATATATAAAGCTAGGACATCATATTCCCCACTTCAGGTGTAACCTGTGCCAAATCTTTGACTCCACGGTGGGTACTTGTTTATGTTGGGATCTTATTTTTTTTCATTTGTAACCTTTTTTAAAATTTTATAATTAATTTAATTTTATATATCAGCCACTGATTCCCCTGTCCTCCCTCCTCCTGCCCCCCCATCCTCCCCCCCGTCCACCCCCCATTCCCACCTCCTCCAAGGCAAGGACTCCCCTGGGGATTCAGCTCAGCCTGGTAGATTCAGTTGAGGCAGGTCCAGTCCCTTCCTCCCTTCACCTAGGCTGAGCAAAGTGCCCCAGCATAGGCCCTAGGTTCCAAAAAGCCAAATCATGCACTAAGGACAGGTCCTGGTCCTACTGCCTGGAGGCCTCCTAAATAGTTCAAGCTAATTGACTGTCTCACTTATCCAGAGCGCTGGATCTAGTTCCATGGGGGCTCCTCAGCTATTGGTTCATAGTTCATGTGTTTCCACTAGTTTGGCTATTTGTCCCTGTGCTTTTTCCAATCATGGTCTCAATATCTCTTGCTTATATAATCCCTCCTCTCTCTCACCAATTGGACTCCTGGAGCTCTACCGGGGCCCTGGCTGTGGCTCTCTGTATCTACTTCCATCAGTCATTGGATGAGAGTTCTATCATGACAGTTAGGGTGTTAGGCCATCTAATCACCAGAGTAGGTCAGTTTGGGCTTTCTCTCAATCATTGGTATAGCTGGGTCTTGGGGGAGATTGATTCCCAATTTTCTAAGAAAGCGCCATATTGATTTCCAAAGTGTCTGTACAAGCTTTCATTCCCACCAACAGTGGAGGAGAGTTCCCCTTGCTCTACATCCTCTTCAGCATAAGCTATCTTCAGTGTTTTCGATCTTAGCCATTCTGACCGGTATAAGGTGGTATCTCAGAGTTGTTTTGATTTGCATTTCCCTGATGATTAGGGATGTTGAGCAATTCCTTAAATGTCTTTCAGCCATTTGAGTTTCCTCTGTTGAGAATTCTCTGTTTAGCTCTATAGCCCATTTCTTCATTGGACTGTTGGGCATTTTGATGTCTAATTTCTTGAGTTCTTTATATATTCTGGATATCAGTTCTCTGTCAGATGTGGGGTTGGTGAAGATCTTTTCCCATTCTGTAGGCCATTACTTTGTCTTGTTGACCATGTTCTTTGCTCTACAAAAGTTTTTCAGTTTCAAGAGGTCCCATTGATTAATTGTTTCTCTCCATGTCTGTGCTACTGGTGTTATAGTTTGGAAGTGATCTCCGGTATCAATGTATTCAAGACTACTTTCTACTTTCTCCTCTATCAGGTTCAGAATAACTGGATTTATTTTGAGGTCTTTGATCCACTTGGACTTAAGTTTTGTGCACAGTGACAGATATGGATCTATTTGCAGCCAAATATTTTGACATCCAATTATGCCAGCACCATTTGTTGAAGATGCTTTCTTTTTTTCTCAGGAAGTGGCAGGAGTCTCAGGCAGATGGGTGTGGGGGGCAGGGTGTGTAGATTGCAGGGTCCGCTGGGGTGTCTTGGAGAAGGGGAACCTTCCCGCAGGAGCCCTGCCCACTGGCCAGCAACTGGGGCCGAGTTGGGCAGGTCTTCTTACGTTGGGATCTTATAACCGTCAGGTTAATGACACCTAGATGGTAATTTATATATCTAGTTAAGCCATTAATGATATAAGAGCAAATAGTAATTACCAAAAACAGAAGGGCCAAAGGCTTTGTGATGACTGACATTAGAGTTACTATCCAGAAGGAACCCAAAAATTAGAATGGAATGTAGCCATTTATTTCATCTAGAGTTCTTTTTTTCTGCAAGTTTTTTTTTGTATTTTGTTTTGTTTGTTAGTTTTGATTCTTCTCCCTACCTTCCATGAAGTACAGTCAAATTCTCTCTAGTGATTCCTGAGTGGTTTGCATAGAAACAACAATTGTAAAACCACACAACATCCTCCTTGTTCTGCGTAGAGCAGGTCAATTGCCCTATTATACTGCAACAGTATTTCAGCTAATGAATCTACCTGTTGATAGACCTGGGTCTACTTGATTTTAATAGGTACCTTTCCCTGGTATGCAATAGGCACTATAGGTAAACATTTTGTCCCCTTTGCCAGGGAGTTTCCTTTGGATCTAACATTCTATCTTTTTATTGAGGATAAGGGGTGATGCACTCTCTACTGTAACTACTTCCTGCTGAAATTAGGACATCCTTGGCAGGGCCCAGGGAGACTGGCATGCTAGTCAAAAGCCTGGAGGAGATTCATCAGCAGCATCTGGTTCACTGACTAAACTAAAGAGACAGGGAGCAATCATATCGGCTGCACTAGTCCATATCAGCTTTCAGCAAGTCCAGGGCTTTCCACATTTGTAGGATTACCTCAGGCTGATGTAATGTAGATCATTTTTGGAGTAATTTGTAGTCCACAGATGATTCCTGGATGGTGTCTTTTAGACAAGTGAAAATCTGGTGGGACATTTATAGACTAGGGATAAAGGTTAAAGTTTAGGAACTTAAAATAAATTTTACATTTAGAACATCGAGGCCCATAGTCCTGGTAGTCGGGGGAGGGAGGAGTCTCAAAACCAGGGGAGAGAGAGTGATCCCACCCATAGGAATAGGGAAGTGGGAAAACTTAGGCTCTTAGTTGACATGACAGAAAAACTTAGATGTAGTCCATTTGGTCTGTGTTAGATGGATTCATGTTGTGGCTCTCTGAGGCTTATATGAATTTTTAAGTTTACAAAAGATAAAAGTTTTAGATACATTAAAATTACTACTGTTTGTAATCTGTACTGAAATCCACATTGTAGAAAAAGTAACTAACAGGTGTCTGTAAAATAGCTGGAGTGGACTCACACCTTCTAGTCATAGCAAAAACTATGGATTTAAGCTAAAAACATGAACAATCTTTCCTTTGTTCAGATGGCTGGATATACAGATTGTACAGAGATGTTTTCATCATGGTGAGAAGCATCTTTAATCTTTACTTAAAAGACAATCAAAGGAAATTTAAAATCTTGAGCTTGTGACTAATAATAGTAGTGTTTTACCATTTTATCAGAACTCCATTGATCAATATAAAAATTCTGAACTTTTGAAATCTTTACAATAGCATAGAAGATTGAAATATTTTTCATTCTAGATCATTTTCTTATACCATTATAACTTGTATTTATATGACTTTAAGCTTTCATGTCCTTAGATTTTACAACTTGCATTTATATACCTTAAATGATTTTTAGACCTTTACAATTTATATAAATCTTATTCTGTTTTTTAATCTAAGCATTTACCATTAGTCACAAGTGGTTGATTACTGAGAGCAGTCATTGTGAAGCAAGTTCTTTTAAATAAAGAAACAATAAAATATTACACCTGAAATCTGTTTATCCTTTAATATAATTCTTGTTAGCAAGACAAACCTTTCTACCCTTTTCATCAGGAGACTTAATAGCTCTAGAAAAATCAAAGCCAATTTTTACATATTAAGTGAACTAATAAGGTAGCCATAGCCTTGGGGAAGGAACTGGATGCCTTCTGTTGCCAAATTGACAAAGGTACAGTTAGCCATCAACACCATCAGATATCTGAGAAGGATAAATTACAGCAGGAAGTATAAACCAAATGGTCTCTTTATCAATTAAGATGATAGAATTACCAGATACCTGGATGATTACCTTAGTAGACTCCCTTGGTCTTGATGGTCTTTGAGGGCAGAGGGTGTAGGTCTTTGGTTATCACATAAGATGGCATTATATCTTCAGTTGCTGCAAAGGTCAGCATAGACCTTTTGCTGCCAGACCCAGAAGATCTGAGAGATTTTCCTGTGGATAAGGAACTTTGGAGAATTGGCCTGTCTTGACTTAGGCAGAGTAGGACAATCAATCCAATAGTGTCTATAGTTTTTGCAGGGCCCTGGCAGCAGGTGAGGCATAGGGCAGTTTTGCCAAGTGGTTAACATCATCACTATCCAGGTCTGTGCCCCATCTGTCTTCTTTGGAGACCTTAGGATGACTTCTAGAATCTGGCAGTTTTGGCTGTTGTAGGAATCTTTTTCCACTAAACATTTAAAATGGCATATTCTGCAGTTTTCTGAAAAGTTTTGAGGGACATTGATTAAATATACCTGATTTTAAATAAACTTTACTTGTTTTTAGTTGCTTGTTTTAGGCTTAAACTTGAAAACGTGTATAAAAGACTAAACAAAGCTTATTTTTATAAATAAATTATATGTGTACTTAGTATGACTATGAGCAAAATTCTGAGCACACTAAAGAATTTGATAATTTATAGGGTAACTTAACTTGCAGGTCTTCATCATCTTTAATGATCTTCAATAAGTTATTAGCTTTTATGAGAGTAGGATTTGCATTTTTATTCCTGTTAGGTTTAGCCTTAAGAAATAACATTTTTGAATTTAAACAATTTTAGTATCAAAATAAAATTTAAATCATAAATACAGTCCACAGGGAAACTGTCAACTTTATTTTCCTAGATCTTTCATAGTGCATCATTACAAAATAGCACAGTATGACTCAGTTTATCAAAATAGCAAAGCTTAATAAAGTTAGCAAAGACAAGGAGGCTAGACATACATTCATAAGTCAGTCCCTCTTAGCATGAACAGACCTTTGGTAAGGAGAGACTTTCTATAGGCTCCTTGCCAGACTGCTTAGGTCATTGTCTTGCTGTATCATAAGACAGGAATATCCCAGTTTCTTGTGTTTAGAGTCTGGTGCTAATAGATATGGTCCTAATTCTTTAGCTTTTTATTTATTTTTTAAGATTCCACATTAATAAAGGCATCATACCATAAATTTTTTTATAAAAGTCCCATAGCCTTATAAATTTAAATATTTTAAAAGTTGTTTCTTTAAAAAATACCCATTTTTTTAAATTTTTTTTTTTGTAAAACTCCAACATTTCCTTTTTAAAAAAGTTTGGCTCCTACAATATCAAAAAATAAATTAGGTATCCTTTTTTACTTCAAGAGGGAATAAACAGGACACAACCATAATCTGGACAAGGCAAAAAAAAAATTCCTAATAGTGCAAGCAACTCAGTGTTCAATATCTGGGATTCACTCATGATACCCTAGGCTCATCCAAGGGGTTTGAGTCACCTCTCTGGATTCACGCTTGGCAACATAGACAGTCTGTCTTCTAGGCTCCATCTAGTTCTCTTTCATTGTAGCTGTTGTTTCTGGTGGCCATCAAGTGGCACCAGCATCTTCAAACTGCTGGGGTCCCCCACTGTGACTGGGTTGCATTTTCACCAATAGCTTGTCCTGGGCTCTCTTTAGGAACTCCAGCCCTGCCACATAGTGCTCTCCATGACCTTTTCATGCTTTTAAAACCAATACCACCTAGGTGCCTCTTACATTATAAAGTTTAGCTGCCAGCATGAGGTATGTTCTTGTATATGAACACAGGGAGGTACAGTTTTAATACTTTATTAAACAACTATGGCTTTTAAATCCTATCTCTCATAAAATTTAGTTTTATGACTTTGTTTTCAGGACAAGAATTATCACACAAAAATCAATCTTCATACAAAATAACTTAGAGACCAGTTGTTGCCTCCTTGGTAGGTTTATATCATGTGGTAACCTTTAGTCAAAATGGTAGTAAAGTCACATGGCACTTATCCTCTTTAACCAGCCAACTGTTTATCTCCATGCTGTGGGGTCATCAGCTAAAATGGCAAGCTGTATGTTGTTTACATCCTGATGGAAACATCATCCATTACACAAGGTTCTTTTACGATTACCTATGTATAGATTTTTAAATTATCATTCCCATGTTGAGTTTTAAGTTAACTTTTTGTTATTGAATTTACAGATTTTTTTACCATGCCCAATAAACATACAAAAAATTGAGGTACAGAAAATTCACATAATAGTCTTACAAATCTTTAGATAAGGTTTTTAATCTTAGCAAAAGACTTAGGCAAGTAAATTAAACCAACAGTCTAATATTTTTTTTTGCTCTTTTGTTTTGTTCTCTTTTCCCTGTCACAGAGTCAGTGACTCACCTGACACAGGACAGAGGAAACTTTTATATCTAGAGAAGGAAAGCCATAAAACAATTCCAGAGCTAGTTTTTCAATAAAGTGGAACAGCATAAAATAACTTTAACATTATTCCCACCAAAGACATTTGAATCCCTGGTAAATTGAATCCAGTGACCAGTAAGCACAGAGATAAGAAATTTTGAGCCCTGGCCATCAGAGTAGCCATGGCATGGAGCGTCAGCAATGGCCAGTGGCTGGCAGTGGGAGAGACAGCAAAAAGAAAAGCAATAAACACAGAACACTGAAAGTACAAGAAACGGAGGTAGTAAAAACGAAACCAAAGACAACACTTACAAAAACAATACAAGCAAGACACAAAACCATCCCAAGAACCTCAGGTGGGTGGTGCAATGTCTCGGTTTTTGCCCTTTATGGGAGAATATTGAGCCCTCCCACACCCCTCCTTGTTCCAGATTGGGGACTCAACAGAATCAGACGTCACAGAAAATTCCTATGTCTTACCAGGGTTGGCCTCCATAGATGCTTGCTGCTTTTCTTAACATGGAGTTCACTCTGGTAGTTTGCAAAACCAAAAGCAAGCCTCAGAGCCTTGAACCATCTTAAGGTTCACATCTCCTGAGGTGGCCTTTCAGCTGCAGAGTTCTGGAATGAAGTCCTGGGCCCTTCAGCCCCAATTTTAGAATATGGGTGGGTGGTCTGATGGGGGCCTCCAGAAAATGTTAATTCCACCAGACAAGAATAAGACCACTACCACAATTCTTGAGCTAAATTTGGAGTAAGAGTTATTAAATACTGACAAGGACCATAGATACTGTCTCAGTCCAAACCCAGGATTCCCAGAGTATAGCACCAAATTACATTAGTCAGGGACTTACAAAGGAAAAAGCCACAAGGCTATGTACTTCCCACCTTCATCTAATCAGGGGCAAGCATACATCCTGACATACTTCCTATCTATGTATTTCCCACCTACATGAGATCAAGTATATCTTGTATTTTGTGAGCTTTCACCTACACTTGGGTGAGCTTTGGTGATGCAGCTGTCTTTGAGTCATTTCTGCTTCGGTAAATAATCCCTCACCATAGGCATTATTAGGAGGTTTGGTCTTGTTGGAGTAGGTGTGGTTTTGTGGAAAGAAATATGTTAATGGGGGTGGGCTTTGATGTCTCAGAAGCTCAAGTCTGCCTAGTGGCACATAGTCTCCTTCTGCTACCTATGAATCAAGATGTAGAACTCTCAACTCCTTCTCTAGTACCATATCTTCCTACACACTCCCATGCTTCTTGCCATGATGATAATGGAACAAACCTCTGAAACTGTAAGCCAGCCCCTATTAACTGTTTTCCTTTATAAGAGTTGCTGTGGTCATGGTGTCTCTTGACAGCAATGGAAACCCAAACTATGATACACATTTCTCCTGTAAGTAAACCCCATAAAACTCATTGGTTCACCAAGCTGGACTTTTGTGGTATCTGTACTTTGTTCTGTCATGGGCTCCATATCTGGGGTGAGTAGATGTGTGTGTACTTTTTTCCAGGGAAGGTTTTGTCACACAATAACATCAGAGAACAACTTGCAGGAGTAGTTTCTCTTCTTCCAGCAAATGAGCTCCAGGAATCAAACTCAGGCTGTCCTCAGACTTCTGGGCAAGTGCCTATCAGTTGACTCAAGATACTGACTTTTCAATTAAAAATTAGGTCAGTAAACATGAATCATAAGCACTGTTGATTACAATGTTAGGTATTAAGTACTGAAAGGTCACTCTGTATGCCAGAAACTATAGACCACATTCTGCACCACTATACATTGTCTCCAAAGCAATGCAGCCAAGAACCAGTTGTTGGCAGACTTCATTCAATTCTCTTATTTGTCTTGCCCTAGAAAACATTTGAGTTTATAGATCCAACACACCAACAAATTTCAAAAAATGTATCCTAGAGTTCATGGCAATATTGCCATCAAGACTGACCAAAAGCTGAAAGGGTAGGCTCTGATAGGCTCCACATATTTTCCATAAAAGTTCTACTTCTTTGCATCTGTTATACATTAGAACTTTTATTCATGATTTGTTAAAAATATTTCTGTGGATGTATTTTTGTTATACCATTGGTCTTTGCCAGTGATTTTGAAACATTTTATCATTGTCATAAGTGATCACTTGAACAGGCCCCTATGAGAGTATAGGAACATGTTTTCTCATTTTTACGTACAAATTTACTCTGGTGGTTAGTGCTATGGTCTAAGTATGTGTCCTCTAAAGGCTTGTGTCTTAAAGGCTTGGTCTCCAGCATGTGATGGTATTAGAAAGTGGTAAAAACTTGTGCAAGTGGAGACTCACTGGAAGTCTACCATCATATGGGCATGTGTCCACATGGGATTTGGGGACCCTGTATCATTCTCTTTTATTCTGTTATTCTTGGATATGATGAAATTAATAGTGTCTTCTGCCATGCATTTCTTCCCAAGTTGTGCTTCCTTGTCACAGATTAAAAGAAAAGGGAACTAAGTACAATAAGTTGATAATCCTGAAACTGGAATACAACATAAACCTTTCATTCTTACAGGTTGATTATGTCAGGTATTGGCTTTGATAATGTTCAAAAAGCAACTAAGACATTTTTATGTACCAAGTTGGCTAGGTTGTTGTGCTCCATTCTTTAATAAACACTAAGATATTTTGTAAATGTGGTTAACAAAAACAATCAATTTAGTTTAGCTAAAGGAAATGACCCCAGTAATATACTTGGGTCTAATCTAGTCTAGCCCACTGAAGGATTTAAAAGAAAGAGTCAGTTCCTAGAGAAGAAGAAATTGTACCTCAAAGCTACAGATTTAATTCTGGCCTGAGTTTCAATCCTCCAATGCCCTGTAGATTTCAGACTTGTTAGCCTCACAATAGTATTAGCCAAATCTTTAAAGATCATTTCTTCTCTCTTTCTATATACATGTGAACATGCACGCACACACACACACACACACACACACACACACACACACACACACACACACACATATACAGGCATACATATAGTTCACCTTCCATACTGACTGGTTCCACATTGTTCATTCAACCAACAGCTAGTAGAAATATGTGAAAAAATATGTCAATTTGGAAAATGTACAGACACTTATAAACTTACTTTTCTTTTCACCACTCTAGAGACTACAACAGCTGTTTTCATAAAATTTATATGACATTAAGTATTACAAGTAATCTAGAAGTAACTTATAGTTTACAAGAAGACATGTTTAGGTGCAGTGTAAATAATATGCAATTTTCTGTAAGGACTTGAGCATCAGCAAATTTTCATGCTTGCTGGTTATCCTGGAACCAATCCTCCATGCATACAGAGGGGAAACTGTGTGTGTCTCTCTGTGCTTCAACTATTTTTGTTTCTATGGAGAAATTTGACTAATACAAATCATGCCATGTAGAAATAGTTTTAAGTAGAAAATCATTTTCAATCATCATATTATCAAATATTGCACTGTTATTTTTATTTTACAATATCTTTTATATTTATCAATTGCAAATACAGACACTTACTTTCATTTTAAATGTTATGAAATTTAAGTAATCATGAAAATAAAAAATGGTTTGGTAACAAATTAATTACCCTGCATATATTTTCCTTTGTGGCATAATTATATATCAAAGTACAAATTGATTATAAGGATAATTATTGCTACATATTATAGAATCAAAAGAGGTAACTTGTTTTCATGAAATTATGTTGTCATGACTCAGTTTTTGGTTACAGTAATTAGGTAATGGGATTTTTATAATTATTCTACACCATTGTGACGATATTCAGAAGTTTACATTCTAAAATTTATTAGTTAATTTATAATACACAAAATTAGGTGTATTATGGAACAGAATGTTATATTTCAATACATATATTGTATAATCCTAAGATTAAGATATGCATGACTAGCTCCTCAAAAATCTACCACCTTTTTATATGAAAACATTCTAAACCATTTTTTCCTATCTTTTTGGAGATGTATGGCACAGTTTTATTATTCATAGTCACCCTACTGTGTAGTAGCACAGTAAACTCCTTGCTTCTACAAAGAATGTCACTCAGTAGCCATTAATTAAATGTTCTGTTCCTCATTCTTCTCACCCCTTACTTTTCTAGACCTCTTGTCAAAGTTTTATATTTGTAAGCACTATTATATAAAGTATATGTTGTTATTCTATATAGTATTTGTTCCAAATAAATGTTAAGACAAATTAGGAATATTTGTCCTTGAATTTTGTACTTTATACATTGCCCTATTAGGTAAATTGTGATAGCTTGAGCTACTACATAAAATTTTTGAAAACAGTTTTAAAGTATAATTTCCATGCCATGAAATATGTACACTATAAATGTTGAATAATTTTTAGTAAATATATAGAATTATACCTCATCACAATGCAGTTTTAGAACATTTTCTTCTTCCCACAAAGTTTATTAATGTTAACTTGCAGTCAACTCCATCTCACCTAGATAATTACTAGTCTAATTTTTGTCTCCATATATAATAAATAAGCCTCAATTTTAGTCACATTTGTATCAAATTGAGATGATACTGAGAGAGAAATATAGAATTTTTCCTACACTCACACATTTTATTGACTCATTTATTTAACAGATATAAACTGAACTCCCATTACATGGCTTATGCAGTGCTAAATAAATTCGTGTTCATCATAATATAAACATTAGAAAGAAGGAATCATGGATAGAAATGCAGTAGAAAGTTCCAGAAGGCATGGGGAACATAGAGAGGCTCTCTGAAAATGATTTTCTGATATATATGAACTGTGCCATATATGGATAAAATATGATATCAAATGTCTTTAAATTATCCACCTTATGGAGGGCAATAAAGCAATAAAAATTTCTTTAATTTTTGCTTTACAAAACGGAACACAAGCCGGGCGGTGGTGGCGCACGCCTTTAATCCCAGCACTCGGGAGGCAGAGCCAGGCGGATCTCTGTGAGTTCGAGGCCAGCCTGGTCTCCAAAGCGAGTTCCAGGAAAGGCGCAAAGCTACACAGAGAAACCCTGTCTCGGAAAAAAAAAAAAAAAACAAAACGGAACACAATATGCAACCAAATTATTTAAATCTCTGTAGGTTTTGCAACTTTCTTGAAAATGTTGGGCATTATTTGGTCATTTATTAGTAATTGCATTTCTTAGTTCTATTAGTTATGTTTAACATCATTCAATTATTGATTCATCTAATACAAAATCTTTTTGCCTTCATTGTGTGTGCCATGCACTCTTCTGGATGTGAAAAATTAGTAGTGAACACAAGTAAAGAATGTCACTACAGTGGACCTTGCACTATATAGTAGAAGAGACAGAAATATATAACTTAACGAATTAGAAACACAGGAAGGAAAAATGAAACAGAATGAATGAATAGGTGGTGGTGTGAGATGGGAAAGTGCTTTATTTAAGTACAGTCAGGGAAGTTATTTCTGAGGGGACAATATTTAAGCAAAATCGGAATGAAAACTGTGAATACAATATATATTCTGTCTAGAGCTACAAACTCTGAAAGAAGAACCTGCTTTAGCAACTTGAGAATATTACTGGAGGTAGAAATCTGAAAGGGAGCCAAGACTAGATCATGTAGATTATGCCAAGACATTGGATTTTATTATGAATAACTAGGAAACCACTTAGATGTTTGTAGTAGAAGAGTGGGGTGGTCTAATCTATAGTTAAAGTGTTTACTTTAGCTGTTGCGTAGAAAATGAACAGTTCAGTATGGGATGGGGCATGAGTGGAAGCCCAAAGACTAGGAAAAATGATCAGGCTGAGGTGATAATGGGGAAGTGGTTAGAAATGAGTGAATTCTGGATAATCTGTATTTAGAATATAAATCCAACAGGCTTGATAAGTAGAGTGAGAGTGTTTTTATTTTACTTAAAGCATTATTATCAAGAACTTGGAAAAAGAAAACCCTCACTAAAATTAAGTACACCCCAAAGCCATATATCTCAATGAACTTCTATGCTGGTAGAATAGGCATTTTGACGCTGTGGAACTTCATTTTGGATTTTACATTTTCACTGTTGAGTTTATTTTTATGCATTTATCTACTGATAAGACCCTCCAAAATATATGAAAGATGTAGAGCTAAAATAACAATTAGGTTTATATCCTCTTTCATGACTTGAATGTCCATGGCCTGCATTTATTCTTTCATCTGCAGCTAATATTTACCCTTTCTTGTTCTCCTTTTTACATGTTATAGTGTACTCATATATGTCATATATAAATAAGAGAGATGTAATATATTCTATATAATAGATTAGAATCCACATATGAAGGGGAACATATAATTTTTTCTTTTTGAGATTAGGTGACCTTTCTTAATATTATACATTCAAAATCCCCCTTTTTTTGCAAATTTTGTGAAGACCAAATGTTTATTCATAATTTTCTCCTAAGCAACTAGAAACATGGAATTTCCATCAACTGAGATGAGGAAGTTTGTGGGCAAGCTAGCAAGGGGGGTGGTGTAAGCTGTTTTTTATTTTGCTGTGTTTCCTTTGTTTGTTTGTTTTGTTGTTGTTTGTCTGTGTGGTCTCTTTTTGGACATGGTCTCTCTCTGTAGCCCTGGATTTACTGGAACTGACTATGTAAACTAGGCTGGCCTTAAACTCATTATCTGTCGGCCTCTGCCTCATTAGTGCTGAGATTAAAAGGCGTGTGCCACCACACCCAGTAAGAAACAGTATTTTAATATCTCAATCCTTAATGAATCATCCAGAACAGAAGTGGGAAACATCCAGAACGGATTGGGGAGTGAAGGGGTGGGGTGAGGAGGGATGGTGAGAAGAGACAAGATCTTGGGATATAATTAGAATAAACACAATGCTAAAATATCCAGGAATGAGAATAATATTAACAAAAGGGACTTTAAAGAAACAGCCAGAAAAATTGGGAGAGATTCATGAAGCCTTGGGAAGAAAGTAAACAGAGGGGCTGGAGAGATGGCTCGGTGGTTAAAGACCTTGTTGCTCTTCTAAAATTCAATTCTGAGCACCCATGTCAGGCCACTGACAACCAGCTGTAATTCCAACTCCAGGGAATTTGATGCCCTCTTGTGCCTGCTACAGGCACCTGCACACATATACAGATACACAAATACACAAGTAAAAATAAATCTTAAAAAAAGAAAGTAAAGCTTCCTTTGTGACAATTGGTAAAACAGAGATAGTGAGTAAATGTATCTAAAACCTGTCAATAATTTTAAAATTGGGGTTTTCTAGGATTTATCGGCTTGTGGGAGAAAGTTAGGTTAAGATATCTCTGAAAAGGCAAAAATTATAATAAACTTAGCTAGAAAAGTAACTGGCTTTTATTTGTGGTTCTAGAATTAGTCAAACTTTCATGCTACAAAGTACAATGAGAGGACTTTCTAATAAGTTGAAGAGAGGAGATTGGTTTCATAGATGTAAAAGGGTTGAAGAAAGCAGAAATATAGAAAAAAGGTACATTGACCATCTCAAAGTCCTTTCTTTACTGGAATAAAACAAAGGAGAATTCTTACTATGTTAATTCAGGTTCACATTGAATCACTTTTTTAAAAGGAAAAATGACCTATTTTGAAGTCCAGTTCAATTACATGTCACTTAGCAGAGAATCCATTTTGATTTGGTCTAGTCTGCTGTGACTTAGTGCTAGAGGAAGACTATTGTAAAAAAAAAATGGGTCTGTACAAACTTTGTTTAACATATTAGTACATATTTTCATTAGCTCTCTATTTTTACCTGCTGATGCTCGACTTGTAAGATGGCTAGCTAGTCCTCTACAGACTTGAATACCATTGGTGTGTGTGTGTGTGTGTGTGTGTGCATTTGTATTTGTGTATCCCCTTTGGAAACTATTCCTTTATTAATAACTTATGGTCATTAGACAATCCTATATCTATTTTATAACATACATTCTCAAGGTTCTTTTTATAGCAGATGGAGACTACTAACTGACCCATAACTATGCAAAATGTAGAGAATATGTGATCACAGGGTATACCACCCCAACTGGTGCATCTACAACACAACCCCTACATCTAAGGTTCAGGGAATGTTGTGCAAGATGGGGTAGAATGACTGCAAGAGCCAGAGGACCAGGATGCCTCTTGGTGGACAGTGTCTTCTAGATGTGACAAGGAAGTTGCAGCTGCGAAATCTTAACAATATGGTTGCTTAAATAAGATGTACATAATTACAGCACCAATCAACATACCAACTTGGATGGGGTTCACAAAACCCTAACCCCTAGATGAAGAACTTCAGGAAATTAATAATCGCTGAGAGAGGGGAGAGTCTATGTTCTCTAGGGATGAGCCCTCTGATAGGTTATCCAATCTCAACTGGTCAGCTCAATGCATATACATATACAATGCTAAATGGACTCAGTAGCTTGTATATAAAAATATAAATGTAATTAAATGAAGAGATTATGAATTTGAGGGAATGATTTGTACAGGAGGAGCTGGAAGGAAGGAAAAGGGGCAGTAGAAATGATATAAATATAGTGCTTATGTATAAATTATAAAAAATTAAATAAAAAATTTATCTTATGAAACATGCTTATTCTCTTCTTCAAATAGAGTTCTGTTTGTTTCATTCTTATGATTTTTTGACATTCCCACATATTTAATCCTAGCAGTGCACACAACTGGGACTGTTTTTCAGAAAATTCCTAAGCAAATAGTCTCCAGTTCAGCCTATCTCAACAGTTCATCAGAACATGCCTAACATGTGTACCCCTTGACTTTCCTGGTTATCAATTAGGCAGTTCTGGGTTACATTTCCTCTTAGAACATATATAATATACAACAGAAAATTACTGTAAGAAAACAAGACAGAGAAATTAATTTTCCCCAGAGAACTAGTGGTAATACTACAGACATGTGTGGTTTGACTAAATGATGAAAATGTCAGGAAAGAGATGGTAGGTGCAGAATATATGAAGAAAAGTATGGAATGATAGTAGCATAAGTTTAGGGATTGGCAAAGAGGGACCAAATATGTAACTCAGGGGTAGGAAATTTTCCTAGCATACTCTAGGTCCGGGGTTCAATTATTAGCATTGTAAATAAATAAACACACAATAAATAAAATCTGTTAATTAACAGATCGCCTTCTTAGAGCACAGAGTTGACAAGGCTGAAGTGATTTAAAAACAAAGAAAAACCAGAACTAGTTAGATGTGAAGCGTTCCTTGCATTATGCAAGTAAATTATACTTTAATTCTAAAGTTTTTATTCATTTCTTTTTACATGTGAAGATTTTTGATCTGAAGAATTAAATTTTTCTATACCTACCTTAGAAAATAAAACAGCTCATCACTATGCTCATAACAGATGGAGAGGGAGATGAGAAATAGTGAAGCCATTAAATGTTAAGTGAAATCAGAGATAAGACCTACCCATCTAGAGGAAAAGAAGATGATGATTTGTTAATTCATTAAATGCATTCTTAACAAACAGGTACTGTGCTCTGAGTATTGACATGGAACTGGGAAGAAAACTGTGAGCATGGTTTTTCTATTCATATTCATCTGAAACTATGTTTCAATCTTAGAGGGAGACAGACTTCAAACAACATATTAACTAATTAATGAACTACAGCTTGGTAAGTGTTTGGGAAGGAATGGCTGGCTCATTGCATTAAAAATTGATTTTAGGCATGTGGTAGTAGTCAAAGGAAGATTCCTAAGGAAATAACTTTTGAAATTTGAAGGATGAGTAGAAGTTAATTAAGCAAAAAGGAAATGAGTTAAGAAGGAGAGTTTGAGGGACAGAAAAGTTTCTGCAAAGGACGAAATAATACAGAACTTACTAGATCTGAAATCAAGCAAGTGAGATTGTAACACTGAGATATGTACTTTTGTAGAAATATTGGGGACTGTATAAAGAGAAAAATCCCCACTATAGAGTTCTAGTAATGATGGATAAAACAAAGCAAATATCTTTTCATATGAATACCAGAACTTGCAGCAAAGGAAATTGTCTGTTTCCTGTCAGCATGTGATTTATAAAGAGTTATAGATATAATTCTCATATAAATGTGAAGATATTTCAGAAATTTCCTTTATTCATTGAGGGAACAAACAGGGCAGAAAAGCTACATCAAGGCAAATTATAGTAATGATGTTGTTACAGTCCTGGAGGAGAGGTATACTGAAATAATTTTGTTGGATTAGACACAGAATTGGTTACTATCATAAGTAAGAAATACATATAATTATTCAGAGTTATCTTTTGTACTGTATTGAAATCATTTGTATATCTACTAGAGAATAAGCAAATAAAAAATGTAACTTTATAGGTCCTTGGCTGTAAACAATGAGTAATAACATCAAATGAAGTATCTTCCACTGAAACATTAAATAATCATTGGATGATATTTTAGTCTGTTTTCTGTTTCTGTGACAAAACATTGACCAAAACAGCAACTTGGGGAGGAAAAGGGTTCCGCTTACACATTGTAGTTCTTCACTGGGGGAATCCAGGGCAGGCACTTGAAGCAGGAACCTGGAGGCAGAAACTAAAGCAGAGGCCATGGAGGAATTCTGCTTACTGTTTTTCTCTCCATCTCTTCCGCAGTCTGCTTTCGTAGAGTCTAGAACCACCCACCCAGGGGGCTGAACCATCTCATATCAAACATTAATGAAGAAAAGTCTACAGATTTGCCCACAAGGCAATATGATGGAGGTGATTCCTCAGTTGAGGGGCCCTCCAGATGATTCTAGTTTTTGTCAAGCTGACAAAAAATGAACCAGCACAGGTGGACATTTATACAATGGTCCAGTATTATCTCAAATGCTCATATTGCTATTCTATTGTATAATTTTAAAGTTTTGCTATTTTCAGGGAAGCCTCAAACAAATAACATAGATAAGTGTGTAGACATAAGTTCCACGAGGACAGAGACTTTGTTATATTTACTGCTGTTTACCTGTCACCTCTAACAATACTTGGTATCGCATACATACATTATTGTTTTATGTAACCGGGATCAAATATACGTGCTGGGCAAGAGATCTACCACTGAAGTATATCTCCAACTAACAATTCTTGAATGAGTTAATTTACATTTTATTTGACTTGAGCAAATTTGTCTCTCACTACAAATGAGACATGAAATTTAATGGCCACTCAAGAACATGAGGATTGGGTTGATGGGATGTAGGGATTTCAAGCTGAGACCATTTTAAAAGGCCAGTACCTCTGTATTCTATTCCTTAATTATAAGGAGAGACTCCAAGAATAAACTCATCAGCAACGAAGAGTAGCTACATTGTCCTGATTTCTTGATTGCAGAAGTGTTTTTCTTTCTTAAAACTTGTAACTATCTACTTTTTAAAATGAATTTCATAATACCTGCACATTATTCTAAGAAAATCAAAGACAATAAACAATGATAACAAATGACCCCATTCTGCTGACATTTCCAATGAGCCCGTCAGAAACAAACTCAAATTTCAAACATCTCCTGTACTCTTTTCCTTTGCAACACATGATTGTCAAGAAAAGTTGACTAAACACAAATATAAAATCTGTACTTAGAGAAACAGGCTGATACATAATTTTTCAGGACCAAAATAGATATTAATAATAAGCAACACACCCTGAAGGTCTAATCTATGACATCACTTAAAGAAAAATCAACCTAGGACAGGTTAAGTGTACATTGAGGAAATTCAATGTGCACGTAAGAGAAGTTCCATCATGAAATAATAATGAATATGTGAAGAAGACAATTCTAAGTAATAATAATTAGCTAAGTAAGCATGATGATGCATTCCTGTAATCTAGACATTTGGAAGACTAAGGCATGAGGGATGTATGTTTAAGGCCACCATTTTCTTCATAATAAGTTGGAGACCAATTTGGGCTTTCTTTGTGTTACCAAACTTCAATAAAAGAAACAAACACCCTGGCAGTGGTGGCATATGCCTTTAATCCCAGCACTCGGGAGGCAGAGCCAGGTGGATCTCTGTAACTTCGAGGCCAGCCTGGTGGACACAGCGAGATCCAGGACAAGCACCAAAGAGAAACTCTGTCTCAAAAATCCAAACCAAAAAAAAGAAAAAGAAAAAATGAAAAGGAAAGAAAAGAAACAAAAACATAAATGTATGACCCACAACAAACCTCAGAAACTTTTACCAAATGATAGAAACATAAATTATTATATACCAAAGGCACCTTAACAGAACAATGAGAAACCAGTCATTTAAGAAGGGTCTCAAACAGGTGAGTTACTTATGGAGAAAGTTCTTAAAGAGCAACATGATTTTATTTGAAAAATAAATGAATGAGCACATTTTAAAAATGGATTCAATAAGAACAAGACTGAAATAAGGAACTAGTGGACATGAGAAACTAGCCAGTTATAGTTAAATACATGGATATTTCAAAATTATAATTAAGCAGACTTGATAGAAAGTTGCATATAAAAGTGAAGAAGAGAGAAGCATTTGGCTTGATAAAATATATTAATAACATTAGCATTTTCTGGATTGAGTATTTCACAGAGCTGAAGTTTATAGAAGTGAGATGGAGACCACAAATTAAACTTTCTATATGAAGATTTTTAGGTATGCTTCATATATAAAAATGAAACATTGTAGAGGAAGGAGGAAAATAAGCAGAGCGTGACACATGATAGGATACACATGGTAAAGAGACAAAAAGTTTTAACACTGTGACAGGGCAAGGAATGATACATACTATAAAGACTGCATTATATTTAGCAAATAAAAAATCAGGGCTGTTTCAATAAAAACATATGTTCTCATTTATAATGAAATATCATCAAAATGAGTAAGAGTGGAAAGCTACTGTGGTGAGATGATTTCATATGTTATTCATTTCAGGAACAATACGAGCATCATCATGCTTTAAACAGTAACACTAATAATGAAAAAACCAGGCTTAGATATTGCCAGTGGTTCCTAGAACATTTGTTTAAAAAACATGTTAGTGATTAGACTGATAGAGTATTTACTGGAATCTATACATAGGGATGCATAGGAATTAAAAAATGACCCAAGGAATCTAAATAGGGCAGTCCAGAAAATACTTTAAGAAGCTCTTTATAAGAAGATCCAAACTAATAGGAAATGACTTCACTATGATGTGATGGGAACATGAGAGGAAATGTACAAAACAAGAAAATGACTAAAATGCTGGGCAACTACTGAGCAAGGTATGCAAACATGGAGTGAAATATGGTTGTATGGTTATGGGAAGGAATTGAGAGTCAAAATTGTAACATGTTCTATTTGATCATTAAAAAAAAAATACCTGACAGTTAAATGGTTTATGTCTCAGAATCTGTCAAATATCTCAGTGTGATAACAATCTCACCTAGGCAACATCATCAAAAGATTTTAACATCAAAATGACTTTGCTAAAATGGTCATGTCAAAATGGCAGCATGAGATTGCTTTATTTTATGTTCTCCTAAGAGGAAATAAATTCATCTAGGTAAATGTAATTGGATTAAGGAGTGTCCTGAATGTCAGGTATAGGGGTTTGGATTTACTAACTTTAGTAAGAAGAAACTTTCATATTCTGTGTAGAGGAAAAGTATAATATACACTGCATTTAAGAGAGAACCATCTAGCTACATCCAGAGAGAAGTATTAGGCTCTCATGGGTGTATGACCCTAGCTATCAGAACATTCATTTAACTCTCTTTGCTTAGATTTCAAGCTCACCAAAACCATCTTGTGTTTCTAATTTGGCTGCACTTATATAAATTTACCTACAGGGACAAAATATACTGCTCAGTGGACAGAAGCACCTGGACAGTAGGTAGTTGTACATCCTATTATAAAGTAATAAATTGAATCTTACTTATAATCTCTTATATATGTAATTGTTACCTTGCCAACAATAACTGGAATGCATTATTTTAATAATCTTCAAATCAAAGGAAATGCATGAGTATGTTCTTATAATAAATATTAAATGATCCAAATCTGTAGCAGAAATCTTAGAAAGTTCTTATTAATAAGATCAAACCTGAGGCCAGTTATTGGGGTGAACTGGAAGATCAGAGAAACAGAACAAGCCACAGCTAACTCACCTCACCTCACCTCGCCGGATCCTCAGCCGGTCCTGTTTCCTCAGACTGGAAACCTCTGAGTCCTCATCCAGAATGGGTCTCAGCTGAACTGCTGCTCAAAAGCCTGAATGCTTAACCAGGCCAAATGCTTAACTAGGCCAAATGCTGCTAGTTTCTGGTCCTCACGCCTTATATACCTTTCTGCTTTCTACCATCACTCCCTGGGATTAAAGGCTCGCTTTCTGGAATTAAAGGCGTGAGTCACCATGCTTGGCTGTATCCTTGAACAGATGGATTTCTGCCTCTGGCATGCTAGGATTAAAGGCGTGTGCTACCACTGCCTATCCTAAGTATCTATTGGCTTTTCTGTTCTCTGACCCCAGATAAGTTTACTAGGGTACACAATATTTTGGGGAACACAATACCACCACACAAATCAAAGAGTTTTATAAAAGAATTGGAAGAAGTAGATTTAGACTTTGAGCTCTATAATCAGACTCCAGCAACAAATATAAACACAATCTTACATTAAATGAAATTAAGCTCGATACAGAAAGAAAAATATACAAGACATATACAAAAATATACCTTAAGTATGTAGAATAAAAAATGTTAAATACATAGAAATAAGGGGAATGGCAGCTAGCAGGCACTGGGGGGAAATAGAGATGTCATGACATAGGTCACAGAGTTACAGTTATATGGATCAAATTATCTTAGGAATTTAATGTTTAGTAGGGAGGTGTCTTATTTAGGGCTTCTATTGCTGTGAAGAGACACTATGACCATGGCAACTCCTATAAAGGAAAACCTTTAATTGAGGTGGCTTACAGTTCAGAGGTTTAGTCTGTCTGTTATCATCATGGTAGAACGTGGCAACATGCCAGCAGACATGGTACTGGAGAAGGAGCTGAGAGTCCTATCTTGATCTGCAAGCAACAGGAATTCAACTGAACTAGGTGGAGCTTGAGCATAGAAGACCTCAAAGCCCACCCCCACAGTGACACATTTCCTCCAACAAGGCCATACCTACTTCAACAAGGCCACACCTCCTAATAGTGCCACTTCCTATGAGTTTATGGGGGCCAATTGCATTGAAATTACCATATAAGACTATAATTAATAAGAGTTTATCATATATGAAAAATTTGATGAAAGATTTTTTAGTGCTGTTACTTCATACATACAAAAAGTCTGTGAGTATATACATATCAAAATATTATGTTATATACCTTAAATACAGAGTGGAATGGTATGTTACATTCATAGCAGCACATGTGTGTCTAAAACTTCCTAACTCCACATCTGTTGCTGACATTCCACTAAGATTCTTTTAGATTCTTTCTTCTCCTTCTTGCTCCTTAGTTGATTTCTATGTCCCTGTTACCTTTCTATAAAAACAAAACAAAAAAACTCCAGAAAATAACAATAGAAAACCCACCTTATATACCACTTGTAACAATAGTTGTTTACAAAATCCCAAGTCACTCTTATCCTTTCTCCCTTTGCTCCCATAATTACTAAACTTGGCACCGTTGCCTTGCATTAGTCCATGACCGTACATTTATCCATCCCCAGGACATATTAAAATATAGGAACCATCACTGATTCATAGTAGATGCTTGTTTAACTGGCACTAAATAGAATCACCTTAATAAGATGGCAATAAGTTCATTATCTCAATATTGTCCAACAGAACTTCCTGAGACTGTATACAGTGGCCACTAGACCAACACATATTGCTATTTCACACTTAGAATGTGTCTAGAATCATGAGACATATGAACTTTTAATGTTCTGAAGTGCTCAGTTACATTTAAAAGACTCCTGGGTAGTGCAGACTATGACTATGTGGCAATTAGCAGTTGTGTGACTATAGGTTCTGTGAAGTGTCAATTAGCTCTTTTTTTTGTCAACTAGAGTCTAAACAGGCAATGGACTGACAGGTTGTTGCTGCTTCATTTCATTGGTTTTATGTTGTGTAGACATCAGTAATCAACACCACAGGGTTTGTCTCTGTTGAGCATAATCTAGACAACAATAAGCAAAAAAGAACCCCCAGACTCTGGCTTTAAGCAGATTGGCATTTTATGGAGGATGATACAATTTAAGGACATTTAAACATTTAAAGAGTTTTTAAAATTTTTACTCATCCACACTAGGAAATAAACCATAATTTAAAAAATGTGTCACAAGCTGTGGCTCTGGTTTGGGAAGACAGGCTTAGGGATTGTCTAGTAGGGTGGAGGTCATTGCTCTGGTGCTTGTTACAGAGAGGCAACTAGAGCATTTTCCCTGTCATCTGCCTCTCAGAAGTGTACTGCTTAGCTCTGGGGAGCCCAGCTGAGAAATGCAGGGGTGGCACAGCACACACCAAGCTTCACAATCAGAGAAACAATTCAAAAGGCACAGCACTATGAGCGTAGTCCAGCTATTCCTTTGAATGGAGAAACATCTCCTGCCTATAAGCTCTCTTGTGGTGATTTGCTGAGAATCCCTGCTGCCAGGGATACCTCACACTCAGATAAAGTCCCCCTTCCCCCTGTCTTAGTGTTGTCACTCTTTCATTTTAGAAGTTCTTTAGAAGAGTCCTGTTTGGGCTAAGTTGATTATCATTATTTAGTTAAAAGATGGATCTGCCTTTGAGGCAGGCAGCAGCCTCAAAGGAATTTCACTATGTGATTATCCTCCATAAGTTTCTTTATCTGAGCTGTGTAACAGCAGTTTTGACCTACTGAGCTTTTCATAAAAGCTGTTAGTACACAGAATACCTCCTCTCTGCCCACTTCTTCTACATTGACTCATGCACATACATATTTTTTAAACCTCAGTTCCTAGGAGGGGGTGGGAAGTAAGTGTCAGGGAAGGTCCACGGAAGAGTGAGGCAAGTACAAGGGCTGATATGTATGGCCCATCAATAAATTGTGCAGCTTTGTGGACTGTGCTTGAGGAACACTTAGCTTCTTTCTATTGCTTGATAACACACCAAAAGCAATTTGGGGAGGAAAGGATTTATTTGTCTTGCAGATTACAGTTCATAATCAGAGGAAACACAGGCAGGAAGCACAGGCCATGAAAGAATGCTGTTTACTATCTTGATTTTCGTGGCTTGCTGAGTTAACTTTCTTATACATCCCAGCACGACCTACCAAGGAACAGCACCACCCACAATGGACTGAGCTCCTCCAGACAAATAATTAATCAAGAAAATGTCCCACAGACTTGCCAACAGGCCAATCTGATAGGGGCATTTTCTAAATTAACAGTCTCTCTTCCCAGATGACCCTGGTTTGTGTCAAGTTGACAAAAATAAGCAAACAAACAAGCAAATAAATAAATAAATAAGTTAATAGATAAAAATAAAATAAAAACCATCCAGCCAAAGGTTATTAGAAGTTAAGAGCATGGGCTACATAGTGTGACTGGGTTTAAATCCTTTATCTGTCTTAATTAGATTTGTAATCCCAGGTAAATAATATGTTTGTTGTAAAACAAAGATAGTAAAAGTCGTAACAACAGAGTAGCTGAAAGAAGAAAAGAAAAATAAGACCATTCACAGCATTTGAGTAATCATCATCAATAGACCATGTTCTTCAGGAAACCAAGAACCACATCTGTTTTTCATTGTTGTCTCTCTAGAAACTACCATAGTCTGGCTCATAATAGATTGAAAAAATAATTTCTCGGTTAGAGGAGATAGCAATAGGAAAAGGCAGGCCCGTTTAAAAGATTTTGTGGTCCAGGCAAAAAGGAGTCATTTCAGGTGAAAACCTGAGGAGAAAAAGTCTCATGATAAGTGTTGGCATGTTCTAGAATCAATCATTGTTAACATGTCTATGGAACCATTTGTGATTGGTAGATGCAGGGGTGCAGCTTTGTAAAGTAGCTTTGTGGACATAGGGTATTAACAGTGGGTGCTATAAGACAGGAGGCTTCTGGCTAGTCTGTTCAGTTAGAGGCAACATTAGAACTTTCAAAAATAAAAGGGGATGGCTTTAAGAAAGGTTGTATGTCAGCAACTGAAGTATTCAGAATTTGAATCTTAAAAGTAAGATTTAGCTTAATTTTGGTTCCCAAATGGTGAAGACTTTGAGTAGGTAGTGATTATTCTCAAGCTGGTTCACCACAGTGGTTATTAGTATTCCCAAGGTTCTAGTTATTATTTGTATCCCCAATCACCCTATCTCTATCTGCTTGCTGGGTGTACTGATAATTTCTGTTTTTCTTGCTTTATCTTTATTTTTTTTTTACTGCTAAATTCTTTCTTTTGACTTCTCTACTTTTTTTGTCTTTCTGACCTCTCTGTACTCCAAAATTCTAGTGGGTGATAGAGTAGACAATTTAAGAACTTTTCCATTCCTTCTCTTCATTCTATTAGTCTTTGAACTAAGAATGTTGTCCAACCTTGTCAGACACTGTTGTATGTTAAATAAGTTCAGAAAAAATCTTATACTTATTCAGTTTCATTATGAAGTACAGTTAGAGGCTACTTAAATGTGTTAAGAGAAGCTATGTGGCCTGGGAGGAATTACAAATCTCTGCTTCGGTTTTCATTGACGTGCTTACTTTTATTGCTTATGCATTAACTGTCCATGTATTTTAACGAAGAAAGCACAAACAAAGAGAAATGGAAATGGAAGTTAAAATTGGCCAGATGTAACAGGAAAGAATAGTAGTAGAGGGAAACTGGAAAAAATGTAGTTCTAAACTAAGGAGCATAGTTACTCCAGACTTTTAATCAGCAAGTATGCTTTTTTCTAACATTTTTAAAATCACATTATGTCATCGTTTTGTGATTGTATGACTCTCTTTCACATGTGTGTGTGTGTGTGTGTGTGTGTGTGTGTGTGTGTGTGTGTGTGTGTGTGTGTGTATTGAGTATACCACAGCATATGCATGGAGATTAGAGAACAACTTGAGAGAGTACATTATCTCCTCCTACCATGTGAGTCCTGGGGATCGAACTCAGGTTGTCAGGCTTGTCAGCATGTGTCTTTACCTGTTGAGCTAGCTTGCTGATCCTTATGTCTATGTTATTGATTCTCTAATGTGAACTCTTTCCCCTAAGCTTCACATATGTAGCTCTATCTCATTTTCTCCCATCACCTCAGATTGATTGTGTTCAAAATGAGTGTAACATTACCTCCTCTTCCCCAGCCTCTTTTTATTTCCTCCTCAGTCTCTTTCCTTTCCTCTGTGAAGAATCCCATAACAAATGGCCAGGTTAAACATTTCCTGTCTTACCTTAGACTCTTGTGATTTCTGCAATGCAAGTATGATCCTGTCATTATTTAAAAAAAAAACCCTTTCTGGTTTGCCATCATCTTGGGATATAATTTAAACTCTGAGGATATGGTATCCCTGGTCCTCTATGATCTGTCATGGTGCCATGAAAGAACACATGGGGAAGCGAATGTTATAGGAGAATAGCTTCTTCTAGGAAGGGGCTGTCTATTGATTCAAAGCAAAATAAGTTGACCAAAATGTGCAGGCCTGATGGAAGGAGAGAATCTCTACTGTAATTTAGTTTAAAAGCATTGATTCTTATTATTCAGTGGCCACAAAACAGTTTAACTCATTAACTAAAAGGCAAAAACAAAACACAAAAACCAAAACCAAACAGCAACAACATCTTCTCCCCCAATAAAGCCAGGGGAATCTGAAGAGTCTATGTTTTACATTGCTGTAGATAAATAATATGTGTTATTGTTAGCTAAGTCACTAAGTCCTACAGAACAAGGATAGTCTTTTCTGCAAATAGAAGGCGAGTGTGTGTGTGTGTGTGTGTGTGTGTGTGTCTATGTGTGCATTTTTAACAATCCCTATTACTGTGAGGCATGGGGATCTCGCAAAACTGACTATGGTCACAACACAACATGCTGCTTTCACTTTGCTATTGTGTTGGTTGCAAGGACATCCAATTTGAAATTGTTCACACAATCATTAATTGGTATCATAACTGGTGAATATTTTCTAGCATTTATCCCGCTTTTTCCGACCCATCATTCACTAATTTATATATCACTAGGCTAGTTTTACCTGAACCCTGAATAAAGGCAGATGCCCTACAATGCATTTTCATGGAAAATCTGAATTTTAACTGAATCACAAATTCCCACAGAACAGCAACAATTAAGAAATTTCCTCACTTGGAATGCAAATAAAAGCTACTTTGAGATTTCATCTTATACTCATTAGAATATCTAAGATAAATAAAACTAGTGACAGCTCATGCTGGTGAGGATGTGGCATAAAGGGATCAATCATCCATTGCTGGTGGGAATGCAAACTCATACAGCTACTATGGAAATCAATGTGGTGGTTCCTCGGGAAGATGGGAATCAATCTTCCTCAAGATCTAGCTATACCACTATTGGGCATATACTCAAATGATACTTCATCCTACTATTGAGATACTTACTCAACCATGTCCATTGCTGTTAAGTTCATAATATCCAGAAACTGTAAACAATTTAGATGTCCCTCAACAGAAGAAATAATAAAGAAAATGTGGTACATTTACACAATGGAGTATCACTCGGCCATTAAAAAGAGTGAAATCATGAAAGTGAGGATAAATGGATGAAACTAGAAAAAAAATCATCCTGAGTAAGGTGTCTCTGATGCAGAAAGAAAATTATATGTCTTTTCTTATCTGTGGTTATTAGCTATTAAGTCAATGATAACCAAGTTATAATTCATAAAACCACAGAGATAAGTTATAAAGTAAGAAAATGGGGGAAGTTAGATAGACCTTGTTAGGAAAGGGAACTAGAATAGATAGTGATGGATGGATGGATGGATGGATGGATGGATGGATGAATGAATGAATGAATGAATGGGAGGATTGGAATGGGTAGATCAAGCGGGGAGGTGAAGGGAGGAACAAATGTGGGAGCGAATATGGGAAGAGACACCTAAAATTAAGAATCATTTAAGGTATAGTATAGAAATTTAATTCAGTAGAAGCTTACACACACACACACACACACACACACACACACACACACAGAGACAGAGAGAGAGAGAGAGACAGACAGAGAGAGGGAGAGAGAGACAGAGAGACAGAGAGGTGATCTCAATGAAATCACAAAATGATGGAAGAAACAGTGCCTCAACTGAACATCTCTTGTCACCAGATGATGCTTCCAGTACTGAGAATGGGTTACATAATTGAGTTGTTGGCCAAAGAAATCTCATGCGAACCCTGAATAACACAGGCTGTTGCCAAGACTATAGCCTGCTCTACACAAACTGGTGGCAAGGACCTATTGCTGAAGACAAAACCTACACAACTCATTGAAAATGGAGCAGTTGAGCAGGTGCCTAGGTAGAGCCTTCACCTCTATGTGATAACATCTTTGGTACAGGAAGGTACTCTGTGTGCTATCAAAGGAAAAATGTAAACAATTCAGCTACAAACCTTTGATTTGCAATGGTGTCCAGCCTGCAAGATACGCTAAGGCAATGGTGACACAAAGCTTGTGGGAGCAACCAACCAAGATCTGAATAGACTTAAGGACCACTTTATGAGATAAAATCTGTACCCATCACTGCATGGATAACCAAGACTCAAAGATTAGATAGCCCAGGGACCTAGTGTAAAACCAAATACTAATGTTCTACTAAAAGAACATAGCAATAAAATGACTCCTAATGGCATTATGTTGTACTCATGGATCAATGCTTTGCTCAGTCATCATCAGAGAAACTTCCTCCTGCAGCAGATGGGAACAAATACAGAGACATTATGCAGGGAACGAGGGACCTTGAAATAACCAGTCGTAAACAGGATGTATCCATCAAATACTTCCACTCAGGTCTCAGGGAGTCCCTAGAAGAGGAGGCAGAAAGAATGTAAGAGCCATAGGGGGTAGAGGACACTGAAGGAAACAAGGGCCAGCACAAGAGTGTGTTAGTGTCTTCTCACAAGGCAGACTAAATTCCATGCAAAACATGCTGAAGGAAACAAAGTTGAATATTATCTATGTGCTTTAAAGAAAGATTTTTATGAGTCTTGTACTTGTGTGTGTATGTGTGTGTGTGTGTATGTGTAGGATATATATGTATATGTGTGCATGTTTACATGTGTGTTCATGTGTAGATATGGGCAGATGGAAGTCCAGGGGCAACCTTGGGTGTCAATGGTTCCCTTCCACCTTATTTGTGACAGAGGCTTCTTTGCCCTCTGCTGTACACACAAGGGTAGCTGGCCTGGGAATTTCTGGGATTTCTTCCATCTCTGCTTCCCATTTTAGGAGTGCTGGGATTATAAATCTGGATGTTAATGTGTTTAGCTTTATATGGGCTCCAGGGGATGCAAACTTAAGTCTATGCTCTTTGCTCACTAAGGCTTAGTAAGATCTATCTCCCCAGCTTTATAAAGACAGATTTTACCTACTTCTAAAGGAAAGACCACAGTGTAATCTGAGCTCAATGCCAATCTGTGCTGAGGTGAGTGTTACAACGGGAAAATGGAAAAGTAGTCAGGGAGAGTAAGGTAGAAAGCAAAGCGGCAGGCTTGAATAAAGTTAGGGAAGTGGAGAGTCACATGTGTATGTAAGGGTATGGCCAGTGTAAAATCAAATTATGCCACCCATATCTGCTAACTGGTATCTAACTTTTGCCTTTCACAGAGGGGAAGAGGTAAGGCTCTCTTTCCAGATGACTCCTTTCCAAAGGCATAGTTCACTAGAACATCAAGGAGATGTTCTAGTCTATAGGACGCATATAGTCAACTCAAGGAATCATAGAAAATATTTATAATTTTAAGCTTACATTAAAAAGGTATAACATTCCTTTTCTCCATAGTTATGATTTCTGAGATTTTTTTATTATTTGAAGTCAACTGTACTTTGAAAATATTAAACTAAAAATTTAATTATTAATATTAAATAATCAATGTTTTACATAGCCTTTGTTACAGTATATTGTCATAATTGTTTTTGTATGTGCATGGATACTTATTATTCTAAATGTCTGTGCCTGTTTGAAAAAATATTAGTATGTATGTATAGAAAAAACCCATAATATATATGGGCCTTGGGACCATCTGTGATTTCAAGCATCTCCAGGTGTCTTGGATTACATTCCTCAGAGAAAAAGAGAGACTACTGCATAAGTTTATGAGAAATGTGGGGACAGGGACCTGTGGGTAGGCTTTCACTGGAAAAACACGTCTACTGTTTGGACAGCATTAAATTTTCTTGTTCTGCAATTTAAGGGAGTTGGGGCTTCCATCCTAGGATCTAGTAGTGAGGTGTAAGAAATTGTTTAAGTTTCACAGTATCTGTGTGGTGGTGGTGGTGGTGGTGGTGGTGGTGGTGGTGGTGTGTGTGTGTGTGTGTGTGTGTGTGTGTGTGTGTGTGTGTGTGTGAGAGAGTGTTGTGTAGGGAGGGAGTAGATGAGATCATTCTATATGGAGAGTCTAAATCTCTCATAGGCCAAGATTAAGGGAGAATCATAAAGCAAGCTGAGAGGGACAGGGCAAAAGCTTGGTTCAGGAGGTAGTCTTAGTTGTCATCTACTGTCATGCATACCATGTCCAGACACTCAGACCACTTGCTCACAGTACTGCTTTACAGCTTTGTTCACATCCCTCTAGAAAAAAAAAAAAAAGCCCCCGTCTTCTTGACTTTGAGGTCAGAGCATACTTTCTTCTGTAATAGTCTTCTTTCCCTTCTCAGGACAGTCCTTGACCTCCTTTTTTCAATAATTTTCCCTGTAATCTCTTTTACCTAAACATGGATTGAATTCTTTTTGACTTATTATTCATATTAGAATTATTTGATTCATGATTATCTTGTGGTAAACTCCACAAAGACAGAGATTCTGTGTATTACCCACTGTCACATGAATCTTAAAAGGTCTTATTAATAAAAAAACAAACTGGAGCCAGACATTGGGGTGAAAGCTGAAAGATCAGAACAACAGAACAAGCCAGCCATGTTCTTACCTCTATGAAATCCTCAGCCTTAAGACAGTAAGTTCCTGTTTCCTGGCACCTTATATACCCTTTTCTGCCCTGCTGTCTTACTTCCTGGGATTAAAGGCATGTGTACTTCCCAAGCAAAGGCATGAGATCTCAAGTGTTGGGATTAAAGGTGTGTGCCACCACGCCTGGCTCTGTTCCCTGTGTGGCCTTGAACTCACAGAAATCCATCTGTATCTCTGTCTTCCAAGTGATAGAATTAAGGGTGTGTGCCATCACTGTCTGGCCTCTATGTCTAATCTAGTGGCTGGCTCTGTCCTCTGATCCCCAGATAAATTTTATTTTGGTGCACAATATATCACCACAACCTACTGTTTGTTAGAGCAAGTAATATCAAACAGTTACTCAGTTAGCATTTACTGACATAAGAGTTGGTGATATTGATGACTATCTTTCTCCTCTGGTACCTTCCATTACTATGAATGCTAAAAAATAGAGGTGAAGCTTCTATTGGGTATCAGCTGAACTTCTCTGTATTCGATGACATAAGTGTTGTCCTCAGTAGGATATTACCACCAAGTTGCAGAGAATAACCAATAGATTAGGCAACAGCCTGTGATGACTGGGAACAGAGTCTATGGGAGCAAATTGTTACATGACTCAATAAGATATAACCTCTGGCATTGGAGGTTGGACTTGGTGGCATAAGATGCATAGTTTGGACATTGTCTCTCCCATTATATGATGACTCCATGTAAATTCTCTTCATATATGCATATATTTTCATACACTTCTTTAATAATAGATTTCCATATTTTTTCAAAAGGCCTTTTTGTTAGTTCCTGTAATCCCTCTACCCTGCTCTCTCCTCTCCTCCTCCTTTAATCTGCCTATTCTAGTTTCCTCTTTGTCTCTCCCTAACACTATATTCTATTTTTTCTTACTTGGGAGATCTTCTCCTCCTCCTTGATCCCTTTGTGACAGGGCAAGGCAGTACAGAAGTTCCTCCATCGTTCATTCTTGGTGAGTTATTTCAGGTTTAACTAGAATTTTATTTCCCTGATAGAGAATCCCATGGAAAATTCTCAAACTGTATTCTAGGAATCCAGGGCCAAGGTGACCTAATTAACATATCCTAGCTTCCGTTAAACTGCCTCCCCCTCCAACTAACTGCTTATTTTAGCGTCTGTTAAACTGCTTGAACAGAACCTTATTTGCAGTTGCTGAGCAAGATGCCGGGACATGGTTTTTGCCTTCAAAAACTCCATGCTCTGGACACTCAGAGATATACCTGGGTCTATGAACACTTGAGTGTAGTCCAAGTCAGCTGGAATAAAGACTTTCTACTGGCTATAAACTGTGTCTGAGGTAGTCATGCCTGGTGTCCATAACACCTTACTAGGTACATAACCTCTGTGGTTATTCAGATTGTAGTACACATATCAAAAGCTCAAATGTTAACATCAATATATAAGAGAAAACATTCTTGGTCTAGCTACCTCACTCAGAATAATTATTTCCCCCTCCATCCATTTATGTGCCAATTTCATTTTTCTTAATGGCTGAGTAATATTTTGTTGTGTAAATGCACCACATTTTCATTGCCTATTCATCTGTTGATGAGTATCTATACTGTTTCCAATTTCTGGTTGGTATGAATAGAGCAGCAATGAACATGGTTGAACAAATATCTGTAATAGGATGTAGAGCCGTTTGAGTATAAGTCCAAGAGTTGTATAGCTGGATCTTGGGGTAGAGCTATTCCCAGGTTCCTGAGGACTCACACTGATTATCATAGCAATTGTACAAATTTGTATTCCCAGGAGCAATGAATGAGTGTTCCCCTTTCGTCATATTATCACTAACATGAACTGTCATTTACTTTTTCATCTTGACCATTCTGTTTATTTATTTATTTTTTTTTTATTTATTTTAATTTATTTTGCAATACAATTCAGTTCTACATATCAGCCACGGATTCCCTTGTTCTCCCCCCTCACGCCCCCTCACCTTCCCCCCAAACTCCCCCCATTCCCATCTCCTCCAGGGCAAAGCCTTCCCCACAGACTGAGGTCAACCTGGTAGACTCAGTCCAGGTAGGTCTAGTCCCCTCCTCCCAGGCCGAGCCAAACAATCCTGCATAGGCCCCAGGTTTCAAACAGCCATCTCATGCAATGAGCACAGGACCTGGTCCCACTGCCTAGATGCCTCCCAAACAGATCAAGCCAATCAACTGTCTCACCCATTCGGAGGGCCTGATCCAGTGTGGACCCCTCAGGCATTGGTTCATAGTTCATGTGTTTCCATTCATTTGGCTATTTGTCCCTGTGCTTTATCCAACCTTGGTCTCAACAATTCTCGCTCATATAAACCCTCCTCATTCTCGCTAATTGGACTCCCAGAGATCCACCCGGGGCCTAGTCATGGATCTCTGCATCCAGATCCCTCAGTAGTTGGATGAGGTTTCTAGCACAACAATTAGGGTGTTTGGCCATCCCATCACCAGAGTAGGTAGGTCAGTTTGGGCTGTCTCTTGACCATTGCCAGCAGTCTGTTGTGTGGGTATCTTTGTGGATTTCTGTGGGCCTCTCTAGCACTTTGCTTCTTCCTATTCTCATGTGGTCTTCATTTACCATGGTCTCCTATTCCTTGTTCTCCCTCTCTGTTGTTGATCCAGCTGGGATCTCCTGCTCCCCCAAGCTCTCTTTCCCTCGACCCTCGCCTTTCATTACCCCCACTCATGTCCAGGCTGTTCATGTAGATCTCATTCCATTTCTCTGTTCTGACTGAGGTAAAATGAAATTTCAAAAGTAGTTTTAATTTGCATTTCCCTCATGGCTAAGGACTTTGAACACTTCAAGTGTTTCTTAGCCACTTGTTTTTCATCTTTTGAGAACACTCTGCTTAGTTCTGTGCCCCAATCTTTAATTGGGTTATTTAACTTCTTGATGCTTAGTTTTTTAAGTTCTTTATATATTCTAGACATTGTTTTAGTTACTTTTCTATTGCTGTGAAGAGACATCATGACCAAGGAAACTTGTAACAGAAATTGGTTAACTGGGGGCTGGCTTATAGTTTCAAAGGGTGAGTCTATGGCCATGACCATCATGGTAGGGAGAAGGGCAGCAATCAGGCAGGCATAGCACCAGAGTAGTAGGTGAGAGATTACTTCTAATCTATAAGCAGGAGGCAGAGAAAGAGACTGGGCCTATCTTGGGCTTTTGAAATCTCAAAGCCTACCCTCAATGACCTACCTCCTAACAAGACAACCCCACTTAATCCTCCCTAAAACATTTCTACAAAGTAGGGATGAAACATTAAAATACATAAGTCTATGGAGGTCATTAGTATCAAAACAGCATACTAACTCCCTACAGAATGCATAATTGATAAAGACCCTTTTTTTATTCTGTAGGCTGCTGTTTTTCCCAAATAATGGTGTCCTTATATTACCAAGCTACAAACACTGTGACCTACAAAAGCAACTTGCCTATAAGATACACTAGTGTAATAGTGGCACAAATATTAAGAAGTAACCAGGCACTTTTAAAGTTAGATTTAATGTACTCTATGATGTGGAATCCATGCCTGACACTGCTAAAATGGCCAAGAAAAAGACTGGATAAGTCATGGGCCTAGGAGGAAACCTACTACTATTATTCTGCTAAAGGAATAAAGCAATAAAATGAACCATAATGATATTGCCATACTCATAGATGGTGCCTCATTCTGCCCTCATCAGATAACCTTCTTTCAGTAGATGGTAATTTACACAAAACCAACAACTAGACAATGTACAGAGAATGAGAGTCTTTGGAGCACTCAGGCCTAAATGAGATGTGGCTATCAAACCTCTCTCCTCAAATATGAGGGATCTATGACAAAAAGAAGGCAGAAAAGGTTGTAAGAGCCAGAGGTAGTATTTGACCCTGAAGGGATAGTTTATTCCAGACACAACTGGACTGGTACATGTATGAAGTCACAGATACTGTGGCAGCATGCATAGTTTCTGAATAGATTCAAACCAGATGTCGTACAAACACTAAGATTAGAATTTGGACACAGCATAGTTCAACCCCTAACCAAAAACCATATCTGTTGGAAAAGGTAAAATGAGATTTTTATAGTGGAGTGTCATTGGGTATATCAATTACACTACAGGGAAGGCACCATGTCCAATGTCTGCTTTTTTGTTTGTTTGATTGCTTGGTTTGGTTTTGGTTTTTGGTTTTCAGTGTGTGTTTATATTTGTGTGTGTGTGTGTGTGTGTGTGTGTGTGTGTGTGTGTGTGTGTGTGTGTGTGTTGAGAGAGAAAGAACATAAAGTTAGATGGATAGTGAGATGAGAGGATCTAGGAGGAGTTTAAGAAGGGAAAACATGAGCAAAATATATTGTATGAAAACATAAATAAAAAATAAAATAACACAAACAAAAAAGAAGAGTAATGTATCACAACAGGAAAAATATATGAAGGAGTCATTGGTCATTGATACAAAGCCCATCATTGGGATACTGACATGAGTTTTAGGTTTAAATATTGGAATAATTGGTATGCATGACAAAAGGCATACATGATAAAGCACTTCTGGTCAAGTGTGCTCTCTTTGATCATTATCCAAGTTCTGGTAGGGCAAGGTGGTTGCAAGAAGTTAGCAAGTTCCTATAAGATGATTATTCTGCCCCAAGATGTAGCTTCCCCATCACAGATAATTGCCTTCATTTGAGGGAGTGGTGTGTCCCTTGAGGTTCTGAATTTCTGGAATATAAGAGGAAGGCATATTAGGGGCAATCACTCTTTGTGCTTTAAGTCCTGAAAGAGAATGACATAGATCGAGTATTGTGGGAATTCTTTATAAACATTCCTTGAGTGATTAGCATATTTATGCAGAGGTGAGAAGAGGAGCCAAAGGAGACAAATACAAATGATGGTGTGATGCCTGGGCTTATCTTGGTTTTAGTTACTTCACGAGTCCAAGTGATGCATCAATGTTTTAGAGGTTTGTGTGTGTTTGTTTTGTTGTTAGTAAAAGCAGATTACTAGTACCTGCTGTAATTGCAACTAGAAGTGGTCAGAAATCCTGGGCACTGGCCACACCCTGTCATCAAACTATCCCCTCTTGTTTTATTCTTTCCTTAAATGCCTTTATTTTTATTTTATGTGTGTGTGTGTTGTCAGCATGTGTGTCTGAAAACCATGTGTGTGTTTGGTGTCTGCAATGACCAGAAGATGGTATGAGACCCCTAGGACTGGATTTACCGAGAGGCTTTTAAGCCAACATCTGGGTGCTGGGCATTGAACTTGGGTCCTTAGCAAAAGCAGTCTGTGCTCTTATATATTGAGCCATCTCTCCAGTCCCCCTTATTTCACTCTTAGTGACATCAGATTCCAGTTCCTATTATCAAATAAAAAATGAAGCATTTTGCTCTCTATTTAGAACTTCAAAATCTTTGGCACATAAAACTCCACAGTCTGTGAAGCTTCTAACTCCCCATGGTAAGAATGAACATTATATGACCTGATCAGTGTGATGACAGTTTTCATTGTCATCTTGACACAATCTACAGTCACGTGAGAAGAGAGTCTCAGTGAGGAATATTTTGGTCTGGACTAGCCTTTTGGCATGCCTCTGAGAGATTTTTAGTTGTATTAATTGAAGTTGGAAGATCGACACTGAATGTGGATGGCCTCCTTTCATAGGCAGAACTCTGGGTTGTATGAGAGTAAAGAAAGAATCCAAACAGTAGCATGCATGTATTAATTCATTGCTCTCTGCTCTTGACTATGAGTGTCACATGACTAGCTGCTTCAAGTTCTTCCCATCTTGACTTCCCTGCAGAGGTGTACTATAACTTGAAATGGTGAGTTAAAATAAACTGCACCACGTTGCTTTTGTTCAGAGTAATGTTATTATCATGGAAACGGAAATGAAACAAGAACATTCAGTAAGGACAAAGTTACAGGAAAACTGATCTACTAAGTGTGACTCCTGATTTCAAATGCCAGCTGCTCAGGATTGTGTGTTGGTGCAACACTGCTGTTAGAGGGAGGTCTTCAGTTACCCTAATAGTGTTCCTGAAAAAGAATTCAGATGGAACACAGTAGTGGAGTTTAATTAGAGCAAGGAAGCAAGAATTTAGTCTTTACAAAATGAACAGGTCAAGAGGAACAGCAGTAGTATTGATCCTAGTAGGGAGGGGAATTATGTTTTTTCTCTCCTTGCTATCTCACCCTTGTGCCTTCCCTCAGTGTGGGCACTTCTGTGAAAAACAGTATGGACTTCTTTTGGAAATCCATTTTATCCAGAATTCAGTATGTCATGTAAGTAGATTTTTAAAGGTATTTCAGTGTCCCTAACACTGCCAAATTCAGTAGGGGAAAAAGGAAAGGTACTTTGGGCATGGTCCCCGGCAAAGACGTCATTGAAGCCAATTTGAGTTGATGGGATGGAGTCAGCCATTGCCCCAATTGTTCTTTTTATCCTGTTTGGGGCATTGAGCTAGTCCACCTGGAGAGATTACTATCACTTTTCTTTCCATCTTGCCCACCACCATTTTTACACTTTTTTTTGGAAGGGAGGGCCTCTCATGGTCATTAGTTCTTGTTTTGGAAAGGTCCTTGGATCCTGTTGCTCTAGAACAGTGGTTCTCAACCTTCCTAATGTTGTGACCCTTTTCTCATGTTGTGGTGACCCCCAACCATAAATTTACTTTTGTTGCTACTTCATAACTGTAATATTGCTACTATTATGAATTATAACATAAATATTTTTGGAGATAGAGCTTTGTCAAAGGGGTTGCCACCCACAGGTTGAGAACCACTGCTCTGGAGGCTAATTTCCCCCATTCATGAAAATGCCTCCACGTCTGTCTCCAGTATTATTGTCACTTTTGCAATCACCTGCACTGCTTTCAACTTATATGTTTTAGCTTCCTCTTCTAAATCAAACTTTTGCGTGCTAGCCTGCTGCATCCATGAATTGCTAGGGTACAGTTTCTCAAGCTGCCCTTCTCTTTCTCCCAGAAATCAGGCCACATCACCCTGCAGATATGCCTGGAATGCATGTGATAGGAAAGCATACTGAGCTCTGTGGCTTTGCAGCTGCAAGGTAAGTGGTTCAGGCTGGTGCCAGTCTGTTTGACTCTTTGCCGTGTAAGCCAAGCCAGGCTAGATCAAATGTATGAAGCAAGCCAGTTTGTGTTGAAAACTTACAGGACTCAGAAGTCCCCTTTTCTCTCGGGAACTGAAAGGTCCATCTCTCCCTTCAGGATTCCCATCATGGTATGTGTGCATGGTCACTGTCTTTTCTAATGCAGCTCTTTCTGAAGTGAATGCTCTCCCTCCCTTCAAGACCCTTTCAAACTACTGAAAGCATAGTGCTTTACCTTTTCTACCTCTCTCCCAGTGCAATCCCAATCATGCCTTCCCAAACAACAGTAATTGTGAGTTGCTCCCCTCAAGTCAAGCTCTTCAGAAGGAAACTGTATTTTAAGCCATAGCATCCATGAATGCTTTAATTTACAAGACTAAGTACTTGGACAGAAAAGTATCTGAACTCCACAGTTGACCTCCTTTATAGCAAGATCTAATTGATGTTTTGTTTAGTCCATGGGAAGATGCTTTTCAGTTGCTTTTAGATTTTAACAGGAAGCCAAAATAGTTTATGTTTATTTTCAACAGTTGGCCGGTGAGATATATTATACACCTAAATGCACACTTCGGTAAATTGTCCAAATTTATTTCAAAGATTATATTTAAAAAAGAGAGGAGTTTGGTGAGTATTTAGCAGCCCACTAAGCTCATTGATCTCGTTGATATCATGGCTCAGTTTCCAGAGTGAGGTTAGTAATTAACAATGTAGATGAATTGCTATAGGCAAGATCCTTGTGAGCTGATATGCTGGCTTTCAGCTTTCTCTTTAAGAGTACTAATACATTTGCATACATTTTTCATCTTGAAAACTTTATTGCTGTCTATAAATGTAAAATATCTTGATTATGGCAGTAAGTTTGCTCAGTTGTTCATAGGTTCACATTTTAATTGTTAACTAAAAGCAGTGTTGCTGAGCAGGGAAGGAATATCTCAATTTGAATAAAGGAAAACCATTTCTATTTTGAAGATCATCAAAATTAATAATGTAAAAGATTCACAAACAAGTGGCATGAAACTTGCACCAGTGAAGTTTTAAACAGTGAAAGTGATTGCAGCTGGGATTGTTTTATATGAAGTTCAAGTCCAAGAAGCAATATTCACTTTTTAATGCATTTTTAAGATTAGAGCAAATATACAGTCCAATGAAAGGTCAAAGGAGAGGTAAGGACACATACTGTGTTAGTAATAACAGTTGGCAGTGTTTACCTAATGTATAATCTATTTTCTCAGTTATAGTTTGTTTCCATGTAGGCAACATGATAGAGATTACTAGATATATATTACATGTACAACATGAAGTCAACAGGGTCATGATAAAAGAATAGTTTAGACTAGGCTCAGTTGTTTTTAGTAGAAAATAAATACAAATGATAACAATTTGAATGATAGGTTGAGACTTAAGTTCCATACCAAGATGTGCCATATATAAATATTTATGTGTACATAAATATACATGTATTTACATTTGCTTTTATTTAGATGTATGTGTGTGCCTTCTTTTGGTATGTGTACCAGGTATCTGTGGAGGCCAGAAGGGGACATCTGAATCACTAGAACTGGAGTTACAGATGGGTGCTGGGAATTGAACTTGAGTCATCTGCAAGAGCAGCAAGTACTCTTAACCACTGAACCATTTTTCCAGGTCCTCCTTCCTGAATTGGCATTAGCCTGTCCAAATTGTTCTGGTGTCATTTTTTGTTGCACAACCTAGAATGGCTCAAGGGTTCTAGTGTGGCTTTGGACAGATTATGAGATACTAAAGCTGAATAATTGAACCAGTTTCCAGTTCTACCAGACCACCACACAGTCATAATACATAACTTCCTCTTCAAAGAAAGCATAAGAAGCATACACGCACTGTGAAAGCTAATCTTGGTTATCAACTAGACATACCTAGGAGTTGTGATCCTCTACTGGGGGATTGCCTTGAACTAACTGGCCTGTGGACATGTCTGTGGGGGCATTTTATTGATTGTTGATTGATATAGGAGGGCTTATCTCACAGTCCGTGGTGGCATTCCTAGGAAAGGAGACCTGTGGTGTATAAAAAAAGGAGTTGAGCATGAGCCTAGAAGCAAGCCTGTGAGCAGCATTCCATCATGGTTTCTATTTCAAGTTCCTGCATGCTGGAGTTCCTGCCCTGCTTTATCTCAATGATGGACTATCCTGTAAGGTAAAATGAGCCCTTTCCTCCCCAAGTTGTTTTTGGCCATGATGTTTATCATGGCAACATAAACCAAATAAGAACACACACACACACACACACACACACACACACACACACACACACACACACACACACACACACACACACACATACACGGGGGTGGGGGAGAGAGAGAGAGAGAGAGAGAGAGAGAGAGAGAGAGAGAGAGAGAGAGAAAGAGAGGGAGAGGTGGGAGCAAGAGGTACATAAAATAATTATATATTCCAATTGATGTTCAGAACACTTTGATACAAGATTATAAAACAACATGTTGGCAGTATTTTAGCAAGTCTACCACACGACAGAAATGTGATAGCTACCAGGCTAGGGTTCATAGGCAGTAGGCAAATCACAGATGGATGCATTATTGATAAAAAATAAAAGAGGGCTACAATCCTACAGAGGTATAAGAATTAGTGTTTAAGGGGAACAAAACATTTTTTCTTCCTATTTTAGGTTCACTGTCTGAAAATATGTAAGTACAAATAATAACAGATTAATAAGAGAAAAAAGAATAGAAATTTATTAATATGTGTTCCACACATACATATCACGAAAACAAGCAGTCAGTGATGAATAACTGAAAAGAATAGTGTTTTTAGGAACTTGGGATCACTTTTGCAGGTTCTTAGTCTCATATATAAAAGTAGTTGTAACCTGATTCAGAAAGAGCCTTGAGGACAACTTTATTAGAGGTTGAGAGAAAAACACGACAGGGCAGGCAAGAAGTAAATTTCTGAAGCCATTAGGAAGAGAGAGAGATGGTGAAGAGGGTTCAAGAAAGCAAGTAGGCTCAGAGGTGTGGGTCGGCAAACAGCGTAAGGGAGATTCTTGGAGGAAAGAGTGAGAGGGCCTAGAGTGTCTATGTTAGCAAATCAGGTTTATGATTTTGGCATATGAAAGAGGGAGACAGAACACTAATGCTTCCTGAGTTAGAACTCAAGCAGATAGGTGGGCAGGCTTCACAGTGGGGATCTGTAAGCAACCACAATGAGAGGGGCTTTGGGGGTATACAAATACATTACTTTATTAAGGCAAAAGTTATTGTTTCTATCTTATCAATATATCTTCAGGTGAATCAGGTTTCCTGGGAAGTGGTTTCTTGGCTAAGTGACTTACAGACATAGGTGGATTAACACTTAATGGGGGATTAGCTGTCTTTGTGATCTTATATTTCAGGCAGTTTAAAATGTCATTTCTTCAACTACAGTCATGGCTACAACTCAGATCTTATTCTTTTGACCAAAAATCATGAAGAAGAGTAGACTTAAAAGAATTAAAGAAAAATAAATAATAAAACGTCTATGAAATAGTCAAGGTTTACTAGGTAGAAATGGTTTTCTCTTTATGTTCCTCAGTGAAGCCATTCTGCCTCCATCTTTCTCTCTTTTGAAATCTTAAGAAGCAATTCTGATGACTCCTTTCCACTTTTTCACAGTATTTCAAATTCTAAAGAGGGATATTTGCAGCACATCCTTTACTTAAAGGTGGCATGTTATCAGGCAAAGAAAATGGGAGATGAGGCCTAAAGCTGGCAATGATGGCGAAGTCCATCCTCAGTGGCTTCAGAGCTTGTTAATGTTCCATCTAATGAAAGACTATAACTTTTCAGACAAGTGACAACACAAAGGATGGATATATGTTATGTGTAATTGTCTTTCCTTCTGGAAGTAGGCCACCCCACACCTTCCTCTTGCCACCACCTGGCTAGCTGGTTATTTTGTATGAAGTGTCAATACAAAAACACAAAACAGACAAAAACCACAGCTTTCATTTCAAAGGGAATAAAATAGTTTATTCTGGAGCAAAACATGAGTTATGATGCCCTGAGAAGACGGATTCAGATTACTCCAAATTATGTAATAATTTCATGAAGTTTTTATAGTAATACAACAAAAAGATGAATTAAGACTCTTCAAATTGGTGGAGAAGTCAGTTACATGTACTACTGGAAAAATATTGTATAGGTCTCAGAGATTATCTGATGATATTCTGGGCTTTTGAGTTGATGGAAGCTGGGAGTTTGTACATTCTAAAGGATTTACCTAACAATCAGAAGAATGTTAGGTCATATACCTGGGCTACATCTCCACTGCCAGCTTCATGTTGCTAATTATGAGCATCTAATGTACTATATATTATATTTATCTGCTTACTGTCTCTGTTTTCCCATGAAAACCAATTTACTTTGTCTTTCATTCCTCTTTCTGTTTTATCTCAAGCACTGAGAAAAAAATGATTTCTGTATTTAATGCAGGAACATATGTAGATGTAACCATCATATTAAATAAGAAACACAGAGCCAAATACAGAGTTAAAAGCCCAAGAGGTCAGAGCGGTAGCTGAGAGCTGAGCTTTTCTTACCCTTTGCTGCTGCTATCGTCCTTCCACTCAGAAAGAGACCTACTTCCTGTGTATCTGTCTTTTTATTGACTTTCTTTTCTGCCTTCTCATTGGTTGTAAACCCAACCACATGACCTTCTCGTTACTGCCTGTCTATACAGACCTCCAGGTCTTCTATGGTTGGTATTGAGATTAAAGGTGTGTGTCTCCATGCTGGCTGTATCCTTGAATACACAGAGATCTGCCTGTTATGTGATCAGGATTAAAGGTGTGCACCACCACCGCCCAGCTTCTGCTATGGCTTGCTATTAGGTCTGACCCCTAGGCAACTTATTTATTAACATACAAATAAAATCACATTTTAGTACAAATGAAATATCACCATAAACATACAATTATAACATGAAAAAAGTGAATTTTCTTGATATTAAGTGTGTTGAAGAACTGGTTTCCAGCCAATGGACCCAATCATTTATAGGTGACTGGATCATAAGGACACAGAATGACTGGATTAATCCATTGATGGATTCCTAATGTGTTGAAATTATGGTGAAGTGAAAGAAAATGGTGTTGGTGGTGCCTAGTTGGAAGAAATAGGTCCCTGGGTTTACGTTTGTCATAAGCACACCTTGTCATTGTCCCACTCTATGGCTCTGATTCCTGCCTGATTTGAGGAAAGCAACCCTGTTCTGGCATGCCTTTCCTGCCTTCATGTGCTGTCTAGTCTCAGGTTCAAAGCAATGGAGTCAGCTCATCATGGGTAGAAACTTCTGAAGCCATGAGGCAAAACAAATCCTTCTTTTAAACTGTTTCTTACAGGTGCTTGCCATAGTAACCAGAGATCTGACAAATACAATATACATTTTCAGTGAATCTAGTGCCCTGGATTCTTACCCAAGTCAGCTTTGGCTACCATAACAAACATTAGATATATTAGGTGGCTTATGAGCAATAGAAAACTGACTTCTCCCAGGTCTGGAATCCAGTAAGTTTAAGATCAAGGAACCCACAGCAATGGTGCTTTGGGAGGTCACATTTCTAAAGACTGTTCTGTACTTTTGAGTCTTCGATTGGTGCGAGGAGCAAGGATACTCTGGGATATGTTTATTTAGGGACATTTCTCCCATCCATGAGGACTCATTTCAAAAACCTAAGTAAACCCCAAAAGGCCTTCTTTATGACACTAGTGTCCTCAGGAACAGATTTGAATATATGAACTTGTGAGGTTGCATGGAGATGATGGTAGACTGTAAATTTTTAGGTAACAAAGGCAATGACATTGACAATAGTAGTGGGTTTACTACTAAAGCAATTCTGGGATACAGTCACTGGTCAGCATTTATTTATTCAGATTACATATTATTTATAATAGAATCTCTTACCCTTAGAGGGATCCAGAAAGTTATTCAGTAACCTCAAATAAATGCCATTAATGTTTGTCTAGCTAAACCTGGATTCTGTTGCTTGCATCCAACAATACTCAGTGGTATAGACATCATCAAGACTACTGTCACAACGACTGACTGTAGCAACATATCTTCTGGGATCTCTGGATGTCCTAGAATTGGTTTCTGGTTTGGTTTCCACTGAAGGTACTAAAAGTCTGGCTAGTTGTCACTTGATAAGGTCATTGCTGAGTACCAAGGATAATTAATTTTCTCTTGATCTTAAAGATCTTGCTATCAGCAGAGTTTGAGATATAACGCAAAGAAGAAAAATATTTGTAAAGGAGTCCAGAGCAAATGAAGGCTGCAGTTCAAGCTGCCTATCACATGGTTCCTATGACTCCATGTATTCAGGATTGCAAAGTGTACCCATGACTCTGTGGCACACAAAATGAGACAAACCTGCTACATGGAGTTACAAACCAAAAGAGTTTTGCTAGAAATCCGCTTTTCCTTCCTTCCTTCCTTCCTTTTTTCTTTTTTTTAAAGACAGTATCTCACTGTGCATCCCACACAGCAACCCACTACATTTACTATGTAGCCTAGGCTATCTTCAAACTGGTAGCAATCCTCTTGCCTCAGCCTCCCAAATACTGGGATGAGCTACTACATCTGGCAAAACCTGATTTCTTTGGAAGGCTGCCTGCTTCAAGAAGTATCTTCTAGCTTGTGATTGGCTCTAGTAATGACTTAAGCTAGTCACCATAGGGCAGATAAAATTTGATTCAGTGAGTTGTAGATGTAGATGTACAGGACCACTCCATCATTCAGAGGAAAAGACACATATAATATTAGACTTCAATCAATTCTGAAGGTATGTCATTTGTTGTAGGAAGAGATGAGTCACATTCTCCATATGCCTACTTCAGCTGCACTTCTAGTCTCCCAGCAAATAACACTTTGCACTTCCTGGAGATTTCTTGATGATGAGCTAACAAAGGAAAAAACAAATGATCTGGTTTATAAAGAAAGCTCTGGATGATGTGCTGACACTAGGTAAAGAGTAGTCTTCCGCAGTATTACAGTATCATATAGAGATTACCCTGAAAGACATTGATGAAGAGAAATCTCTCCAATTGGCTGACATTCAAGTTGTATATCTCATTGTCCACTTTGCCTGCAAGGATATATGACCTGAACTGAGGATCATTACTTATTCATGGGTTGTGGCTAATGGTTTGGTTGGGTGATCAGGCAGTTTAGAAAGGTAAGATAGCAGGATTGGTGAAAAGGAAGTTTGAATCAAGGATTTCTTCATGGATTTCTTCGAAATGGGGACCAAATGAGACTATAGCTACATCTCACATGAATATCCACCAAAATTCATTCTTGGCAGAACGGGTTTTTAAAATTCTAGAAAGATGGCTTTAGGTCATTTGACAACCAGCATTCTTTCCCCTGGATCCTAAATGCTTACTTAAGGAAAGAAGATTGTGTGTGTGTGTGTGTGTGTGTGTGTGTGTGTGTGTGTGTGTGTGTGTGTTTCTCATTAAAGTTGGCTTCACTCAGTATATGGCTTGTCTGTAGTAACAGTTGGCACTAAATTTCAGTATAACAAAGGACCAGCCAGCTACCTAGTAAATTGTGATTACAGGGAACACTGTCATGAAGTCAGCTGCATCTTTCCTTGCAGAAATAAAATATTTTGATTTTCCTTACCCACCAATTTTATGCTAACACCATCTCCCATGTATTGAATGCCATGTACACGGACATAATATCTCACCCAATACTAGCTTCTATCAAAGAACTCATTTGTTTCCAAAAGAATAAAGAATGAATTGGCTATATTCTGTGTGATTCACTGGCTTTACCATGACCTGCATTACCCAGAGGCAGGTTTATTTATGGAATGATACACCCTGCAGAAATGACCTGTAGTCATGTTGTAGCTGGTAACAAATATATGAAGTTTCTTTTCTTTTTGATGTACTTTTCGTTCCAAGCCAGTGATCTAGCTTTCCTAACAGTCATGTGACATAGATCAGGGACCAATGGAAACAAGTGACAGTTGATACCTCATTATAACCAATCTCTAGTAAAATATTCATGTAATTTTACTTCCCATTTTTTTCAACATTGCTGTTTGCAAATGGAAAGACCTCAGTACTCAAGAGAGGGATATTTTTACACAAGGAAACAATAATTTTTATACTTAATTGAAAACTTAAATATCAAGCGGTCCTTTCAGGTGCCTTCCTTATATTAAGTAACCTGGCTTTATAAAAAAGATGGGTGAGTAGAGTCATATTATTAACTTGGATAAGGTTGTTATATAATTGTGTTAAGAATTCATACTCTGAAAAGTGCCCCTAGTAGGGCTATATTCAATGGCCAGTGATCAAAGGAAACATTACTGAATCTCTTATTGGGCTGATGGAGTGCAGGGAATGAAAGTTCAGATTATGGCTCTTGGGAAGTTGATAGAAATAGCAGAAGTGGGAATGTTTCTGTAATCTCCTTCTGCCACTTCTCTTCTGAAGTGGGCAATCAAATTATCCTTATTCTTTCTTCTCTGAGGCAGGTCATAAATCCTAGGAATGCCACCCTCTGGCTTTTTCCCTTCTTTCTCTGCTGAAGACTGTAACGCGAATCTTAAAGGGTCTTCTTAATAAAAAACTCGGAGCCAGGTATTGGGGTGAACGCTGAAAGATCTGAGAAATAGAACCAGCCACAGCTAATCTCACCTCACCAATTCCTCAGCTGATCTCGTTTCCTCGATCTGGAAGCCTCTGAGTCCGAATGGATCTCAGCTGAACTGCTGCTCAAAAGCCTAAAAGCTTAACAGACTCTAGTTGCTGGTCCTCATGCCTTATATACCTTTCTGCTTCCTGGCATCACTTCCTGGGATTAAAGGGGTGTGTCACCATGCCTGGCGGTTCCCAGTGTGGCTTTGAACTCACAGAGATCCAGACAGATCTCTGCCTCTGGAATGCGAGGATTAAAGGTGTGTGTGCCACCTTTTTCTGGCCTCTATATCTAGTGGCTGTTCTGTTTTCTGAGCCCAGATAATTTTATTAGGGTGCACAATATATTGGGGAACACAATATCACCACAGAAGACTTCCATGTGACAGGGATTCTGCTCTCTACCAAGAAGAAAGGAATGCCACATAGTAATACCAGTGTGAAGGAGAATATGCCTGGCTGTATCTCCCTTCCATGAAGGTCATATAATAGGTCCTCTAATAATTCATCTGTAAGATTTTCCATGAAGATACACAGACGTCCACTTCATATCTGAAAGCTCCCATATCATTCAAAACATATTAGACAAGCATATATGCTTTTCACTTATTATTCTGTTTTTTTTTTTTTATAGAAGCCTCAACCATCAACCTAGCAATGGGCGAGAAAAGTGGTTTTGTCTTTTCTCTCCTGTGAAGTAGAATAACGGAGAGCTTAAATAGTGCAAGCATAAAGGTTTGGTTATACACAAACAAAGAATCCTTTTCAGTGGAGATACTAAATGGAGAAAAGGGAAAATTAAATAGAGGTAGTGGAAAGAAACAATGCCACTAGTGGCCTTGTGTTGATATATCAAAAAGGGACTGTTGTCTCAATCCATATCATTTTCCTTACTGGGCTGTATAGATTTTCATATTTTATCTAATTTTCTTCTGCCCTCCTGTGTTTTGAAAGACATATTATTAATCATGATAAGTACAGGCTATCTTGTCACTATTAAATTTTACAAATAAAATCTTGAGAAAATTAATTCATAAAAAAGGAACAACCACTGCTAACACATGCCATTTTAGAATTGTATAAATTAAATGAGAAGAACTGTTTGTTGGTAAATTTTGAAGAGATCCTGTAATTTTTGTTGGTTATATAAGGACTGCATAAGAATATAGGACTAGGGAGATGGCTCCTGGTTAAGAAATCTTGAGGCATAATCATGAAGACATAAGTTTGTATTCCTAGATGCAGTATGTTTGCAAGTGTCTGTAATCTCTGTGCTTTGGGATTGGAAGCAAGAGAATTGCTGGGGCTTTTAGTCACTAGTCCTACCCTGACTTCAGTGAGAGACCCTGTGTCAAAGGAATAAGGTATAGAATGGCAGAGCAGGACAACCAATGTCCTCCTCTGGCCTCTCCAGGATGGAATGTTTCAATTCAAAGGAAATTGTTACATGGCACCTACACACAGGTATGCATTCTATACACATATGCCACACAACCACTTCTCTCTCTGTCTCTGTCTCTCTGTCTGTCTCTCTGTCTGTCTCTGTCTCTGTCTCTGTCTCTGTCTCTCTCTCTCTCTCTCTCTCTCACACACACACACACACACACACACACACACACACACTACATACATACATTACAGGATCACACAGGGGATTGAATTGCTTCCATCAGATTGGTCTGTAGGCATGTCTGTGGAGCATTTTGTTTTTTAATGATGGATGTGGGAGAGCCCAGACAACTATGGGTGGTATAACCCCTGGCAGGTAGTCTTGGGTTGTTAAGGAATAAGGCTGCACAAACCATAGGGAGCAAGCCAGTAAGCAGTGTCCCTTCATGGCTTCTGTGTCAGTTCCTTTTTCCAGGTTTCTGTCTTCAGTTTTTGTCTTTCCTTAGCTTGATGAAAGACTATAAGCAGAAATATTAAATAAACCTATTTCTTCTAAAGCTGTTTTTGGTCAGTGTTTTATCATAGCATCAGAGAAACAAACTAGGAAAACCTGCTCTAGATCAAAACTCATATATATCACTTTTAGGATTGTCATCGTGTTGTTGAATACACCAATCAGCTGTTTTGGAGATGTTGCTGTACTCATGGATGACCCCATTTTTTAAGGAAACTAACTACCCCATATCAAGTAGAGATATATGGTCATCCTGAGATTTCTCCTTCCAAGACCTTCTGTTCTTAGACATCTCAAACTTGATTGCAAATCCTATCACGAAAATAGCATGCAACTACCATTATAAAAAGAAGCCACACCATCCTATACCACACAGGGAAAGGGGGCATATCAAGATTACCCTCCTGGATGCTATACCCTCACATGGAGCAGCTTAGTTCCATTCCTCGCCACTCTTTGCAGGGATCATGTAAACACTGGGGTTACTTGAAGGAGTATGCATGAAGGGTTGTTTATAGGAGTACAGCTGACTTAAGCTGCTGGAGCACCCAAAGGCTTACCAAACCAGGCTGGGTGATCACTCAAGAACACCATTTTCCTGAATGTCTCTCCATTACTTTGAGCCAAATCAGAAAGTCTTTCCTTCCCAGCAGCTGTTGCTGTTTATTTAACCTCAACAAAGAATCTTGTTTCAGGAACTTCATGAGATTTGTGAGTTGTTTACTTTTTGAGTCTTAGGGAGCCTCCCTACAGGTTACAATGTTTCCATTCGGAAGGTATTTCTGCATAATGCCTTCCTATGCTTGGGCAATCTTCCAGTACTAGAGACAATGTTAACTTGACACACCTAAGTTGAAAAGTGAAGGTACTAAATCTTCAGCTACAGTGAAGCTAGGACAGGAACAGTCAACCTAGACTTTGCTGACCAAAGAACCCTCTCATACTCTTTGAATAGGTCACTAATGATTCAAAGAAAGGACTGTCTTGAAATCACTTTGACTGGGGTAGAAGCAGTGAGGATAGACAGGGCCAGGTTCAGAGGATTGGAGACAGTAAGTGCTAAGTACAGTGTTCCAGTGCCTAGAATCAGTCAGTGGTGCAGTCTTTGCTGTCTTTTTGTGCTAGAAGCAATGTCTTCACTTCTCCATGTTATTAAGCAATGTTTGTTCATTGTCCAGGATGCATGTCCATTTTTGTTAATTGCATGATATATATATATATATATCCAGTTTGGGGTGCTTCCAGAGATACAGATCAAATACGTTTTTATTAGCTCTTAATAAAATAGTTAATTTGGGGCAGTAGAGTCATTCATTGTTTAGAATACAGGCTATTATAATATATTTTGGTCATTTCATTTAATGAATGAACATTTAGAATTAATAATGAGTAAATGTGACTAGGAAAAATATGAAAATTATATTTATCTTTATTAAATTACAATTTATCTCTTACGTCTGAAATTTAGAGTTGATTTATTATTGACTAAATATCTACCCCCAAATAAGTTTATGGTATTCCTAACTGCATTCTTAGAATATATGCATTTTATTTTTTAAGTGAAAAACAATGACATCATGAAATTTGTGGACAAATGGATGGAACTAGAAAATATTATCCTGAGTGAGGTAACCCAGACTCCAAAAGACAAGCATGGTATGTACTCACTCATAAGTGGATACTAGATGTAAAGCAAAGGATAACCAGACTACAGCCCACAGCTCCAGAGAAGCTAGCTACTAAGGAGGCCCCTAAGAGGGACACATGGATTGCCCTGGGAAGGGGAAATAGACGAAATCTCCTGAGTAAACTGGGGGCGATGGGGTTCAATAGAGGCTAGGGGATTAGGGGCGTGGGAGATGAGAACATGAGGGAATGAGGTGGTCGAGCTGGAATAGGGACAGAGTGGGAGAGCAAGGAAAGAGATACCATGATAAATGAAGATATCATGGGAATAGAGAGAAACAGAGTGCTAGGGAAGTTCCCAGGAATCCACAAGGATGACCCCACCTTAGACTACTAGCAATAGTCGAGAAGGTACCTGAACTTGACTTCTCCATTAATCAGATTGGTGAGTACCCTAACTGTCATCATAAAGCCTTCATCCAGTAACTGATGAAAGCAGATGCAGAGATCCACAACCAAGCACTAGGCCAAGCTCCGGGGGTCCAGTCGAAGAGAGAGAAGAGGGATTCTATGAGCAAGGGGCATCAAGATCATGGCAGAGAAATCTACAGACAACTGAACCAAGCTAGTGGGAACTCATGGACTTTAGACCAATAGCTGTGGAGCCTCCATGGGACTGGACTAGGCCCTCTACATAAGTGAGACAGTTGTGTAACTTGGTCTGTTTAAGGGGTCTCCTGCAGTGAGATCAGTGGTGCATGAGCTGGCTTTTTGGAGCCTATTACCTATTGTGGGACACCTTGCACGGCCTTCATGCAGGGAGGAGGAGCTTGGACCTGTCTCAACTGAATATACCAGGCTTTGCTGACTCCCCATGGGAGGCCTTACCTTTTTGGAGGAGGAGATGGGTGGGTATGAGAGGAAGGCTGGGGTGGGGGTGAAGTGGAAGGAGGGATGAGATGGGGATCTGTGGTTGGTATGTAAAATGAATAAAAAAATTTCTTAATAAAAAATGAGTATAAAAATACATTCACTTTTTAAATTACTTTCAGAACTACTAGCATATTGCCACAGTGCAAAGTACTGGAAATGTTTTAGAATATATTTAAGAGAAAAGCCTTTTTTATACAAGATTTTCAGAGTGGTGTTTGGGAATTTGGCTCTTGCCCAAGTGTATTTTGATAAAGACAGCATTCTCTATGCTTTAACTAATCTTCTCTTCTGTTCTATAGTGAAATTATACCCAGAAACTGGGACACTAAAAGAAAGAGGATCTAATGAGATAAGTGGAGGGTTATTTTGACCTTATTGCACAATCTAGAAGAAAGAAGCATCAGAACAACAAAGTTTTGGTTAATTAATAGTTTCATCTTTAAACATTTATTCTCTCCAGTTTTGTCTCATGTGAAAATTCCCCATTAAAATTTTGCTACAAAGTCAATGCCCCTTGCTGTGAAAATTTGTTTTAAACTGTCTTTAATGATTCTAATACCCTAGCTATTGATATATCAGGAAGAGATTCAAAGCAGGAATGGTTGTGAAGAATAAATTTCACTTCCTTTCAAATTGTCCTTTTATTTATTTATTTTAATTAACATTTGACACAAAGTTGCCTGAAAAACAAGAGAAAACACTCAATAATTCTTATAAATGCTATTTAATTTTCTACTTTTCACTAATGACCTTTTATGTGAGATCCATTTATGAAAGGTTATGGTTAAATTTTCCAATGATAAAATATTATATTAACCTTAATTTTGCCAGCAGAACATGTTTTGCAGGAGGAAAATACATAAACATGGGGCTTATTTTTCTTCAGTTAGAACTGGTGATTTGTTTCTGTGGATTTGTGCTAATGTTGGAGTACTCTGAACACCAACATTCATCTATTTTTAGTACTGATGCAGGGTCACAGACAGTCCTATGTATGAAAAATATTCTTCATACATTTCAATTTTTGTTAAAAGACAGTGTTTAGTGACTTGTTTTCCATCAACTCAGTACACAGGCTGTTTCATGTGGGCATATAAATCTCCTGCCTTCCTTTCTGCTAAGTGTCCATCTTAATGTCAGTAAAACTCATGGTTACTATGCTGTCTAATAAAAATAGCATAACTGTGAGAAAAGACATAATGGCACCCCATTCATTTTAATACCATCATTACAATAAGAGTTTAATTTACCATCATTTGATATTTAGTAGCAAAATGAATGGAGTTCACTTTGACACTGCCCTGATTGCAGATATCCTAATGAATAGTTCTATGATTGATTGGCTAGATGACATCAGCACAATTATAGGCCTGTGCAAGCATTAAATAGCCAAATTGTTGGGGGGAGAAACACATGAATGCCTGGAGTAGAATGTAGATGGAGTTGGAATATAAGCAGGGTTCGGGTAGAATAGAACCTTTCTTTATGGAAATGCACTTGGAACAATTTCACAGGAAGCAGTTGCTGTTAGGCACCATTGCTATAGCTGAAAGAACAATTTTCTCTTTTGTAACAACAACAACAAAATGCCTTGCCCCAGCATCACACCCTCTTAGCTTAGGTTGTCAAGGGAATTTTTCCCCCAAAAGGATTATCAATTTCTATAACATAATACTCTCCTCTGATATTATAAATGAAAATTAACAAATTGGTAATAATAACCCTTTTTAAAACAAAAATCCAAGAGTATCAGTTATGTGTACCTAGCTGAATTAAATTAAATGAAACTTGATTCATCCATGAATTATGCTGTTCTTCATTCATTGCTATTCAGGATGTTGGCTTGAAGAATATTTTACAGTGCTCCATTCTCAATTTCTCTTCCTCTTTATTTTTGTACCTCCTGTTCCTCTTAAATTCACACACACACACACACACACACACACACACACACACACACACACATACACACACTCACATGTGCGTGTCTGTGCGTGCATGCACACACACACACAGATCACAAATCAGACATACAATTCAATTAGCTAAAAAAAAATCTAAATTATTTGTGGAAGAGGTTTCTTAAGGTTTTTTTTCTTCTTTTACTTTCCCAAGATCATGCATAAATGTTTCTGTTGTACATTGGCAAAGCAACAGCTGGATGTATAGAATGGTGGAGCCACCGGGCCATCATTTCCATAATTTGAGTCTTTAATGGGTTTATAATTCAGCTGTGCTAGAGCACAGTACACGCTGATTTACATGCCTTCAGTTGACACAGACATTTCATGAAAATAAAACACTAGAACTAGTATTACAAGCGGCTTCCAATGCAAAAGATTAATCTACTGTAAAAAATGGGACCACTCCTGAAAAGACTAGATACAGCTCAGGCTGTACATTACATATCTTATATCATTTTGTGAGAGATCAGTAAGAGCATAATAATGCTAATCATTTAAAAAAAATTCTCCAAGAAGGGTACTGCATTCTGTTCATTAGAGAAAACAAAAAAATAGTTGATGTTTGGCCCTAAAAAAATAGTACACCATCATCCCCCTCACTGTATTTTAGTTGAGACCAAGGATATCTTATTAGCCTTGGTTTCCTAAACATGGGCACTTAACAAATTTAATATAAAGTTATTTTGCTTTGTTTTGTTTTAAGTCTGGATTTTATTTCAGATTTATTGATTAAGAATCTGTATTTGCTCCCTCCATTTCTTTTTTCTTTTTAACTTTTTTGAGGCAGGCCCTCCCTATGTAGCTAAGGTTGTTCTTGAACTCACTGTCCTGCTTTGCCCTCACCTCCATCTGTATTGCTCCGAGTACAGGTGCGCAGTACAGCCAGCTCAGAATATATATCCTCCCCCAGCAATCTCTTTTCCCACTGTTTCTAACAAAGCCGTAAATCAAAATCCATGTGAGTGAAACTCTCCATGTTAGGTTGAATACCTAAATTCAGATTTCCTGTCCATAATCACAGTACTTCCTCATTTCTCCATGTAGCAGTTTCCCAATCCCATTTGTGAAGAGCTACTGCTAAACATAGACAACAGTCTGAGAAACACATGTGTCTAAAATTTACTCTGTTCAGGCTATGTTTACTTAAAATGAAATCCTCTGAACAGAGATGTGATTGTGTTACTGTTTTCTGGTGGGTGGGGGTGGGGGGACTGTCTTAGATAAGATCTCATTCTGTATTGCATCCTGGACTTAAACCCATTATTCTCAGCCACCAGAATGATGTATCTACCACACCTGACTACGGTACAGGTATTAACACGCAATGCATGGGCTGATGCATCTGGGCTTATTTCAGTGAATCCCAGAAAAGCCCAGCCAAGAAGCAATACTGTGACTGAAGAGGACTAATTTAAGAGCAAATGAAGATCTTTTCATGAAGCAGGTAGTAAATCTATGAAAGTAATTAGAATGATAAATGATCAACCCCCAAACATGAATAGGTTCAAAAAGCATCTTAATAAACTGTGGAGGAAAAATCCATAATGGACCGTTATGGGAGAAAAGAACCCTTTGAAATGGTCCATTATCAAAGTAAAAATAGGAAACAATAGAAATGCAAATGTAGGCCTTTCCATCTGATAAAAATTGTTGAAGACCGATTTACAGGAGGCTAAGACATAGTTCGGCCACTTCAAAATCAATAGACTTAAAGAATTTAGTGATTACTGACTATTTTCATTTTCTGTTGTGGAATGAGTTGATACACAAATCAGTCTCCCTGATATTTAGAACTCTTTTAGTGACTTGAGTGTGGAAACTGAAGGTGGTGCTTCTGAATTTTTGAGGTAAAAAATGTGATCTGCAATGAAGCAGCTCATTTTTACTTCTTGTATAATGATGTGTCATCAAAATTCGACATATGAATGGATCATTAAGTTATTAAAGTTGTCCCTTTTAATTTGTTCTGGTACCTGGTATTCTGGCTAATTTATGGTGATTGGCAAATGTACTGATAAAGTGTCCCAGGTCATCTGCATAAAAACCTCGATGTAGATGGTATTTAAATGAAGTTTTCTAAGCTTAAACATTCAGACAGACTTCCACTTACAGGACCAGAAGTAGAACATTTTATTTTATAATTCTAAGCAGTTCAATAATCCATGCTTTAATTTATGTAATTATGTACCACCTCCCCTGCCCAAGCCTTAGTCCTCAATTGTTCTGTTAATTTGTTATTCAAGGAAACTGGAATTATCTCAGTGCATCAAACAACAACAACAACAAATCACATCTTTGTCTTTAAATTCCTTCATGGAAATAGGTTTTATTTCAGTTCTCTTAGCTCATTTTTCTTTACAGTTCTCTAACACTGATGTTGACTTTCAGTATAAGATTCTGAAAATAATCTAAAGTTGAAGGAAAGAGTTTACAATCACCACAGAATGAATTCGTGGTTTGTCCCTTACTACCTTATACATTTACCAATCACTTTTTCCAAGGATGAGTAAAACATATTTGAAAACTGCTGGTTAGAATTAGAGTCAACTGAGACTAAGATAATGTATGAAGACATATTTCTAACCACGAGTCTGCTTTTCTCTGATTTCTTGTTCTCACTGTGAAGGTCAGGCTACAAGCACCAGCAGAGTTAATCTCGCTCTGAAACTGGGCTATAATGTTCAACGCAGGAAGCTTCTGTGCATAGTGTATCTCGCCTCCCCAGTTGCTGGGAAATGGTGGACTGAAGGACTTGAAGAGTGGTTCATAGCTTTGAAGAATCAATTATCAGTTAATAGGGCCGTTAGGACACCCTAGTTTTCGAGCATGGCACTCTGCCACGGAAACACTCAAAAAGTGTTTACAGTTACACTGCAGACAAAAATCCACTTTGTTCTTAACTCCTCCTGTTAATCAATGTTGGGATAAAGTCTAGCATTTTGTTCATTTAACAGCAGATTCATTTGATCTGGAAATGCCTTAGTATAAATCACCATGTATGTACCAAACTTCCAGATTTCACTGGGACTTTCACTTGATCTGGTGGACAGTTTCTAACTTTTTCTTTGTCCCATATCAAAAAACAGGTAAAGAAAACATTAAGGAAGTGTTGAGTGACATTTTGTGTGTGCATGCGTGTGTGTGTGTGTGTGTGTGTGTGTGTGTGTGTGTGTGTGTGTGTGTGTTTAATTAAATCCTAAATTAGAGATATCAGGTTGTTCTTGTCCAAAGAAAACTTTTCGAAAACCATTTCAACTATAAATTTTCTGTGAATTTTCTTTTAGATAAGAATTGGAAAAAGAGGGCAGGGAAGATAGTTCATTCCAATAAAATACTGTGGATTCAAACATTAGGCCTTCAGTTTGAACTTCAGACCCATGAAAAAACAAAACAAAACAAAAAACCTGGCCTAATCAGCCAGCCCCAATTCCCAGTAAAAGATGCTCCATCTCAGAAATTAAGGTGGGTGGTTCTTGAAGGAGGGACTAGTGGTTGACCTGTGGCCTCCAGGTCAACATCGTCCTAGATTGTAGAACCCTTACTGATCTCCTGATAAAGATTTTGTCAAGACATTACTAAGTGAATTCTAATGTTCCTCAATCATTCATTTTACTTGAGACAAAGGTTTCAGGATTAAAATGGGCAATCTTGGATGACTGGCTACTTGAGGTCTGATGACATATTTTCTTTGAAACTTCAATATTCTACATATTAATGGGGTTCTACTTGGAACCACATCTTTACTAAAAGATATACAGACTCCCCGACATGTTACCATCATGCCACACTCCATAAAACAGACCACCCATAGTCAGACCACTTCATATCTGAAGGCCTTTTTCCCTCTTAGTTTCTCACTTGACTGAGAGGTAAGTAAAATGAAAGAACAGTCCACAGTGTGAGGGCTGACAACTTAGTACATTTGGGAAATGGTTTCATCATGTAAAAATGACCACAGAGGTAGAGTCTATAAGCACATGAATTGATCACAGAGGTGAAGTACTGGCTCAGTTGAAAAGAGCAACAATTACTCACTTCAAAATATTTTGTTTTGCCATCTTCAAAGATAACAATATCAGTTAATAACCTTGGTGGATATTTTAGAGGTCAGTGATAGAATATAGTATTTTGGTTCTTTTTCTCCATTCTAATGTTTTGGTGTCTGAATGATACACACTAAAAATAATTCTATGTAAAGAAATTGGCAGAGGGCTAGTGAGACAGCTTAGCTAGTGAAGGAGCTTGTCACCAAGCCTAATGACCCGAGTTCAATCCCTGGAACCCACACAATGAAAGGAGAGAACCTACTTGTGCAAGCTGTCTTTAGACCTCTACATTTGTGTCCTACACACACACACACACACACACACACACACACACACACTCACACTCACACTCACACTCACACATACACACAGACACTGCATTAAAAAATGTAAGATATTAGCAATCTCCTACAACATATGGCATCAAATATGGATCTAGAAACAAATAAAAGCAAACTCCACAGCCCAATTGGTATTTCTGGGTCCTGGACAGTTAGAACAGTGCTTGGCTTGTAGTGGGTCCTCCCTAAATCCATGGGGAATGAATGAATGTTTAGCAATCCCAGCATCAAAACACATAAACAGCAAGTGTTGGTTGAATTCCTGGTAAGTGCAAGATTGCTGTGGGATGGTCTGTATGTCAAATGTGTTGCTGATTGGTCAATGAATAAATCACTGATTGGTCAGTGGCCAGGCAGGAAGTATAGGCGGGACAAGGAGGAGAATAAAGCTGGGAAGTGGAAGGCTGAGTCGGAGAGACACTGCCAGCCGCCATGATGAGAAACAGCATGTGAAGATGCCGGTAAGCCATGAGCCATGTGGCAAGGTATAGATTAATGGAAATGGATTAATTTAAGCTGTAAGAACAGTTAGCAAGAAGCCTGCCACGGCCATACAGTTTGTAACCAATATAAGTCTCTGTGTTTACTTGGTTGGGTCTGACGGCTGTGGGACTGGCAGGTGAGAGAGATTTATCCTGACTGTGGGCCAGGCAGGAAAACTCTAGCTACACAAGATATTAGATCAGAAAGCTCATTTGCTTTGCATATCCCTCCTTCGTCTTCGTCTTTTCCTTAGATTGTTTTTTACTCGTATTCTGACATTAGGAAGCATAGGTGGGTTTAATTTCCGCCTCAACTGATAGTAATAGTGTGAAAAAAACAGTCTCAGAAGTTTTTTCCTCTAAAGTTGTGGGCCTGAAAGCTTTGGGCCCTAATTATTATATTATGCATTGAGTCTCCTTTCTGGCTATGAATCTCCAGCCAGATGTGGGTGGTTTTCATAGCTATGCAATTCATCCCACACTTCCATTTTGGTGGTGGTTATACCAGAAGCTTGGAATAGAAAGCCTCCAAAAAGTCCATCCTTTAGTATTTCTGGTCCATTGCAGTAGGAGATTACTGTCAGAGTATAAGGTTTAGTTTTCTCAAAATATCATGGCTACTACAATTTTCAGAAAGTAAATGATACCGTTTAAGCCTGGATGTCCATCACTTCTGAATCACTTCTCTCTTGGGGAAATATGTAAATATAAATATATAAATACACTCTCACAGTAGTTCCACAATAACTGTGACCCAATTTCCATAGACTCTTGAAATAGAAATCACCAGGGTCTGCATATTTGAATACTACATTTATGTCTGAAAACTATAAAACAGTCATCATAGTCATTTTGTTTGCTGTGACGGTTAATGGAACTCTACAACATGATTGCTCAGGAAAAGAAATACAATATCCACATTTGGTTGACCCATTTTTTCCCATAGAGCAGTTTTGTAGGAAGGGAGCTTCAGTACCAGGAGCCAGATTCTCCTAGCTACTGGTTAAAGCATAAATCTAAGTTAGACACTTGCAGTGCTGGTGAAGGGTGATCCATCTCTGGCTATTCTGCCAATGCATCTTTCCTGTCATGGAAAAGAAAACAATGGTAGCTTGTTTCATAGCTTTCTTTGCCACCTTTTAGAAAGTCCAAGGAAAATATGTTTTCTTTTGCCAGTGCCTTATTGTATTATAATTATCATTGCACATGTTACTGCAGACATTAGTTTTTGAATTATATATAATTATTCCAGCATTATGATTTCTTCGTCTTTTGGAAGTATCCCATATTTTATTTTGTGGCTATTTGGATGCTAAAGAGTCTGATTCTCTTAAAATAAAAGAAATACCTATCATGACAATGCCCATATCAATGAGCACATCTAGGCTAGTCCAATGGAAAAGACCACTGTCAGTTTGGTTTACTCTGGCTCACTGAAATGACTCCTAAACACAGGTATGAAAATGGCAACTTATATGCTTATGTTTCTGTCATGGCAGATTAGAATTATCATGTGTTCAAATCAATCTTGATTCTACCTTGTACAACCAGGACATTATAGAAGAAAAGTTCCATGAGATGAATAACAGAGCATTTGAGAGGGGTAACTGCAATCAAAGGAACTTGGCCGTGAATTCCTTTTTTCCTCATATAATACTAGTTTAAAGACCTAGAGTGAGATGATTAGAACAGCCTCGGTTTTGTGCAGCTCTATCATACAACACGAGTTACTAGCTCATCCTTTGTCACCAAGTTTACTATCCAGTGGGACTAGAGATAGTAGAAAGGGTCATAGACAGATCTAGGGTAATTTTTAGTCTGTGCATGAAAAGAGTCCTTTATTTTGATATATAAGTTTTGATTCAGATGTATCTTTTGCCTCTGATTGAGTTGCTCTAGGGAGAAGCCAACAGAAAAATACTAGTAATTAATTATTAAGTCATGTTTATATATTTATATCTTTCATACATATTCATCTGTTTATTTAATATTTAGTGTTTTAATTATTAAACTGTTTTTGAGCATTGTTTATGGGAGAATATTCCTTGGCAGCCAAAATATATTCTCAAGTATAACCAGCTGACTACAAAGCAGAGCATCATCAAAACATTCTATAGCCCCTATCTCCTGAATCCCTTGTACTGTATTTGAAGTCAAAACACTTAAAACAAGAGGACAACTCATTCCCTGAGAATTGTACTAGATAACTGCATTACTAAGTCCTTATCCAAGACAAATAAGAAAAGAGATAACTAAAGATGCCCACACAAGATTGTCCATTGTAAAGAGCTGCGTTTAATCTGCTGTGAAGAGTAAAGTGAAAGTCTTAAAGAATTAAAATTGTTTGGGACTCAAAACATTTGCATGTTGTTTTTATAGGCCTCCCAGAAAAAGGTAAAGTTATTTAGCAGGCTCTACAATTTGACAGCAGTGACTACATACTGTGATCCAGACTTCAGCTTCTGCTATGGTGATCATTCTAGAAACATGCTGATAGCCCAAAGCACAGTTATTTTCCTGAGACAGGAGAATCCTGAGGGGTGTGTAAGCTCAGCTTTCCTTAAACAATGATAGAGTTTCAGATGCTCTTTAATGGACCAATGTGCTATGGAAAGAAATTTACAATCCAATAGTTATTTTCCAGTTTTTGTTTTTAGAAAGAAAACAAGTACAGTTTTTACCATGGAAAGAGAGCAGCAGGCATGACAGAAAAGAGAAGAACCAGCCACCCACCTCCATTCAAAAATCCTGTTTAAAATATGGAGTTCACTTGAACTCTCCTTTTAGAAAAAGTATAAAAATATATCCATGATCCTTCCTTAGCAGAACACATTTTGATTCCTAGTGGAACCTCAGTTCTTTGAAGTACAATTCAAGGACTCCCAATAAATGTCCTTTTGTTTATTAGACCAACTGGGCCTTTCTGTACAAGGTTTATTGCTTGAGCTCATGATGAAGGGGAAGAAAAGAGCTTATGGCCACTCTGAGATGGATTGACTTTGGTCTCATCTAGTTTCCTCTCCAGCAATATGATGTGGCATCTGGTTAGAAAGGAAAACAACACTGTCACTCGCATTTTCCAGAGCTGTACTGTCCCTGGGCTACTTTGCAAATGCCTACTGCCTTAAAGTGTCTTTTGCCCACACAAAATTGTCCATAACCTCATCAAGAAATTGCTTTAACTCTGCTAAGGCGTAAAAGAAATAAGATAACACTGAAATTCCATTTAACTTTATATTTAATGAACATCCACAGTACTTACCTACCAGCATATGAGCTACTATGGTAAATAAGTTCTAAGGATCAGAGTTGGCCATGAGAATGAGACTACTGTATAGTTCCACAATTTGTTAAAATGCACAGAATAAGTGTTCATGTGGTGTTGGGTCCCAGCTGATTCATCTACAATGCAACCACCACATCCAAAGTTCAAAAAACATCATAGAAGAGAGGGAAGAAAAATTTCAATAACTTGAGAACCAGGATGCCTACTGTTAGATAACATCCTTTGAGAAAAGACACCCATAAACTCTCAACAACATTGTTGCCTGAACAAGAGAAGTATGATGGCATAAGTTGACATGCCAATGTGGGTGAGAAAAATTCCACAGGGTCCTGTATCTACATGAAGAACTACAGATGGTCAATGGCTGCTGAGATAATGAGAATCAATTTTCTTCAGGCACAATATCCCTAATAGTTATTAATCCCAAGTTGTCAGTCCTAGACACATATACATATGAGCAACATTAAATGGACTTAACAGTTTTCATATGCATGCAAGTGTGTATATGTACACTAAAATAAATATACCTGGTATCTGAGGACCAAAAAATGGCATATAGAATCATTTAGACATTTACTGTACCTTTCAGAACATGGAATAATATTGACATAGGCATTTGAATATTTGGGGGAAAAGATAACATGTTTCTGGGCACAGGTTTTAGGAATTAGACCTACAGATAGATACCTGTAACCAGAGATGAGCATAGATGGAAAGTGTCCTGGTAACCATCTATCTAGATTTCTGCAGGGAGAATATGGCCTATTTTTACACGGCCTTTGATCTATGAACACTTTTTTTTAAACTTTTAAATAAAATTGTTTAAACAACAACAACAAAACCAAAATGTCTGGAGAATGTATGTGACTACTTATGCGGCCTCAAAGTCTAACATAATTATGATACGGTTCTGTACCAACAAAGTTGGCCTTGGTTTATTTTTAACCATTTCATATTAAGCTTGCTTATTCAATACACACATATGTGCATACATGTAGCACGAATCTTAAAAGGTCTTATTAATAAAAACAAACCGGGAGCCAGGTATGGGGTGAATGCTGAAAGATAAGAGAAGTAGAACAAGCCACAGCTAACCTCAACTTGCCAGTTCCTCATCTGGTCTTGTTTCCTCAAACTGGAAGCCTCTGAGTCCTCATCCAAATGGATCTCAGCTGAACTGCTGCAAAAAGCTTAAAAAGGCTGGTCCACACACCTTAATATACCTTCCTGCTTCCTGCCATCACTTCCTGATATTAAAGGCGTGTGTCTCCATGCCTGGCTGTTTCCAGTGTGGCTATGAATTCACAGAGGCCCAGAAGGTTATCTGCCTCCAGAAGGCTAGGATTAAAGGTGTGTGTCACCATTTTCTGGCCTCTATGTCTGTCTAGAGGCTGTTCTGTTCTCTGACCCCAGATAAGTTTATTAGGGTGCACAATATATTGGGGGACACAATATCATCCCCCACTGACCTTTTATAAAGTTCAACCTTCAACCATGCCACTGAACTAATTTAATTTTCAAATTATTCATGTCACTTTTTAAGAGAGGTATAAGTTTTCCAAATTGAATGTCCATGAAAGTCATATGTATTTTATGCTATAGATGACACACACATTATGTTTTGCTAAATTTTTACTTTCTACCCCTTTCCAATTCTCTGATAGCACTATCTCAATATATATTTGTAAAATGATTAATGTTAGACATCATTTGTTTGGGAGTGATCCCACATGATCCCCAGGGACTGGGATGTCATGTGTCTGATCACAGTTGCTAGATAGGGATTGACATATGATCCAATTTAGAATACTGATTATCAGACCAATTGTATTATGTTAATTAACTACTGAAAGCAGGGTGTACCCTGCCCTAAGTCACTTGCATTGTGTAAAACAGTGACTTTTCAGACTGTGTTTTACTTTGAGTGACTTGATTTTACAAGTTACTTTTTACTCCTTTTGGAAAATGGAAGATGTCTCCACCACTGGTTGAACATGTGAATGTCAGCATCTACCTAGCATCAAGCACACATCACAGACTGGCAAACAACCTATTCTTTGGAGTAGAAATGGCGCTATCCTATACATCATTGAGGGTCGGGGGGATTAGGACTGCAGGGGCATGTGGGTGCACTAAAGTCAAAACAGTGAAAATCGTGTCAGGAGAACAGGGAGTGGATGGAGATTGAAACATCAAGATTAACATGTGAAAGAAGCCAGTTTGCAGAGAAAGACCAGACTCCCTTCCTTACCTGTGTCCCATATAACAAACAAAATTCATGAGAAAAAAACCACCAGGAAATAGAAACAGAAGTGGGTGCTATGTAAAGATGTTATGAAAGGCTATATAACTCAGGTCCCAACGGAAGTTTCTTTCCTCAGCTTGCTAGCCCATTCGCTACCTTGGAAGTGCTTGCCCTTTCTTAACAAACTGTCTTGGATGCCACTTTTAACCATGTGCAACCTTTTGTTCTGGGTCACAAGATCATGGAACAGAGTGGACTCTGAACTCAGACTTACAGAGCAGCACTAAGCATGCTTTGCATTTTCCTTTTCTTTATCTCCCTGTTAGACACTGGCCAAAAGCTTAAGCATGCTCTCCCCACACTCTGAATTTTCTCCTGGTTTCTGTGACTTAACTAGAAGTATGACTTTTTTCTTCGATTCCGTCTCCTTTCCTTCCAGCAGCTGCTGGAATTTTCTGCTTGCCTTTCAAACTTCAGGAAAATTGTTCCAGAGCTTCCTGGATTTATTTTTAAATTCTTTTATTAATAAGACTAAGACCCTAGAAGGAAATGTCTTCTTGTCTAACAACAAAATCAGGCCCACAAACTTATTCAACATACTAGGCCAAGGACAGGATATAAGGCCCTCACTGGAACTCTGTAAAAGAGGTAGACACACAGCATTGTGATGGTGAATGTGCCCAGGACCCTGTCATCTTATGACCTGATGTGTAGCTCAAGGGCCCAGCAGGCAGAGAACTCCCTCCTGTCTTAGGGGTTTGAGCTCTGCTGGCTCTCAGTTACCTATATAGTCTACTTGAATCACTTGTCCTCCTGCTTCCTTGTCTGGATCTACAGTACATCTGTCAACATACTCATTTGTCACAACCTGGTCCTGACTTCTCTTCACTTTATTACTGTAACACAATCCTGATCCCCCTGCCTGACTATAGCTATAATCCAATAGCTAGAATCCAACAGCTATGGTGATATTTTATTTGTACTGAAATGTGATTTTATTTGTATGTTAATAAATAAAGTTGCCTGGGGGTCAGAGCTAATAGCAAGCCATAGCAGAAGTCTGGCAGTGGTAGCACATGCCCTTAATCCCGATCACCTGACAAACAGATCTCTGTGTGTTCAAGGATACCATCAGCATGGAGACACATGCCTTTAATCTCAATACCAACCATAGAAGACCTGGAGGTCTGTATAGATGGGCAGTGAAGAGGAGGTCATGTGGTTGGGTTTACAACCAATGAGAAGGCAGAATAGAAAGTCAATGAAAAGGACAAACACACAGGAAGTAGGTTTCTTGCTGAGAGGTAGGACAGCAGCAGCAGTGAAGGGTAAGGTTTTTAATCTCAGCTCTTAGCTATTACTCTGACCTCTTGGCTTTTAACTCTGTATTTGGCTCTGCGTTTCTTATTTTCAAAATGGTTACATCTACAAACAGCTTCTGCAGATTCTTCTCTCATCAATATAGACTCAATTTGCATTTCTATCTGCTTCTCTGCTTGATAGTACTTCTAAAATCCTTGTTGCAACCTACATATATATGTATATGCATATATAGTTACAGTGTGATGAATAATGTGTGATCTGAGAGATAATATTAGTAATTAAGACTCAAATAAAAGAACCTGTGTTTGCTTCTAGGGCTATGAAGAAAGTGGGAGTGTCTGGCTAATTTTTGTCACTGAAATTGCCATACCATGTGAATTTATTGCTATAATTCTGACATTGTGAAAAGACACATCTATGCTGCTAATACAGCAATCATAAAACACTTTAATTTTTACTTATTTGTTTAGCAATTCTAATATGTATGTATGTGTGGGCACATGTGTGTGGGGTGCATATATGCCACTGCACACATGTCAACATCACAGGGTTACTTGGGTGAGTCTGTTTGTTCTCTTTCCATCATATGGGTTCTGGATAATATACTCAAGTTGTCAGGATCGGTGACAAGAGCTCTGCCCTCTGAACCCTCACTAGCTCAACATCATTAGGAAAAGGAGTACTAACTCTCTTTTCTCATGAGTTTGAAAACTGGAAGAAAACTTTCTACGAATATGGACGGCTTCTTTATACCATGAAGAGATGAGGATGAAGCATTCATAGAGCAGAGGAAGAGAGTGAAACTGAGACACAAGTCTGGTGGCATTATTTAATAACCCTGGATCAATCTATACACAAATCATAATGTTTAGATGAGACAATGCATTCTGTTTTGATTAAATTTATTCGAACTTATTTTCTTGCTGTTTTCAAACAAATGAGGCAAACACAGTAATTGACAAACCTAGTAGGGGTGGAAATCCAGCAAACTGAATGGCTTCGCAAAGTTCACATGGAAAAAACAGCTTCCTTCATTTTTATATGACTGAAATAAATGAGAAAGACAAAGTAATATTATTTCATTACAAATGAAAATTATGTGATTTTCACATTTAAAATTTCCTAAATAAAGTTTTACTAGAACACAGCTACTCATTTGTCTGATTTTGTGCTAAAGCAGCTGGCATGATTAGTTCTGACAGCATTTGTATGGACCATGAAACCTAAAATATTTATAATTTGGCCTTTTACTGGATAAGTTCACTGACCTCTAGTCTAACTGAAACAGTTGACTCCCCAAAGCTTTTTTTGTTTAAGCTTCCTTTTGCTCTACTAGGGAGATGATAATGGTGCTCATTGAAATTTATGGTTCTATCTTAGACTAAGAATTCAAGTCCAAGCAGAGAGAGGTAAGGGTCACTTTTACCCTCTCAGGGAATAACTCAGTGAGTACGGAATTTATTCACTATTGGGTAGGAGGAATTGTCAGTGAGAAGTTTGAGTAAGTTGTTAAATGTCAGCAGGTGAAATGCTTTCCAACCCCAGCCCTTGAAAACCTGTTTTACATTACCAACTGTAGATTTAGAGAGTCAAAAGAGGGGCAAACATTTGCTCATTTGTTCATTCTCTACAATAAGTCAGAGATAGTTCTAGGTTTTCTTCTCACATTTGATTCATCCAAGCAATCATCCAAGCTAAGTCATATTTGTGGAGGGAAGGTCATTAATAAGAGACCATAAAAATGGAACAGTCCTCATTAGGAATTTTTATAAGCATAGTCCACTAATCTTAAACTGAAAGCCTTGGAAAGCTGGAACGTACCACTGTATCTACAGCATGGCACCTGGTGCCCAAGACCTTGAGCAGAACAGAATGGCTGCCCTGAGTTGCATGATCCTGATTTGCCTGATCACTATTTGTATTACAGAGATTTCACAAATGGAAATTACAAGCATAGCAGTTCAGTTCACCTTACACTCGCAGAACTTCACATAAGCTAATCAGGACTGTACTTCTGTACATGATGCAAATTACATGTTGGAAGTTGCACATAAAGGAACCCACCTTAACCATAAAAGCACCTTTCTCAAGTAGAGAATCCCACAGCCTATTGCTTAAGAGTTTAGGTGGCTTAGTAGTTGTTATTAAGTCTGTTGTCCTGTTGCTATGAATTTCAATAAACCCTTGTTTGTATCTGTTCCTCAGAACCAAGGAAGTAGTAGCTGGTTGCTAAATCACTCTATTCCCCCATAGAGGTTTTCCTTCGTGTGAGAAAACAGATTTTACCTCATTTTTATAACACAGTGAATGCAAAATCAGAAGTGGGATTTGAACCCAGATCTTCTAGAATCCCAGATGCATGGTCATTTTACTATAATTCAGGGTATGAGAACCTGAAAGAGCAAGTCATGCACAACACTTGGAGGAATATAGATGAAACTAGAATGTATAATAATAATCAAGGTCATCCTATCTCAGAAAATAAAATGTCATGCAGATCCTAGCCTATAATAAGATAAATATGTAAACAAATGTAAGTGTGGCTATAGTGTAACATTTAGAAAGGAGGAACAGAAAGAGTAATTAAAAAATAAAACCCACACTAAGTGGTTCAAATATATATAGTATGATCATATATATAGAATGATCTCACAAGATATAACATATTTCCAATTCAAAATGTCCTTAAATGGGCAGTGTCCACATGTGATTCCTTGAGAGGCTGTTATCTTAATGGGAGATCTTAATTTCAAATTATGTTTTTCATTGATTAAATATCTGTGCACTCTATAGTTCTTTGTATGTCATACTATATTAGTTATTTTCTGTTGTTGTGATAAAATATCATGATCAAGAGCAACTTTAAGAAATAAGAGTTTATTTTGCCTTATGGTTCCAGAAAGATGAGAGTCCATCATGGCAGGAAGCCTATCAGCAAGCTGCAACTATAGCAAAAAGAGCAGGACTCTAAGAAGTCACATAGTTAACAGTATGTACTAAGTAGAAAATGCAAACCAGAAGAGGGTCCAGGCTAAGAACTCTCCAAGTTAAGTCCCCAGTGAAATACTTCCTCCTGAAAGGATGTACCTCCCTAAAATAGCAACTGGGGCATTTATCATTCAAGCCATCACAACTCACAACTACTAAGCTTAGTGGTTTTTTTTTCTTGGTTTTTCGAGACAGGGTTTCTCTGTGTAGTTTTGGTGCCTGTCCTGGATCTCGCTCTGTAGACCAGGCTGGCCTTGAACTCACTGAGATATGCCTGACTCTACCTCTCAAGTGCTGGGATTAAAGGTATGCACCACTGCTGCCCGGCAGTGTTTTGTTTTTTAAACATAAACTTTAGCTATCCTAATAATAGAGTTTGAAAAGTATTAGAGAGTATCTTTTAAACAATCACAATTTTGAAACCTCTGAAAATCCTTATGAATACTTATTTATTATCCCTGAATCTCTTAGAGTAACATGCCACGAATCTGTAAACACTGAGTAACATGCCACGAATCTGTAAACACTGAGAAACTTGCTCTGTTCACTGTATGTCATAACTCTAAAATATATCATTGTTGCTGAATAAATGCTCTGAAACAACAATAAAAAGACAAACAGATTAACTCTAGAAGTACAAGAACTGGAAGAAACATAGAAAACATTCTACTTTGGGATCTTTAATCAAGAATTATAAACTCATGGGAACAGAGTCCTACAATAAGAGGTAGCCCTTCAGAGAGTGGAAGAGGGCACTATAAATAATTATGTAGGGCCAAAACAATTAATCTGAGATTGTCTTGGGCTAAGCAGAACGTATGGTGACCCTAATTAGAAGTAACAAGGCCTATCTGGTGATGGGAGGAGTCATGATAATGAGGCAGTGACAAATGACCAGATTAAACCAAGGTCAGGTGACATCACTGGAGCAGAGGAAACACTGGGATGGAAGAAATTAAGGAGTGCCAGCAGCTGCTCAAGACAATTATAATACTAATCTCAGAGTCTCCATAAGCTACTGAGGTACTTAGCTCAGGAGGTAGAAATGGGAAAGACTTGAGGAAATGGGGCTCTGACAGTTTGTATAAAGCAGGGTCAAAATTATCACCGCAACTCAGCCACTAATTAGGGTATCTCACACAACTGAAAGTTATTGCTAAGAATACTAGTTTCCCACTCCTTAAAACACAACAGCAAAGGCACCACCACCACAATGATCAGAGGGCTTAATGCCATTTTGCAGCTCCTAGCTACATTTCCAGTAGCTACCATGTGGATTCCTCTGATACATACTTGTTTGTGCTTCTCTGAAGGAGTAACTGAACAATAGCAATTCTCATCCCAGACCTGTTTGTGAGGTTGTTACAGTCTTATGCCTTTAAACTGAATTATGTTCTGGCCACCATCTCATGGGGTTTTACAAGATAAACAAAAGCAGGCTTTCTGGTTCACCTTTCCTCTTTTACTTCTTTCCTCTTCTGATGGCATCAATTTTCTGTCCATCATCTTTACCCTTTGGCCCTCTTCTTGTCCTACTGTCTGATGCCCTTTGTGGGTAAATATCATCTTGACAATGTAGAAATGAGCCTTTTGGCTTTCCTGATAATGAACTTTTAATCAAAGGAGGTAGGGACAGCATTAAAGGAATTTGCTTCACCTGTGTTTCCTGCCCTTCCCCGACATGTATTTTTTATTAACATGTTCAAGTTTCTTATGCTATAAAATCACATAATAAACTGTAGAACTTGACAGCTACACATTTATTGGCAAACACCACTTTGAAAGGATGTGTCCTTAGAGGATCAGTCTTGACAGTGTTTTTATCCACCATACATTGAAACATTGGTGCAGACATCAGTCGATGAGAGCCAGCTGCATTCAAGAATTGTGCTGATTGTGCACACTTCTTCACCTCTTCATGCTTAGTCATCATTTGGTTATTCATCCCAAGCCCCACCAGCCTGCCTGTGTCTTGCCTTTTTGATGGATGCAAGATAGCATCTAAGACATTTTCAGCATCTTGTATAATGCCTGGATCTGATATACTTTCATGCCTAGACCCTACAACTTGAGATTTAAATGTGACCGTCCTCTTATTTTATAGTTTATCTTGAGAAAACAACTTACCTCTGGCTAGACAAGACAGGCAATCTGGTAGCAAGAGTATTTTGACGGCTTCTTTCAAGTACATTACGGGGTGGTATGGCATGGGAAAACAGAAGAGCAGAGCTGATACAGGCTAGAAAGGCAGTCCTCCAGGCAAACAAAATTGCTTGCTCTTTACCACTGAACAGCATTTTGGAAGAACACTCTGGAAAACAGACAGTGAGAATACACAGGAGACTTCCTCATATGCAACATAAAAAGAGAACCAAAGGAAAACCATGGTTCTGCAACTAACACACTACTTAAGATGGATAATATTAAAACGCTGCTAAACTTCACAAAAGTCACATCACATGGGCTTCCTTTCTCGTGTGGTTCACAGAGATGACTTTTGGAAGCATTTCCACTCCTGTGCTCTGTCATACCTCGATAATGTGCAGAAGTGGAATTGTGGTCATTAATGATGCTCTCCCCTCCAATCAAATTGTGGTTTCTAGATTACTACTTCCCCCTAGTTTTCTCTAATTAAGTGGCATCTATGCTGCTTAGCAATTAGCTCTAAGAGCCACAAAATGGTTTGCAGGTTTGCCTGGCCAGAAGGGTGAAGAAAGGACTGTGTAGTGTTCTAGCATCTTATATTATCCCTCAGGATTTCTGTCTAAATTCCAAATCAAATGAAGTTGAAAGCTTTGTATTATTAGTGTGAAAAATGTCTGTGTGATAAAGTACATGCAATGTCCAAAACATTTAAAATGTGTTAGTATGTACCATCAACTGTGTTTATTAAAGTCTGCCTATTGAAAAATATGATTAAAAGCTTTACTTTAGTGACTTAAAGGGTTTAAGAAAGAAAGAATTCCATTTAGCTGTCCTTTATCTGATGGTTAAATAGGCATCTTTACAGCCATTAAAAATTTTATCAAATGTATTCATGTTAGAGGATAATTTCCAAAATATATTGAATCATCACTACTATTTTTAGTGGATGTATACATAATTTAAGCAATCTTGTTAAAAGAAAGTCAATTAATCTTTCGATAGCCAGGAAATTATGTTGTGGTAAAATTAACAATCTTAATATAAGTAAGGAGTCTAATTTTAACAGCAACTTTTCATTGCCTTCCCTCTTATTCTTTGCTTGCTACTTTCTACAGTACAGAGAAGATACTTGATATTCCCAAAGTGTGTATTTGAGCATGCTAGTGACCTTGTTAACTGTTGCTGCTAGTGACCTTGTTAACTGTTGCTCTCAGTATCTGCAGTGATTTGTATAACAACCATAAATACAGAAACAAAAGACTAACAGGGAAAACATTTTCTCATTTCTTAAAGCTTTGTTGGATAATACTTCCAAAACTTCTCAAACTGTCAGAAATAGTTATGCTTTGCTATACATGTGTGAAATTGCAGTGTAAAAATACAGAATTGCTTTGGTCTTTTTGGTTTTTGCCTAGTATGAAGAAATAAAGGCATTATTTGAATGTGGGAATGGATCCTTGCAAAGTCACAGAGAAAAGCTCTAGTGGGCATGTTGCTTTCTGCACTTGTGCCAAGGTGGTACATAAAAAAAAAAATTCTGTTAAGTTCAAGAACTTCTTTTATATTTTACCTGTCAGTTTTGGGACACACATGAGAAACCAGATAAGTTATCATTGAAACATCCAGCAAATTTGTATATATGGTGTCAATTTTCTAGTACATGATTATACCTGATAAGATCCCTTGGCTCTGCTTCCTTGAGTGCAACATGGGCAATTGCTATGTTTTACCTTTAATAAAACTTTGGTTTAACTGAAAAAGCCATTTTTGTGAATTTTATCAATAAAAACAAATTAAAGTTAGTGTAGCAATATTGCCTATCATTATGAGATTTTTGAAGAAAGTGTATTTCAGTATGAGAATTTTTGCTTTTATATCAGAAAGATTTTGTAGTTGTTACTGTTGCACAGTTTAACCTAAGCTGACAGAAGTACTTAGTAGCTGTACTTTCTATTTGCAACTTGCTTACTTACTGGGAAAACGTGAACACAAAAATGAATGTGTATACCTGAGTATCTGTTTCTTCTTCTGTGGCAAATTCATGCTTTCTTTAGTCATCGATATATGAAATCTTCATAAAATTTAGTATGGTTTTTTTTTTTTTATCATCAACTTGACACAAACTAGAGTAAGCTGGGATAAAGAACTCCAATTTAAGAATTGCCTTAATTGTGGTGATTATTTGTGTTCTAACAAATAAAGCTTGCCTGGAGATCAGAGAAAAAAGCCAGCCACTATATTATATATAGAGGTCAGACAGTGGTAGAATATGCCTTTAATCCTAGCATTGGCGGGGGGGGGGGGGGGGGGGGGGGGGGGGGGGGGGGGGGGGGGGGGGACGGGGGGGGGGGGGGGGACGGGACGGGACAGAGATTCCATCCAGAACTTTGTGAGTTCAAGGCCACACTAGGAATAGAGCCTAAAGGCATGGTAGCACATGCCTTTAATCCCAGCACTAGTTAACTATAGAGGTCTAGAGGTCTATACAGACAGATAGGAAGTGATAGAGCTGGGCAGAAAGAGGAAGTGATTTAGCTGGGTGGAGAGAGGAAGTAAGATGGCAGGGCACAGAAAGGTATATAGGTGTGAGTATATAGGAAGTAGCTCTCTCTTGGGCTGAGGATTTCCTAGTGGTAAGAACTTGTGGCTGTGGCTAGTTCTATACCTCTGATTTCTCAGTTTTCACCCCAATACCTGGCTCCCGGTTTTTTATTAATAAGATTGTTTAGCAATTCATGTTACATCTAGTGATACAATATCTGTGGCACGAATTCACGAAAAAGGGGCTTACCTGGGGCTCAGGGCCTAGCTACACACGGCCAGAGTCTCCACCCTATGTGGGCCAGAGACTCTTTGGCTTCTTCTCTCCTGGTGGTTTATGGGCTTTCTCTGGATCCCCATCTCAGACTACTACCACACTAGGTAGCTGCCTTAAAACTCCCTTGGGTTTTTACTGTTCTACACAGTCAGCAGACTTGGTGAGTCAATTACAATATCTTTGTAGGGAAGAACGGCTGGCCAAAGAAACCTACCCTGGCCCTGGAGCTCAGAACTAGGGAAAGACGACTCAGATAAGACCAGTAAAAGAAACACAGTTTGGCTCAGATCAGAGCCATCTCTGTCCCTGGCCAAGTGACTTGTGAAACCAACCAATCACAGAGCAAAACAGTAGAATCTTGGCCCTGGGGCCCAGGACCAGGGAAAGAAATACAGCCTGGGTTTGGGACCTGAGCCAGAGAAAGGAACCAAGGAAACATGCCCTGACTCTGAAACCAGCACCAAAGAAACACTCTTGGCTCCTAGAATCAGAGTCAGTGAAAGAAATGTGCACTGGCCTTAGAATTCGTGTCAAAAAGCTAAGTAAGTCCAGTGAAAGAAACACAGTTTGGCTCAAATCAGAGCCGTCTCTGTCCCTGGCCAACTGACTTGTGAAACCAACCAATCTCAGAGCAGGAAAGTAGAATCCTGGCCCTGGGGCCCAGGACCAGGGAAAGAAACACAGCCCGAGCGTGGGACCTAAGCCAGAGAAATGAACACTTTATCCCCAAACCCAGAACCAAGGAAACATGCTCTGACTCTGAATCTAGTGTCAAAATAACACTCTTGGTCCCTAGAATAAGAGTTAGTAAAAGAAATGTGTCCTGGCCTTAGAGGCAGTGTCAAAAAGCCAAGAAAGGCCAATGAAAGAAATACAGTTTGGCCCTAAAATCAGGGCCATCTCTGTCCCTAGCCCACAAAACTGGCCAATCTCCAGGCAGAAAAAAACCTAACCAATCACTGGTTGACTCTGCCCCCAAGACATCCTATATAAACTGCCCTGCCTGGTCAGTTGGGGGCTGTTATCTTCACCCTGGTAGAGGCAGCTACTCTCCTGTGCTGCTGGAGTGCTTCTCTCCAGGTCCCACCAAGCCCCCACAGTCCCACAACCCACGTATAAAATAATCACTCAGACGCTTATATTATTTAAACTGCTCGGCCATTAGCTCAGGCCTACCATTGTATAGCTCTTACTCTTATACTAAGTCCATTTTTGTTACTCTATATGTTGCCACATGTTCTGTGGCTTTACCTGCTGCCTCTACATGATGTTCCCTGAAGGGCAGCTGGTGTCTCCTCTCCCTGCCTTCCTCTCCTCTTCCTCTCTCCTCTCTGCTAGTCCCACCTATACTTCTTGCTGGGCTACTGGCCAATCAGTGTTTTATTTATACAGGGCGATATCCACAACACTCTTGAACTCCTCCTTCTCAAATAAATCTCTTTCTCAAGAGTTTTGGGTGTGAAGGTCTTCATTCATTAACATAGAGAAGACCCTTGGTGAGACATCCCTCAGTGGACAGAACAAGGAGGAGCTGAACAGAAGACCCTTGCTGAGACATCCCTCAGTGGACAGAGAAAGGAAGAGCTGAAAGAGCTAAAAAAGTAACACTTTTCTCCTGAGCTGGAGGAGATTGCTACATTTCTGCAATAGAGCTTTGCTAGGAAGCCCCTTTAAGTAGCTCTAGCGGTTCTCGAGGAGAGGAGCAGGATTGCTATATCCTGCAGGGAGACCATCCCCCATCATACGAGGTATCGCTTGACTCCCAAACAGTCAGGATAGCCTTCCCTGCTGAAGCAGTTCCAAGCCTGACTCTCCCAAGCACTCAGAAAAACTTCCCTTCTAGGGCTGAACTCTCTCTTTGTAGCTCCAGCCATCAGAGCTGTCCTAAGCAGCTCAAGGTGTTGCCTGACTCCCCAAGTAGTCAAGACACCTTTCCCAGAGTTGCAAAACTCATGTTTTGGTGCCAAAACCTGGGAACAAACCCATAGAGTTGCAAAAAGTTTACTTACAATCTTAAGGGAGAAAGTAGTTAAAAAGAGGATATAGATAAGAGGTAGATTATTGAATCTACTCTGACAAAAAAGAGATATAGAAATAATAAGATAAAAAGGTAGATTATTGAATTTACTCTGACAAACAAGAGATATAGAAATAATAAGATAAAAAGGCAGATTATTGAATCTACTTTTAGAAAGCAACTACTAGTTTTAAATATTTTACATTGGACTGGATTTTTGTATATTGCATACAAATTTTGTATATTGATATAAATTTGAGATTGATTTTGTTAGAAAATATTGTAGATATATTTCTAATCTTGTTCAAGATATTGTATTTATACAGCTCATTTAACAATGTAATGCAATTTCCTAGTTCTTGAAAGTTATTATTACCAACTAATTAGGATAAAAAAAAGGAAAAAGAAAAAGATAATTTTTCCCACGTTAAAAAAAAATGGGAAACATTTTTATAATGGAGGGGATTTGGTCTCTGTTTGATAACACATTAGGCAGTCTGAAAATGCAACAATTAAATGAGAGAATAATTAATGTTGATGGGATTTATATAATATCAATTATGAATATTATTTGTTAGATCATTTTTGTTTTATCATTAAAAAGGTTGGTTAATTTGAGTGCCAAGATAAAAGTTTTAGAAAAACCTGTTAAAACAGACATAGAGAAATTCAGACCCAGACAGAAGAATTTAAAAGTGAACCAATCTCAGCATTGCATTATGTGGTTACAGAGAAACTGCCTAAGGCTTTCAAACAGCCAACCATAAACTATCTGGTAACTGTACAGGAACTGCCAAATGCTCGAGGCTGTGTACAAGGTAATTGGACTCCTGTGCAAATGTTAGATTTGAGGACATTCAAGAAAGCTATAGTCTCATTGGGTATGCATTCTCTGTTTGTAAAGCAGATGTTAAACTCATGGTCAACTTGTAATAGAATTATCTCTCAAGACTGGAAAGATTTGGTTATAGCTGTGTTAGAAGTTGGAACTCAATTACAATGAAGGACCTGGTAGAAAGAGGAAGCTAAGACTGTAGAACAATGTAGGGCTGGAGGTATGGAAACTTCCCAAGATCAACTTCTTAGAGAAGGCAATTATGCTGTTTACAAAGACAATCTTTATATGATGACCACAGTCCAATTTTATGCCTCATGGCAGCCTTGAATGCTTGGGACAGAATTGAAGAACTAGGAAAGAAAACTGAGTCATTTACAAAAGTTATACAGGGTCCAAAAGAAATCTTCACTGATTTCTTACAAAAGCTGTCTTCAGTAGTAGCAAGAATAATACCAAATTCAGAAGCTAGACATATTATAACTGAATCTCTAGATTTTGAAAGTGCTAATACACAATGAAAAACTGTAATTAGACTCTTAAAGGCAAGATCAGCACCCTTGGAGGAATGGATCTGAGATACAATTAATATTGAATCTCATGACCATGATGATCCTTGGATAGCAGAAGTGATTTCAAGAGGTTTGAAAAAAAAAGTAATGTCAGATGTTTCAAATGTAGTAAACAAGGTCCCTAAAAAGGGACTGCAAACAGGGCATTCCTAGAAACAATGTTTTTTCAAGGAATAATCCCAACAGAATGCCCCTCCTTTCTGGATTATGCAGAATGTATGGCAAAGGCAGACATTGAAGTAAGGAATGTAGATCAACAAGGGACAGACAAGATAATTCCTTTCCCTTGCCATTGGGAAATGCCCTGAGGGGCCTCTTGCAGGCCCCCATGTTAAATTCCATTCAGTCCTTTCCTGTGATCATAGAAGAAACTCCTTCTCAGAACAATTAAAAAATCTAATGCCTATTGTAAGAAACCATACTGCACTGGATGATAGAACAGCTTTAAAAAATAAAACAAAAATTTAAGGAAAAATCATAAATCAAAATTGATAAAGATTAGATTTGGAAACTCCTCAAAGTTAGGGTTGGAGAAAGGTTTTTGTTTTTGTCTTTCAGGAGAATGAAGGCTAAGGAATCTGAAGAACACTAGACAAATGAGACATCTGAAGAAAAAGGACAAATCATCCAGAAAAAATGTCCCAAGAAAAAGAGTAAAGTGGCCTATTGATATACCACATATAAAACTTTGTAAGTCTTCCTAAATATTTGTTTCTGCTGTTCTGTACAGACACATAATGCAATTATATAGTCCCAGTTCAATTAAAAATTAAAGGTGGCTTTGGAGTTGGAGTGTGGCTCTCTCCTCTAAACCCAAGCATGCTTATTAAAAGGAAAATCCAAAATCTCTATATCATGTCAGAAGAACCATGTGATATAGGACAGAAGACAACCAAAATTAAGGGACTAATTTATTGCCACTATCTCATAATTCTTTGGTTCTATTTTGACTCTTTAAAACTTTTTTAAGGTATGAATTTTATATCAAAATTTATAAGATTAATATATATATATTAAACATTTGTCATAATATTAATGATTGTATAGAGGATTAACTAATCCTAGAGAAAAATGCTTCATATAGCTTTCTGTACATGATATTGGGTTTGAGTTTCTATTGGTTTTCTTCAGGAAACCATGATTATGCCTAACATAGACTTTGAAGTTTCCAAAAAGATGATGATGGGACCCCACAACAATGATTCCATCAGGTCAATTATAATACCACTGAACTGGCAAACACTATCCAAAGATCAGCTTTGGACTACAAACTGCTCAGGACAATTTCTAGATGGCTAGCTGAGATGATCCAGCCTCACAGACTACTCGAGCAAGGATTTGAGACAAGCTTTGCATTTTCGTATTACGTAGAGACTGGACAACAAATGATACAGCTAACTCTCCCAGAACTTGACAACCCAAAAATTTTCTTTTCAGGATCTCCTAAAGATGTCTTCACCCCCAGATAGCATGATGTAATTTTAAGAACACAACTCCCACATTCCCAAGAGGTGGGGTGAGTGGTTTTTGGTCTTTCAATGGGTTATGGATAATTGTCATTGTTTAGGATGATTGCTACAAGTTGTTATTGTTAATGGTTAGGAAAAAGTTTAAACAAAGGAGATTAGATTTAAGGCTCTTGTTTGAAAAAATAAGTGAAAGTTAGTAGTTAGTAATTACATTTGAACTTTTAGTTCTATTAGGTATGCTTTCAAGGTCAAACAGATATATTTTAGATTGACAGGTCATCTTCAAACACTTCAGAGATCTTCAGAATATGGGATTTAAGGTGTTTTAATAACATAACTTTTTTCTTTTTTATGACAATGAGACATGTCTGTTCCTGGCAGCACCAATCTACTTCAGAGAAGATGATGGGCATTGAAGAAATTCCTTATGGAGTTTACTTTCTTTTTGGCAAAAGTTAGTCACTGGGCAAGAAAGTGCCCTTACAATGACTGCTGATAATATGCTGTCCAAAATGGACAAGCAGGACACAAAAGAAAGGACTGCTGATTCTTGCCCAGACAAGGTAGGAAAGCTCTTTAGAAAATACTGCTTCACAGATGAGTCTGTCAGATATGCTAAGCTTGTATGCCAAGGATGGATGCCCCAACATTGCAGAGAAACCTCGGGTGACTGTCCAGGCAACTAGTTGTTTCTGTCATTCTTCACATTTCTTTGGAAGTCGCTTTTTTGCCCTTCCTGTTTAATTAGGTAATACTATTTCCTTCTCGGGTCCCTGAGGGAGCTGAAGATTAGATAATTATAGTTTTCCTTGTTGACAAACTCAGAAAAGAAACGCACTAAAGAAGTGTAAATTGTATTATAAGTTTGAAAGACATCAAAAGATAGTTTTCTGTTGATAATAAAAGTTAGGATAGAAAGTGAATTAGGTACATTTGGACTCACCAAAATAGGATAGATAATGGAATATTTTCACTGAATTTGTCAAATGCAAATGGACTAGACATTGTTGATGTATTTATTGACTATATGTATTGTATATAGTTATTTTACTTATTAGATATAGTTTTTCTTTTATTATAATATTTTTTATTTAAGACAAAAAAGGAGAAATGTGGTGATGTTTTATTTATGCTCTAACAAATAAAGCTTCCCTGTAGATCAGAGGAAAAAGCCAGCCACTATATTAAATATAGAGGTCAGGCAGTGGTAGCACATGCCTTTACTCCTAGCATTCGAGAGGCAGAGATACATCTGGATTTCTGTGAGTTCAAGGCCACACCGGGAACAGAGCCAGCCATTGTGGCACATGCCTTTAATCTGAGCACTAGTTAACCATAGAGGTCTCAAGGTCTATACAGACAGACAGGAAGTGATAGAGCTGGGCAGAAAGAAGTGATATAGCTGGGTGGAGAGAAGAAGTAAGATGGCAGGGTACAGAAAGGTATATAGATGTGAGTATACAGGAAGTAGCTCTCTCTTGGGCTGAGGAGTTCCTAGTGGTAAAAACTTGTGGCTGTGGCTAGTTCTATTCCTCTGATCTCTCAGTTTTTACCCTAATATTTGGCTCCTGGTTTTATATTAATAAGATAATTTAGCAATTCATGTTACACTAAGGCGGAAGTTGTTTGTGGGCATTTTCTTAATTGGTGATTGGTGTAGGAGGACTCAGCCCATTGTGGACAATCTACCTCTAGGCATGTGGATCTGAGCTATATAAGACAGCCAGCTGAGCAGGAGAGAGAAAATTGTGGGTGGCAGTGCCAGAGAAGTAGAGCTGTCCAAGACTTTTGGAGCCCAGATCATTAGTGGATTCCAGATGTAGACACTAAGCTTTTCACACTGTTGGGTTCTGGGGTTCACTTTGATTAGATTGTAATTGTGCCCTGATTCTCCATTCTTGGAATAATAAAGTGTGGAACCTGTTTATTTTACAGTAGCCCACAATTGAGATACTTTGGGTTTTTAAAGAGAAATGGACTTTTAAAATGATAAAAAATTTTCAAAGACATGGGACTTTTAAAATTCTTATTGTACTTTATATTACGATATTAACAAGCAGTCTTGGGGACAAATGAGAAAGGAAAAGTTGTATCTTAACAGTGTTGGTTTTGCTTGTCAAGCTGGCTGACAAGCAATGGATTATACTGGTTACATTTGTCAACTTGACACAAACTAGAGTCACCTAAAATGAAGGAACCTCAAGTGAAGAATTACTGCAATCTGATGGCCTGTGGGTTTGTGTGGTGATTTGAAGGAAAATGGTCTCCAAATGGAGTAGCACTATTAGGAGGTGTAGCTTTGTTGGAGTGGGTATGGGCCTTGTTGGAGGAAGTGTGTCACTGTGGAGGCAGGCTTTCATTCAGATCTTCTAAGCTTAAGCTACACCCAGTGTCACAGACAACTTCCTGTTGCCTGCAAGATGTAGGACTCTCAGCTACCTCTCCAGCATCATGTCTGCCTATATGCCACCATGTCCAGCCATGATGATAATGGACTAAACCTCTGAAACTGTAAGCCGTTACCTCAATTAAATGTTTTCCTTTATATGAGTTGCCATGGTCATAGTGTCTCTTCACAGCAATAGAAACTCTAACTAAGGCGGAAGTTGTTTGTGGGCATTTTCTTAATTGGTGATTGGTGTAGGAGGACTCAGCCCATTGTGGACAATCTACCTCTAGGCATGTGGATCTGAGCTATATAAGACAGCCAGCTGAGCAGGAGAGAGAAAAAGTATAGTTAGCCTTCCGTAGTTTCTACTCCAAGTTTTCATCGTTAGTTTCTGCCTTGACTTCCCTTGATGATGGACTGTAACTGAAGGTTATAGCAGGTCCAAGCATGGCAAACATGGTGCCAGCAGGTCCTGCTGAAGGGGCCGGAATATGACTCCATCTTGGACACAGAACAACTCCATTGTAGAAAATGACCTCAGCTTGTGTCCAGGAAGCATCCCAGCCAAGTTTAGCCAATTAGCTAAGCAGTTTCAAGATTGGCATTATAAGCCTGGCGGGGAGGGGGGGGGAGTTACAGGATACAGCTGTTATTAACCATATATGACTACAAAGCCTGAAATGGGTAGAACTGTTCCTAGCCCTGCCCAATCAACATGCGCCCCATGTAACTGCCGCTTGACTGACCAATTACAACAAAGATTAGTTCACCACATGTAGAATTCCCCAAGTTCTTTGTTTAAAGGGTCCAGGTGCCTTTGTCCTGGGTCATCATTGCCATTTTTGTGTGGATGATCAACCCCTGCATGCTGGCTATTTTTGCATCATAAATGCTCTTTGTGTTTTCATACTATTTGAGTCTGGGGTCTTTCTTCAGCAATTCTCAGACCCTTACACTGCCCTTTCCCCCTTCTCTCTCCCTTGCTAAACAATTAGATTACATTCCTAAAGCTAGCCACCAAGACATCTATTCCCTTATTTGGCCACTTTCTTATGCCTGGCTCATTCCTGAGGCTGGTCACCAAGGACCAATTATCAAAACATCAAAGTTCAGTATTCAAAATTCCCCACCTGACTACCCTAATTTACATACCCAGTCAGAACTTACCAACCCATGCTAGCTCATTGTAACACAGACTTCCCTCTTTTTCCTCTTACCCAGTCAGAACTTACCAACCCATGCTAGCTCATTTTAACACAGACTTCCCTCTTTTTCCTCTTAAAAGTAACACTTGCAAAACTATTTGCTGCTCTTTTTGCCTGATTCAGATTCAGCCACCGTGTCTCTGCCTTGTTTAATAAAGGATATTTTTGTGTTTGGGGATTGGTATTTGGGTGTGGTCTGTGCCTAATTTTGGGTCCAGAGAGGAGCACTCCACAATACACAGGTCCCTTCAATAACCTGTAAGATTAAATACACTTCTTTCTCCTTAAGTTGCTTTTGGTCAGGCTTTTTATCACAGCAACAGAAAACCAAGCCAGTAAAACATTATTCTTCTCCTTCCTGCATGTCCACCTACCAATCACATAGTAACTATACTTCTGTACTGATAAGCCATTTTAAAAATACACAATAATTTTAGATGGTACTCAGATCTTGTACTTCCTTCCTTCCAAGAAGTAGTAGCTCTTGATGTGAGTCAAACACATAAATTTAGAAAAGCAACAGTCTGTTCTAATCAGCAAGAGAAGGCTTAAATGCATTAACATCTAGATGTTAATGATATCAGTGGTTTCACATACTGTGCTAATATCCATTTTGAAGATAAAGAGTTTTAAAAACTTTGTCCAAAGCCACACATTTGGTGTCAGAGACAGAGTTTGAGCCTAATGTTATTAATAGTCCATACTTCTCACCATTACTCTGAACTCTATTTTAAAGGATAAGGAAGGGATAATATCTTTTCTAGACGGAAAAGAGTAATTAAAAGCTATCTTTATTGACATTCTTATCTTCCTTCTCATGGTGTCTCTGTGTCTCTCTCCTCTACATTTCTCTGTCCCTCTGCTCTTCTTCACCTCTTTCCTCTTTTTCTCTCCTCTCTTCTTTTACTCTGTCTCTGTCTTTGGATTATTGACTTTTTGTCCTTTCCCCACAAAAGAAGCATACTTACGTTTCACAGTACAATGGGTAGATTAATTTCCAGTGAGGCTCAGAAGCAGGAAGGATAGTTCTCTGCAATATGGAGAAAGGATAGGTTTTTCTTTACCATTACTGTTTTGTGCTTCTCATAGGTGACATTTCATAGGTCTAAGATAAGATACTCTCTTAGGGAAAAAAGTATCTTAGGGGAGGAGTTTGGGGGCAAAGCACAGAAGAAATATGTACATTTAGCTGGCAGAGTCTCTGCAAGTTTTACCCTCAGTTCCCGGCCATCAGATATTTCCAGGTTATTTTAATGGTTTCCTTCTATTTTTTTGCCAGATAATTTCATCTGCTTCCTAGTAGTGTTTGAAACAAGTAAAGTTTTTGGCTGTAATCACACTTTGTTTTATATATCAGTTTTTCCATTTGAAAGTTGTGTTGTATCCATGTTTAATGTCTAGCTCTTTTAGTTTCTTTGCCCAAACTCTTTACATGTCCTATATATACTTACAAGCATTCAAATTCTTCAAATCTGAGTCAAAAGTCACGTCTTCCAAAAGAAATCACTCTTTAGAAATACTATATAAAATATCAATTTTGCTATTATAATTTGACATGAATTGTGTTTGTTAACATCACACAACTATATATTGCTTGAGATTTAAGGATACTTGATTCACCTGCACTGTTCCTTGCCTTTGTTTCTTAAGCCAGTCCTGTATGTATCTAACATAAGCAAACAAATGAATCGGTGCCTACATTCATGGTGCTGGTGTGGAACAGGAGAAATATAAATAGTAAGTCTCTAAATAATGGTTGAATGAACATTATTCATTCACCAGTAATGCATTTGCTGCTTGCCTTAGTCCATTTTGGCTGCTACAGGAAAGTACCTGTGTAATTTGTAAACAAAAGAAATTCATTGTGCACAATTTTGATGATAGGAAGTCTATTAAAATGCTGATAGATTGAATATCCTATGTTCCTCATAGATGGGGTGTTCTGTCTTCTTTTATGACCAGAAAGGGTGGATTATGAAAATATACTCCCCCAAGTCTCTTTTATAAGAGATGGAATGCACCTTTTTGAACTAATCATGTCTTCCAATTCTTAATGATACCACAGTGGGGATATATTCTAACACACCATTTGAGGATAACACTAGTGTTTAGACTATAGAATTGTCCCTACTGAAGTGAATTGGCCTTTAAATAAAAGGAAATATTTGGATTATATTTAAAATTACCTTAAGGTAAATTCAGAGGGCTATCAGATTAATATTTATGTTCTAAACCTTTCAGACTCTATAAATGCAGTGAAAATTTATAACAGTAGTTTAACATATTTTAAATGTTATTTATTATACTTGTTTTTGAAAAGAACATCTGTGAATGGTATGGGAGAACAATTTTACATTATGGACTATGATTTCTCTGGAACACAGAGTCACTGGATCAGGCTTCCAGGATTAAATCAGCCATATTCCATATGAAAATGTTCCTGATTAACTTCTCTGTTACAGTGAAATATTATTATGGGCCCTAGAAGTTTATTCTTACCTATTTGAAACATTAATTCTAATGGCATAGTAACAAATTGAATTCTGTGATAGAAATCAAAATGGGGCTGAAGTTTGGTAAGTGCAAACTATAAAATCAGCAATACATGGGCAGCCAGCTACAAAGAATAGTATTTGTATTTGGGGGCCAGTTCCACTCTTTATGCTTTTATAATCTTGATCTCTTTGAAAACTGTTCCCTTAGATCACCTATAATAATCCAAAGAAAAGTCAACTATAAAATTGTCATAAAATATCATTTGCCATTTGTTAATCTCACATTAAGTACAATATGTCTCAAGGACTCTGGAAAACCAAGTCCGCAATTTTAAAATTAGTTAACTCATCTAAATAAACAGGCAGCAAAGCTGTCACCAAGTGTTGCCATTGGCCATCGATACTTTTCACACCTGAATCTTTTCTGTGTGATTAGTGCTTGGTGTATAGTTTCTTTTTCTTTCTTTCTTTCTTTCTTTCTTTCTTTCTTTCTTTCTTTCTTTCTTTCTTTCTTTCTTTCTTTCTTTCTTTTTCTTTCTTTCTTTCTTTCTTTCTTTCCTTTTTCAATTAATTGGGATGAGGCAGCAAGGTGTATGCTTTAGGGCATCAGTTCTCTTCTTATACCATGTGTGTTTCAGAGATTGAACTCAGGCCATCAGGATCTTTATTCTTTGGTCTTCCATGTTTGGCCTTCCAAGGTAGAGAGAAGATAAATTGCTCTCCATGAATCCCTGGGCTGCAGCTGCCTTGTGGAATAACGGGTTCTCTGGCTTTTCAGTATATGAATACCTCCTGTTGAATTACCCAGGTTATATCAAGTAAGCCAATCTAATAATTTCCCTTTGTTATCTATATTTCATTCTGTCCGTTCTGTTCCTCCAGAGAACCCTAACTGATAAGATAGTTCTACAATTGAACCTGGGAACTTACATTTTAACTTCTTAGGTGAAGGGGCTATTGCTGGTCCAGAAGAAACACTGGTTTGATATAAGGGAACTATGATATTGCCAACAAAGGACATATTTTGAGGGTCAAAGAGAGCAGGTAAGCATGAAGAAAGAAAAAGAGAATAAAAACAGATCGAAGGCAAACAACGGTATGCAAATTTTCTGAAGGCATGAACTAGTGAGCAGGAATCTTAGAAATGTAATGCATAGCTGTGGAATTGGCACAGTGCCATCACCTTGGGAATGGAAAATACGGCTTTCTAAATACAATATTCTTTGCAACTTAAAAGGTGAATTTCAGCAAATGGGATAAATGCTTATTTAACAGCTTATAAATATAGCATGTTTTCCAAGTCATTTGGCTTTTAAAATGTGTGATTGCTTTTTTTGTGTCCAACAATAAGAGACTATTTTGTGCTATTTTCCCTGTGAGTACCACTGTTATTACTTAATATTTATTAAGCAGCCAACATAGTGGCTTGATTCTTATAGGAGAGGGTTTTCTTCTTTACACTTGTGTGCTAAATAGAATTTTCCTACTGCCTGTCAAACTGAAACTGTATTACACAACACTGAACAACTTGAAGCAGCCTGGGGTATAAGCATCAATGTCCATGTTCTGTATTCAGAAAAACTGAGAACAAGCCAAACATGTCCTCCTTTTAACTTGAACCTATGTATCTATTAGGAATGCAGTTTCAAATGCATCCCATCAATTAAACAGGTCTCGCACTGATGAGCTTTGAGATTTATTGGTTAGGAGTGCAATGTAAGAACATATCATGTCAAAACGAAGTAGGAAGCATCATTTAAAGGAAGATAAATCAGACTTTGAAGGTAATAATATTCAGAAAAGTCACTTTAAAGAGACACTGCACTTGCTGGCTTCAATAACTTGAAGAGAACAAGAATTATAATAGTGCTAAAGGGTGAAGCTGAGAATTTAAAGAGCACAGAAAATTTAATAAAAAGGAGTCATGCTTTATAACATGGATTAGGAAACTACATGGGTGGAACTCATGGCCATCATTTCTGGGATTGGAGTAGGAGGAAAATCCATTTCATGACAAGACATGATAACAATAATAGCAGTTTTGAAATAATGATTTCCAGCTCAATTATCATGAAATAAAACACAGAACAAAATGTCTTCAGTCATCATATGTCTCTTTATTTGCTTTTTTTTCTCCTCAGCTTTCTCTCCACCAAATGTGTGAAGGAAGAAACTCCACGCTTGCCAGCCAGAACAAGATGAAAAAAATGACAAATAAAATTCTATGGTAAGTTGAGTTGTGCTTCACTGACCCCACCCCAAAGACAGGCTGAACTCTGATTTCCTATACTTCAGACTTTACTGGAAATAGACATGCTATGAAAATAATTGACTACAGCCACATGACTGTGTTCTTGTAAGAATGGAAGAGGCACAGACATTGAAGGAGAACCAAACCACATGTCAGGACGAAGACAGCAACTAAAACGAGGCATACCCAAACCAAGGAATGCCAAGGGGTTTGGACATCACCAGAAGCTAGGCAAGAAATCTGCACCAAAATTTCCCTCTGGGCTCTGCAAGGAAACCATTCTGGCTGACACTGTGATTTCAGACTTCTAGCCTCTAGAGCTGTGAGAGAATAAATTTGTGGTTTTGGGGTGACCTAGTTTGTACCGCTGTGTTACAGCAGTCTTGGCAGCAGAGATTCAGAAAGTTTTGCTATAAAACTTCTGTACATTTCAAGGTTTATTCACACAAGGGGCTAAACTTTCTTTATATATTGAGAGAGACACTTCTTAAACCAGGCAACATATTTAATGAAAATGCAAATCACAAATGAATTTAATGAGTATTTACTGGAACATGTCTCAGGAATGTGTACGTGCTAGTGTCGTAAGAATTCATGCTCATCTAATGCATACCATCTGTCATGTTTTGAGTGCCCTCACCAAAACACATAAAGAAATTTAATTACCACTGTGGATCACTAATAAGGTATACATTTTACACAACTATAGTATTTGAGTATGGGACTTTCGCAAGGTAACTAAGTTCCAATAGAACTGTGGCTTTATTACAAGAGGAGCAGAGAACTAAACTCTAACATTCTGTCTCACTACGTGATACCATTGCTAACTTAGGACTATGCTAGAAAAGGCTTGAACAGATATAGCCACCCTGTCTCAAACTTCTCATTCTTTAGCCTGTGAGTACAATAAACCTTTATTCTCAGTACATTGCATAGTCCATAATATTCAGTTACAGCAATGGATGATGGTCCCAGACACTATCAAAGCAGAAACGAAAAAGGAGATAAAACTGAAATAAAAAATAAGTGGAAACGATCTATATTTTAAGAGTATAAAAATCTTTTTGTTCTTGGTAATATTATTATAAATTTTATATATATTAATTATATTTTAGTGAGAGCAATGTTTCCGGGCATAACTTACTGCACTGAAATTCTTAGTTCAACAGTTTGTGATGTGGTGATTTAATGGTCTGACTCTAAATTCAGTATATTTTTATACCTAGTTTTAATGGATGTCATAGTCAAATGTACCTCACAAAAACACATAGGTTCAAATGAAAAGAATCTTGTGTTGACTGCATTACTAAATACTGGTGTTCAATTTTCTGTTTCAACCACATGTACTAGATTGATCCTCTGTTGCTGTAATAAAACACTGACCAAAAGCAACTTGATGAGGAGAAGTTTATTTGGGTTACAGGTTACGGTCCCTCATTGGCTTGCTCAGCTTCTTATTTTATACAGCCCAGGCATACTTGCTGTATAACTAACTAACTCACCTACTTTGATCTCTACTAATTAGCAACAAAAAATACCTCAATGTCATACCCACAGGTCAAATCTGATGGAGGCAATTGTCAATTCAGGTTCCCTCCTTCTAGGAATGTCAAGTTGACAGTGAAATTAGCCATCATAACACCATTTTAAAACATTTATTATTCTTTGAATATTTCATACATGAATTTTGTATTTACATCAGTTCCATTGCACACTCTCCCATCTTCAAGTCCTCCTGTATCCCTCACTACTCCCTCTTATCTTCATGGTCTCTTTTTAAGTGTGTCACCCCCTAAGTCCATTTAGTTTTGCTCATACATATACATGTTTAGGACTAACCAACTGGATAAACTATCAGAGGTATTATCCCAGGAGAAGACTGATTCTCCCACTCTCAGGAGCTATTATATTATTTGACTGTAGCTCTTTCTCTAGGGGTGGGACCTTGTGAGGTTTCTCCCACACACATCTGTTGTAGAATATTATTTTAAGATGTGTTACATTTGTTTATGCTGTGGAACATTTGTTTAATGATGCAAAGATATGTTGCATTCTTTCATGTTGCATTTGTTTAACTCTGTGAAGCTGTGTTACTTTGCCTGTCTAAAACACCTGAAAGCCTAGTAAGGAGCTGAATGGCCAATAGGCAGAAGAAAGTATAGGCAGAGCTGGCAGGCAGAGAGAATAAATAGGAGAAATCTGAGAGATAAAGAATAAAGAGCAAGAGAACAAGGAGAGGAGGATGCTAGGGGCCAACCACCCAACCACCCAGTCAGCCATGAAGTAAGAGTGAAAGTAAGATATATATACATATATATATGCATAGCACCTTTATATGCTATGAGAACTAGTCCTCAGAGAGGAGGCGTCCAGGTCAATTCCAGCTAGTTTACATATATATATATATATATATATATATATATGTAAGAAAAGAAAAAAGCCCAGAGGCAAAAGGTAGATGGGATAATTTAAGAAAAGCTGGCAAGAAACAAGCCAGCCAAGCTATGGCTGGGTATTTATAATTAAGCATAAGCCTCCATGTGTGATTTATTTTAGAGCTGGGTGGCAGGCCCCCCAAAGAATAATGAGAATAAAAAATAACCAACAATAAAGATCTTCATACCAAGTGGTGAGGCCATTGTCCCAATATTATTTATGCTAACATATCTTGTTAAAATTAGCCATGTCATGGGCACAACTCCATGTCATATATATAGAAGACACTATGCCACAGAGGATGTATTGATCCTGTCTCTTACTACTGCCTCTTCTTCAATGTTCCCTGAACTTTATGCATAAGATTTTGTTATAGGTGTATCAATTGGGATTAGGTAACATATGGTCACTTGTGCATTTCCATAATGGTCTCCATCTGCTGCAAAAAGAAGCATTTTTGATAAAGAATGGAAGATGTACTTATCTGTGGATATATGTACAGGTATTCAGAATGCAATTGGGAATTATATTGGTTTTAGTAAGTGCCTGTAGTAGGTTCTCCTCCAGGGTCTATGACCTCACCAGCCGATGGTAGTTGCCTAGGTTTATGGTACCAAAATACCAAGCATAAATCACCTCCTCTTGAGCAGGCATTAAATCTAATTAGACGGCTGTTGGTTACCCCTATGATATAAGTGCCACTATTGCACTCCTGGGTTTATCCTGCCAGGTAGTCATTTTGTGACTCATAGACTTTGCAGCTGGATATGACTTTCAATTGTTTTTCTCCCTTGTCAGCTTGCATAGCACCTTTATATGCTATGAGAACTAGTCCTCAGAGAGGAGGCATCCAGGTCAATTCCAGCTAGTTTTCACTAAATCTTGTGTCTAAATGTGTTTAAATTTGATTGATACATTTTTTTATTTTTAATTATTTATAATTAAATTCCAGACTCAGGGCTTTCTAATATTGCAACTTCTAAGAGTAAGAACATTATGTTATATAGCTACTATACTATACTACTATACTGTACTATACCAATACTACATCTAAAAAAAAAAAACAGTAATTTCCTGTAGCTTGAGTTTTCCTGCCTGGCCCACAGTCAGGACAAATCTCTCTCACCTGCCCGTCCCACAGCCGTCAGACCCAACCAAGTAAACACAGAGATTTATATTGGTTACAAACTGTATGGCCGTGGCAGGCTTCTTGCTAACTGTTCTTACAGCTTAAATTAATCCATTTCCATTAATCTATACCTTGCCACATGGTTCATGGCTTACCGGCATCTTCACATGCTGTTTGTCATTGTGGTGGCTGGCAGTATCTCTCTGACTCAGCCTTCCACTTCCCTGCTTTATTCTCCTCCTTGTCCCACCTATACTTCCTGCCTAGCCAATGGCCAATCAGTGATTTATTTATTGACCAATCAGCAACACATTTGCCATACAGAACATCTCACAGCAATTTCCTAATAGCTAATCCTTATTAACCTTCCTCCTACTAGCTTAAAAATCTTTTATGACTTTTTTTGAACTGAAGTTCAGTCTAGGTTCATACATGACAATTTTTATCTCCATTTAGAAAGAACACCTATTCTTTACTCCCAAAATATTTTTATGACACTACTGTTTTTAATTTTTGCTTTGTGTTTTTTGTTTTTCTTGGTTTTTTCTTTTTTGCTTGTTTTAAGCGTCCAGAATTGCTAGGCAGTGGTGGAACATACCTTTAATCCCAATACTCAGAAGACAGAAACAGGCGGATCTCTGTGAATTTAAGGCCAGCCTGATCTACAGAGTGAGATCCAGGACAGGCACCAAAACTATACAGAGAAAACTTGTCTCAAAAAACAAAACCAAAAAAAAAAAAAAAAAAAAAAAAAAGAAAAGAGTCTAGAATTACTCTCTATAGAATTTTCTAAATTATGGACTTGTCTTATTTTTTTCCTTCTGGCAGGTTTAATATTTTAAACTACATTATATATTGTAAATTCCAAAGTCTCCAGAGGCTTGATTAGGTTAAGATTAAGAACTTTGTCTATGATGTTTCCACAGAAGTACCCTTTAGTTACATTTATTTCGTATTGGTAAGCACATTAAGTCTGGATGCACTTGTATTGATTGATTATTGGTAATAATTTTGACCACTTGCATAAGGTGGTGACCTCCAGATCCTCAGTGTAATGGTATTGTCATGTAGGTTTAGGTGCACTGGAACAATATTCTTTCCACCACCTTTTTACTTAACTGATTTAGCACTCATTTAATGATGACTGCCTCAATTGATTATTACTTTTGAGGTTACAAAGTATTCACTTTCTAAGTTTATTATTTGTTCTACATTGAATTTATTGACTGTCATCCTAAAAGGACCAGATCTCCTAATTTTAATCTCCTCCTTCTCCTAATAGATCCTAATGTATTAAGTATATCCCAATTAAGTGGAGTTGTTATTTTTTTAAGTGCTGAAATTTAGAGTTGACCAGTAGAAGCTTCTTTAAACTCTTTCCTGTATCCTTGTAAGGTGACGTGTCCCTGCTTGTGCTTGAGCACCTTGTTGCTTACAAGCCTATGAAGTCTCAGTGTCATTTTGCACATTCCCTGCCACAGACCTTAAGTCATCATCTCTCATAGGAGCTCCAATTTCTTCCATCGTGCAACTGAATTGAGAAATGTACTGGAGTGTCATTGTTTCTGATACTACCAATAGGCACTGCAAGTAAAAACACTTTCTAATTATTAATAAGTTCATCTTGATTTTTGTATCCTTTAAAAATTTTTCACTGGCTGAAAGTGGATTTTAAATTTTACCATTTCATCATTTACCTTAAGATTTTTTTTTTTTTTTGGTTTTTCGAGACAGGGTTTCTCTGTGTAGCTTTGCGCCTTTCCTGGGACTCACTTGGTAGCCCAGGCTGGCCTCGAACTCACAGAGATCCGCCTGGCTCTGCCTCCCGAGTGCTGGGATTAAAGGTGTGCGCCACCACCGCCCGGCTTAATATTTTTTATTTTTACTCGTTTGTATATATGTACAGGTGGGTTCCTGTGCCCACAGAGGCTTGAAAAAGGTGTCTGACACCCTGGTACTGGAGTTAAGGCAGTTGTTTGCCTCCAGGATGGGTATAGGAACCCAATTCAGATCCTCTGAAAGAGCAGTAGGTGCTCTTACCTGCTGATCCATCTCTCCAGATCCACCATGCAACCCCCTTTAAGTGTAGAGTTAGTAGTATTTATTAACATTATTGTGTAACAGATCTCCACTAGCTTGCCATTTTGCATAACCAATTCTCTATATCTGTTGCACAGCTACTACTTTTGCTCTTTTTAGGAGTCCCTGGCAAGCATTCTATTTCATGTTTCCAACAGTTTGACTATTCTAGCTGTCTCATGTGAAGATTTGTTCTTTTGTGATTGTCTTCATTCATGTAACATAATGCACTCAAGGTTCAAGTATGCAACACTATTTCCTTCTGTTGTAAGGATGACTCATACACTGGATGTTTTTTATTCATTTATCCAGTGCTAGATAATTTGGAATGCCTATGCATTTTGCCTGCTATCAATAATGATAAAATAAACAAGGAAATGCAACTGTCTTTTAAAGATCCTACTTTAAATTCTTTTGTATCTATTTCAAGATGTGGTTGGATTACAACATTTTTTATTTTAAAGGAACATCTGTGTTGTTTTCTAGACTCCAAAATGTTTTAGTTGTCTTTCTGGAGTTCAAATTTATAGCCTTGCTTATATAAGGAAGTGTTCTACCATTGAGCTACATCCCCATCTCTGAAAACATTTTAAACTACAGGACTATTAATTCATTTAGTATTTACATCTCTGTTTCTTATTATTAAAATATTGGTGCCTAAATATGCATACATTGTCTTAGTTACTTTTTTATTGCTGTGATAAGACCATATCCAAGGCTACATATAGAAGAGGTTATTGGGGGCTTACAGTTTCATAGAGATAAGTTTCATGATGGGGAGCATGACAGCAGGCAGGCATGACATGGTGCTGAAGCAGTAGCTGAGAGTTCATATCTTAAAACAAAACCACAAGGCAGAGAAAGCTAAATGAGAATGATGTGGACTTTTGAAACCTCAAAGTCTACTGCTGCTATGGGATAATGTTCTTGTACACTGGTTTAATAAAATGCTGATTGGCCAGTAGCCAGGCAGAAAGTATAAGTGGGGCGAGCAGACTAGGAGAATGCTGGGAAGAGGAAGGATGGAGTTAGGAGTCCCAACCAGACACAGAGGAAGCAAGATGATAAGGCAGAAATGAGAAAAGGTACCAAGCCACATGGCTAAACATAGATAAGAATTATGGGGTAATTTAACTGTATGAACTAGTTAGTAATAAGCCTGAGCTCATGGCCAAGCAGTTATAAATAATATTAAGCCTCTGAGTGATTATTTTGTAAGTGACTGCAAGACCTTGGGGCTGGGTGGGACTCAATAAACTTCTGGCTACACACTGCCAGTAGCACACCTCCTCCAACAAGGCCACACCTCATAGTCCTTCCTAATCACACCACTAGCTGGGAACCACTCAAGTACATGAGCCTGTGGGGGCCATTCCTATTCAAACAAATATATATATATATATATATATATATATATATATATATATATATATATACATACACACACATTTTTACTTTATACTATAGCATATCTAAAAATTAGTTTCAAAATTTTAGTTAATATTTCCTTTTATTTCTAACATAGTATTTTTATTGATTATTTGGGAATTTCACACAAAGTATCCTAATCAGACTCACTCCCCATTCCTCTTACATCTACCCTTCCACCTTTGTGCCCTTCCCCAAAAAAGAAAAAAAAAAGAAAAGAAAAAAAATGCACCAAGTCCAATTTATGTTGCCCATATACTCACTGGAGCATGCTTGGTCAAACTCTGTAGTGGGTAGCCATTCCAGCTTTGATCTGGAAGTTCCAACGCCCATTGAGGCTTCGGTAACTGTCACGCCTACAAGGCGGGGCCGGCTGAGAAAGAACCCTGAAGACCCAAGATCTGAATGCACCGGCTCTCTTGGTTCCTGGACCGTGGACGCTGGAGGTAGACCAAGCAGAGTTCTCCAGAGAACACCACCGGTCTGCCACATCTTTCCCAGACCCTGTTACCTATCCCTTCGCTTTTAAGTTATCCCATAAAATAAACCTCCCTTTTAACTATGTGGAGTGGCCTTAATAATTTCACCAATAAAACTCCCAGTGGCCAGCCCTTTGAAGGTAACTGAGTCCTTCACACCTCCCTGTGCAGAAGCCATCAACTGTGAAGCACTATACTTAAGTATCAGTATCACAATATTTAAGGACATTCTTCAATGGCTTCCTTTTTCTTTCCTTTTTTTTTGTGGGGGAAGAGAGGTTGTCACAGAGGCCTTCAATGTCTCTCATTCTCAACTTTGAGTCTGTAGTCATAGGTACCACTGCAAAGCAAGCTTCCTTACCCATAACAGCCAGTGGGAGCACGGATCATGGACTTCACAGAACAGTCTTCAACATCGTCCCTGGGTGCCAACGTTGAACATGGACCTCAACATGGCCTCTGGCAATAGTACAAACCATGAACATCAACACAGCACCTGGCTACAGCAAGGACCATGGACATCAATATGGCCTTGGTCAGCAGCACAGATCACAGAAATCAACATGACCTCCAGCAGCAACAAGGGCTAAGGTTATCAACAGGGGCTATAGCCACAGCATGAGCCTTGGACAACAACACAACATCCTGGTTGTAGCACAGACCTCAGACACCAACATGGTCTGAGATACCAACATGGTCCCAGTAGCAGGAAGGACCATGGAAGTCTTTTGAGAGTACAAATCCAAAAAATGTACCATTCTCCATTTCAGATATCCTGCTATTGCTCAGAGTGGGGGAAACTGTGTGGCTGGGCAGTGCATTGCTGTGGGTGATTGACTGATAAATAAAAAACTGATTGACCAGTAGCCAGGCAGGAAGTATAGGCGGGACAAAGAGGGAGGAGAATTGTGGGAAGTGGAAGGTTGAGGCAGGGAGAGACTCTGCCAGCCACTGCAATGAGGAGCAGAATGTAAAGTACCGGTAAACCACAAGCCATGTGGCAAGATATACATTAATAGAAATGGGTTAATTTAAGGTAGAAGAACTAGATAACAAGAAGCCTGAGCCATTAGGCCAAACAGTTTAAATAATATAAGCATCTGTGTGTTTATTTTATAAGTGGGCTGAGGAACTGCCTGGGCTTGGTGGGCCCTGGAGAGAAACTCTCCAGCTACAGTGCATTGTGTGTGTGTGTGTGGGGGGGGGGGCTCGAGCTCCAGGCAGCTGAATACCACACTGCCAGTCCTACTTGGCAATGACATGCTCCCCCATCCACCACAGCCATGTTTTCACACCTGTCACTGCTACCTTGTCTCTTGTTCCACCTCTCTCCTCCATACTTGTGCCCACTGCTTCATTCTACCATCTTTTCCACCTCTCTACCACACGTTTAATCACTGAAGTGGCATTGCAAAATGCACTGTGCATCTTCCCATAAGGCCTTCCTTTTTTTTGGTTGTTCTAGAGATACTAGGAGCTTTGCAGACTCTTCCTCCAATTTTAAATCCATTCCTGTGTGTGTGTGTGTGTGTGTGTGTGTGTGTGTTCGTTCTTTTGGCATTCTCTTTGATTTAAAGGAAGATAATCTGTTTCTGTTTTACTTAGAAATTTATGTTTGATATTTTAATTTTGCTAAGTATATAAACTATTTGTCTACATGATACCAAAAAAATGGCATACTCAGAGACTTGCTTTTTTTTTTCATTCCCTTGCCCTCTCAATATTCTTTCTAGATAATTTTCTGTCCTATCTATGATTTTGCAAACAAAAGCATACTCTTGGTTTTTGAAATGTTGCCTGTGCTTTACTCTTTGCTGCTTCATAGTTTTTGAAACCAGTCCCTTATGAATGGGTATGTAGGTTCTTTCTATACTTACATATTTTGTTATACAATGTTGACATGAATGAGCTGGTGTATTTGTTCTATGCTAGCAAGCTATGATTCAAAGTAAATTCCTAGAAGTAGAAATGTTGAATCAAAATAGTAACTCACACAATTTTGTTAGATATTACTACATACTGCCCCACTGGGATTATAATAGCTCCACCTCACCAACAATTTTAGAACTATTTATCTCCATACTAAATCTAACAGCATATATATATATATATATATATATATATATATATATATATATGCATAATGCCATCTCAATTATCTCAATGTAGTTTTAATTTAATTCCATAAGTATGAAAATAAGAATTTTTGTGTGTTTCAAGACAATTTTTTTTCTCTGCTGAACAGTTTGTCCTTTGTTTTTTTTTCTACTGTGATTTCACAATTTTACAGGTATAAATACATGAGCTTTACTTGTTTTTGCAGCTTGTACACATAATTTCAGGAATAAAATCATAGAATGCTGGAAATATTTCCAAAAATTCAACTTATGATGATGTCTCTATACTAGGTGCTTCTTTTGAAAATGGAATGTTCTCTCAAGGTCAATGAAAATATCACTTTTCCTTTGAAGGTAGATGGTTGTTCATTCTTTTTAAAGTGCATTTGTGGTGGTACGTTACAGACAACTCCTGGTCTTTAGAGGGTAGGTTGTCACCTTCAAACACTTATCTTTTAATAAAAGAAAAAATGCCTAATGCATCCTTAAGTTCTACAACCCCTTGAAGAACTTTGTCATGAAGTAGTAAAAAGCAGGTGCATGACGCAGAGTTGTTTCTGCATCATTCACCATGTTTATAATGATGAGATCTCATTATTTACTGGTTGGGTTTTTGTAAAATAAATATGCAAATGGCATCCTATAAACTATAAATAAAGTCTCCTTTTCTTTTAATACCCCCAAAGACCATTTCAAATGCTCTATTCTGGAGAATGTTGATCCAATGGAAAATATTTTTTTAAGTGTGTAAATGCTTTCTAAGGCAAAGAACAATAGTATTGCCCTAAAATTTCTCCAGATGATCTCTTCTCTTGGAAACTTGAAACTCTATGTTTCACTTGGCAAATATATAATCTTGAGAATTACAATGTTGAATTTTCCTTGGTTTTGAGACATAGATTCCATTTAATCTTACGAGGAATCTCAGACACATGTTCTCACTATATAATTGAGGTGTCTTGAGTGAGACATGTCCCCACAGTCTCAGTTATTTGAATATTTGTTACCCAGTTGGTATCAACTGGTAGTGGAGGTGTGGCCTTGTTGGAGGAACTATCACTGGAGGCTGGCTTTGAGTGTTATGCCCTTTCCAGATTGCTTTTTCTGCTTTGTGTTTCTGGTTCAAGATGTGAACCCTTAGTTTCTGCTCTTAGCATCTAGTTCCTACCACCTACTGCCTCTGCTTTACCATCATGGGCTCTAACCTCTCTGGAACCCTAAGTATAAATCTACTCTTCTTTCTCTTAGTTGCCTTTGTCATGGTGTTTTATCAACCAATAGAAAAGTATCTAATACAGTAGTTAAAGGAGATGTCATATTACCTGTCCACATTTCTTCCACTTTTATCCGTGATAAGTAATATAATTTATTTTCATGAATGATACCTCCCTATGATTTGCAGAGCACTTTATCAAGTGTTCTAATTTTTCTTGATACGAGGTGGGTGCAAACACGAGACCTTACCTGTTTAAGATAGAGCCAGCTGAGCTATGTGAAGTGGTTTCCCTTTATGATTTTTAACTTGGATGTATTCAGTAACTAATGATGAACATCCTTTTTTATGCTTGGATATCATTTTTAAATCCTCTTTGAAAAATATCTGTTCAGGTATCTTGTCCATTTTAAAACTGGGTTTTGTATGCATATGTTTTTGAGTTGCAAATCTTCATGTATTCTGGATCCAATTATTTTATGAGTATTTTCTCTTATTCTTTGGTTTCTTTTGTCAGATCTTTGATGTTCAAAGGGGTTTTGTTGTTGTTTAACTTTGGAGAAGCTCAACATATCTATTTTGTTGTTGCTGTTGTTGACATTCTAAGTCTATGCTTCTAGTGCCTTAGGGAACAACTGCCAAGTCTAAGATCACAAAGAGTTCTTCCATATGTATGTTGAATCAATTTTGTTGAATTTTTATCTGTTATGAGGTAGGTGCTGGGAGTGGGGGCTCACACCTATAATCACAGAATTCACAAGATAGAGGCGGATGTTCAACATTTTAAGTTCTAACTAGGAACAGCATCAAAGGAATGACAGACTTCTTCATTTATGTTTTGTTCATTTTGAGACAAGTTATCACATTGTGTTCCAGAAAGTTCTGAAACTATGTAACCCAGGCTGGCCTCAATCTTCTACCAATCTTCCTGCCTCAGCCTCCTGAGTGCTAAGGTTACAGATACAAGTCATCACATCTGCTATGACCCCATGCTCTCGAAGGAGGACCCCTTAGCACTCCTACTTTAAAAAAATTACACCACTATTTTTTTTCACAGAAAACAATTTTTTCCCCAATCTACACAGGAATGTGGAGCCAAAAAGTGGGGTGGGTGGCATCATTTGCAGCCTACAGTCACTCTCACTGCTCCTGTATGGGTTGTAATGATGGCTTTAGTTGGATGTGCAACCTCCAGACTGTTTGAATGTAGTGGTGTCAAATTTTATATATTGTATTATAATCTGATATGTATGTATTTACTATTTGTGTTGTTTTGAGACAGGGTCTTATTCTATATAGAGAGAACCCAGGCTCTCCTGAAACTCCTGTTTTAACCAAAGCTGGCCTCCTCTTTTAGGCTTCCACATGCTGCGATTGCAGGTGTGTGCCACTACACTCAGACAGTTATGATCATTGATAATAATTATGACTATCTTTTGTTTTTTTCCCTTCATGTCTGTATGTACAGGTATGTGATAGCTAAATTTAATTGTCAAGTTGACACAATCTAGCATCTCCTGGGAAAGAGAGTCTCAATGAGTGATCCTGAAAATTAAGTTGGCCCATGGATATGTCTGTAGGAGAGTTATTTTGGTTGCCTTCATTGAGGTGAAAAGACCTGATCACTCTAGGTGGCACAATTATCAAGGTAGGGAATTCTGAATTGTGTAAGAATGAAAAAACTAATCACAGATGTGCTGTGACTAGGTCCCGGAAGCTTTTACAACTGTGATTTCCCCAAATATTATGGACTTTAACCTGGAACTATGAGTCAAAGTAAACCCTTTCCCCCTAAATAGTTCAGATCCTTGGCTATATACTTAGCTAGAGTTCAGTTTGGACTACATGAAACTTTGATATAAACTAACAAAATGGGTATACCAATTTGCAAGTACAGTAGAGAAAGTACAAGAGGATTTTAATTGTTCCACATAGTTCTCAACACTTTTATGTGAATCATTCTGGAGGTTTGTGGTAACACTGTTATGGTTTTATCCCCCACTTCCCTGATGAGGCTGAAAGCTTTTTAATGTATATATTGGCCATTTTGAACTCTTTTTTTTTGAAAAATCTGGAATTTATGTTTAAACATGTTATTTTGTGTTTACAAGTTGAAATCAAGAATTTACTACAAAAGCACATAGTCAAGGTCTAAAAAAGCATGCCCTAAATTGATCTAATAAAACTTGAAAAGATTTATGAGTAATTTTTTTTTTAAATTTTGCAATACAATTCAGTTCTACATATCAGTCACGGATTCCTTTTTCTCCCCCCTCCCATCCCCCTCACCTTCCCCCCAGCCCTCCCCCATTCCCATCTCCTCCAGGGCAAAGCCTTCCCCACAGACTGAGATCAACCTGGTAGACACAGTCCAGGTAGGTCCAGTCCCCTCCTCCCAGGCCGAGCCAAGCAACCCTGCATAGGCCCCAGGTTTCAAACAGCCATCTCATGCAATGAGCACAGGACCTGGTCCCACTGCCTGGATGCCTCCCAAACAGATCAAGCCAATCAACTGTCTCACCCATTCAGAGGGCCTGATCCAGTGGGGACCCCTCAGGCATTGGTTCATAGTTCATGTGTTTCCATTCATTTGGCTATTTGTCCCTTTTGCAAATGTTGAGGCCTTTGCTTGCTTTTCTGTTAGGTTAAGTCCCTTCCTCTTGATTTTAAAAATTATATATATACATATATATTCTATCAGTAAATCCTTTGTTAGATATTATATTAGTTTGATTTTATATTGCTGTGATAAAATAATGACTCAAAGCAATTTAAGGAAAAAAAAAAAGGTTCATTTGATCTTACACTTTCAGGTAAGAGTCCATCAGTGTGGGAAATCAGGCCAGGTACTCAAGGCAGGAACTGAAACAGAGATCTTGGAGGGCAGTTGCTTACTGACCTACTCTCCACTATTTGCTCATCTTGTTTTCTTATACCAACCAGGACCATCTTCCAGGAGTGACACTGCCTGCCATGGACTGGGACCTCCCAAATAAGCAACTAGGAAAATGGCCCACAGACAAGTCAGTATGTCAATTTGATGGAGGAAGTTCCTCAATTGAGGTTCCCTTTTCCTAGGCAACTTTAGCTTGTGTCAAGGTGATAAAAAGCTAAGCATCCCAAATATGAATGTCATGGAGTATTTCCCCTACCCTGTGGGTTGACTTTTTGTTCTCACAGTGATATGAACTAGTGCAGTGTTATGAACTAGTTAACAGAAGTTCTTAATTTCAAGACAATTCAATTTATAAAAATATTTCTTTGTGGTTTATGCTGTTTAAAATGGTTTGAATAATCTCAGCTTATTTCAGCATTAAAAGAAAGTTATGAGGTAAGGCCCACTTCCATTATGTAAATTGTGAACGTCTAGTCACCCTATATCATTAATTGACAAGGATTTTCTCCCCAATTGGTTTGCGTCAATGCTTTTACTGAAACTTATTCTATACTGAGACCTTGTATCTGGACTTCTAATTTTGTTCTGATGGTTTCTTCCCTCAGTCATAGGCCAGTATAACATGGATATTTTTTCATATCACTTTGTATTATTTTTTGAAGTCAGAGCATGTGAGTTTTCCAACTTTGTACCTCCTTATCAAGATTATTTTGGCCTACTATGTCCTTTTCATTTCCACATAAATTTCAGCTTAATTTTCTCAACTTCTGAAAGAAAAATGCAGCTGAGATTTTGATAGAGATTGTTTTGAGTCTGTAGATAAGCTTGGAGAGTATTCTTTTCTTACTAATACTAAACCTTCTGATTCATAAGCAGGAGAAGGTTTTTAATAATTTAGTTCTTCCTTTTGCTTTTCAATGACATCTTACAGTTTTTATTAACATCTTGTGTCCTTTTTGCATGATTTAATCTTAAGTATTTCATTACTTTGATGGTATTATAATTGGGATTGTTTTCTTAATTTTATTTTTGAATTGTTCATTACTATTGTGTAGAAATACAATTTTTGTGTGTAACCTTCCAGATCTTATTAGTCCTAATAGTCTTAAGAAGAAGAGTCCTTAGACTCTTTGTATACAGAAGAGTATATCATCTGCAGACTGCATTAACAAGAACTTTTCACAGTTCTTGGAATATCATTTAAAGAGGTCTAAACCACAGAAGCATGAGTTTGCTATGCTGCCAGTTTCTAAGGCCAAGGGAGACACTTATAGGATATTTTACTTCTTACTTATCTATTTTATTTGCAGTGTTTTTCTCTGGTGATCCATGAGACATAATTGTAAGTGGTGAGTTGAGATGTCAGATTGAAATGAAGATAGAATTTGTGTACACTGTAAATACAGTCTTTGTATACCTCTCTTACCCAACTGGAATACGAATTTGGTAGGACATTGTTGATATATGTCAGCTTAGATTGTGAAGCATTTCTCAGAAAAAAACTTCCCTATACAGGAAACAGGTATTTTCTAGACTGCAAGAACCTATACCCTGACGCCTCTGGAGCTTTCAATTATCAATAACTGCCCAGACGAAGTATCTGTAAAGCTGTACAAATAAATTATAGGATCATATTTGTGGAGACTGCTGCGCAGAAAATGCCTTATAATAAGAGCTGAGAGAGTATATACAGGAAACAATTCCTGCTAAGAGGTAAGAAGCTAAAGAACAGTGTGGTAACAGGAGAGAACAGAAATTTGTAAACCAAGCACAAGAAACAAAATGAGTTTACATTCTGGCTCAACTACCTAAGTGTTACTATTACTAAGAGGCTAACACAGTAACAATATTTAAAATAATTTCTAGCTAAACTCTTAGCTATTAATAGTATTCCTATTTACTAGATATCTCTCAGTTCAAGAAAGTAATCAGTTATGCGTTACATGTTTGTAGACTAAGGAAAAAGAATTGTTATATAAAACAAATTTTTATATTAAATCAGAATTTCCCTTGTATATTTTGTAGATATACGTACTGCAGAGCTATTACATATATAAAGGTCTAAATTTTAAGTGGTCATTGAATGATCTGATGCCAAACCATTGCATTGGTAGATGCCACTGATAGACTCAAATTCATGAACAGTTCTTAGTGTTTTCAACATCCTCTTTGTCCAACCACTTCCTCAGTGCTTTGTAATTCTGTTAAGTTTACATCCTTTCATTTATATTAGTCTGACACAGATTTTGGGTAGGGACAGTCCCAGATTAAATTTTATGACTCTGTCAAGAACAGCCAGTTCATTGATAGGCGTGGAACCTAACACAGCCCATTAAAAGCTTATTCTGTACTTTAACAAAAGTTCGAGGAAGCACACTATCATTTTATTTGGGATTGGGACCTGTAGAAATGACATGTGTTTGAAGCTATTCAGTACTTTCTTGTTTATGTATAGGGAAAGAGTTCTGGGAACAGGAAAGGTAGACCTGAGGGATGTGTAGCCAAGAGTTGGAAAGCAAAGGAGTCTTAAGGTTCTCATTGGAACTGGATCTGACTGTGCATAAAAACATCTTCCTTTCCTCTCCTCCTCTCGCTGTCCCTGTTTGTTTATTTAGCTAGCTTATGTTTGGTTTTTTCCCCTTAGAATTGAGAACATTCTGATTGACACCTGATTTCTTCTTAGTTGCCATTTAGGACTCCTTATTACCTCATCCTGAGGTGAAGAGTTAATAATAGAGGAGAAATTACAAAGCAGAAAAATAGAAAAGTATACTGAAAAGGTGAAAATGTAGGAGGCAAAATTAAAAAGATCTGAATTAGAGTGAGCTATGAAGACAGTGGTACTGGCCAGTTATTTTCAAGTGGCATTCATGCCCCTTAGTCATGTTTTTATAATGGTAATGGTCTGCATTTCAATAGGCTTTTATAGAACCAACATTATTACACATAAAAATTTTAAGACTTCAAGAAATCAAATGCAAAGTTCTTTAAGCACTTCTCACCTTTCTTCTGAAGTTCTGGTGAGTTATTGTTTTCTTTCCTCATCCATAAATAGTCCATCAACACATATTATGAGCACACTTAAGCTGCACCCAATTAGATTGTTCACTGAGTAGAGAAAGATAAACTTTGTTGTTTTGCATTTGTAAATTAGCCCATGCACTTTCAATGTGTTTATTTGGATGAGGAACCATTTGCCCACAAAATAGTAAAATGTGTGTGTACTATGATAATGAGAAAGGAAAATTCAGGTGCCCAAATTCAATGCCTTTGAACTGTACCCAAATAAGTATATGGTGGATGGAAAGATGGTAGCATTTTTAATGCTTGTGTCAGTGCATTTATTGATGGTTTTAAGAAATCGTATACTTAGTGTTAATTTTTACTGGAATATCCTTGGTGAGCAGAAGGACTGGGGAGTGAATTCACGCTTCAGAGTTCTTATAGAGTGGATGAGTTCTTCTGTAGAGACTCTACCTGTGTGAGGTAGTCACAGTATCTGCATGCCAATGTTTATCTCTGGTGAGATAATTCACTGCCACTTTTTAAAACTTCTTTAGTTAGAAAACTCCCTGCCTGTATTCCATTGACAGAGACTGCAAGTGCATGAGAACATTGTAAATGAGAGTATAAAAGAATGTAAATGAGTTGTCTTAAGTGTCACAACCAGCGACAAAACTGGAAATAAATCTCAGGAGTTCTTATTCCCAAATCCGATTCTCTTTCAGTTTTCAGACCCAATGAAAATTTAATAGTTGGGAAAACATAATTTTTTCTTTCACTATATAGAGAGGATGGCTCAAAAGATAGTCAGAAAGGAGTCAAAAATAGAAAGAAATAGAATGAAAGCATTTACCCTTTAAAGTTCACAATTGTCTAGAAAATAAGCTGATATTCTAAAAAGAGATCAATCAGAGCTCATTACTGAATGGTTGCTGCTTATCGTCTCAAAGTTCCATTTCATTCCCCTTGCTTCACTTACCTTCTGCTTGTTATATATCTCCGTGTAGATGTGCACAGCAACATAATCCCTCACTGTAGGGTGCTGTGTATCATAGGTGACTGCAGAAAGTGAGTAAAGGACTTAGAAAAGTGAGTGGGAAGGGATAGTACTTTCCCACAACATGAATTAGTCTTCAGGCTGGGCAGGGCATAAAAACACCAAATGTAGCCATTAACCATTACAGAGCATTTCAAAGTGCGTTTTTGCAGGCACAGACCGACCGTCACTTATGGAAGTCCAGGTCCAATATGTTAAGGATTCTCTTCCTCAGTATAAAACATGGAGCAAACATTTAGGAGAGTTCTTCTTTATCCAGTGTTAGTCATTTTAGATTTCATGGCCTACCAATGTCTATTCAATCAGCTCCTTAAATATATTGACATGGCCACTAAGATGACTTGAATTGTCTAATCTTTCTATTTTTGTTCCCACATCACTTTGCTTTTCAATTAATTTTTATATGTATAATATCTTAAAAATATACATTTCATGCCAACAGTCTTTTGAGTATGTGTTGTTACAGTAATTAAATTATGTAGTTTTCAAAGCATAATAAACAATGAAGGGAAGTGTTAAGTTGCTTTCCTTTTTTAAGCTGCTGTTCACTGAACAAGTGTCTATACCCAGTCTTCCCCTGAGAGCTGAATATGCTCTAAATAGTTATTATCGTAAGATAGGTATGGTATGAAAACACAGTAATAGTCAACCACAAAACATTCACCCCTTTAATGCCATTCATTTTCAGGAGCAATATGCTAATTTATTGGCCATCATGGGTATTGGAGGAAAGAATAAGAAAATGAAGAGAAGAAAAATACACAGAAAGACCAATAATTGTCATTTCATTGAGAGAAATTATAGGAGGTGAGCATAAAAGAGGGGAACTCTAAGGGCAAAAATAGATGAGGGGAGATGAAGGTGTTTTGTCTAAAGATAGTCTACAAAGAGAGGTAAATACTTGTTATTCAGATAAGGTAAAACAGTTCTACCAATCAAGAGGCTAAGAGATCCTGCAAAGCAGACCAATGATTCATAGGCTGTTAACGGTCACTAAGGAGGAAGAGATCTTGAAACCCTATACTTTCTTCAGGACCTTTAGACAGTTAAGTGTTACTAGGCAAAAAAGAGATATTTTCTTCAATGTTGTGGCCACTATCAAGATGTCAGTGTCCTGTATCCTTTCAACCATGTTTCTGTAAATAACCCTTATTGGACTACCAAAACAAAGAATTTATAGTAGAGGAGGGACTAGTTGGATAGAGGAAGGAAACCACCTGAAATGTACAGGGACAGGAATGGGAAATGGAAGGTGAATATCATCAACATACATTGCATACATGTATAAAAATGTCATAAACCTATTATTATATATAACTAATATATAGTAATAAAGAACAAAAATGTGTTACAATATACAGGCTTACCAACAGTTTTTAAATTAATATTAGGCTGTTTGATAATAAGACAACGTTATTGGACAAGCTAATCATTATGCTTCCAAAATGTTCCCTTGAAAATGACAAAATTGGTGTTGGGGATTTAGCTCAGTGGTAGAGCGCTTGCCAAGCAAGTGTAAGGCCCTAGGTTCGGTTCTCAGCTCCAGGAAAAAAAAAAGAAAATGACAAAATTACCTATTGTTGTCTCATATACTATATTTTGTATAGCTTTGCACACAATTAAAAATATATTAACTATTGATACTATATTAGTTTTGATTCTCTAAGATTTACTGAGTAACTCTTCACCTTAAATTATACAAAGTAAATGAAATTAGATCACTGATTAAATTAAAGTAAAAAATTTGACTGTTGTAGAATATTATTTTAAGATGTGTTACTTTGTTTATGCTATGGGACATTTGTTTAATGATGCAAAGATGTGCTGCATTCTTTTATGTTGTGTTTGTTTAACTCTATAAAACTTTGTTACTTTGCCTTTCTAAAATATCTGATTGGTCTAATAAAGAGCTGATGGCCAATAGCTAGGAAGAAGAGAGAAATAGGTGGGGCTGGCATGCAGAGAGGGTAAATAGGAGGAGAAATATGGGAAGAGAAGAAGAAAGAGCAAGAGAGCAAGGAGAGAAGGATCATAGGGGTCAGCCACTGAGCCACACAGCCAGCCACCAAGTAAGAGTGAAAGTAATATATATATAGAAGTAAGAGAAAGAAAAAAGCCCAAAGGCAAAAGGTAGATAGGATAATTTAAAGTTAAGAAAAGCTGGCTAGAAACAAGCCAAGCTAAGGCCTTAAGAACAAGCCTCCACAAGTGATTTATTTGGGAGCTGTGTGGTGTGCCCCCAAAAAGAGTAAAAGCAACCAATACATTTGGTCAGGTAATGGAATGATTTTATGTTATATTACAATCCAGGGTACTTAGTCATTCTGACCTCAAGTTACCATTTATCTCAGGTTTCTATTGCTGTGACTATGACTATGACCAAATCAACTTGAGGAAGGAAAGGTTTATTTCCCATACATTTCTATATCACTCCCCACCATTGAAGGAAGTCAGGGAAGGAACTCAAGGCAGGAAATGGGAGACAGGATCTGATTCACAGGGCATAAAGGAATGATGCTTACTGGCCAATTCCCCATAGCTCACTCAGCCTGAATTCTTATAGCAACTAAGATCACCAACACAGGACTGGTACCACCCACAGTGAACTGTGTCTTACCACATCAATCATCAATTTAAGAAGTACACCACAGGCTTGCCCACGAGGCAATCTGATGAGGGCATTTTGTCAGTTGAAGTTCTCTCTTCTCAGATGACTCTAGTGTGGGTCAAACTGACATAAAATGGGTCAGCATACCATTCATTTTATATATATATATATATATATATATATATATATATTCATACTATATATATAGTATGTGTGTGTATATAGTATGTATTTCCTATATGAATAGGAGAAAAGTGAAGAAACAATATCTTAGAAACCATATAATCTATAAGAAAGGATTTAAAAATTGCTTTAGTTTAGATATATTTTATGCATGTTCCCTAAACAGTTTGGGGTTTTAGAAGCTTGATACTCAGTGTGAAGACATAAGAGATGGAATTTACCAAAAGTCTTTGGGTTATTGGAGTGTTGTCCTAGGAATGAATTAGCATAATTCTTGTGGGACCCTGAGTTCTTGCAAGTCAGCTGTTATAAAAATAATAAACTTGGCCCTTTCTCCTCTGTGGATTCTATGTCACACATACTCCCCCCATAATGAAATCTGAGATTAAGCCTTCACCCTCACCAGACTCCAAATACATGAAGCTGGCCAATCTTGGACTTTAACTGAGAAAACTGTAACCTAAATAAAACTACTTAAAAATTCAGCCTTGGGTATTTCTTTTTTTTTTTTTTTTAAGAAATATTTGATTCACTTTACATACCAACCACAGATCCTCCTTTTTTATAAGAAGGATTATAATTAAATTTATCAAGTGTTTTTATTCTTTTACAGTTTCATATGTGTATGTATGAATTTTGTTTGTTTTCACCATTGACATGCTGTGTGTGTGCATGTGTGAATTTAATTAGGTTTGCTTGCATGAGCATGGGTAATATTAGTTGTTAATCACTGAAGAAAAGGATACCATATTCTCCAGCAGATACCAATTACCATCAACTGCTTTGGGGAGGAGTAGTGTCTCATGAGCTCCTTCCCTGTCTGTGATGAAATGTTAGCTGACTGAATCTTGTGTGGTCCTTGTATGAGTAAATACAGCTGTTTATTTATAATAAAGTAAAAGGAAATACAAACACGATGAGAGAACTATAATATTTTTTCATAGTACAGCAACTTTTAATAATTGTTTTCCTTTGCCATGTATGTAGAGTGAATATTTGTGTGTGGGGGGGATTATGGGGAGGTGTAGGCCATAGCTCAAAATCAGGTGTTTTGATCAGTCAGTAATTTTTGAAACAAGGCCTCTCACTGAACCTGAACCTCATGGATTGGGCTAGAATGCCTGGCCAGTGACCTCTGGGGATCCTCCTGGCTTTTCCTTCCTAACACTGCTGTTATAATTATGTGCCATTCATAAAGCCTCTCTTTGATACTGAGGATCAAGACTCAAATATTTTATTCACTAAGCCAATTCCCCAGGCTATCCAATAGTGCTTGACACTATATGATAGGTCAAAAGGAAAAAACTGGTTATAATTCATAGTAAGAAAAAATTTGAATAATTTCATTTCAAGAAATAATATGAGTGGTAAAATTAAATCACAATTTTAAGCAAAGAAGAAAAATAGTTCAATTAGAACTGCATGAAGATTTTATAATGAATTTTATTATTGAAATATTAATGTTACTTTTCTCAATATAAAGGAAATGATCCTGTCAATATTATAATACTTGTGTTTGGCTGAAAATTGCAGATGGTGTAGAAAAGTTATTTATCATTTTGGAGTACATGAACATCATTTTGTTCTTGCTTCTTTTTTCTTTTTTGGGTTTATAGCTGTTTACTCTTTATGTATATATAGTTCTAGTACGGATGGTGTTATTTTCTTTAACTTTAAGAAGCAGGCAGAGAAACTGTTGTTTTTAATCACTTAAAAAAAGCTTTTATTTTATGAGTATTTCTCAGAAATGGGTGTCCTTCATATGTGTGCCTTGTGCCAACAGAGGCCAGAAGATGATATCAGATTTGCTCCAAATGGAGTTTTAGGCAAGTATGAGCTATCATGTTGGTTGGGAAATAAACTGAACTCTTCTGCAAGTGCAGGAAGTGATCTTAATCACTGAGCCATATTTCCATGCTCTGGTTTTAATGATTTATCAAATGATATTAACTGATAGTAATTGAATCTCATTATGATATTTAATTTTCAAAACATACTTTAAAGACTGGCAATATTGCTCAGTGGATAAAGTTGTCTGCCGCAAAGCCTGACAACATGAATTTCCTCCTCAGGATCCATACGTGGAAGGAGAGAACTGATTCCCTCAAGTTGTCTTCTGATCTCCACACATGCACCGTAACATTTATGTGCATGGACAAACATACACATACCCCCACATTAATACATAAATAAATACAACAAAATGTACCTTAAAAGCTAAGCATTATCATCTTCATTTTGCTGAAGAGGAATAGAAAGGTGATATGTCTGTCCAACAGATATTCAAAAACCAGCAAATGAACCAGATTTGATATGTACCCACACATACTTGTCTATTAGTTTATAATAATTCCTTAATACTTTTGCCTATTGAGAATTTGTCCCATCTGTAGGTGCTCACGTGCCTTAAAAGTTATTTAATACCTTTGGTTATAAAGAGAGGTATTTTGCTTTTACATGTATTTTTCTCTGGCTTGAAGTAACGTTTGCATTTGTGCTTTTATGCACATTTAAATCTGAGCTTCATGAAGCATGTTAGGTCAACTTTTGAATTCATAGCATTATGTCCATTAATCAATTAAAAGTCTCAATTTCATCATTAGTAAAATTGAAAAAAAAATATTCTACCTACTTAATGATGGAAAAATTATTCTTTTGTACATTAAAGTACTGTGTAAACCATATTACAATGCAATAATACCATTGATATTTGATTATCAAAGCAATTTAATAATGGTAGATTTTTATGTTGTTAAATAAAGGTATTAACAAGTATATAAAATAAATGTAAATTTTATCTAGTCTACTTTAACATAGCAGTGGTGTTAGGTCTTAGGTCTGACTTCTACAAAGATGTAATAAACCAAATAACTTACAATTAAAAGAAATTCATAGCCAGCCATGGTGGCCCATACTTAGAATCTCAAAATTTGGAAGGCAGAGGTAAAAGGACCAGGAGTTCAAAATTATCCTTGGCTACTTAGTAGGTTTAAGGACAATCTGGGATGCAGGAGGACTTGTTTTAAAATCAATAACTACACAAACATAAATTTAGCCTCATGGTTTTGTGGACTGAGAACCTAAGCCTAAACCTTGGACATTTAGTCTCTAGTTCATTTTCCGGATCATAGAAATTGTGTTACTTTCTTGTTTCATGGTAGAAAGAGATTATCTGGTGCATCATTTATTTGAAAGCTATACCATTCATGAGCTGATTACAAAAATGGTACAACAATTACTCTCAGATATGAGTATATTCGATGGTTATGTCATGATTTATATAATATAAAAATGGTGTGATGGTTAGGTTTTGATAACTTGACCAAACTAGGGTCATCTGGGAATAGGGAACTTCAATGGGGAAAATTCCTCTAACAAACATATGGCATATTTTCGTGTTTAATGATTGTCATGGGAGGTCCCAGCTCACTGTGAGCAATGCCACCACTGGCCAGGTGGTCTTGAGAGGTATAAGAACAATAGATGGATGTGAGCATGGAGAATGGGCCAGTGAGTAGCAATCCTCCATGGGCTCTGCTTTAGGTACTGCCCTGATCTCCCTCAATCTCAATAACAGACCATAATAGGAACGTGTAAGTCAAGTAAACCCTTTCCTCCTCACATTGCTTTTATTCATGCCCTTTATCACTGTGGTATAAAGAAACTAGAACAAATCATATTCTATATTAAGAAATGCAAAAATTAATTAATGCATATGTAGTTAGGATTAGGAAATCCCCAAAGTCCGATAATATTACCATATCTTTCATTTTCGGTAGCCAGATTTTCCAACTTGACAATTGTCAAGTTATTTTCATGAAGAAACTATACAAAGTAAGCAAACAAATTCAAACTGACTGCAGCCTGTTTATTAGTGCAGTTTATTCTAAGTGGCCATAACATTAGGCCTTTCATTTATATTTAAGTAAACAGAAGACTTCTTATTTTATCATGATTTGTTATTCTTCTTGAGGTTCTGCTCATGAAAAACTACTCAGAGATGTGGGTTTCATACTTCATTACTACTATTTGATATTTATTATTGTTTAATGATAGACACAGGTTTCTCAGAAACCAGCTTATTTATTTCTCATTTCTGCTTTAAAACAAACTGAAAATGTGGAGATCCATGCTTCTGATGAATTCCAGGAAATTGCTAATTTTAGTGAGATTCTCATTTTGTTAAAGATTTGTGGTTTTAAGAGACAGAGTTCCTGACTGTCTTTAAAACAAGAGCCAGCTGTCCTTTGTCATCAAAATGTATCTATCTAGCAATGACATCCATAGACTGACAGTCAATGGATGAAAGTCAATCTGTCAGACAAATGGAAGATGAAAGCAAGCTGGCTTAGCCATTAGGGTATCTGATAGGGAAGACTTCAAGCTAAATGTTGTCAGAAAAGATTAATAAAGGTACTACATATTAATAAAGGAAATGATTTATCAAGAAACCATAAGAGTTATAAATATGTATGTACTACATCTTAGAGTTCTCATCTTCATAGAACAAGCATGAATATATATATAAATATCATATATATGTATGTATGTATGTATATACTGATGCTAATAGTGGGTGACTTTACTACCAAACCCTGATCTTTAGATAGGTCATTTACACTAAAAAATCAAAGAAACTTCTGAGTTAAACTGTACCATAGACCAAATGAACTTAACAGATATCAGTACTTCATCCAACATGCAGGGAATACATACACCTAAATAGTCTGTAGAACCTACTCTATATTCTAGTACGCAAAGCAAGTTTCAACATATACAATATTCTATTTATTGTATATTATGTCATAGTGGAATAAAACTAGAAATCCTTAGCAAAAGAAAATACAGAACCAACACAAATACTTTTTAGAATGAATAACACACTATTGAATGACAAGACTATTTCAAAAATCACTGAGGAAAAACAAATTAATTTCCTAGAGTCAAGTGAAAAATGATAACTTTTCAGAACCTTTGAGATAATGTAATTATAAGGGGAAAGTTTATACTAGTGATTCTTAATGTGGGGATTTAACAAGGTAATTTCACATAGTTAAAAGGAGGTTTATTTGGGGTAACTTACAGCCAGTAAAGGGGTTGGTTACAGGATACAGGAAAGGTGAGGTGCAGTCCAGGGTGGTTCTCTGGAGAACTCTGGCTTGGTCTGCCATCCAGCATCCAGGATCACAAGGAACCAAGAGGGGTCTTAAGGGCTCCTGGCCTGGCCATGCCTCGGGGTAAGGTCCTACGTAGGCACAGCAGTTACTGGCTGCCTCACTGGGGTGGTGCTTCAAAGTCAAAGCTAGAACAGCTACCCACTACAGATTTTTTACATTAAAACTTGGATCTCAAATGATCAACCTAATAAAGAACAAGCCAAACACGAAGTCAAATGCAATAAGAAATAAGAAAAACCAGGACACAATTTAATAAAATGAAGACTGAAACAACAACATGGACTCAATCAAGGAAAAACTTTGTTCTTTGAAAACATAAACAAGATTGAAAAGCATTAGACAAACAGAACAAAAGGTGAAAAAAGAAAAAGAAGATATAAATTAATGAAATGAGAGATGAATAAAAGGGATATTACAATAGATTCAAATGAAATCTAGGGGTTCATTAAGGAATACTTTGAAAACTTACATTCCAACAAAAAAGAAAATCCATAAATAATATATTCTTAGACACACATAATCTACCAAAATTAAATTAAATTATAAACATCTTAAACAAATCCAAAGCAAACAATAAGGTTGAAACAGCAGTGAAAAGGTCCACAAAACAAAAAATCCAGTAGCAGATGGATGGAAATTCTACTAAAACATCAAGGAAAAGGCAACTCCAATACTCAAACTGTTTCAAAAATAGAAAATAAAGTCAAACTACCAAACTCATTCTAAAAAATCAATTTACTCTGATAACAAATTAAATGCCACAATTCTCTTGCAATTATTTGCATGTTGAATTTCAGAACACATTAAGAAGATCATATTCCATGATTAAGTTGATTTAATCTGAAGCATGTAAAATAGATTCAATCAATAAATGTAATACAATATAGAAATGTACTTGAGAACAGAAATCACATAATCAACTCAACAGATGTAGAATATGACTTTTAAAATACTCAACATCACTTCAAGATAGTGTCTGAAAAAACAAAGAGTATTATACTTTAACATAATAAAAGCTGTATATGACAAACCTAGAGCCAACATTATACTAAGTGTAGGGAAAGAGAAAACATTTCCTTGAAAATCATTCAGACAAAAGTTCCCACTCTTACTGCTTTCATTTAATGTGATGTTCAAAGTAAAAAAAAAAAAAAGGGGGGTGGGATACAAATAGGAAAATAAAAAATCAAATTACCTTTATTTTCAGACACATTCTGAAAGACCCTAAATACTTAACCAGGAATCAATTAAATCTGATAAAAACTTTTCACAAAGTATCAGAATACAAAATCAACATATAAAAATCAGTAGTGTTTTTATATATTAATAACAAAGTTAAAATTTTCAATCATAATAGCTTCAAAAAGTAATAAAATACCTAAAAATAAACCTAACCAATTAATTGATAGGTGTACCTATAGAGTGAAAACTTGAAGAGACTGAAAAAGGAAATTGAATAAGACCTTAAATGATGGAAAGACTTTCCATGCTCATAAATTACCCAGATGTTGCAAAAATGGCTAAATTACCAAATGTCATATAAAGATGCAAAGAAATAAAAATTCCAATGATGTTCTTCAGAGAACCAGAAAAATATTATTTGAATTCATATGGAAACAAAAAGATGAATAGCCAAAGCAATCCTAAGCAATAAGAGTAGTGTTGGGAGTATCAAATATGTAGTCTCAAACTATACTACAGTGCCGACAAACAACAGAAACTTCCCAAATCAAAAGATGTCTGTCTGGATTGGCAACAAAACAGACATGTGTATCAATGGCATAGAATAGAAAATCCACAAATAAACCTACAACAGCCAACTAACATTTGAAAAAACTGTAAAAGCGGTACATTGGTTAAAAGCATCTTTAATAAATTGTGTTTGGAATCTGCATATCCACATGCAGAAGAAGGAAACCTGATACATATTTCTCAAGCTTTGAAACTACAGTTCACAAATTTCAAAATAGACAATAGGCTTTGTTCTAGTTTTCTTTCTGGTAGTTGTGATAAAATATCCTTACAAAAGCAACTTATGATAGAGTTTATTTCATCTCGTAATTTCAGGATAAAGTCTATCATTGTAGAGAAGTTGAAGCAGCAAGAACTTGAGCAGCTACTCATATCCACAGCCAAGGATGGAGAGAAAGGATGCATGCATGTTTGCACTCTGCTTGCTCTGAACTTTTAGGACTCAGACAGAGTCTTCCTATACCAATTAACATAATCAAAGACAATCACCCACAGACATGCCCACAAGCTAACTCCGATCTAGATAATCCCTCACTGACACCCTCTTCTCAGGTGAACCTATGTTGCCTTAATTTGGCAGTTCAAACTGGCTATCATAGACCTTAATGTAAGACTGAAATCTCTGGCAACCATTAAAGGAAAACATATGTAACAAACTCTGTCATAGTTAGAAAGAGAAATGGCTAGCACAGGCTCATGTATTTGAATACTGATGCCCCAGTTGGTGTTTGGGAAGTTATGGAACTTCTAGGGGGTGCCACCTTGCTTGAAGAAGCATGTCATTGGGAATAGACTTTGAGAATTTTTGGCTTCACCTCACTTCCATTCACTGTCGATGCCTTGTGATTTACATTTGAAGATGAGACCATCTCTCAGCTTCCTGCTGCTTGGCTCCTTTTGCTGAAACTGTAAGCCAAAATAAACTCTTCTATAAGTTGTCTTGTTCATGCTATTTTATGACAGCAACAAAAATTAACTAATACACACTCCAAGTTGTAGCTATAGGAAAAGACTTATTGAAAAGGACTTCTATATTACAGGATATAATTCTAAGACATGGCAATAGGAGCCCATGAAATAATAAAGCTTCTTCATAGCTAAGGAAACAGTTATAGAAGGAAGAATCAGTCTACAGAATAGAGGGAAAATGGTAAATTGTATATCTACCATGAGAATAATATCTACAATCAATAAGCAACTAAAAAAAACCTCAAACTCCAAACAACCCTATCAATAAATGAGCTAATGAATTGAATAGATAGCTCTCAAAAGAAGAAACACTAAGTTTCAATAAATACTTGAAAAAATTCAATGTACTTAGCCACAAGGAAAGTATATATTAAAGATGCTTGGAGACTGTATCACCGCAGTCAAAATGGATATCATTAGGAAACAATAAAAAACAAATGTTCACAAGGACTCAGGGAAAATGGAATCATTATATATCACTGGTAGGGATGGAGCTGCCTAATCATTTTATATATATCAGTATGCAGGTTCCCCTAAAGTACTAAAAATAGAACTACCTAGCTATACCATACCTGGATATATATCACAAATACTCTAAGTCAGCTGAGATACTTGCAGATCATGTATATTACTGAGCCATTCACAATATCTAAGAAATGGAATGAGCCAAGAGATTCATCAACAGATGAATGAAGAAAGACAGTATATTAGTATACATAATGCAATTATTTTCAGTTGTAAAGAAAATTGAAATCATGACATTTGTGGGAAAATGTATGGAAATAGATCAGTGTGTTAAACACACTAAATCAGACTCAGGAATCCAAATATCATATGTAGAATTTTAGACTTAAATTTATATATGTATATAGATATACACTTGTGTTTGTGGGTATGTACATATGGACTATGAAAGTAGGAAATGGAAAATAAGAGAGGAAGAAGCAAACTTAAGGAAGTAACCAGGAGAAACAGAGAAATGGAATTCATGTGATATCAAAGCAGAATTGGAGTGGTATTTTGAAAGAATAGGAGAGACCATCAAGAGGAGGTTAGGGAAGATTGGGGAGGGCATGGGAGAGGGTATGAATGAGAACAAACTTTAGTGATGTATCTATCTGAAAATGATTGATGTAATGAAACCCTTCCCTTTGTATGCTAACTTTAAAAACTAAAAATAAATAAATATATCATTATAACATTTGGTGTTTACAAATTGGAAAATGAAAACATATTTAATATGTGTATATTTCATCTTTTTCAACAACACATTTCTTGTTAGATATTTTATTGAAATATTTTCTATTGGGCCCGCAAGATGGCTCATAATGTAAAAAGTTGGCAAAATGAATTCAATCAACAGAATTCATGGAGGAGGCAGAGAAATGACTCCCAAAAGTTGTCCTCTGACTTCCACATGTGCACTGTGGTACCTGTGTGTCCCCCACTAAGAAAAATTTTAAATTAAGGAAAAAAATAAATATTTCATTTTATGTTCCTTAATCAGTTGGGAATTGCACTGCCACACTGTTGGTGTCATCTACAATGTTCTAGGGGGTAGCAGCCACCCACACAGTAGCCTACAAGTCCATAAGATCTTTTTAATAGTTCCTGAAAGTTCTTTGACTAAAGATCAGTGCTGAAGCAATTGGGTAATGCTAGCTAGCTTATGAAAAGTGATATTTATACTTTTTAATGCCTTTTCTCTTTCTATGTCTTGGGGGTTCCTTTGGGGTTTGATGGTCAGGATAAACACAAAAATTATAACTTCAATCTGTGCCTCTCCCTTCTGAGTGATTCACTTTCTCTGTAATCCTCAGACTCGTCCAATCATCTATTGCCTTGGAAATGTTATCATACACCTTTTTTTGTAGACTTCAGGGAACCAATGTTGGAAGCTAAGGAAGATGCAGTTTTGACTTTGCTTCCAGCTTGCCTGAAGCTCATCTTAAATTCATTGGTGTTAAACTTGAATGGCATGGTAGAAGCATCTTGTGTCAGATCAACCTAGATTCAGGATTACCAAAGAAATTTGTACTTTAGCCTCCACAGTTACTTAAGTATATAAATCATATAACAACTGCATTTGGAATTCTTTATGGTGATTTCTTTAGAAATGTGTGTCTTTCATTTTTCTAGTATGTCCTAGTATTCCAAGGTTAGACTGCTGCATTAATTGTATGTATTTAATAACCTGAATAGTGTTTAGGATGAGATAAATATGCCTGTTTAGCAAACATCAGTATATTATTCCATATGACCTTTGACTTCCCTAGCCATCTGGTTTAGACAAGGTTTAATGCTGTGAGATGGTCGGTATGTCAAATGTGTTGCTCTAATTGGTAAATAAATAAAACACTGATTGGCCAGTGGCCAGGCAGGAAGTATAGGTGGGACTAACAGAGAGGAGAATTGAGAGAACAGGAAGGTGGAGGGAGACACTGCCAGCTGCTGCCATGACAAGCAGCATGTGAAGATGCCGGTAAGCCACGAGCCACGTGGCAAGGTATAGATTTATAGAAATGGATTAATTTAAGATGTAAGAACTAGATAGCTAGAAGCCTGAGCCATTAGACCAAACAGTTTAAATAATATAAGCGTCTGTGTGTTTATTTTATAAGTGAGCTGTCGGGACTGCCAGGGCTTGGTGGGGCCCGGAGAGAAAACTCTCCAGCTACAGTTTATAGTACCAGGTTTGTATTCCCTCTCATGTAGTAGGCCTAAGATCTAATCAGGAAGTGGTTGGTTACCTACAGAACAGTCACACCACTATTGTACCAATGATCATAACTTGTATAGCAAGTTAGTATTGTAGCACTGAGAGTTTACTGCTTATGGTGTTTCTCTCCCAACAGCTTACATAGCATTTTCAAGCATTAAATATTATCTTCAACTGAGCTGAGCAATTAAACTGTACTGTAGCCTGTATGCCAAGTATGTTTTCAGCAGCCTGGAACAATAACAAAAAGTTTAAATTGTTTTGGGAATTTTAGGGGGCTCAAGTGTCAAAAACTCATGAGGATGTATCTCGTACCTGGCCCCGGGAATTTGGTTCAATAACTTATGATTTCTGTGAGTGACATCATCTACCCACACAGAGTACTACCATTTAAATACCTTTGTTTTCTTTATTGTTAGCTTATAAATCAATATGTTCTTACATAGCTTAAGTTTTACTATTCTCTCTTCAGCTCTCACCCATGTTTTACTATTTCATTGGTACTTATAAAAGTAATTGATCTTTGTGAACATGTACAGTTTGAGTAATAAGGCAGTAATTATTCTGATAATGTTTTTGTAAACAAATGTATTTGAAATTCTAATTACTTCCCATATATTACAGTCCAAAGGTAGTGACATGGCTCTTCAGAGAGCCATGATTTCCACTACATTATCTTCTCTTGACAATTAGAGAGTATGTATGATCTTGAAGTTCTCTCATCTTTGGGGTGTTGCTATCTGGCACATAAACACATGTCAGTATATATGCAAGAGTATACCTGGGATCAAAATTAAGCCTGAGCAGTGATAACCAATGAAGTAAAAAGAGATGTCTGAATCTCATGGTTACTATGGTGTTGAAGAGCTGAGTGATGCAATAAAGAAAACTATGGACTCTAGTGACAGACTACCTAAGGTTTTATCCTAATTAAGCCATTTACTGCCTGTAAAAGCATGGAAAATCATTCAATTTTTTATTGGTCTGCTTTTCTGTTTGTTTGGAAACAAATTCTCCCTAAATATCCTAGGATAGCCTCTAAGTTATAAGCCTCCTTTCTCAGTCTCCCAAGTGCTAGGATTATAAGCATGTCCCATCACATCCACTAAGTCATTTAATTTCCATAAGCCTGTTTCATTAGATATAAAGTAGGGTGATTAGTCGTATCTGCCACACAGAATTATAATGGAAAGTTACAAGAGATATTATCTATAGTCAATAGTCATGGAAGAAAATTTCTCAAATCCCAGTACAGGAGGGATTTAGAAGTCCAATCAGTCTAGACAAGAAAATAGTGTTCCCGTGTCATATTATGGTTAAAACAAAATATATATAATATGGAAAGAACACTGAAAGCCACAAAGAGAAGCATCAAGTGACATATAAAGATCAACATATCCATAAAATCTCAAGAAATTACAAAAATTGTAGTAGATATGCAAATAAGATTTAAGAAATTACCACACTTAAAAAAAATGACAGCAACAACTTTGAATGTTAGTGGCCCAAGTTTTCCAACTAAAAAATGCAATAGAGAATTTAACTAAAAATCAGGTCCCATCTATTTGCTGCCTATGAGAAATGAACTCCAATGGCCAACGCAGACACAGCTTTAGTGGTAGAAGATGAGGAAGGCATTTTGAATAGATAGAAGTAGAAAACAAGCAGGTGAAGCCATACTGATATCTGGCAAAGCAAACATCAAACGAAAATTGGAAGGTATAAAGGGGTTCACTTCAAACAGATTAAGGGGCAATAATGACATGATGATACAATTCCAGATATATACCAAATTTTATAAGACAAACACTTCTGCATGTAAAGACATATATTGATCACAAACCAGTATTAATAAGTAATCTCACTACTATTGGTGAAATTATTAAGGCAACTCCACGTAGATAAAAGGGAGGTTTATTTTGTGGGGTAACTTACAAGTGAAGGGATAGGTAACAGGGTCTGGGAAAGGTGTAGCAAAGTCTGGCGGTGTTCTCTGGAGAACTCTGCTAGGTCTACCTCCAGCGTCCAGGGTCCAGGAACCAAGAGAGCCGACACATCCCGATCTTGGGTCTTCAGGGTCCTCTGTCAGCCCCGCCTAGGAATGGCTACCCACTACACACTACCCCTATCACCTCAATAAACAGGCTATCCAGAAAAGAAAATCAATAATCATTAAAGTTAAATCACAATTACAGATCAAATAGACTTCGCAGACATCAAGAGTATATTCCATTCAAGTATTGCTGAATATGTGTTCTTTTGGGCAGACTATGGAACTGTTTCTAAAAAAGATCGTATTTTAGAATATAAAATGAGAATGAGAGACTTTAAAGGCCAGTAGTGAGAGGAGTGGGTGGAGAAATCAATCAAAACTAAGTTTGTATGAAAATAAAATGAGGAAATCTCAGACTTTGAATGTTAATTAAAGAAAAACAAATTAATTACCTGAAATTTGTAGTGGAAATCAACAACCAAAAATATTTTTAAAAATATACAAATCCAAGGATACTGAAGATCACACTACTGATTAATAGATGAGCCTTTGAATAAATTAGAAAAGGAATTTCAGCTGGGCGGTCATGGCACATGCCTTTAATTCCAGCACTCAGGAGACAGAGCCAGGTGGATCTCTGTGAGTTCGAGGCCAGCCTGATCTACAGAGCGAGATCCAGGAGAGGCACCAAAATTACACAGAGAAACCCTGTCTCAAAAAAACAAAACCAAAACCAAACAAAAAAAAAAGAGAGAGAGAAGAGGAATATCTTAATTTTTCAAAGGAAAATATTTGAGTAAATTAAAAATCTAAAATAAATGGATAAATTTCTAGACACATATTACCTACCAAATTTAAACCAACAGGACCCAAAGAACTTAAATAAATCTATAAGCAGTAAGACTGAAGCAGTAATAAAAATTCTCCCAACTAAAAAAAGCCCAGACACAGATGGATTCACTGCTGAATTCTCCCAGACTTGTAAAGAATATCTCACAGCAATGTTCCTGAAACTACTTCATAAAGTAGAGAGGAAAACAATGCTAACAGATATACTTTACAAAGTCAAAGTTTTCCTGATACCCAAAGCAGACAAGGGCAAAATTCAAATGAAAATTGTAAGCCAATTGCCTTGATAAACAGATGCAAAGCTTCTCAATGAAATACTTTTAATTCAAACTAAACATGCACACACACACACACACACACACACACATACACACACACACACACACACATACACACACCACTTTGTAGCACGAATCTTAAAGGGTCTTATTAATAAAAACAAACCAAGGGCCTGGTATTGGGTTAAAGCTGAAAGATCAGAGAAGCAGAACAAGCCACAGCTAACCTCACCTGGGCAATTCCTCAGCTGATCCTGTTTCCTCAGACTGGAAGCCTCTCAGTCCTCATCCAGAATGAATCTCAGCTGAACTGCTGCTCAAAAGCCTAAAAGCTTAACAGACTCTAGTTCCTTGTCCTCATGCCTTATATACCTTTCTGCCATCACTTCCTGGGGTTAAAGGCGTGAGTCACCATTCCTGGCTGTTTCCAGTGTGGCTTGAACTCACAGAGATCTGGATGGATCTCTGCCTCCCAAGTGATAGGATTAAAGGCGTGTGTGCCACCATTTTCTGGCCTCTGTATCTAGTGGCTGTTCTGTTCTCTGACCCCAGATAAGTTTATTAGGGTGCACAATATTTTGGGGAACACAATACCACCACAACACTTCTAAAGAAAAAAATCATTTCCATGGGGAGTAGTTGTGCACATGTGCAATCTGTGCACTTGTGCAGCTAAAGCAGGAGGCTCCCTGCTGAATCCATGCCACCCTGAGATGAATCTGAGCTACATATAAGGTGAGACCTTTGTTCAAAAGTCAAAACAAACAAAAACAAATCAGATAACCAATGCAAAACAAACAGCAAAAGTAAACCAGAAAAAAAAATTCACTATGATCAGGGTTGCTTCACTTGACGGGTAAAAAGATTATATGACTTACACACCCAATAAATACAATGTGTCACAAATGTACACAGAGGGAGAGAAATCACATGTGATTAGTTGATATGATGCAGAAAAAACTTTGTTCAAAGTTAAATAGCCCTTCATGATAAAGGCCCTGATAAAATTAGTAGTAGAAGGAATGTACCTCTACATTATAAAGGATACATATGACAAATCTATAGGCAACATTATGCTAAATGAGGAAAATCTTAAAGCATTTCTACCCAAATCAGGAATGAGATGAGAGCATCAACTCTCTTAACTCTTATTCAATATAATGTATGAAATCTTAGTTTGGATCACTAAGAATAGAGAGAAAAAAGAAGATAAATAGGAAGGGAAGAAGTCAAATTATCTCCAATTACAGATGAAATGATCTTATAAATAAGAGACTCTTAATTCTCCACCAGAGTACTCTTAGAACTAATAAAATGTTTCCAGAAAAGTATCAGCACACAAAAATAATACAAAATGCAGTAGCTTTCCTATATATCAGTAATGAGCATGCAGAGAAAGATTAAGAAAACAATACCACTCATAACCACTTCAAATTATACCTGGGGACAAACCTGTTTAGGAGGTGAAAGACCTCTACTATTACTGTTTTTTCAAACAATAAGGATTTTTATTCGTTTTTTCTTTAGGTCATATCCATTAGACAAAGTAATGGGGTTTACTGTGACATTTCCATACAAGCATGCAACGTGTATTGATTATATCGACCCCTGCCACTATCCATTTCCACCTACCTTTGTCATCTTTCTCTTCTTTAAAAATTTTTCTTCTATTTTCATAACATTTTTCTATTTTTCTACCCCCTGGGTGTGAGCTAACCACCCTCTGATCCAACCAAACAACAATAAGAACAAACTGAAGAATGAAGTAAAAGATGCAAAGAGCTCCCAGGATAATGGGTTGGTGGAATGAATATAGTAAAAATGAGTATAATACCAAAAGCAATCTACAAATTCAATCCAATCCCCTCAAAACCCTTAAGGCCATTCTTTACAGAAACAGAGAAGGAAAATCATCCAGTTCTTAAATTCTACCAAATCATGAAATATTTAGGCTAGCCAAAGTAATCCCGAGGGATGGAGAACACTGCTCAATGAATCATCATTTCTGATTTCAAGTTGTGTTGCTGAGCCATATGAATTAAACTTGACACTGGAATAAAAACAGAGATGTATATTAATGGAAAAATAGAGGACTCAGAAAATGAACCCACACAGCTACAGTACAAGGCTTCTGTTGAGAACAACTCAAATTTATATTGTGGAGAGATGGCTCAGCAGTTAAGAATATCTACTGCTATTACAAAGGAATAGAATTTGTACCCAAGAACCATATGGTGGCTCCTATCTTTAACTTTAGTTCCAGTGGATCTGATGCCCTCTTCTGGCCTCTGTAGGCACCCAGCATCCACATAGTACACATACATACATCCATGCAGGCCAAACACTCGCAAACATAAAAATAAATCTTTCTAAATAGCCCATTGTCTTTTTAAAAGGAGTTCCTCTGTAGCTGGAGTTTTCTCCAGTCCCACCTGGGCCCGCAGCAGCTCAGACTCAAATAAATACACAGAGGCTTTTATTACTTATAAACTGTATGGCCTAATGGCTCAGGCTTCTTGTTAGCTAGATCTTACATCTTAAATTAACCCATTTCTATAAATCTATACCTTACCACATGGCTTGTGGCTTACCGGTATCTTTACATCTTGCTTCTCATGGCGGTGGCTGGCAGCATCTCCTGACTCAGCCTTCCTCTTCCCAGCATTCTCCTCTCTGCTTATCCCACCTATACTGTACTTCCTGCCTGGCTACTGGCCAATCAGCATTTTATTTATCACAGCATACAGAAAGACATCCCCAGCGTTTCTCTAGCAAATGACTCAGGAAAACTGGATGTCAATGTTTAAATGATTGAGGCTATATTGTACCTCTTATCCTGCAACCCCAATCAAATATGAGACCTGAAACTGCTAGCAGAAAGCATAGGCAAAATATTTCAAGATGTAGGTAAAGGAAGGGACTTCTGAAGAATGGTTCCAATCATAAAAAAAAAAAACCTAAGAAGTGATAAATAGGGTTCCATGTAATTAACACATTTCTAAGCAGCAAAAGATAGAAGGGAACAATTCAGTAAAGAAACAGCTTACAGAATAAGAGAAAATATTTGCCAGCTATACAACTGACAGTAATCAATATCTAGAGTGTACAGAGAACTTAAAAAATGCTAAATAACCAAGGAATCTAATTGACAAATCATCTAGTGAAATTAATAGACAGTTTTCAAAAGATGAAATGCACATGGCCAATAAGCAAGCTAAAAAATGTTCAACATGTATAGCTAAAAGGGAAGTTTAAAATAAAATTACATTGAAATCCTACCTCACCCAAGTCAGAACAGCTCTCACTAAGGGAAAAAATAGCAACAAATTTTATACATTGAATTGCTCTAGAGATCAATAATACTATGCCCAATTGTTTACTAATTTTTCTACACCTTCTTGTGTTTCATTTTCCTTGCTTTGAGTTCAAGTCCAAGAAGACCTTTTTATTCTGCAACACCTAACATTCTATTGATACCATCTAGTGTATGTCTGTCGCTCACATTGCAATTGTTTTCTCTGAAAGATATTTGATTAGATTGGAATGTGTATTTTGGTTTCTACATCACTTTTGCATGCATGAAATTTATTTAAAGTAACTAATTTCACATTCTTGTCACTAATACTAGTGTTGGGGTCAATTTTGAGTTTCAGTTTATTACCTGTTCTCCTCATTGTTCATTGCATCCCATTATTGCATGATATTATTTCATTAGGCTTTAGACTCTATGGATTTTACTTTGTTGTATCCTGGACATTTTCTGTTTCTATAAATACTTCAAAGCTATAATCTGAGATGCATTTGTGTTAACTGAGGGTAATATGGCCCTTGCTTTGAAGATTTGTTAGGCAAAACCAAAGATTAATTTAGTCTAAGGGTGATTGTTCTCCAATATCATGTAATAAAAAAATTAAGAATCCCATATATTAAATATGATGTTCATCCTGTGATAGTGACACTTATTATTCCCTCTAATCATTTCATGTGGCACTTTTCTTGAGCTTAAATTTTATCAGATGCATGCTCTGATCATGAATATAATGAATAATATTGGGGAGGAGTACATACTATAGGTCTTTGACAATCTCTCTGTGCCGTTCTCTCTTCTCTGATAATATATTGGACAAATTCAAGCTACCGTGGCTCTCTATGTCTAGCTTCTGGGCTTAGGTTTGATGTTAAGCTCTGACAAGGAGGTTTTGCATTCCCCGTGTCATACTGTGTAGACGCCTATGAGCCAGCCATCTGGAGCATCCCTAGGACTAATTCTTCATGTTGCCTATCTCTCTGTCAGTCTCATTTGTCAACAGGTGTCAAGTACCTTTAAAAAACAGCTTTGTGATATTGTCCTGTTTATCTCCTTGTTTCTGGCAGGTAGGTCAGTCTGGCCCCTTTATCTTAGTCATAGGTTAAAATTTTGTTTCATATATTCAAGATGATTCAAACTTATAGTTCTGATTTACTTGTCAAAATGATTTTTCTGAATTTTAGTTGTAGAACATTATACTTCTCACATCCTAATAATAACATAATTTTTATAGGAAAAAAAAAAACAAGCTTTTAGCAGCAACTTAAACCTAACAACTCCAAAGTTGTTCTAGATATTTTGTAAAATGGTGATGAATTTCCTGGCTATTTAGCAGTTGGCAATATGAAGAAAATGGATTCCAGTTGACATTTTTTAAAGCCTGTTAAGGCCAGATTATCCTAAGAACCATAGAAGAAAAAAATAGACTCACTAGCTCTCCTAAGATCCATAGAACAATGGTTTCATTTCTAACCATAGTAGTGACTAACTTGATATTTTCTACTGCATCATTTCATTTGAGAGTTATGAACAATACAGACAAGGCTGCTGTTTAAGTGTGAATCACACTCTGCAAAGCTGGAAATGGATTACAAGAATTCTGCAGTTTTGAAGTTTAAACCATAATTTGCATTTTTAATGAAAATTTACATCATATAACATTACATCTTTGCCTAGTGCCTACATAGCACTGTGAGTCTGGTAATTTGGAATAACACTCTGAAAAATGTGGCTATGCATATGGCTGGCTGTATACATGTACACAATTATAAAATAAGCATTGCCGTTTCTAGCTAAGATTGTTGTAAAGCTACAGTTTGTCCATGTCTGCAGAGCTGAAACGTTTCACTTCTGCAGTTGCCTGGTGTTTCCAGCCTCTGAAAGGGATAGCTCTTGTTCACTTAAGAATGGGGATGACTTGGCTTCTGAATTCAAGGGCAGCCATAGGAGTCTCTGTTTTATACTGACTTTTCACAAAATTTGCATTTTTTTCAGATGAAGAGAATGTATTGAGATCCTTGAGTTTCTCTACATGAGGGGAATGGTTATTTATTCATCATATACAAGGAAAAAAATCCAGTACTTTACTTTGCTACCTGCCTCTGGATTGCAGAGCCAAGTAATAACCACTATCAGTAGGACTTTTATCATTTTAGTGATGAACAACACAATATTCTGAGTTTCAAAAATGCTATAAAGCTAGGTCTTTGAGACCAAACCACGGTTGAATTGTGAAAACTATTTTTCAAAAATATCAATCTGACTCAATTTTAGTGAATTTATGATTTATTTTTGTCATTATATACACACTAACTCATCCATTTTATTTTAAGGAGAAATAAAACTAAAGTGCTCAATGAGTTTTCTTGAATTTGCCATCACAACCAGCATTCTGAACAAGATGCCGGCTGCTTCCTCCAGACTTGGTGATATGATCAGTCACATTATCTTGGCTTAGATCTCTCTAATGCTTTCTTAGAGTAATTCCTTCTCAATATGTAATCTGTACCATTGTAGATGAGGTCCCATTTGAAGCAGACATTTACAACAACTAAAGGCAAGCAAATAATACTTTGAGGAACTTCAGGAAAAGCACCAATGCATCATTGTAAATAAATCTATTTCACAAATCAGTTTCAATAGGCTATTGTCTCTACACTGTCAAACAGCATGGTTGTTTAAACATTGTAATGATGTATCAATTTTAGTGATACTTTTCAAAATTAGTATAGGGCTATCTTACATCTTTTATTTCTATAAAATACACCCATGAACATTCAGAGTGGAAAACAAATTCAATCCATTTCTCAAGGACATAAGGTAAGGCTTTGATATTCAAACTTAGTGAAAAGTTTTATGATTAAAACTATAAATTTTCCTTGAAAGTCTAAAATGACATAATTTTTATTCTTCATTTCTGTATGCTCAAATTCCCAAGCCTAAAATGCAGCAAAGAGCTCGTTCTAACCTATCTTCCCACCAATGTCTCCTGGTATTGGGTAACATAATTTCTCTAATCCAGTGTGACACTTTTTCTATGTGCTACTGTCCCTGCCTTTGTCCATCCTCATTTCTTCTCTCATAAATATCCTATATCCTTCAAGGTGCAACACAGCCTCCCTTTCTCCATAAATGTTCCAATAATCTTTTTAGACCTCCAGTACTCCAGTATTCTAAATATACTCTGTAGATATGAAAATCAACATCTCTGTTGAACTTAGAAATACGAAATCCTTATCTCTCCTCAGCGCTACTGATGGAAATCTGCATTTTTACTGGATTTCCAGGCTTTGGCATGGAAATTAGATTGAAGATTTTTCTTCATCTCATAATGATTTCTTGCTTATTTCAGATTTAAAAAGTAGTTATGAATTATCCAGATAGCCCCAAACCAACAGTTACCTATTATTTTTTTAATTTATGATTGTATGAAATCAAAGCATAAGTAGAACTGTTAGATATTCATTTAAATTCTGGTGTTTGATTCTTTCTTGGGATAGTAGTATGCCAATCATGGTGAGAAACACATGATACTCTATATTATAATGTAATGCTGAACTATGAGTTTCTGAAGGCCATATTATTGGATATAGGTTTTCAGTTTGCCATATATTTAAGTTAAGAGCTATGTCCTTGCAAGCATAACTCCACTATAAGTCAAGAAGCATCTTGTAGGAACTAGGCAATATGACAGTTAACTCATTTTTCACAGACATATCTGTCACTTTACCTAGAAGAACACTTCTGAAATCAGCTACAGTCTCCTACTCTTTCATTTCTCATTCTATGTGCTGATTCAGTGTTCTCACTTTTACAAAAGTCTACTACAAGATGCTCTTTTTCCTTCAGAATAGATGAATGTAAATGCCCCAGCTGAGCTCGGTCCCTAACACATGGTGTGTAGTAAAGAGTTATTGAATGAATATATTACTGAAGTTAATATTTGACAAGATGAACTTCAGTTTCAATTTGGATTCAGTGGCTCTTCTTCCCACTCATGTTCCCTGGAGAACAGCCCACAATGAGAACATTAACACAGTTATCAGCCCGTATGGCATCTGGAAACATTTACTTGAATTCAAGTAGGTTACTACAACATTACTGATAATTTTCTTAAAATAACTTTGCATCATCAGATTCACTGAGCTTAGAAGCCACCTCTCACCATTCTCTATAGGTCAGTATGTTGACATTTGTTTAGCTGCTAATTTTTTTTTTTTTTTTTGGTTTTTCGAGACAGGGTTTCTCTGTGTAGCTTTGCGCCTTTCCTGGAACTCACTTGGTAGTCCAGGCTGGCCTCGAACTCACAGAGATCCGCCTGGCTCTGCCTCCCGAGTGCTGGGATTAAAGGCGTGCGCCACCACCGCCCGGCTTAGCTGCTAATTTAATAGATCAGTGATACAGTGATTGGTCAGTTAAAAACAGATGTTTGGATTGGTTGTAGTTTTCTGTAGTGGTCTCTATCTCTTGCAAACAGAAGTTTTCATGGTGAGTGAAAAAAAATACTACCCATATTTATGGGAATAAGGATAAATGTTTATAGATAAAATGCAGAATTGTGGAGCCCAATCACAGTGGATACATTTAGAAAATAATCTAGCACCTAAGACTCAGGGAACACTGTGGAAGAGGGGGCAGAAATATTTAAAGAGACAGAGGATCAGGGCATTTTCTGTAAAACTGTGTCTTCTAGTAATGTTAGAAGCTACACTCATAAGTCCCATGGACATGACTGCTCATAAAGGTGAGTTGAACAAGGATGACATCAAAGGACATGCCAAAGTGGATAGGGAAAAGGCCAGGAGGCCTCAACCCTACACAAACAACTATAGGTGACCAGGAAAAGCTAGGATCAGAAGTGGTCTTCTCCAAGGAAGAGCACCCCAATCAATTGCCTAAAACATTCCTATGTGTACAATAAAAATTATCAAAGAAAGAGGCCACAGATATGAAGCAGGGTGTGTGGGGGGGGAACACAGGTTTTTAAGGAAGGAAAAATAAATGTATTGATAAAATAATATAAAATTTATATTATAATCTAAAAATAAGAAGCTTTGTCATTAAACCAACCAGGTTTTCCTTCTGGATACACCACTTCTTACCTATGTGACTCTTGGTATATTACATTACCCCCCTCTACCTTAGTTCCTGTGTCTAAATGATAGAGATGGTATTCTTCATAGCATTAATGTGAAGATTAACTTAATTAACAAATGCAAAGTGCTTATCAGAGTGAATAAACAATGCCCACGTTATTAAAAAATATGTGGCCTGGAAATCTGCACTCCTGAAATACTATTTTAGAATTCTAATCACTTATAGATGGACATTAATTGCATGGAGGTATTTTAAATGGCTCTCTGTTCTGTTCTTTTTTTCTGACCAAATTTATCATATGTTTGCATCTGGAGATGGCACCCTGGAATATAGAACTCTGATACCTGCTGTAAGGATATATACTTCTATTAATGCTTCTGTTGTCTAGTCCCTAGGTAAGGCACAATATTAAAACTGAGTACTGACTCATCCCAAAAAGATGGAAGACTCTCTTCAGGCCCAGGTACAACTGACTCAGTCGATTTAAATGACTTTACAATAAAGGGTTGAGTAAGCAGATGGGAATTTGGTGATGTCCAGAATGCTTAAGATCTTGATCGTTGTCAGGACACTAACTGAAGCAAATGGCAAAGCTGACATCCCTTTTAAATGCTGTAATACCTAGATAACTACATTGTAGTAAATAATGAGACTTTGTAATTAGATACACTATAAATGGGGCATTACTGAGAAGTAAACACATGTGTTACAGCTTGTCACATTTAATATGCTCTAAAACCCTATTGAAGATCTAAAAATAATCATTGTGTCTTTGTCCACTATCATATGACTTTTATCATGTGTTGATTATGTAACAATTATGCTACCTAAAATGGTGAAATAGTTACATACTCAGCTAATCAAACAGTACAATTGATTCTATATCATACTGTATTCAAAGCTGTAAACAAACACGGGGGTTCTCACCCTTCAGTGGCAGCCTTGGGGTTTTGCAAGCTTAGGGTGAGTTTAATTAAAGTCAAGGGAGAAAACCAATTAAGCACTGAGAAGCACTGGCGTCCCTCTTGCACTCTAAAGACAAAAATACCATTTAGAATAAGATGATGCTGTAATCTCAGTATAAATGCCATTGTCTACTTCAGCAGTTCTGGTGGCCCAGGTGTTCTGAGCACTTGAAAAGCATCTAGCTTATAAGCTTTCAATTCATAACTACATTGAATAATTTCCATCTGCTTTAAATCTCCTTTGATAATAAGTGCTTAGAAAGGAGATTGCATAAATATAAAGAGTGACTGTGCTTGAAGAGCTGGAATACACCTATTAAAGAGCATGTCTTCAAATAGTATTTAGATTCAAATCCTATTTTAAAAGACTTGGAAAGTACAGGGTTAACATTTCCCATCACCATTCTGTATAGCAGTGATATAAGTAAATAGATAAAGGGATAGGGCTTCATGAAATGAAGAAGTTCATGTCATATTTATATTTTAGTGACTTTTGATGCAGTGTCATTATGGTTTCTCATCACTATTGTGCAGTACCACCCACTGTGAAAATGGTAGAGTGCAACAATGTGCTGCTGTATAGCCTGTCAGTCAATCAAAGAACCATAAAACGATGTGACTGCAAGCATTTTCTTTTTCCAAATGCAGTCCTGGAAGCTGTTGGAGATGGGAGGGACAAAGCATTTGAAGACAAACAAAAATTGGAAGCTGATTAAACGTGATTTGCTGCTATTTATGTTTTCCTCTCCTCATTTTCTTGCAAGCATTAATTGCAATGTAGAAGGCAAATATGAAGAATACATTATAGGAAGTTGGGGTTACTGTTCTAATTGGTAAGAAAGAAATCAACTATCTGTAAAATGTAGCACAACACTGTAGAATTCTTTGCAGTTGATATGCCCCCACCTCTGATGGAGCCTTCAAGTTACCGAGGTCAGTTGATCTTACCCATGAAAGATCTTGTGAAGGTTGCTTTACCAGCATATGGTAGACCTTTATATAGACTGCTAAGGAAAAAAAGATGTAAAAACATCTTATAACTAAGCACCATTACTTGGATGACTTTTTACATTCTTAAATTAATATGATCAATGTTAGCAATGGAATAATGTTCTATGGTCACTGTTTAGTATTAGTGGTAGCTGTCCATGTTTAGAAAATGCTATCCCATCCCACCCAAGGATTTAATCAATCTTGTAATATTGTAGTAAACCTTGAAACGATTTTTGCTAGTGATTAAATACCACAGCTCAAATATCCATTCAAGACTAGCTGATAACACATTTGTAGTTTCTATAAACAAGAAACAATTCTCAATAATTCCTGGGTTATGAAAATTCATATAGAGGAAACCACAGTACAGATAGCTCTTAATCTATATCTAAACTGATGTGTGAACCTGTCAAATTCTTCAAGTCCTTGAGCCTAACTTTTCTATCTGTGTAGACAGGAAACATGCTCTAAAAATATGTAATCTCAAATTCAGTTTTAAATACTCAGAAATTCTCTTAATCAAAGTCTGCTTATATAAGGCTGCAACTAGAATTTTAACAAAATGCCTGAAAAGTGACCATCAGATATTCACACAGGAGCCAAGAATGGAACAATTAAAATTAGTTCTATCCCCTTTATATGGCAGTGGGAAAAATAACTTGCACCTTTGCCATTATGCTATTATTTGTTTGTAAACATGATGCATCTTGATAGTTAGCTCAGTGACTCAGGAAGCACTGCCTGTCTGGCTTTCCACAAGTGCCTCCCACCCACACCCAATGTGTCACTAAGTCTCAGTAATACTCCAGTTCCTTTGACTACTCTGCTGTTGCCTTTCCCACCCACATACCTCAAAGACTGAAAATTGAGCTAAATTCTTAATTACCAGCAGAAAATGGCACATGTATATGAATAAGCTTGTTTTTAAATGCTAATTCTAAACCTAAGTAATATACGTTCAATTTAAAGTCAAGAGATAGAATAACAGTAGGCTGGAATCATTAAAAAAAAAAACCCAAGCAAACAAACCAAAAAAAAAAAAAAAAAAAAAAACCACCACCACCACCACCACCAACAACAGTGTACTAGACAAGAATAGTGACTATAATAACCTGACACTGGCCCAGCCCCCGGCAAGTTGTAGATCTTAGAACATTGCCAATATATAATGTTTGCATATGGCTTCCATGAACAGCAAGAGAGTTAAAAAGAAATGTAGAACACAAATTCTATCATGCTTCCCGACAATGCATAAAAATCTTACAGCATATCATAAATCACTACAATTCACAACTTAACATAATATAAATCTATACCACCAGAATTCATTTGATTTTAATAATTTCCCTACACAAATAAATGCAAGCAGGAAAACAAATATAGTCAAATGGTTGGGAGAGAGACTTGCAGCTTTCAAGCACAGGATGGCAGAAATTACAAACATCCTTTGCTCAGAGGTCTGTGAAACCCATAGTGTCATTTCAAGTCCTGTGGTTTAGTATGCTTACTCCTAGCTTGACTTTCTCAGAGGCCCAATGTAGGACCACAACACATCACTTAGAGCTTTAATTCTTGAGTTTCCAGAGCCATTTGGCTTATCTTTACTGAAAAGGAAATGACTATGTGTCATCATTTAAGATGTATTATTTGCTACTGACCTTTTATTTAAATCTTTTGAATAGAAAAGCCCGGAAAGCAGGAAAAGGAGTTAGCATCTACAGAAAATATCTGCAAAGTGAGATTGAAAATAAAACACATGAATCTGCTAAGCAATTGAATGAATTATCTTTAGTATTTAATGCAAAATAACCATGTATAAGAAAGAAGACAGGACTCAGCAAAACACATGGATTTACCTGGCCTATCCCAGATTCAAATGATACCATATTCAGGAGCTTCCTTGCACCTTGCATTTTTTTGTATGTGGGGGGTGGATAGGGGGTTCAAAATATTTTATTATGCCAGGCATGGTAGCACATACCTTTTCTTTCTTACTAGTTCTTTCATTCTTATTTTCTCCCTTCCTTTTTTTGGTAAATAATATTTAATTTTTGTTAGCATGTATCAATTGCACAAAGCAATGGGATTCATTATTACATTTTATACATGTGTGCATTATAGTACTCTAGAGGTGCAGAACTAATAGAATGAATGTATATTACCAAGGCAATTTATTAGATTGGCTTACATGATATGAGCTGAGCAGTCCAACCATGTCTGTCAGAAGCTGCTCAGTCCATAGGGCTGTATGCTCAGCAGTTCCAATCTGTACTGAAGATTTGAGGATTCCCAGAGAGCCACTAGCCCTCAGTCCACCCTAAAATGCTTAATCTGGGTTCTGAAGCAGCAAAGGCTGGCAGCAGTGGCAGCTACAGTGTGGGCATATATGCCCAGTAAGGGTGAAGGTGGACAATCCAGAAGCACTGCCTTCTCATCAGACAGTTTTGTAGCTTTGTGAGGGGCTTCCCGATTCTGTTCATTCTTCTCTGAAATACCCTCACAGGCATGTCCAAAGCATGTTTCCCAAATGATTCCAGCTTCAATCAACTTAACCAAAAAGATTAATCATCACAACATATAGAAGTCTTTTCTTGGTGTAAGAGAATGGGAAACTATTTTCTGCATTCTAGCTAAAGCAGGGGAAAAGTACGGGAAAACAAACAAAAAAACCCTTTGGCTCAGAAATCCAGTTTCTTCCTCTATAAAACAAGTAAGATAAGTGTTGAGGGTAAGAATAGTACAGTGGGAACAGAGTTACAGTGCTGCTCAAAGATTTAGGAGGTAGCTATGTAAACCTGATTACTATGTTCCATATAATAAACTCCAAAAGAAATACACACATTCAAAATTTTGAGGCCTCTCAAGCTTTAAAAATACTAGGAGTAGGCAGAGAAGAACAAATGCAAGCAAACCCAAGGAAAGTAAAAGTGATGCCTGGGTTCATCAACTGTAAGAGAGAGTTAAATTCTTTTTTTAAATACTGACTTCCTAAACTTTTTATAACAAATTTAATGAAGGGCAACAAAAACTTAGTAAGAAATTGACCCACTGCCACTCAAATTAATTTTTTTGAGAAGCTAGTGGTAGAAACCAGCTTAAAAATCTTTTTAGCCAAAAGTCATTAGTTCAACAAATCAGGTTAGAGTTTCTTTGAGACACATGAAATATATCAGTGAGCAGAATAAGCAATAACACTAGATCCCTGGGGAGAAGACAGTAGAAAATAATATATAAGTTACATAGGATGTTAGAAGATGATAATTATACTAAGAAAAAGAAAATAGAATGCACTATGTGATACAGGGGGTAAGGATATTTGTTCCAAGTATAAACAGGTTGATGTGGTGTCATTCCATTATGATATAACAAATATTGAACTACTCAGTATATAATGAGAATGCATTTCTTTGATTTTACAATTCTAAACGTTCCACTCCATAATAGATTAGTCCTTTTGCTTTGGACATTTGGCTAGAAAGGACATCATGTCAGTGAGTATATGGTAGAGATAAGCATTCATCTCATGGTCCAACATGAAGGTGAAAAACACAAAGAGATAAGATGCTCATTGTTTCTTTTAAAGCATGTTATCCAATGAGTGAACGACCTCCTGCTAGGCCCCACCTTTTAATGTTTCTACCATCTGCATGTAGAGCTATTCCAGGGACTAAGCCTATAATACAAGAATTCTTAGGGAACATTTCAAGACCCAAGCAAACAATGTGAGGCCTAAGTCACCGGAATAATGGAGTTTCTGCCATTTAGAAAAGGCAGTGGGAGGAACAATGAAAAGAAGGCAGCAAGGAACCAGGTGTGTATTTTTAGCACTCATGAGGCAGGGAGCAGAGGACTGACATCGGTCTGAGGCCACCTGATCTACACGGTCTGTTCCAGGCCAGCTAGTACTATGTAGTGAGACACTCTCAAAGAGAGAGTCAAGGAGCTTTGGTTTGTACATATTAGGTTTGGAGATGCCTATTAGAAATACAATATCAAGTAGAGATATGGAATGGTACCAAAATCAGTCCAGAATGCCACAGCAATGATTGATGACAATGTGGCTTTGAAGTTAACGGAGTAGGGATGACAAAATCAATACAACGGAACAGAAGAACTCACATAGGTAGCAAGTGTTGCTAGGAAAGAAGAAAAAGAAAACAAAACTCTAGTATACTCCAACCTGAGGAGCCTGAGAAGAGAAGTGACCTATATACAACACAAATTAGGTGGAAGATGAGCAAGAATGTGATATCCTGGAATTCAAGAGAAGAAATTTACTGTGTCTGATGGATCTGGTTAGGGCTTTCTCAGCCTTTGCATTATGGGCATGTTGGCTTAGAAAATCCTTGTTGGTGTTGAGGGTGTACTGTGCATACACCAGGTTTATCAGCTTCCCCAGAATCTCCTTTGTAGATGTCAATAGGCTCTTACCCTCCCTACAAGTTGTGACAATGAACAATGTTTCCTGACATTGCTAATTGTCACCTTACTAAGGCAAAACTCCCCAGTTTGAAAACAAGTGCATTGAATCAAGTAAATTGAAGACAGAATTGTCCACTGAAATTAATGACAGGGAGGTCACTCATTGATGACATTGAGAAGAGCAATTCCCATGCAGCTGCAGGAAGTAAAAGCTGAAATGGTGTGTATTTAAGAGAATGGGATGAGAGAAATTGGAAAGAGCAGTGTATAAAGAACTCTATAGAGTTGAAAAAGATAGCAAATAAAAGGGCATTAATTAATTGGTAGAGGAGATGAGGACTAAAGAGGCCTTTTTGTTTTGTTTTGCTTTGTTTCAATAAGGGAGAAATAATATCAGGCTTATATGCAAATAGACTGAACCAGAGGAGAGGAAGCAATTAATGATGTAGAAGAGGGAGGATGTCTCAGGGCAATGGAAAATACTTGGAAAATGGTCCCTAAGAGCAGTAAACATGCTTTGGATGGCAATATGGGCTTTTCATTTTTGGTAGTATATAAGACAGCAAACATTGTGTTTACAGATGCTGGTAGAAGGATCATTTTGAGATGATCTCTGAATTTTTTCCAGGTTACTTCATTTCTTACTGGTGAAGAAACAAATTTATCAGCCCTCAGAGGGATGGGTATTGGAGCGTTGAGTGTGAGGAGCCAAAAACAATTTAAAATATTTATCTAAGAGAGTAAAACAATTAAATAAGTTGAGAAGTTTATTATGATTGCCAGGCATCATTAAGTACTTGGAATTTGTGCCCATGAATTTAAAGTGAGCTAGTTAATAATAATGAATATTTTTAGAGGAATTTAGCAGTCAAGGTATGGAAACAAAGCAGGCAAAGAATTATTATGGTAGACTAGTCACCTCAGTTTAAAGTCACCAAATGCAGTTTAGAGATCATGAGCAGAGCAAATTAATTGCCTCACAAATTCTGGAGGTCAGACATGCAGATGAAGCTTTGATGGGGCATGATTTCTAGTGAAAGGTCTCATCCTTGCTGTTGATGGCTGTTGTGTCCTCACATGGCCCTTCCTTTCACTGAGATGCACCCCTTTTTGCTTTTCATACCCCCTCAATCCTATCAAATCATGACATAACTTAAATATTTCCTTAGAAGCTCTTTCTCCAACTACAGCCATATTGGTTTTAGGAATTCATTATGCAAATTTGGGAGGGACACAATTCAGTCAAAACAGTTAACTATGGATGAAATTATATTTTTGTCAAAAAATATGGTGTTAGAGGAGGGCACAGGATATTATTCCCCATTGCTATATAGAAGTCAATGATTATATTGCTCAATGGTGGATGTAAATCAGCTGTGTAGTACTGGGGAGACAGCTCAGAAGTAGCAGAAGACTTGGCATGCATTTTTTTTTCTTACTGCCCATGTCTACCAGCTCATAACAGCCTAGCTCCGAGGGACCTAATGTCTTCTTCTGAACTCTACAAGCATGTCCTCATGTGCCTAGTGTGAATAGATTCTCCTTCACACACATATACAAGATGGAAAATGAAAAAAAATAAATTAAATCTTACTAAAAGCCAGATTAGAAGAAAGGAACACACACACACACACACACACACACACACACACACACACACACACACGCACACACGCACACACGCACACACTGATATTGAAGTCTTTGAAGACTCATTTAAGCGACTGAATTTAAGGTATGTTAGAGTATAAGACAAAAACCACGAGGAAGTTGTATTAGGAAAATAGAACACTGAAACTGAAGCTCTGGGTACATTACTGTTATTGTTAGTAACAAGTTCTGGATTATGATCTTGGAATGAATTCTATAATGTGTCATTCTAAGCATCCATTCTGGAGTATAATATTGATTTTTCTAATGTTTGGAAATTTGGTCTGTTGAAAGTTCAAACAACTCCATTCCTGGTCTTTCCACTCCATTGAAGGCAGCCGCCTTGACTAAGGAAGATTATGTGCTTACCTGGGGTCAAACACAAACCAATGATAAGTCAGTTTATAAGTGTTAGGGCCTTAGCTTCCGAGCTTCCTTTGCAATCAGATAGGGGCTTTGCTACACTCCTGCTCTGTAATCAGTCCTCTTCCTCTGCCCAAATCTGGTTCTTTTGCTCCTTCACAAGTGCTTCAGAGAGCATTACTTAGTAAAATTCCTACATGCAAATTTCCATTTCAGAGTGTGTTTCGAAGAGAAGTGGACTAGGATAGTTGTGGCTAGGCAAGCTTTGAAGTAGTGGACTTAAATGTGGGACTTTGAGAGTTGATTAGATGGCTTCGTGAGTAAGGATGCTTGCTGCCAGATGATGCAAGACTCATGGCCTGATTCTGTCCCTTGTAACCATGTAAAGGCAGATGGAGAGAATTGGCCTCACAAATTTGTCCCATGATGGCCACATGCTTGCCATTGCTTGCAAACTTTCTATACAATGATAAAAAATGAAAACAACTATCTAAATAAAATGGAATATTGGAGCTGGATCACTCAACTACTGGCTGAAAATAAAAAAAAAACTCACCAGTGGTATGTGGAATATGAATAGTTTGTTTTTTAATTTTAAAAATAATTTTATTATTGAAAATGGATTTTTTACACACTATATTTTGATCACAGTTTCCCCTTTCCCAAACTCTTATAAGATCCTCCCCACTTCCCCATCCATCCAAATTCACACCCTCTCATCTTATTAAAAAACAAACATACAGATACAACAAACAAGCAAGAAAACAAAATAGAATAGGATGACACAAAAACAAATGAACAAAGAGCCAAAGAAAAGCACAAGAAACGCATACAGATGCAGAGGCACACACACACACAGAAATCTGATCAAAACACAAAATCAGAAACCATACTGTAAAAGTAAAAGATCTGTAAGGAAAAACAAACAAACAAACCTGTATGAAGCATTGTGAAATAAAAAGTATACAAAAACAAAAAATTCCCAAAATACCATTGAGTCTGCTTTGTGTTGCCATTTACTGCTGGGCAGGGAGATTGCCCTTAAGTGTTGATTATATACACAGTGATAAGCTGTTGGAGAAAACTATTTTTTTTCCTTTGACAGTGGTTATCAATTAAAGATAGCTTCTGGGTAAGGGATGGGGTGTTGTGTCCACTTTCTTAACTTGGTGCTCAGACACCATCTGGCTTAGACCTGTGCAAGCCTTATCCACACTGACACAGTCTCTGTGAGTTCATATGTGTGAGAGTTTTGCTGTGTCTAGAAAACCTTCTTTACTTGGTGTCTTCCATACCCCATTAGCTCTTACACTCTTTCTGCCTCCTCTTCTGCAAAGTTCCCTGAGCTCTGATAGGAGGAATTTAATGGAAACATCCCATTTAGGACCAAGTGTTCCAAGGTCTCTAACAATGTACAGTTGTGAGTCTTTTCAATTGATTCCATCTACTGCAGGAGGAAGCTTCTCTAATAATGACTGAGCAAGACACTGATCTATAAGTATAGAAGAATGTCATTAGGAGTTAATTTATTATTATGTTCCTTTAACAGAACAGTAGTATTTGGTTTTTGCCTAGGTCCCTACCCTATCTAGTTTCAGGTTGTTGGTCCCCTGAGTGTTGTCAAGCATGAGTTTCATCTCATTGAGTAGGGTACCCAATCAGATTGTGGTTGGTTATTCCCATAAGTTTGTGCTACTGTTGTACCACTGTTATCTTGCAGGCATCCCACTGTCATAGATCAAAGGGTTTGTAGCTGTATTGGTGTTTAGCTTTCTCGTTTGGTAGTGTTCTTCCAGTACTTTGAGCACTAGTCAGTAAAGGTGAAGGGTCTAGGTAAACCCCATCTTGACTTATCTGTGTTCAATGAGTTATGTAGGTATTGTCTTCAGTAAGAAGGCCGTACCATCTGTTTGCAGAGAGCAACCAATAAACTTGTCAATAGCCTGGGCTGTTTGGGGATTTCCATGTTGTCCCCTTGCCAACAACTCAATTAGATATAACCCATTTCGAGAACTTGAGCTTTCATTTGGTGGTGACAGATGTCTAGTTGGGACTTTGTCTCCCACACTATTTGGTGATTCCATTTAGATTTATTTCATATATATTATATATAATATATTAAGAAGTTTCTACTGTAGTAGGTTTCCATATGATCCTTAGCTTTAGCCATCTCTCCCTGTATTCCCTACCTTCCCTGCCTCCTCCCTTCCCCTCTCTTTAATCCTCCTCTTTGGCATCTTATACCAATGCAATTGATAAAAGCCCTCAAGACAAGAGGGAGTACACTGGCAGTGGATATACCTCAGGACTTTGAGAGGTTCAGGACAAGTGCTAATGATAAGTAGTGATAAGGACAATGGGCAGTGGATGGCTGTTGCTGAGGATGATGGATGCATCAGAGAAATAATGAAAGGCTGAAGGTGATTAATCAATTTAAGGCGGAATGTGAAAGTCAGAGGAGCTTGGAAGCATTTAAAAAGTCTTGCATCTTCTGAACCAGGGGAACAGGCTCAGGACTTCATAGTAAGGGCAGTAGAGGCCCAGGAAAGGGTAATATTTGCATTTCTGAGAAGTTTACTTCAAGGTAGAGAATTTATTTGAAAAGTAGAGGAGCTTAAGAGGTATGATGGAGACATCTTGTTTATGTCTATAATTTCAGTTAACATGGACCAATCTTGACAGTAATGGAAAGCATAAGACACAAATGACCACATTTTAACTGGTCCCTGTTCATAGTCATAGAGTTGTGATAACTAAAGGGCATATGGTTTATGTTTTTATTAAGCTACACTGTGAAATAGACTGGTTCAGTGGTAGTGGGTTATCATCCAAGATATTGTTAATAAACTCTATGAGAACTGCACATATGCATGGCTATATTAAACAACATTGAATTATATGATGTAAGCAGATGAATTACAGAGAATGTAAATTACATTTCAACAAAACTCTTTAAATATTTTGAGTTCCTTAATTCCCCTAAAACTCCTGGCCTTACCGAAGTGACCTGTTGAAAGCTGGTGCTCACACAGTGTTTGATAATAGTTCAGAGGCTATTTTAGCAGGACTACATACGTGTGTGTGTCTTCATGCTCTAGCCTCACCTCTATTCCTTGTCAGCAATCCAATACTCAAGAGTCACATGCCACATAACCTGAAGGGAAAAGTGTTGAGTATGGTAAAGATGAAAAAGGACTAGGGCAAAGACTATAAGAAAATTGCCATGTGCTAGCAGAATTTGAGTCAGCATTTATGGAATTGGAATATAAGGTTGTTATATAAAGGCATGGGAAGAGATGGAAAACATTGAATTGAATAGCTGAGAATTTATTAACATGGATACACCCTCCTGACATACATCTTTTAAAACTCTGACAATGCCCCAGGGTGATGTTGTTAATATGATACTAAGATGGCACCTGAACATTTGGGTAGAGTGATGGCCTGTATGACTCCAGGATCTTTATAGTAACAGAACAAATAGAATGAATGTATATTAAGAGGATTTGGGGACTGAAACTAGGGAGTGTGGCAGTTCAGCTGGCAGACAGGTCACTCATCTGTTCTTCTGACTGGTGTGGTCTTCACCTGAGCAGCAGCAGCAGAGGTCTTTCTGCCAGCATTGTGGGTAGGGGCTGGCAGTGGGGTGGGAGGCAAAGTGGGAGGAGGAGAGTGGGATGGGCCTTTCACAAAAATCTAACACCTCTTCATAATAAAAGTCCTAGAGAGATAAAGGATACAAAGGACATACCTAAACATTATAAAGGCAATTTGTAGCAAGCCAATAGCCAACCTCTGTAGCAGAAATCTTAGATGGTCTTATTAATAAAATCAAACCTGAGGCCAAGTATTGGGGTGAACACTGGAAGATCAGAGAGACAGAACAAGCCCCAGCTAACCTCACCTGGCCAGCTTCTCAGCTGATCTTGTTTCCTCAGACTGGAAGCCTCTGTGTCCTCATATCCGAATGGCTCTCAGCTGAACTGTGCTGCTCAAAACCTGAAAGCTTAACCAGCCAAATGCTTACCCAGGCCAAATGCTTCTAGTTTCTGGTCCTCATGCCTTATATACCTTTCTGCTTTCTACCATCACTCCCTGGGATTAAAGGCATGAGTCACCATGCTTGACTGTATCCTTGAACAGATGGATTTCTGCCTCTGGAATGCTAGGATTAAAGGCTTGTGCTACCACTGCCTATCCTAAGTATCTAGTGGCTTTTCTGTTCTCTGACCCCAGATAAGTTTATTAGGGTACACAATATTTTGTGGAACACAATACAACCACAAACCTCAAACTAAATGGAGAGAAACTCAAAGCAATTCCATGAAAATCAGGAACAAGACAAGGCTGTCAACTCTCTGTATGTATTCAGTATAGTACTTGAAGTTCTAGCTAGAGCAATAAGACAACTAAAAGAAATCAAGAGACAAATGGGAAAGGAAGAAGTCAAAGTATTGCTCTTTGCAGATGATAATGATAGTATACATAAGTGACTCCAAAATTTCTACCAGGGAACTCCTACAACTGATAAACATCTTAGGAAAATGGATGGATATAAAATTAACTAAAAAAATTAGTATCCCTCCTACATACAAATGACAAATGGGCTGAAAAAGAAATCAGGGAAACAACACCCTTCACAAAAGCCACAAATAGTATAAAATACCATGGGGTAACTCTATCCAAGCAAATGAAAGACCTGTATAATAAAAATTTCAAGTCGTTGAAGAAGAAAGTTGAAGATATCAGAAGATGGAAAGACCTCCATGCTCAATGGATTGGTAGGATTAATATAGTAAAAATTACCCTCCTACCAAAAGAAATTTACAGAGTCAATGCAATCCCCATGAAAATTCCAACACAATTCATTACAGAGCTTGAAAGAACAATACTCAACTTTTTATGGAAAAACAAACAAACAGGATAGCTAAAACAATCCTATACAATACAAGAACTTAGGAGGTATCACCATCTCTGATTTCACATTGTGCTATACAGCTGTAGTAATAAAATCCCCATGGAATTGGCATAAAAATGGACATGTTGATTAATGGAATCAAATTGAAGATCCAGATATGAATTTACCCACCTGCAGACAACTGATTTTCAATAAAGAAGCCAGAAATATACAGTGTAACAAAGAAAGCATCCTCAACAAATGGTGCTGGTCCAACTGGATGTCAGTAGGTAGAAGAATACAAATAGATCTGTATCTATCACCCTGCCCAAAATTCAAGTCCAAGTGGATCAAAGACCTCAACATAAAACCAGATACACTGAACCTTATAGAGGAGAAAGTGGGGAATACACTAAAATGCATTGTCACAGGAGACAACTTCCTGAACAGAACACCCGGGATGCTACTGAGTTAAATGCAGCGAAGGCACTAAGATCAATTAATAAATGGGACCTCATAAAACTGAAAAGCTTTTTTAAGACAAAGGACACAAATATTAGGACAAAATGACAGTCTAAATAATGTGAAAAGATTTTTACCAACTCCACATCTGACAGAAGGCTAGTATTAAAATATATAAAGACCACATGAAACTAGACATCAACAAACTAAATAATCCAATTAAAAATGTTGTAAAGATCTAAACAAAGAATTCTCAACAGAGGAAACCAAAATGGCTGAGAAACCACTTAAAGAAATGTTAAGCATCCTTAGCCATCAGGGAAATGCAAATCAAAACTACTCTGAAATTCCATCTTATACCTGTCAGAATGGCTAAAATCAAAAACACACGTGATAGCTCATGCTGGAGAGGATGGGAAGCAAGGGAAATACTTCTCCATTGCTGGTTGAAGTGCAAACTTGTACAGTTACTATTGAAATCAATATGGAGGTTTCTCAGAAAATTGGGAATAGATCTCAAGACCCAGTTATACCACTCCTGGGCATATACCCAAAGGACACTCTATCCTATCACAAGGATACTTGCTCAACCATGTTTATAGCAGCTTTATTCATAATAGCCAAAAACTGGAAACAATCTAGATGTGCCTCAGCTGAAAAATGGATAAAGAAAATGTTCATTTACACAATGGAGTACTACTTAGCTGTTAAAAACAATGAGTGAGGTAAACCAGACTCAGAAAGGCTATTACTGTATGTGCTTACTTAGAAGTGGATGTTAGTTGTAAAGTGAAAGATAATCATGCTACACTCCACAGATTCAGAGAGGTTAAGTAACAAGAGATTAAGAGGGAACACAAGGATCTCCCTGTGACGAGAGAATACATTTACAGAGTGAACTGGGGGGAACAGGAGGGATCAAGCAGGGGAGGAGGGAAGGAGAAAATACTGGGAGAAATGACTGGAATTAAGTGACATTTAGGAGGTGAGGTGAACACCTAGTGTAATGGAAACATCATGGAATCTACAAGAGTAACCCTAGTGAATACTCCTAGTAATGGGGGATACAGAACCTGAACTGGCCATCTTCTGTAACCAGGCAAGGAGTCAAGTGGAGGGATTGGGATACCAACCTAGTCACAAAACCTTCGACAGAAAACCTTGTCCTGCCTGCAAAGTATTGTGGGATGGGAGCCTAGCAAAACAGTCATCAAAAAGACCAGAGAGGCTTCATCCAGCAATTGATGGGAGCAGATGCAGAGTCTGATAGTCTAACACTAGGCAGAGCTTGGGGAGTCTTGCAGAGGAGTGGGAGGAAGGATCTGAGGAACCAGAGGGTACAGGGACACCATGAGAACACGGTACACAGAATCAACAGACCAGGACTCATGGGGGCTTATGGAGATCAGGAAGCCTCTAGGGAATCTGATCTAGACCCTCTACATATATGTCATAGTTGTGTAGCTCAGCCTGGTGCTTGGTTGTGGATCTCTGCATTTGCTTCCATCAATTACTGGGTGAAGGCTCTATGATGACAGGGTATTCACCAGTCTGAACAAGGGGAACACTCCTCCACTGTTGGTGGGAGTGCAAACTTGTACAGCCCCTTTGGAAATCAGTATGGTGGTTTTTCAGAAAATTAGGAATCAATTTACCTCAAGACTCAATGATACCACTCTTGGGCATATACCCAAGGGATGCTCAAGCATACCACAAGGACACTTGCTCAACTATGTTCATAGCAGCATTATTCATAATAGCCAGAATCTGGAAGCAACCTAGATGCCCCTCAACTGAAGAATAAATAAAGAAAATGTGGTATGTTTACTTTCCCCGATCTCTAAGGATTTTACCCCTATATTTGGCTCTTGTTCTTTATTTGAGAAGACCGTTTAGAGATTTGTCTACAAATGGAGTATTACTCAGGTGTGAAAAACAATGACACCATGAAATTTGGAGGCAAATGGATGGAACTAGAAAATATCATCCTGAGGGAGGTAACCCAGACTCAGACAAACATTGTATGGACTCACTCATAAGTGGATACTAGATGTAAAGCAAAGGATAACCAGACTACAACCCACAGCTTCAGAGAAGCTAGCTAACAAAGAGGACCCTAAGAGGGATGTAAGGATCACCTTGGGAAGGGGAAACAGAGGAGATCCTGATGAGTAAACTGGGGATATGGGGGTGCAATAAAGAATAGGGGATGATGGCAGATGAGAACATGAGGGGATGGGATGCTCAAGCTTGGGGAGGGACAGAGTGGGAGAGCAAGAGATATCTTGAAAGAGGGAGACAGTACGAGCTAAGGGAGAAATCTGGTGCTAGGGAAATTCCCAGGAATCCACAAGAACGACTCCAGATTAGACTACTAGCAACAGTGGAGAGGGTGCCTACCCTGGTAATCAGATTGGAGAAGAATTTTTTAAAAGGAAGATTTGTTAGATTTTCTTACATAGTGTGGTCTAGGTGGTTCAACAATGGCTTCTTACATACTGGAGAAGTTAAGAACCTGGTAGCTGCTCAGTCCACAAGGCTTGATTCCTTAGGAGTCCTAGTCTGGCACTGAAGGGCCGGAGGATTTCCAGAGAGCCATTCATTGATCTTCAGTCTCCATGGAAAAGCTGAGGAAACTATATTTCAATGTCAACAAAGAACATCAGCAGCAGTGGCAGCAGAGGCTGTGGTGGCAGCAGCAGCAATGGCAACATCAGAATGTCAATAGGACACATGAATTTACCAGGACAACTTGAAGACAAGCTGGCAAGAAGCACAAGCTTCTTTCTCATACTCCCTTTAACAAAATAGAAATAAAAGGCATTATTTTAGTTCTTTGAAAACTTTTCACAATGTGTCTTGATCATATTCACCCCCTCCTCTCCCAGATTTATTTCCCCTTCCCTACCCACCCAACCTTGTGCTTTGTGTCATCTTTTTTTGTGTTTTTCAGCAATTCAGTCCAATTTTGGTTGACCATATATTCTTAGATGTGTGGCCTTCCACTGGAGTATGATTTCTTACCATGGGCAACACTCTCAGAGAACTCAATCTGCCCCCCCCCCCTGCGTCTCTCTCTCTCTCTCCTAGCAGCTATCAATTGCCCATAGAACCTTTGCTAGGGATGGAACTTAGTGCCTGCTTCTCATCTCTATGCTGGATTATCAAGGGATTCTGAAGTAATAGCAGCCAAGTTGTTTTGCTTACCTATGAGAAGCAAGATAAGCACAATTATAATAAGAGGCAGGATTGAAATGGAAGCTAGAATAATCGATGTATAAAGTTCTATAGATATGATTAATGAAGCATGGCTTTCCCACGGATAAGACAGACAAAAATTAGAATACAGTTGATTCTTCCAGACAATGTCTTGCGTAGGGTCCTTAGAAATAAAGTTTATGACCAAAATTCTTATCTAAATACTTTATTGATGGATGAATCTCAAGTGAGAGCCAAGAGAAAGGGGATCAAGTTATGGTAGGGAAGATGTTAAGAAAGAAATGTATAGTTTCAGTTGCAGTACACCTAGATTTTGATATCCCAAGAAGACTTATGGAGTATGAATTAAGCAGGTTCCTAGAACAGTATTGTATGAAAGCATTGCATATATTTCTTCCCAGCTTTCTCGTTAGAGACATCAACTTGGTAGCATGATACCAACCATAGTGAGAGAATTTATATTACAAAAAATCAGAAAATACTGCTTTGTTAGTGTGAGAAAATTTAATCAACATTTTTATGTGCATATGTAAAAAAGTTGGTCTCCATCTCCTGGTTTCTATCATAAAACTATTAAAATGCTTGTTGAAAAACCTACATTAAAATATATTGTGGTCTGTGATCTCCAGTTCCTGACCCAAAGTTCCTATTATCTTATAATTCCATGAGTGATAGGAATGTCTGAATCAGAACTCTGAAAGCTTTTGGAATCTTCTGAGTGTTAGGAGCATCTTGTTAACATTCCTTGGATAGATAACCCCAGGATGGTGTCAGGTTACCAGGGCAGTCAACAATATGATTAAAGGGTCTAAATCTTCAGTTCTACTAGCTGATCTTAAAAAAGGAAGAGAGCTGAAGAATGAGTTGATCCCAATTGCCAATTACATAATTAGTCAGTCATGTCTACACACGAAGCATCCGCAAAAGTTCAAAAGGACCTTGATAGGGTAGTGTTTAGAAATTGGGCCAAATGGGAGGTCCTTAGAGGGTAGTGAACCAGTAGACATCACGGAAGTTGGGGCTCTTTATCATATATCTTCTTTCCTGTTCTTATAGTTAGTCGTTATCCTTTATAATAAATAAGTAAATATGAATAAATTGTTGTGCTGAGTTCTGTGAACTCTTCTTTCAAATTAAAAAAAAAATCAAAGGATAGGAAGTAATGGGAACCCCAGTTTACAGCCATCTGGTCAGAAACATGTGACTGACATCTGATATAGAAGACAATCTAATAGCACTGTGCCCTTAGACTATGATATCTTACAGTTTCTCTGGGTAGAGATTTTTCAAATTGTATTGGCCTACCGTGTCCAGTGGAGGACTTCTTGATGTGTGTGGGAAACTGCACACACAGCTGGTGTCAGAAGTGCTGTTCCGAACAATTGGAGATCAAGAGGTGGAAAAATACTGTTGTGCCCCCGCCCCCCATTTCAAACAGTTATAAATCAGGACTCTGTTAAAAGCATCTGTTTATTAGAGAACAAACTGAATGACTTTTACCAGAGTAATTGCTGAATCCTTTGGTCAGTCCTTGCTTGGCTGTAGACTTCCATCTGGACTGGTAGTGGGGCATCTTCTCTGGTAAGGAGACTTCCATCCTGGGATAATTCCTTAGAGAAGAGTGCCATTGTGAGCAGTAAGTAACCAGTAATGACGACAACTAGAGGATGGGAAATAAATCTGGGTGAACCACTAATAGGACCATAGTTACAGTCATCTTCCATTTGTGGAGAGAAAGGTTGGTGGAATACAATCACAAAGGTCCTGTAAATGAAGATAGGAAAAAAATGGCACAGATAAAAGTATAGGAAATTTTGTGGAGGACAGGTATCCTTTTGAAAGGTAGAAAGTCATGTACAGATACTTCAAATACTCTCAGCCTCACTTCTCTTTCTAGCATCCACCAGAGTTACCATTTCATATTGAAACTCTTCAGGGCCTCACAGGTTCACCTGACAGTACACTGGGCCAGAACCTTAAGTCCTGTGCTTTCTACCCTAGATCTTTTTTGAGTTTGAATCATGATAACATTATTAAAATCTGCTGCCATTTGAGCTTACAGAATCCAGTTGTGTGGGGAGAATGTGACTGGTGGCCAATTCTCAATTCATGAAGGTGCTTATCCTTTTCTTTTCCAAGGGAGATGATTCTGAGATTCATTTTATAGAACACCTCAGATAGCCTTTTAAGATCAAAGCATTGGCCCTGTCATCAAATGGAAACACTGCCCAGTCTCCAAAGATTCTTTAGCATCCAGACTTCAAAGCAATGGGTTCCTTATCCAGGAAGTTGAAACTGAGAGACAGAGTAAATGATTCTCTGGACATGAAGCATGGATTTAGAAGAGACAAACACAGTGACAGAAAGTGGTTTCTTCTTTTTTCATTCAGTATTGTGGCTCATATACGTCACTAAGTCTCCGTGTCTTAACTGTTGACTGAATGAAGGAACTTAGAGTCTCTCAACAGCACAGAGCAAAGGCATCATGGTGTGCACAAAGAAGGGGAATTTCTACTTCTCTAGATATCCTTGTCTAGGCTATTTCCTTCTGCCTGTCCTTCAGTTCTGTCTGCTGAGATAAAAACTACCTCCATAAGCCTTTGCCAATATTTCAGTCTTGGACTTACTTTAAAGGGGTGAGGGCAATCCATTTCAACTCACATTTAAAGGGCTCAGGCATGTTGGTATTACAACTTACATAAGACACCTTGCAAAGTCAACCAAGTTAATTCTACTTTAACTCCCAATTTTCTATAATATATAACGAATAATAAATGATGAATGAATTGACTCTTAGGGTTAAAATGCAGCATAATTTTAGGTGCTTTATAAAAATATAAACTGTCATTCGGGAAATTATTATATGAGTTCTGTTTTAATGTAATATTCATTTTGATTTTTCTTCTTCTATAGAGATTGTACTAATGGATTCGATTTCCTAAATACTTGAAAGTTCTAAGTTGAAAAGAAAAAAATGTAGAAAAATAAGTTATGACTATTTTAAGGAAATCTGGAAATAAACAATGAAACGAAACAACCTTCTCAAATAGTACCAATCAAAAATATTAAAAAGCAGGAGATACATTTTGCTATTTCTTGCTGAAACATGTTTCACATTCTTTTTCTTACTTATACCACTCTTTAGTTGGTATTGGGGAAAAGAATACACTGAAAACTGAAGAAATTTTCACTACGCTAATTAGATCATAATCTTTGTCAAATACCTTGCATGTAAGTATTCATTTATTCTTGCATTTAATCAAGTCACTTTGGTCATCGCTCCAATCAAATTGCATTAGAATGACATCCCACTTGGCAGCCCTGAAAATCAGCACATGGTAAGTGCTACATAAATATTTGCTGGAAGCCTGAAGAGGAGAGGAATGAGTGGAATTGGTTCAGTGCTGTGTTTACATGTAGAAAGGAATATTGTTTCCAGCATAATGTTCCAGCGTGAAGCTGAGCCTGGTAATGGGAGCAATAGCAGCACAATTAGCAAATATCTTCCGTCTGAATCCACAGTTGTTGAAAGCGTTTTTTGAAGAAAATGTGTCATTGTGTCATTTTCAGTTCTCACTTGATTTTTACTCTTTGTCCTTTCAAGATCCTTTTAAGCATTGCTAATTATTTAAGGAACTAGACAGGTCTTGTGATCATTTCTGTAGCGTTTGCAATATTAATTTTTCCTGCCAGAAAAACTGTCCAAATAGCTTTTGTGTAATAAATGGTGCTTACTTGTTAATATAAAGTAGAACTCTATTCTTTTATTGGCTCTTTTGATGTTTCACTTAAAATGGTGCTAGTTGCCAGAGGAGGTATAGCTTTCGAGTGAGCTTGAGAGAAGCCAAGCAGCTCTTTCTGTCACTGTGTGGTGCAGCCAAAGGCCTCTTGGGTCACACCGATCTGGTTCCCAACTTAACTCCATCACTTCCTTGTGAATGTTTTTGCCAAATGACTTCCCAGAGCCTCCTTTTTCTTATCTGTTAGTGACAATTGCATTAAGACCTCCTCAAAGAATGGTACTAAGGATCAAGCACTAATCATAGTTTCAGGCAAATGCTAAGAACTTAAAAAAAATCACAGTATCTGCTTTTACTACCTCATTATTTGGTTTTATGCATTTTCCACGGAAATATACTTCTACAACAATTTCTTTTTACATTTCTGCACTGAAATATGAGATAAGTTATGGTAATGTTTTAAAATAAAGTTAAACATTAATTTATGTAATTTTAAAAATTATGGAATATCTATAATGAGCACATGGTGGGCTTCCAGCAAGGCAGCTATAAATGAACTATATAAAATTATATATAACTTGATCTTATAATGGATTATTATAAGCTTATACTATCTATACAATTTTGATTGTTTATAATTATTTATGTAGTTATGAGTTTTTTTTTAATGTTCAGAAAAGTACAATGAGGAAAACATGAACTACCTCTACTCCCAGTCTATATAGTACACGTAGGCATATAAATTAAATACTCCATATGTATGAATAATACATGTAATTAATAGTTCGGTGCCTGTGTTTATAATCTTTCCTAATTTACATATATTCAATGTCTATTTTTGCATAAAATATTATTTTCTTTTAAAATACATAATCAATAGCTCCCCTTGATCTAAACTAAAACACTCTACTATAGCATTATTTCAAAATCCTCCCTTGTATAGGAACATTGTATACATCTCATAGTTTATATTAACAATACACTATAGTACACATTTTTATTTCTTTCACCATTTCCTTAGGATAAACAGTGCAGTAACAAACTTCACCACTGTCACATTGCATTTCACTTTCAGCACACAGGTTCCCAGAGAGACTAGCACTAGAAGTGGACATCCTCAGCATCCTGCAACAGGCTTTGTGACTTGTCTATGGCCCTATTCATTATTTTCTTTTTCCTTGAAAGTAACATTGAATCATTTCTACCAATATTTCCAAAGAATGTGTTTTGGAGGGAGGACATAAAGACAAAGAAAATTATGGGACTTGGATAGTGAAAGAGGTCCCTCACGGCAGAGTGTAGCTGATATCTCCTGCCAGATGACAGTATATGGGCACAACTACCAAACTTTGTTGAGAAGCATGCATGCACAGGGACAGTGTTTTTGTTGTATAGAAAGATTTCAAATAAGAATGTTAGAATCGCAATATAGCATTGCTTTAAAGCCTGCGTATGTGTGATTTTTGAGTTTAGCCTCATTCATTTTCCAGTTATAAGCCTGTGTTTTCTAAGAATCTCATAAATGGGACTAGGCATTTTGTTCACACTCAGAATGTAAGTTTTAGCTTCCTTATTACCCAATTGTGCTAGTGTACTTTTCAACTGCTGTGTTAAACACCAAGATCAAAATCAACTTGTGAAGGGAAAGGTTTATTTGGCACACACTTCCAAGGTTATGGTCCATTATTGAGCAAGTCAGTGCAGGAACTCAAGGCAGGTACCTTGAGGCAGGAACTGAATCAGAGGCCATGAGGAGTGCTGCTTATTGGCTTGCTCCTTACTCAACCTGCTTTCTTTACAGCCCAGGGCCAACTGCTGAGGAAGGGCACCACCCACAGTGGTCTGAACCTTCTCACAGCAAGCAACTAACAAGAAAATACTCCAACAGACATGCCGTCAGGCCAATCCAATGAAAGCGGTTCTCACTTGCGGTTCTTTCCTCCCATGACGCTAGTTTTTCTTTCTTTTCAAAGTGATAAATATATTTAATAAACAGTAAATACAACACGGTTTTAGTCATGATGCCATTAATGTATGTAGATGTCCATACTCATTAAGGTGATATTTTATCAAAAAAAGTTAAACACAAATCAATACATTTTATTTCTCTGCATTTGTTTTCATGTGTGTGGGGGTGTACATGTGCATGTCTGTGCACATAAAGGCCAGAGGTTGGTATGGGTGTCTTGTGGAATCACTTCCCCTACTTTTTATTGTTTTTCTTTCATTGAAAGATTTTTTTGTACATAATATATCCTGATTAAAGTTTCCCCTCTCTCTACTCTGTCCAGTTCCTCCCTACCCCCCCTTTCCATCCAGATCCACCCCCTTTCCGTCTCTCATTAGAAAATAAACAAGCTTTTTTTTTTTAAGGAATTTTTATTTATTTTACATACCAATCACAGATCCCCTTTTCTCCCCAACCCACCTCCCATTCCCCCCTCCAACAAAATAAGGCTCCTCATGGAGAGTCAGCAAAGACTGGTACATTCAGTAGAGGTACGTCTAAGTCCTTCCTCCTGCATCAAGGCTGGGCAAGGTGTCCTACCATAGATAATGGGCTCCAAAAAGCCAGCTCATGTACCAGGGATGATTCGTGATCCTACTGCCAGGGGGTCCCTTAAGCAGATCAAGCTAACACAACTGTCTCACTTATGCAGAGGGCCTAGTCCTGTCCTATGGAGGCTCCACAGCTATTGTTCTAAAGTTCACGAGTTCTTATTAGTTTGGATTGGTTGTCTCTGTAGGTTTCCCCATCATGATCTTGAGGCCCCTTGCCCTCTTCTCTCTCTTTGACTGGACTCTGGAAGCTTGGCATGCTCCTTGTCTGTGGATCTATGAATCTGCTTCCATCAGTTACTGGATGAAGGCTCTATGATGACAGTTAGGGTATTTACCAATCTGATTACTGAAGTAAGCCAATTCAGGAACCCTCTCTACTATAGCTGGCAGTCTAAGCTGCGGTCATCCTTGTGGATTTGGGGGAACTTCCCTAGCACCTGGTTTCTCCCTATCCCTATGATGTCTCCCTCTATCATGGTATCTCTTTCATTGTTCTCCCACTTTTTCCCTGTTGCAGTTCAACCATCCCATCCCCTTATATTTTGATTCCCCATCCCTTACCCCCCATTGCCTACTCCTCATCCTCATTTTACTCATGAAGATCTCATCTATTTCTTCTTCCCAGGGCAGTCCATGCGCATCCTTCTTAGGGGTCTCCTTGTTACCTAGCTTCTCTGGAGTTGTGGGTTGTAGTCTGGTTATCCTTTGCTTTACATCTAGTATCCACTTATGAGTGAGTCCTACCATGTTTGTCTTTTTGAGTCTGGGTTACCTCCCTCAGGATGATATTTCTAGTTCCATCCATTTGTCCACAAATTTCATGATATCATTGTTTTTTTTACTGCTGAGTTGTACTCCATTGTGTATATGTACCACATTTTCCTTACCCATTGTTTGGTTGAGTGTGGTGGTATTGTGTTCCCCAAAATATTATGTACCCTAATAAACTTATCTGGTGTCAGAGAACAGAAAAGTCACAAGGTACTTAGGCTAGAAAATGTTAGCACACGCCTTTAATCCTAACATTCCAGAGGCAGAAATTCATGTGTTAAAGGATACAGCCAAGCATGGTGACTCACGCCTTTAATCCCAGAAAGCGAGCCTTTAATCCCAGGGAGTGGTTGTAGAAGGCAGAAAGGTATATAAGGTGTGAGGACCAGAAACTAGAAGCATTTGGCTGGTTAGGCATTTGGCCTGGTTAAGCATTCAGGCTTTTGAGCAGCAATTCAGCTGAGACCCATTCTGGATGAGGACTCAGAAGCCTCCAGTCTGAGGAAACAAGACCAACTGAAGATCCGACGAGGTGAGATAGCCGTGGCTTGTTCTAGTTCTCTGATCTTCCAGTTCACCCCAATACCTGGCTCAGGTTTGATTTTATTAGTAAGAACTTTTAAGATTCATGCTACAGTTGAGGGCCGTCTAGGTTGTTTCCAGGTTATGGTTATTATGAATAAGCTGCTATGAACATAGTTGAGCAAGTGTCCTTGTGGTATGATTGAGCATTCCTTGGGTATATGCTCAAGAGTGGTATAGCTGGGTCTTGAGGAGGATTGAATCCCAATTTTCTGGGAAACTGCCATACTGATTTGCAAAGTGGCTGTATAAGTTTGCACTCCCACAAACAGTGGAGGAGTATTTCCCTTACTGGGCATCCTCTCCCAACAAAAGCTGTTATCAGTATTTTTGATTTTAGCCAGTCTGACAGGTGTAAGATGGTATCTCAGAGTTGTTTTTACTTGCATTTCCTTGATGCTTAAGGATGTTGAGCAATTCCTTAAATGCCTTTTGGCCATTTGAGATTCTTCTGTTGATAATTCTCTGTTTAGCTCTGTAGCCCATTTTTTAATTGTATTGTTCATTGTTTTGGTGTCTAGTTTCTTCAATTTCCAGCATTCCCTTGGTTTATGTCTTCTTCATTGCTCCTATTTCAATTTTCAGGTCTTGAATTATTTCCTTCACCTATTTAATTGCTTTTTCATGGTTTTCTTGGCTTTCTTTAATGGATTTATTGATTTCTACCAATTTTTTGTTTGTCTTTTCCTCAATTTCTTTAAGGGAATTTTCATTTCCTCTTTAAAGGCCTCTAGCATCTTCATGAAGTTATTTTTAAGGTTGCTTTCTTCTGCTTCTTCTATGTTGTGATGTTGAGGTCTTGCTGTTGTAGAACCACTAGGTTCTGGTGGTGACATATTGCTCTTTATGTTGTTGTATGTATTTTTGCACTGCCGTTTACCCATCTCTTCCTCCAATAGGTGAAAGAGGTGCCTGTGTCTGAGTGAGCTGCTCTTGGTCCAATCTATGCTTGCCATGTCTGTGTCTCAGTGGGCCACTCTGGGTTCAATTATAGCTCTTGGTCCTATCAGGGCTGGTAGATTCTGTGTCTCAGGAAGCCACTGGGGTCACAGAGGGATGTGAGGTTCTGGAGTTGGGTGTGGGTCTTGTAGATTGCAGGGTCTGATGGGGAGTTTGGGTGGTGGAGTCTGCTCACAGGAGTCTTTCCTGATAACTGGCAACTGGGGCAGTGATGAGTGGTTACTGAGCATGGGTTTTATCCCAGAGCCTAGGTCCTAGAGGCAGGACTCTCTGACAAACAGGATCTTAAGGGATAAAAAAATAAAAAAAAACAAACATAAAGAAATAGGATAAAATAAATAAATAAAAGGAAAGAGCTCAAGAAAAGATACAAGAAATAGATAGAGACACAGAGACCGACTGGTTTGCACACTCAGGAATCTCAAACACACAAAACTGGAAGTTGTAGTATATTCACAAATGACCTGTAGATGAAAATAAGATTTTTTTTTAAAAAAACAAAAAAAGTAAAAATAAAAACCTAAAATAAATAAAAGAAAAACGTCCCTGATGTGACATTATGAGACATATGACTCTAGTTTGTGTCAAGTTGACAAAATCTAACCAGCGCAACAATATAGTAAAGATTCATTTGATCCTTTGGACATATATTTGTGTTTATTTTATAGTTTAAAATTTCATGTGTATGTCTGCATGCGGGTTTGTGTACCTGTGACCACAGGGGCCCATGGAAAGCAAAAGAGAGCATCTGATACTGATACCCTGGAGTTAGGTTATGGGTGATTATGAGTAGCCAAACATGAGTACCAGAAACTAAACTCCAGACATTTAGAAAAGGAGGAAGTGCTCTTAACCATGGAGGTGTCTTCCTAACCCTGGATCTTCAGTCTATCCACCCTATGACCTTGTCTCTGAAAAAGCAAGTTTCTTAGAAACCCTTTACATAATCTAAATTCAGAAGACATCAAAACCATATAAATGACTATTGTTAAGATACATAAATGTTGACTATCTGTCTTAAGAAACCCACACTGATATTTTAGATAAGTACTCCCCATTTCCTAAGCATATTATGTATATATTAAAACTGTTCATCAATGAACTCCAACTTTGCTTCATACTGATTTACCCTGAAAGCAAAGTCAAGAATCCCAGCTTCATCTGACCTGAAGGCCCTGACTAGAATTCCTCAGGCTGCTGCAGGTGGCAAATAGAACTGTGTCACCCACTGCTGTTGATAGCCTGAAATTATTCTGTATCTTGTATCTTAGCTTTGTCTATCTCTTCCTCCTTTCTGTGTCTTTCTCATCCCTTTCATCAAAATGCCATCATAAGTAAATATTCTCCCTAATTTCAGAGCCACAATTTAGAAGAAATGTTGAGTTGTCTTGGCTCTGATCAAAGCAGAAATGTGACAAGTTTGTGTTGTTTTTTTTTAACACTTCCCTCTTTTACAGAAAGAAGGTACTATCTAGTTATCATCTAGATAACTTGAGTTCTTGCTTCTTTATCTTCACTATGCCTCTGGTTCTTTACTTTGGCTGAGACTTTCTGATTGATTCTGCTTCTTAATTTATTTCATCTTCTTCAAGGCTAGAGATAAGAAGGAGTCATTGCCCTAAACCTACACTCAGTAGAAAGAGCAAAATCTTGCAAGACAGACTTTGTAAGATGGACCACTATTCTTCAAATGGGGACAATTTCCACAAGTATGAGGCAAGGACCTTTTGGAACTACCTTGTAGTGCCATAGCTATGATAACAATGGGTGGGACCATATCTTGACTATGATTCCACAATTATTCACATCTCATGGCCCTTGCCCTAATTCTTCCTTTGTTTAAACATAAAGTTCATGAAAGTATTCAATGATGGACTTGACCATCACTGAACCCCTTTATGTCCCTCTTCTCATGTGGCCATATTGAGCAAATCTCTTTCTGCTTTGACCAAGAAATGGGGTTTATTTTTCTCATTTCTATCTGTACTGTTTCATTTCTAACTATCAGCATCTTATACCCAAACTACTCCAGACTTAGATCCTAGCAGGCAAGTGTGCCTGTCCTGTTTTTTTTTTTTTCCAAAATTTATTCTACCTGAAGAAGCCAGAACACCTTTTTCAAGAAATAATAAGCCTGAGTGTCAAGTTTCAAAGCAACCCCTTCTTCAAGGTAAGTGGACATGCTTAAACTCCTTTAAACATGTTTCTTATTCTTTAGAAAAACAGAAACAAAAACTGATCTTTCACACATGAGACCTTCTAAGCCAATCTTGTCCCACCTATGTTATTACTATTTCTTATCAAGCTCCCCTATACTCTCTGTACCATGGATATTTATCTTCTTTTACTTCTCTTAGCTGTGCCATGGTTTTTCCTACACCAGATCTCTACTCTCTCCTCTACCTGCACTGTTCACCACAGAACCTCACTCTTTTGCTCTTTATTGCAGTATCTTTACTCTATGATGCCTCATTAACTTATACATACTTGCTAAATTTTAAGGTACACATTATTACCACAGAAAACTTAAATTGGGATCTCTGTCCTCTGTGCTCATGCAGAATACTTTTTTATTTATAAATGGAGCAAGTTGATATTTCTTTACATGAATGTTTCTTTAGTATCTGTCACTCATGCTAGATTTTCTGACTCTTGAACTTACAACAACTAGCCTAATGTCAGGTTGTATACACATACTTCATAGATGTATTGCTTGAGTAAAAGAACAAATATACATCAGGTTTACATCCCCACTGTGTTACTAATCTCTATTGAAAATTATTGTTAATAACTTCATTGCTAATCTGGTAGATCTTTAACCTTTATTCCATTTATTTGCATTTTATTTCACATATGAATATGAACCATAACTATATATAGGTACACACACCATGGCCAGTGCTTTCAGAAAAAAAAACAATTTTTCCTTTCCTTTTCAAGAAAATGAATGCTTTGAGCATTTGTGTTTACTCATTCTTGCCTCTTTACTGGGCTAAGTTTGTGTGTTTACTCACTGAATGTGCTAGTCAGTGGGATTCTTTTCTTCATCCTTTTCACTAGTTACTAACATTGTATTATCTCAAAAGACATCCATTTTTAAATAATACCTAAAATTGCCATGCATATTTGGATGATTCTAAAATCAACATATGCTGTCCAGAACCTTCCCTAAGCTTGTGATATGTAGGAGCAATGGTCTATGGTATAACTTCACATTTATAGTTTGAATGCGCCATTAATGTATCAGGTGAAACATTAATCTAGCCAAAATCATACCTATATACACTTTAGTATTTGAGCATTCTCAATCTCAGAGAATGACAGCATCATAACCCAGGTTTTGAAATTAGCAAGCCAGTATTTATGCATGCTTTCTCTATTTCCTCATCCAAGACATCAAGTCAGTATCCAAACCATTCTGAATTGATTCCTTGAGTTCCTGGCTGACCTCATTCATTTTATTTTTGCTGCCTCTTTAGCACTATTACACTAGCTAGGACAGTCAACACTCTTTGCACAGTGCTATATGATTGTCCTCAATGTTCTCCCCGCTTCCACTTTTCCTTTTTGAATGCATTCTTTTGTTCTTCTCCCTGTTTCCACTTTTTCCTTTTTGAATGAGTTCTTTTATAGCTAGAAGCATTTTATGTAACTCTACATTTAATCTTTCTATACCTCTGTTTGATGAGGAAAATGTCTTCATTAGTGTTTAGATAAAACTGTAGCCCCTGTGTGAAATTTATAATTTATAATTTTCCCAATGTTTGAGGTACAGCTCTTATCTCAGATTGGCGTCTGCTTTTTAGTCACCTGACCTTCTATTGAACCTGCTAACATGGCACACATTGCCTTACCTCAAGGCCCTTTTTCATGAGCTTCTGTTTGTCTGACTTCAATACCTTCATCTTACTCTCTGCCTAGTTCACTACTCATATCTAAATTCTAGAGAGATGTTCCTGATACTCATTTGCATCACAGTCTAAGATATATACTGTACTTCAATACTCTGATACTTGCTGTATTTATCTCTATGATCACTTGGTATATTACAGTACAGTTTTACATCTTTACTCTTCTGTCTTTTCTGTCATACTGGAACTTCTATGATGGCAGAAATTATGTCTCCTGATAATTCTTTTATCCTTTATCTCTAGCACCCCATCACAGCCCTAAGAAACAATGGGGACGCACTGTGACCAAATGAATGGGATTTTCTCAATTTGATTCATATTTATATTTCTCGGAATGAAACATTTCGGCTTTGTTTTTTATCAGAGATGAGGACTGGATCCAGGGCCTTGTGCTTGTTAGACAAACACTTCACCACTAAGCTAAATCTCCAATCTAATCAATAGTTTCTCACATGCTACATATTCTATATGCTACATCTGTTGCTACTGAGTGACACATTCATCTCCTCACTTATGAATATGTTTAGAGCCATAAAGGAATGTAGGATTAAACAGATCCGTTTTGCATGGTTTTTGAAAATATTCTATCATACTATGTTCAGTGTTTAGATAACATTTAGGGACCAGATTTTTACAGATGCTTTATTATAGGACTATGTTCCTATAGATAAACACAATGTTTTCAGGGACATTATTTCCTTGATTTGAAAGGGATGCAAAGTTGTTAAACTGGATGATCTCTGAAATTCCACCTGATGGCTGACTACATGAAATGATTGCTATCTTGATACTTCTTAGAATGTTATAAACATAACTGAGGATTTCATGATGCAAGTTTTTGTAGCAGAGGATAACAAGCATTTGGTTATGTTAATAAGTGTGTTCTATTTAAAAATTATCCCAAGAGTCTAATGCAAATGCACACATAATGACAAGAGCCTGGTCAAGTGATGATGTGATGGTATGAGTCTGATTTCTGCACCATAAACCACAGGTGCTGAGAAACAACTTTAATAAAGAGAATGGAGGAGGATACAAATTTAGCAACCCTGTAACTAAATAATGCAAAGATAGCTAAATTGGAGAATGATAAATGATGTCAAAGTGGTAAGAATCAAGAGACCAGGTATTGCTACACAGCTGTGGCTTCTGTTTAAAAATGGCTGGCTGCTTCCTAAAGCTGTTGATGCATAGAAAGTGTAAAACTTCTTTCACTGAGGCAATATATCAGCTGCCCAAACCTCCTCCTCATCAGTCAAGCTTGTTGGCCTTTGACTCCACACAATCTTTGTGACATTGTTATCAATGATACTTCAGAAACATCTGCTCCAGAGCTGTCCGTTACTGCCATGGCAGACAGCAAATCTAATGACACCAAAAAAGAAAAAGAAGAAGAAGAATGACAAGAGACCCATTAATGTGTACTGGTTGTATAGAACAACACAATATCAACATCAGGGCTAGCTGAATACATCAGCATTTTAATATCCAGTAAACTTACTAGCACACAATTGGAAAGCCTTCAGTGTTCAAGAAGGAACTATTTACAAAAGGAAGTGAATGAACAACTTAAGTGATCACCTTAGATAAAATGTATGATGCTGTCTATGAGTCAAAGAAAGCTTAAGTTGAAGATGATGATAGGACATTTCTGGCACAATATAATGTTTTTATATAACATACATAGAGTCACAGTTAAGAGATAGCACTCTTTTAGTTTTATTTATGTACCATATATTCACTAGTCATTTTTAAAAATATCTAATTCCAGCCGGGCGGTGGTGGCGCACGCCTTTAATCCCAGCACTCGGGAGGCAGAGCCAGGCGGATCTCTGTGAGTTCGAGGCCAGCCTGGTCTCCAAAGCGAGTTCCAGGAAAGGCGCAAAGCTACACAGAGAAACCCTGTCTCGAAAAACCAAAAAAAAAAAAAAAAAAAAAAAAAAAAAAAAAAATCTAATTCCTGCTGTTTGTGGAGATACCACTCATATTAGTTACTTCTCTTGTTTTGGTGAGAAAAGAGCCCACAAAAGCAACCTAAAGAAGGGAGACTTTAGTCCAGCTATTGATTTCAGATAATGTTGGTCCATCATGGCAGGAAAGGCATGGAAACATGAAGAGCTTGTGGCCACAGTTGCAGCATTATGCAGCAATTCTCATTACATCTTTGCTGATCAACAAGCAGAGGGCTGAGGCTGGAAGAAGGGATGGGTCTCAATCCTCAGGGCCAACTCCACATTGACCTATTTCCCAGAGGTTTTACAAGCTCCCAAAGTAGTGTACGAGCTAGGGACTAGTGGCTATGGAGGACATTTTAGATCAGAAGTATAGCAGAATGCTCCTGGGGCCGGTAAGAGCACAGCTATCTTGTAATAAGCAAAATGCCTTCAGAACAACTTCAAGAGAAGGCTTAATGCTCAAGTCTCTTCAAAGATTCAAGCAAACTCTTTCCTGTGAATCTCTGTAAAATAATAAATAGAACGTTACATACTTCTATGGTACAATGCCATAGAGTAAGCATTCCATTCTAAAAATAGGAGGAATGGAGTACAGCCAGGAAAAATAAGACATAAGCAAGATTGCAAACTAGTGGTATGAACATCAAACTCTACAGGTTCAATTCATTATCTGGCCTTCCAGAGGATTCACAACCTCCTCAAACAGGGCAATATGAAACTGTAGGGGAAATTTCACATTCAGTCCATGATGTTCATTAATAAGACAAGTAAAATGATTGTCTTTTTTTTTTTTTTTTTTTTTTTTTTTTTTTTTTTTTTTTTTTTGGTTTTTCGAGACAGGGTTTCTCTGTGTAGCTTTGCGCCTTTCCTGGAACTCGCTTTGGAGACCAGGCTGGCCTCGAACTCACAGAGATCCGCCTGGCTCTGCCTCCCGAGTGCTGGGATTAAAGGCGTGCGCCACAAAATGATTGTCTTTTGTGAGGTTATAATCTAGTATTGCCAGATAACTGTACATAAGTAAGATACAATGTGAGAAGCACCATGAAGAAAGATAAATCAGAAAACTAATGTTGACCCTGGGAGGGAGGTCAGAACTTTCTTTAATAAATTGACATTTGACTTGAGAAAAGGTGAGCTAAGGATAAGAGATGGGAGCAAATTCTTCTAAGTCACGGGAAATAGCAACTGAATGGCACCAAGGCCAGCATGTGTCCCCAGATCAAGGAGAGGCCAGTGTGTGGCTGAGTCACAGTAAAGCAAAGAAAATGAAACAGGATTTAATGTAACTGCCATAAAATCTCTCTCTTTCTCTACTGAGAGTTCATTCTAGCTGAGAATGATATTTATAATATAATATTTCCTAAAATAACATTGTAAAGTTATTTCTTCCAGATGCTTCCTGGACATGAAACATGCTCCTGGGTGCTGTTGAAAAGGAGAGTTACTGAATTTAGACAGAAGTTAACTTTGCCATTGGTGAGACTTTGGCTGAGCAAATTTCCAGAGATCATGGTAGCAACTCAACAGTAAGTCTAGTTTCTCTTGTGTCTTTTCCCCCAATCTGAGAATGGTGGCAATTGAAACCCGTAGCACATTGGTGCAAAAAGAACAATTCTTACAGCAAGGAACTGAATTTTGCTTCCCCAAAGCTAGGAGAATCCTGGAGCAGACTTTAAGAGGAGAAGATGAAAGAGTGGAAAGAGAAGGTAGAAAGGTGGGTAGTTTAGAAAGAGGAGGGTGTTCCTATGGCAATCTGAAGACTAGAAACATGTGCTATTCCCTTCCTCGTGTGTGCTGATAGAATCCTAAGACAGTATTAAACCATTCCTGTCTTCCCTGGATTCTTTTGCATTTCCACATTCTAATAATGACTAAACAGCTAATCATAACAAAACTCACCTAGTCTTCCTTACTTAGAACAATCCACTGAACCCTCTAACACATAGATTAAAAATGTCTGTTATTTAATGTCATATTAGTAAAATTTGTATTCCATTCAAGCATTTTAAGGTTAAGATTTTCTATTCAATGCTCGCTTTTCATTATGACAGATGCTTTCAGAAGTAAGAGCCATTTGGGAAAGCAAACTCGATTCTAACTCACACTAAGTGATATTCTCAGCCTTTCAGAATGCCTGAAACTCACTGGCCCCCACCCCTTCAGATTCTCTTAATACTGCTTCTTGAAAATGGAAAAAACATAACGCCAAGTGCTCATTTTTTTTTTCCAGAAAGAAAATATATCTTCCTCATTTTAACTGCAAATCGGTTTTTGGCGGCCAGAGCATGCTGCATCAGCAATCAAAGAATCAAGAGTGGTAGAAAAACATTTTGTGAAGTACAGAATCAAGGAAAGTGAACACTCAGCAAGCACCTTCTTGTCTTTGTGTGACACAGTTTGCTGGCTTGTTATGCACAAAAAGTGATTCATGTGACTTTCCCAGCCCGTGTATGTTTGTAGCAGTACTGCTGGCATCTCCACATAGGCTATGCTACCTATTTTAGGCACAGAAAAGAACACATTTACCTTTGAAACGTGCAATAGAAAAGCTATGTGCTTCAGTCCACATCTGTAAAGTTTATTTTGTTCAATGGTGGATTTTATTTCTATTGGATGACTATGGGACTAGCTGTTTATTAGTCTCAAAACTATGCATGCTGCCATGGCATGTTTATTTCTGATTTTGATTTATTTTCTTTACAGAATAAGAATTTTAATTGCTTTCACTCTGGGCAACGTTTCAGAACTTGTGGTCATATCAACATGTTCCTTTACACAGCTGGTCAAGAGACAAATGAGAAATGAAGAAGATCCAAGCGAGTCAGCAGTAGATATGGAAATGTTTACTGCAGTGCTTTTGATTTTCTAGTCTGCTAATTTCATGTGATTGTTTCATGTGTTTGACTTATTAAAGTTAGAATCTTGGATGAATAGGAGTGATGTGAGCATATTCTTTGGACAATAATTGAAAAATTTCTGGAAAAAATAAATGAAAAAAGTTGTGTGGAGACATAAATTGTGTAGTGAAATAAATCGACATTTGTGCAGTAGTGATTAAACATCTTGCTGGCACAGTTTAATTGGAAGTTAAATCCATTTGTGTGCTGGCTACTATGAACAGCCACAGTGAAACCTCAGATGTGCATACACAACTCTCTTTCACACAGCATTTGAATTTTATATAGATCAAATTGAGCAAACCAATACCTTCCTCAAACTTTGTTCTATTTCAAGGGTTTACTCAGAAGGACACTAAATGATACAAGCAAGAAACTTGTAATCTGACCTTTGGGAGCCTGTTTCATGCCACTCTCCATTAGTTATTGGAACTGTTGCCTTGTAGTTTTGAAGGGGTCTCCACAGGTGTCATACATGGAAGTGAACCCAATGAAGAGATAAGAATGAAAACCCATTGCAGATTACCTTCATCAACCTGGGTCAGACTTCAGGGAGTCTAATAACAGGCAGTTTATTCCCAATGTATTTTAGCCCAGTATAATTTGAAAAAAGTTCCCTGGTGTTATACAATCCTTATTGCACAAGGAAGCATAATTACATTGAAACTCAACTCAGGATACAAGTTATTTTCTCTAAGAAGATGGATTCTAGAGATCGCTAGACATACTAGCTTAAGGGCATAAGGTTTGGCCTGGTCTGGATCACACAGAAAGCATAAAGGTCATTTGGGCTACTAGTCACCTCTGCTCTTGGTTGTGGGAACTTGGGGGAATTTCTATCAATCATTTAGATTACTAGCCACCTTAGATCTTGGTTGTAAGAGCTTGATATGGCCTGACCCAATGAATAACACAGATCACCAGACTGTTAATCACTTCTAATCTTATATGCTTAACATTCCCAGGTTCTCTGGAGATCTGGGGCACAAAGACCTTCATGCTATGCTCCCAACATAGTTTCTGCAAAGTGTTCTGTTACTCCTCAGCTCAGAGCCTTTCAACATGCTATGCTTTCTGCTTAGAACTCTTCTTTTTCTTTCTCCCTCTCACCCTTTCTCCTTCCTTCTCTTCTTCCTTTCAGGTTTTACTCTGTAGAAGAGGCCCTGTTATATACCTTATACTCCTTTAGTATATTGACCAGACTTGTAAGTAGTGTATATTTCTCATGAGAATCTAGGTGAAATGAAAGCCAGTAACACTTCTCTATTTTATTTTATATTTTAAAGTTTTATTTTGGACCTGGAGAGATGGCTTAGCAGTTAAGAACAGTTGCTGCTCTCCCAGAGAATCCAAGTTCAGTTCCTAGCACCCATATCAGGTGGCTCACAAATCCCCTGTAACTCCAGCTCCAGGATATCAGAAGGCTCTGGTCTCTGAGAACACTTGTGTTTATATGTACATGCCCACTTGCAGACACAAACACCTAGACATAATTAAAAATAACGTAAAGATTTTACAAAGGACTTCATTTTATTTACATGTATGTGACTATATATACATGCATGGATGTGCTCCAGAATGCCAGAAGTAGGCAGGGGATTCCCAGAATCTAGAGCTACAGACATTTTTGAGCTAGCCTATTTGAGTACTGTGATCCAAACTCTGGTCCTCTGTAAGAGCAGTAAGTACTCCCTCTTCACTACTAAGCCATCTTTCCAGTCCCCAGTTCTTTATTTCGTATTGTCATATCCTCTAGTGCTTAGTAAGATGCTAAATATGTGCAGAAACTCACTTACTGTGGTTATATCACAATAAACCCATCATAAATTGAAAATATCAAAAGTTTAAAATATATTACATATAGCTAACCTACTGAACAGTCATGGCATTGCAAAACCTGCTTTATAGGTACTCAGAACATTTACATTGACTACAGTTGCACATAGTCATCTAACTCAAAGTCTATTTTATGATAAAGTGCCCAAAATACCGCATCATATATTGAAATTATACTGACTATGAGAAAGAGAATAGTTGAATGGGTTAGTTTTAACACCATCATTAAGTACAAACATTATAAGGAAAAGCCATGACAAACTGGGAAGTAGCTGCATTTGTATTGAGTGAATGATGAGTAAGTAATTAAAGTAAAGTGACATCATGTAAGTTACTTCATATATGGTATTTTCACAGATACTACTTTTTTTGTTTTGTTTTGTTTTTCGAGACAGGGTTTCTCTGTGTAGCTTTGCGCCTTTCCTGGAACTCACTTGGTAGCCCATGCTGGCCTCGAACTCACAGAGATCTGCCTGGCTCTGCCTCCCAAGTGCTGGGATTAAAGGCGTGTGCCACCACCGCCTGGCTCAGATACTACATTTTATTTAATTGAAATGTCTCAATAGTCTGGCAGGTACAGGGGATCCAAAAAGTATGTCCCTAGTGTATCTGTGTGAAAGGTTTAAGATGGATCTATTATAAGATATTTTCAAGTTTATTCCTCCATATCACTTGTACACATGACAGATATAGTAACTAAATGAAATACTCCCCTTTCCCCCCTTCACTTTAATATGAATGATATGTATGCATGAAAGAGCACAAAACATATGAATGGTGTTTTTTCAAGGCTTTAGAGGGCCTAGATAATACTTTAGACGCACTGAAACACATAAATTAGTACAATCATGCTAAACTCTGATTTCTACTGAAAATTCCATGTAGCATCCACATATAACTGCAGAGTTATATTTTTAAGAAATTTAAGTGGTATAATTAGACCTTGCACACAAGTGGAAATTTTGTCTTCACTGATTCCTTCTCCTTTCATGTCAAAAGCCTATTTTCTTTGACACTCCTATTTCCATCAATGCAGCATTCATCTGCTGCAGTGCTATCTATATATTAACATGCTAACTGATTCTTAAGGAGTGACCTCCTCCAACAGAATTTGTCTTTCAAGTAGAACTCTTGGATAGATGGGCTTTGAATACTAAGAAGTAAAACTAACTGTGAATGATCGACATAAAAGTTGATATTTTCAAGCTAGGAGCTTAGTCTGATAAAACATATTTACAAAACCCCTTGAAATAATAAGAAATGATACAGAAAGTAATATAGCAATTGATGCAATAACATCAAAGCAGACTCCATTTAGGAAATAATCTGTCATTTGTGTGCCTTTTAAATCCATTTTCCTAGACAATTTTTCTATCTTCAAAAAATATTTAAATTGTAATGTTCACTTTAAAGGCTCATTGTTGATATTAATATTGCATTAAAATGTGTAATACTCCCTGGTTTTCCTCAAATTATCTTTATGTATATGATAAAGAACATACAATTAATTAGAAGCCAATAAGCACACACATATAGAAATAGGAATAAAATTTCAGTAGATGGAAAAGCTTCCAGTTTGTAACTACTTGAGTATATAAAGTAATACAAAGAATATTAGCAATAATGAATTCAATAAGAACAAAACCAAAACAATTCTTTTTAAATGTATTTTTTGGGGAGGGAAATGGGAATATTTATGAAGAAGCTCCAAAGCATACTGAATGAGACTGCCAGAAATACAAAATTGTCAAATACAACATGTCAAATATAGTCTTTAGGAAATTTCTGCAATTGAGGAAAATCATGGATATTTATATTTAAGGAACATAACTATCGACCACATTAACCCAAAAGTATTCCTTATACACATTGCAGTAAATATTTAATATTTGAACAATTAAAAAATTTTCAAACCTTCTTGTGTAAATGACAGTCGATGTTCAAGGACATACTAATTGTATCATCAACAGACTTCTCTCTTCAGCAATTAGAGACATTAGACATCAGTAACATATTTTCTTAGTGCTAAGGAGCAACTATTGTCCACCAATACTATATTCATTGAATTTAGCACTCAAGAGTGAGAAAAAAAATGAAGATGTATTGCATATAAAGATTAACAGAATTGACCACTCACACTACACTTTCTATAAAAAGTCATTCTTGTTTCATGCCACTATGATTATGGTGGTCACATCTTGCCAAGAGCGTCATTATCATAGCTCACAAGGTTCACAGCTGATTGAGAGCATTGGTTACTTTTCTTGCCCAATAATGTATGTAGAACCTTCCAAAGCTATCTAATAGAGATGAAGCTTCCTGGTAGGTACCAGTGTGACTTCTTCATGTCCCATGATTCAAATATGTGGTGTCTTCAGCAATAGTGTTTTATCATCAAGTTCTGGAGGGTAACCAAACAATAACAATTCTGTAATGTTTGGGGAGATGGGTACATGGGAACCTAAGGACCAACAGCTTGAAAAGATGTAATCCAACATAATATTATTAGTCACACACACACACATACACTTGATAATACCTTCTAGTCCATTACCATTGTCATAGCATTGTCAACAAAGTATAGAGAGTATTTTTTTTTAGTTTTCATGTCTACTTTTTAAATGTGATTTTCTTCAGTTTTCCTTCTAATTGTATTGAACACTGTGTTGAATGGTGCTACATTATTTGCTTCATGCACCAAATAGAATCCATAAATGTATAAATAAATAACCTACTACCGTTATCCATATTTTAGCTAATTTGGTGTTTTTTTCTTTAATTACTTTTTGATTCTAAATTTATTAGCAATAGGTTCTCTAAATGTTTCTAATATTGTTTTCATTAACCCTTAGTTCTTAAATAACATTTTACCCAAACTACACAAAAACTCAATACAGAAAAAGAATTATAGACAAATTTCCCTAATGAAGACACATGCAAAATATTGAATAAAATATTCCACCATGATCAAGTAGACTTCATCCCAGAGATTCAGGGATGGTTCAACATACAAAAATCAGTAAATGTAAACCACCATAGAAGTAAACTGAAAGAAAAAAACATTTATCATCTTGCTACATGCAAGAAAAATACAAAAATAAAATTCCTAAAGAGATTAGGAATACAAGGAACATACCTCAATGTAATAAAGGCAGTTTACAGCAAGTCCATAGCCAATACCAACTTAAATGGAGAGAAACTCAAAAAATTCCACTAAAATCAGAAAGAAGACAAGGTTGTCCATTCTCTCCAGATCTATTCAATATAGTACTTGAAGTTTTATCTAGAGCAATAAGACAACTGAAGGAGATCAAGGGAGTACAAATAGGAAAGGAAGAAGACCAAGTATTGCTATTTGCAAATGATATGGAGGTATATATAACTGACCCTAAAATTTCTGCCAGGGAACTCCTATAGCTGCTAAACACTTTCATCAAAGTGGCTGAATACCAGATTAACTAAAAAAAGTTCAGTAGTACTCCTATATACAAATGACAAACAGGCTGAGAAAGAAATCAGGGAAACAACACCCTTCATAATAGCCTCAAATAATATAAAATACCTTAGGGTAGCTCTAATCACACAAGTGAAAAACTTGCATGACAAAAGCATCAAGTCTTCACGGGGTGGTGGTGGCACATGCCTTTAATCCCATCACTTGGGAGGCAGAGCCAGGTGGATCTCTGTGAGTTCAAGGCCAGCCTGGTCTACAGAGTGAGATCCAGGACAGGCACCAAAACTACCAAAACTACACAGAGGAAACCTGTCTTGAAAAATCAAAAAAAAAATGAAGTCTTTGAAGAAAGAAACTGAAGAAAATATCAGAAGATGGAAAGATATGCTCATGTATAGATAGAATCAACATAATAAAAATGGCCATCCTACCAAAAGCAATCTACAGTTTCAATGCAAAACCCATAAAAAATTCCAGCACTATTCTTAACAAACCTTGAAATGACAATACTCAATTTCATACGGAAACATGAAAAACCCAGGATATCTAAAACAATTCTGAACAACAAAAGAACTTTTGGAAGTATCAACATCTCTGATTTCAAGTTGTACTACAGAGCTATATTAATAGCAACTGAATGATATTGGTATAAAAACAGGCACAATAATCAATGGAATATTATTGAAGACCCAGACATAAATCCACACACCTATAGATACCTGAATTTTTGTGAAGAAGCTGGAATACACACTGGAAAAAACAAAGCATCTTCAACATCCAACTGGATGTCAGTATGTTGAAGAATGCAGAGATCTGTATCTATCACCCTGCATAAAACTCAAGTCCAAATGGATCAAAGACCTCAACATAAAACCAGATACACTGAACCTGACAGAAGAGAAAGTGGGGAATACACTTGAGCTCATTGGCATAGGAGGATACTTCCTGAACAGAACACCAATAACAAAGACCCTAAGATCAACAATTAATAAATGGTACCTTAAGAAACTGAAAAGCTTCTGTAAGGCAAAGGACACAGTTAATAGGATAAAATGGCAGCCTAAAGAATGGAAAAAAGATTTTCACCAACTCCACATCTTACAGAAGGCTAGTATTCAAATATATAAAGAACTCAAGAAACTCTGTATCAAAAAGCTAAATAATCCAGTTAAAAATGGCAAACAAATCTAAACAGAGAATTCTCAATAGAATAATCTAAATGACTTAAAGAAATATTCAGCACCCTTAGCCATCAATCAAAACTACTTTGAGATTCCATCTTACACCTGTCAGAACAGCTCAGGCCAATAACAGAAGTGACAGCTCATGCTGGAGTGGCTAGGAAGCAAGGGGAGCGTTCCTCTATTGCTAGTGTGAGTGTAAACTTGTACAGCCACTTTGGAAATCAGTATGGCAGTTTCCCAGAAAACTGGGAATCAATCTTCCTCAAGACCCAGCTATACCACTCTTGGGCATATACCCAAAAGCTGCTCTATCTTACCACAAGGACATTTGCTCAACTATTTTCATTGCAGTTGTATTCATAATAGCCAGATATTGGAAACAATCTAGATGCCCCTCAACTGAAGAGCAGGTAAACAAAATGTGGTATATTCACATAATGGACTATTACTCAGTTTTGTTTTTTTTAATGACATCATGAAATTTGCAGGTAAATGGATGGAACTAGAAAAAAATCATGTGGAGTGATATAACCCAGAAAGACAAACATAGTATTTATTCATTTATAAATGGATATTAGCTGTTAAGTAAATGGTAATCAAGCTATAATCCACAGACCTTGAGACATTAGATAAAGAGGAAGGCTCTAGAGGGGACACATGGATCTCCCTGGGTAAGAGAAATAGAATAGATACGGAGTAGACTGGGTGGTGGATGGGACAGGAACAGAAGAGATTGCTTTGGAGGATGGATAGAGGTAGAATATACAAGGAGGTATCTGGAATTTGGGGGCCATTTGGGCAGTGGTGTCGAAATCTGATGCAGTGGAAACTTTCTGGAATCTATGAGAGTGACCCCAGTAAGGACTTCTAGTAAGGAGAGATAAGGAGCCTGAACTGGCCACATTTTATAACCAGGCAAGCCTTCCACTGGTGGGCTTGGTTTGCACTCAATTGATTTGTTGTTCAAAGAGGTCTCATGGATATCCCCAATGAACCTAGGATGATGCTATGACAGAAGATTTCTCTCTAACAAATGACAGAGTGTCCACATTGTGGAGGACAAGATCCATACAGTTTATTGTGAACATAGAAAATTCGAGCTGATGCCTGAATGGAGCCTTCACCCCTATGTTCTAGACTCTTTGGTGTGGAAAGGTACTCTGCAGGCTATCAAAAGAGAAACCTGGACATCAACCCAGCCACAAAACCCTCAACCTACAATCTGTTTTCTTCAGGATGTAGTGGGGCAATGGTGGCGAGAACTGGGAGTGGCCAACCAACGTCTGGTTTAACTTGAGGCCCATGTCATGAGAGGGAGCCCATGCCCAGAGACTGGATAATCCAGAGATTTAGGGTAAAACTAAACACAACTGGCCCAAAAAAATATCAATGAAATGATTCTTGATGATATTGTGCTACATTTGTAGATTGGTACCTTATTCAGTCATCATTAGAAAGGCTTCCTTCCAACAACAGATAGGAGCAGGTGCACAGACCCATAGTCAGACATTATTCAGGGAGACTCTAAATTGGAAGTCTCCATAAGATTGCTCCCCAGTGGAAGAGGGGGAGGAAAGATTTTATGTGTCAGAGAGGGGATGAGGGATACTAGGAGACCATGGCCCACTGAACCAACTAAGGAGGGCTTATATGGGCTCACAGAGACTGAAGTGGCAAGCATGGGGCCTGCATGGGTCTACACTAGGTCCTGTTCATATATGTTATGGCTGTTAGCTTAGTAGTTTTGTGAGACTCCTAACAGTGGAAGAAATTGTTTCTCTGAGTGTTTTTGCCTGCTATTGGGACTTTTTTCTTCATGTTGGGTTGCCTTGTCCAGCCTCCACATGAAGGCATTTGCCTTGTCTTACTACATCTTGTTTTGTCCTGTTTGGCTGTTGTCTCTTGGAGGCCTGCTCTATTTGGAAGAGAAACAGGAGTAGACCTAGGGGACAGAGGAGGTGGGGGGAGCTGGGAAGTATGGATAGAGAGGAAACTGTGGTCAGGATGTATTGTATGAGAGAACAATCTATTTTCAGTAACAAAAGAATCTGCAGTTGAAAGGCATTTTCATACAATATCTTGAAAATATGGTGTCAATTATGTAAAGCCTTTACAGTTTTCAATGCAATATATACTCTTATTCAAAGGCATGTCCCCAATCATCTCTTTTCAATCCTTTTTTGACTTTAATTTTCAGATATATGATTGAGATATATCTTGGTATTTTTATCTTTGGATTTATATGACAAGTTTTGCTTAACCTTTTAAATTTGTAAGCTTCTGTCTTTTGTCAAATTTTAGAAAATTTTAGCTCCTATTTCTTTGGACACTTTTTCTTTCTGTCTCATTCTTTTTTCTGTCTCCTCCTCAGGCTCTGATTGCACAAATGTTAGCATTTTTGGTTTTGGCACATAGGAACCTAGGCTTCATTCTTTACTTTTTTCTCTGTGGTTCATGGTGGGTGATTCTGATGATCTTAAAACTCACTGACTCAATCATCTGTCATTTTGGTTGTACTACTGAAAATATTGACTTTTCCAGTCACTTTTATTTTGGTTGTTCTTTTTTTCCAGTTGTATGACTTCTGTTTGACACTGAATGACTTGTTTTTTATTTCACAAAAATTTGTAATTGCCCATTGAACCATTTCCATGCTGATCATTTTATGATTTTTTTTTTCAGATATATCTCACTGTATAATTCATTGCGTTTTCTAACACATGCTGTACTTTGCCTGGTTTTCATACCACAAGTGAGTTTTTGTTTTCATATAGGCCATTTCATTTCTTACATTTGACATCTCTGGCTCCAATTTAATTTTGTCCTGCTTTATTAGCAGTCTTCCTGTTGAGATCTTGGTTCAAGGGGAAGAAAAGTGAAGCCACAGGCTCTAAACGACCTCAATGTTATATGAACAAGGGGAAACGCCAGTTTTCCCATGTGCTCTGATGACATTGTTCCTGAGAAGATGGAGCACTGACACTATCTTGTTCCTCTGAGAAGACATGTATGATCAATTTCTTAGGAGGTCACACTGACAACAGGGAAAGAAGCAGAAGGCTAGTTCACATCACCTTTGTGCTTTAGGATGTGTAACAGAATCTCAGATCTCTTTAGGACCCCAGTAATAACCGCCTAAGTGTTTTGATGCCAGATAGAATGAAGAATCAGTTCCCCCTTGAACTATGCTGACAGAGAGGAAGGGAAGAGCAGACTGTTAGGAAGCCACTAACCAATGTGTGATGTTTCACCTTTTTGACATATAATGAAGGGTAAGCTTAGTTTCCACATTAAGCTGGACAGATGGAATGAGTTCTGTTCTATAATGTCTTGTTCAATTTTGCTGGTGTTGGATAAATGTGGAAATAACCGTGCACGTGACCTCTGGAAAAGAGAAAAAGTGCAATGTTGGTAATGCTAACCTGTGATACTTTGTTTAGTTTCATTGATAGATGACAATGGATGTGATCCTTAAGGGGTTGGGAGCCATGTGTGGTTTCCTGACGGGGAGATAGAAGACCATTCTCCTATTTGGTTTGGTGAACCACAAGCCAGGGAGAAATTAAACATCGCTTTTTTTCATCAGACAATGCTAGGGAAAATTGACTACTTACTCGGCTCTGTCAACACCACCAACAGGGGAATGGAAGCACATTTCAGTTTAACAGGACTGAGAGAGGTCCCATTAGGCCCCACTAAAGCTACAACAAGGATGGGAGATGAAGACAGTAGCATCTATTACTATTTGACTGAAATATAGGTCAATAGATATGGTCAATAGATTCAAAACTTTTTTTTCTGTTGTTAGGACACGTTCTCTGGTCCTTTGGTTAGGGAAAACATATTTCCAGGTAGCTTTTTCATTGTGTCTACTAGTAGCTCCTTGTCAGGAGCTTATGCATGAATATATAAGAAGTGCTCTGGAGACTTCCTACATGCCCATCTTTATGCTATGGGGTCCCTGGCAACTCATCTTCTTTATATCTATCAGAGTTTTCTTATGTTTTTTGGTTATGTTAATGCTCAATATAATTTTAGTTGTTGTTAAAATGGAAGCTCTAGCAGGCAGATTTCCACTTCATATTAGTGGTAATCATTTGATTTATGCAGTTAAAAATAAAATTAACAAATACATAAACCCTTATCCCAAAACTTATAAATATATATAATGGAAGGGCTAGAGATACAACCATCATTTAAGAGTACTTACTGCTCAATCATGAGGACAAGATTTTAGAACCAAGTATCCATGTACCAAGTCTGACAACTTACAAATGCCTTTAGCTCCAGCTCCAAGGGATCTTTCATCCATGTGTTTGTGTACAGGCACACACATAGGTGTCTGCAAATGTACACAAGTATACAATCGCTCACATACTTACAAACAAATAAGTAAATATTTTAAAAAGAAGTAGTGTACTCTTTGATTATGAGCATTTAACTTTAAGTTATTTTGTAGATTGAAAAACATTAAACTTGGTCCTGGGACCAGGTGGCTCCATGAGTAAAGTCTTTACTGTACAAGGATGAGGGCCTGAATTTGGATCACCAGTACTCAAGCGATAGTTGGATGTGGTGGCACAGGTTTTTAACCCCAGTGGTGGGGCCATGGAAACACATAGATCCCTGACACTCACTGGCCAGCCAGTGTAGCTCAATTACTGCGAACACATATGTGAGTATGTGCATACACCACACACAGAATCCAGACAGACACCCAATCTTAAGCCTTTTCAGACATCTGTCGATTTGCACTGTCTGAGCTTGGTGAGAACTTGAAGCCGTTGTCATTTGTTATTGCTATGCCATTCATAAGGTATTGCTTCAATCTACGTATGTGTATTGAGAAAAGAACACACTTACATCACAGAAGAGTGTTAAAATGTTCGTCTCTGAATGGTGAAATTATGGGTAGTTCTACACCACTCTTTTGTACATTTTCTCATTTTCTAAATTGCCTACAATAAGCATGGACTACTTTTATAGTCATAAAAAGCCACACTTCATTTTGTTCCTTACATTTTGAAGCTTACATTCCTCCTTGGGAATTAGGCTCATTGGGTATGCCAGATAGCCACTCAACTAAGTGAAAAGGATTTTAATTAAATAAATCATTAACTTAGAGAGTAAATCTTTCCATGAAAGTATGATCAAATAATTTGATAATTGTTAACCCATTGTGGTCATAACCTTGTTTTTTTTTGATGATTGCTATCATAAACCAAAATGCATACCAACATTTTCTTTTATAATGCTTAAAATTAGAACAAGAAATGTTAATTAATAAAAGAAGGATTTAGTTGACAATGTTGTTTTAAAAGGATACTGGGTCTGGTTGGAACCATTATTTTTGTCTAACCTGGTTTCAGGACCATCAACAGAAATGCAAGAGAAGTTTAGGGAATTGGGATATAAGATCCTAATGCAAAATTTCCTAAGAATCCTTATTGATTTCTGCAACTGGCAGAATTGGTTTTTTTTTAAAAAACTGTTTCAGAATTTTACACACACACACACACACACACACACACACACACACACACACACACACACACACAACAACAACAACAACAACAACAACCAAAAGAACCAAATAAACCCTTTATCTTTAGAAACCCCCAGGGAATGAAATTCATCTTACCTCTTTCAATATTATTTTTTTGGAGTCTGAAACTGTAATTAGACCTTACCAAATTTCTGTAGGGTAAATGTGGATTAGACCTTCGTCACATTCAGGAAGGCCCTGCATTTGTTGGCCAGTCAGTAACTGTGTGGCCCTGAGGCAGTGTCTTTGATCTTTGCTTTTCTGCTCCCACAGCAGTCAGCCTCAGGCTTTCATCCTGAATGCTCAGCTCTCTCACTTTTGCCTCATTTTCCACACTATAATATTGAGTCCTAAGCATTTCTTCTTTGTCTGGGTCATTAAAAGGTTGATAATGCCGACTCTATTTTTTATTTTTTTCTGACACCATCATACAATTTAGCTTTTTTGAACCTTAAAAAATGAATTAGGACTTCTTCAAAGTAGCTAGAGTGGGCAACAAAATCTGAGAATATATGAAATATATACCACAGAGAACAACATGTATTAGCTGTTCAGTAAATTCTACCATCTGTCTCATGTTTAAACTTCTAAAGAGTCTGATGTCCTCCGTGTTAATTATTTTGAATTCAACAAACAATTATTGAGCATCTCTGTTTTCTGTACAGCTTAGTCTATTCATTATTTTTCACTCAATGAATTGCATTGTGGATGTGAATCATGGCAACACATATGTAGTGTGGTACAGGGCAATGGAAACGTTCCTTAAAAAGATACAGTGTGCTCTCTTCCACTCTTCACTTTCTATTTGAATGTTGTGAACCAATTCCTTATTTCCTTTGAAATTCAGTTAGCAGATACATGTTTTAAAAAGTCAATGATACCAACTATCTTAATCCAATTTTTATACACAACAACATAAAAAACCTTTTAAAAACAAGTATAAAATTGTGAAGTGCTGTGCAAACATGAAATACATATAAATATGCTAGGAGATGATTTCTAAAAATAACATTGCATCATGAGATCAAAGTTCTTTGTAAACACCCACAAAATATTTATATATGTTCAATTAATATAAATGACTACATTTCCATACAAGAAAAACATTTTTCAGAGAAAAGAAGCAGGAAAAACAGAGAATCTCTCTTCAATGTAAAATCACTATGAAATAGTCCATTTTTTTTCTACCTTAATGGATAATTTGATCAGAACAGTTAGAATCTTATAAATACTGTGAAACAAAACACACATCTTCCCCAGCAGTATCACTAATGGTTCAGGGCTTGACAATGTGAATTTTGATTTAAATTGTGATCAAAGATAGTGGAGCACAAATCCCGTGCTTCTCAGATGACTGAGTATATGTGACATGAAATTAAGGGGTAATTTCCATGAACTCATGTTAATTTGCAAGACTCTACAACATAACTTAGCTTGATAATCTATAAAGAAAATTAAAACCTCAATTGTCAAAATATTATAGTAACGAAAAAGTTTAAAAGACCCCTCTGATAGTTATTTCCTTAAGACCAAACCTCACAAGGCTGATATTTAAAGTTAAAGCCAAGGCAAGATCTAGGGTTTGGAGATGTTCTAGCCACAATGTTCTTTCTCTTCCAGAATTAAATGCCTTGTCTCCTCTATGTAACATTTTATTCACTAGACAGGCATTTTCTTTTCAACATTTTTTTGAAAATTACATATTATTGAAATATCTAAATAATTTGATTAAACTAAGTGAGTTTTATATATATCATATATGTCACTTGAATATATATATATATGTCACTTGAATATATATATATGTATATATATATATATATATATATATATATATTGCTTTGGTTACAATGAATTTCAGTTATGAGACTGAATCACACTCCAATTGTCACAGACAACGAAGATGATGAAAGCGTGCTTATATTTATTTCAAACATTTCCAAATGCCATAGACCCAGTCAGTGCATTGTTTGCCTCAGCATATTCCTAAAGATTGCAAACCTTTTCAAATCTGGCCATGTCTTTTGTCTTTAAGCCTGCTTAAGAGATGAGATGATTTTGATTCAGATTCAATATTCAAAATACCAAGCCCTACACAATAATCTGAAACATTACCTCTGCATTACTTCCAACTCAATATGCAGAAAACACTTACCCTCTGACATTTCCAAGTAATAAATCAGCACCATCTGTCCCTAGGCTCTGTTGCTGCTTCTTCTCCTTACACTGTTCAAGGGCATTCATCATGTTCCTTCCATTAGCACACACCATAAAGATGTGTTGTTCTGACACCTGTATATCAGCCAAAGTTACACTCCAGGGATGCCAAAATACCTTATCATATTGTCATGAACATCGGCCATTCTTTTTCCATTGAAAAGCTCTTTGGCATTCTGGAGAAAAGATGACTGTACATAAATTTATCATTATTGGTTGCATTTTGTTTGAGAAGAACCTAATGTCAGTTACATTATAGCTGTTCTGAACATGGTTTCTAAGGTCATTAATTGAGATGAAAATTGTGGTAACAATTCTATCTTCAAAGATGAAATACCACAATTGTAATTAACGTGACACTGTGCTTGTCAGTCTTTTGTCAACTTGATACTAGCTCTGGTCATTTGGGAAGTGGAGATTTTGTTGCTGTTCCTCCTTGAGTTCCTGTCCTGTTTCCCTCAATGATGAACTGTGATTGTGATATGTCAGCTAAAGGACCCTGTTTGTATCAAGTTGCTTTTGGTCATGATCTTTGTCACACCAATAGAAAGCAAACTATAACAGAAAATTTCTGTACATTAAGTAAATATTGTACAGATTATTTTTGTATTTCACAGGGGAAAATATGTGATGCTATACCCATTTGACAGTTGTGACCTTACTAATTACAAATGACTTGAAAATCAATTTCTTGATACTCATTTGTTTTTTGAGACAGGGTCTCACTATATAGTCTTGACTTGCCTGGAATTCACTATGTAGACCAAGCTGAACTTAAACTCACAGAGATTCCTCTTGCCTCTGCCTCCGAAGTGCTGGGATTAAAGACAAATACCACCATGTCCAACTTTTATTATTTTCATTTATATTCAAATTTACTAGGGATGCTTTAACAGGGTTTTTTTTTATCTTAACATGTACGTCCTTATGTTCCCTAGTCATTACTTTGCCTGCTATAACACTTCAGAGGTAAGACAAATGTATTCCTCTGAGAAATTGAAAAGTAAGTAAATGGATGTAAAAGTGATGATACATGCAGTTTGCAAAACTCCTGAATATAAGGCAATAGCCTATAATACTTCATGATAGGAAGATTAATAATAGTTTTATGTAAAGAGAGGGCACAAGTAAGGATTCCCTAATAGTTAAGAGCTTTCAGATTTATATGTTTTTAAAATTTAAATTTAGTTTTTAATTACATGTATGTGTGTTTGTGGAAATACATGGACATAAGTTCAATGCCTGAAGAGGGTAAAAGAAAGGCTGGAGTTATAGGCAGTTGTGAGCTACCCTATAAGGGTATTGGTAACTCAGTTACTTTGGAAGAATGGTACCTACTCTTAAATGTTGAGACACCTCTCCACCCCCTCAACATTGTGTTTTATGGTAAGGAATAAACTCAAGAAGTTTGAACAGATCAAGCAATAACTTTTACAAGCCTCACATTCTCCATGTAAACTGGACAAAAGGTTATTTATCCTTAAGATATTTAATATTTATGGCTGTTTATAATTCTTATTTATTCATGATGCAGAGATTTTTAGGACTCCAGAATTTCTATAAAGTCACTATGTGCCTGTATCTCTCTGTGTGTACAAGCATGTTGGAGTCAGATAGGAAAGAGATAGGCTTAATGAGGGTCAAGAACCTTGCTTCTTATCACTCATGCTCCAGTTTTTAAACATTAGTGCTTTGGAATGTCTTTCTGTATGCTGTGAGTATGTGTGGCTCCCATTAGATAAAAAATAAAGCTGTTTTGGCCTATGGCAAGAAAGCTTACAGCCAGGCAGGAAATCCAAGTAGAGATACAGAGAGAAGAAGGGCAGAGTTGAGAGAGACATCAGCCCACCTCCAAAGGAGCAGCAAGATGCCAGCAGACTGTTAATGCCATGGCCATGTGGCAACATATAGATTAATAGGAATGGGTTAATTTAAGAAGAAAGAGCTAGCTAGCAAGAAACTGAAGGCATAGGCCATACAGTTTGTAATTAATATAAGCCTCTGTGTAATTATTTTATAAGTGACTATGGTACCGTGGGTGGGAGGGATTCATCCCGACCATGGGGCTGGGCAGGACACAGAGAAACTTCCCTCTGTATATTAGTCTAGTATTCTCAAGTAGACAGTTTACTACCCAGAATATACATTGCCTGGTTTCTGAGTCTTCTGCAGACAAATTCATTGTTTTACAAGTGCTTCCAATTAGGTCTGATTGTATAGGCCTGGATCCTTGCTACAGAAAAGACTCAGGGAGGGCAACTGTAATTGAACCCCCCCCCCCACAAACACACACACACACTCACATACAAAAGGAAGGAAGGAAGAAAGAAAGGGAGGAAGTAATGAACTGAAAGAACAAAAGAGAGAGAGAGAGAGAGAGAGAGAGAGAGAGAGAGAGAAAGGAGGAAAGAAAGGTTGTTTGTGTCTCAGCATTTACCTAACATACACAATCCTGCTTTCAGTCTCCAGTACCAATCACAGAAACAAATGTTGCTGAAAATAATCAGAGAATTTTCAATACTATCATTTTGCTGAATTCCCATTACTTATTTTTTGTGCTTTTCATATCGACCTGATTGCCAGATTTCAAATCTTCCCTAGAGTCAAGATAATGCTAATATTGCCATTGTTAAATTAACCAAAACCCTAATGTCTGTTATTTAGATTCTGAAGTTTTCCTATATCTTTCCTAATTTGGCTTCTCTTTTTACTATTTTTTTTGTCTTTTGAGATTATAATATAATTACATTATTTCTCCCTTTCCTTGTCTCTTTCTAAACCCTCCCATATACCTCTTCTCTCTCTCTCTCTTTCAAGTTCATGACTTCTTTTTTCATTAATTGTTGTTGCATGCAATGTGTATATGCATAATTTATAAATATATGTATTCCTGAAAACAACCAGATCACTCTATATAATGTTCCTTTCATGTCTGTTTACAAGGCTGATCATTTGGTATTGGATAGCCAGTAGGTGTGCTATTCCCTGGGGAAGATTATTTCTTCCTGTCTTAACATTCCTTAGTTGCTTGTATTTCTTTGTCAAAGGTTGAGGCCTCATGTCCAATTTAGCATGTATATTGTTGTTCAGTTCATGTTGGTGAGACTTTAGGGGTTTAGTATCTGGCATTACTAGGAGATGTGGACTCAAGCACACACACACAAAACTCCCTGATCCTCTCTTTCAATCTTTCAAGTCTCCTCCTACACAAGGTTCCCTGAGACTTCAGGGCAGGACTTGTTTTGTATCTATTGGGACTGGGTTCCAAAACTCTGCATTTTGATTGGTTGAGGTTTCCTGTAATGTTCACCATCTATTGCCAAAAGAATTTTCTTTGATGTGGGACAAGAACTGCACTTATCTGTGTGTATAAGGATAGGAATCTAGAGTTTAGTTAAGGATTGTGCTTGTTTAGTTAAGTGTTGGTTGTAGGTTCTCTTTTAAGATTCATGACTTCACTACTTCTGTGTGAATTAAGTTTCCAGTACCAGGTACGGTTTCTCTCTTTTTGAGTGGAACTTAAGGTCAATTAGAGACCTGTTTGTTACCACCAAGGTATGTATGCCAATACTGAACTCATACGATGCTGTTCCTTTGTGTGGTTCATAGGCATCATATTTGTATAGGATTGTTCATTGCCTCCCTCCTTTGGAAACTTGTATTATGCCTTCTGGTACCATGAAAGTTAGTCCTCAGGGAAGAGTCATTCATATAAGTTCCAACTCAGGAGCCTCTGGACCATGCATCTGAAGCAATATGGACGTATCTTTCACCTCAGGTTGGCTTCTTTAAAATATAATCTTATTCCCCATTTTGACAAAGTTAGTGGTCTGTGTATACCTTTTTCTTATATCAGTATTGACTGACACACACACACACACACACACACACACACACACACACACACACACACCACACATATGTTAATAGATGAATTAAACTATTGTCTAGGCTCACCCTTTTTCTTTCCTTTTGTTGCATTTATCTAAAAGATGGAGTCATTCAGAAGAATTCTGTTTGAGTTGTTAGAACATGGAAAACTATAAAACATTTCATACACTCTTTCCATATCACTATATTAGAAATGGAAAAGGTTAGCCAAAGTGAAAAAGAAAATATACCATTCCAATATTCTTTTGTTAAGGAAAGCCCACAAATTTCCATGAATGGGGAGAAAAAACTGTTTCTCTTTTCCTATGTGTATTTTAAAAACATTCTCAATCTAAAACATATTTATAATTAGGTGGAAATTTGTATTGATTCAATTTTAAGTAGACTAGTAGAGCAGAAGGAATTAATTCCTAACTTTTTTAACAGGGGTAGTGATTGCAATCAATGTCATGCACATGGTGGGCAAATGCCTTACTGTTGACATCTCCAGCCTGTAACAGGTCATTGTAGTCTGACAAGTTTAATGTCACTCATGGAAATTCTGTTTAAAGTGTAAAACTAAAAATGTTTCAGACAGCCTCCTCCTGCAGCAGATTGGAACAAATACAGAGACCCACAGTCAGACATTATCCAGAATGAGAGAACTTAGAACACTCAGCCCTAAATGAGATGTCTCCACAAAATTCCTCCCCTCAGAGCTCAGGGAATTACCTTCCCGCTGCAGAAAAAGGGAAAAAATATTTCTGACAATGTACATTCAATGTGGGCATTCATATTCCAAATTACATAATGTAGTCATTTAGTGTATATGATTATTCACAGTGCTCATTCAATGTAGAGGTAAATTTTAGTTCATAGTTCTGATAAAAGATGTTTTTGGAAGAAATATGAATATGTAGAAAATGTTGAAATAAATCATTAAGGTTTGTTTTCATTATTTGGGTTTACATTATTCAGGAAAATAAACGATATTTTTCTAAATGAGAATTATGGGTAAAACCATTTTTTAAAATGCTTTAAATATAATGCATGCATGTAAAACTATTTTATACATCCTTTGAAAGTTTCACATAAGTATACAACATAATAGGATGCTATCCAAACCCCACTGTTTCCTTCCAGCTCCTCTCAGAACCTCTGAACACACCTCCCTCCCAATTTCATGTCCCCTCTTTTTCTTCAGTAGTTTACACAATTGTTTTTGCCTTAGTAGGTCTCATTTCTGTATATTCCTGAAACAAAGCTTCATGAATAATTAAAGGTTGGTACTAGAAATCCCTGGCAGACCATCAGTGGGATTTCAACACTACCCACATTTAACTAGCAACTGAATCTTTTTCTCAATCAATAGGGATGTGAACATTGTCTTCCACAATGCTTTCATTTAACTATTACCAAAACAGTCTTTGTCACATTCAATATATTTTGTGCTGCCAATGAAGAAGACAATTTTCTTGTAGATCAAAGGGTATTTACAATAATCTTCCGTAGAAGTAGAAAAGGAAAATTCTGCAATGTTGCAACATAATTTTCCCTATTACCTTCCGTCTTTTAAAATTGATCAAAATCATAGCAAAGAAACCATTCTTTCAGGTTTGAGTGGATACATTGGAAAAGCATTTACATGTACACAGGTCTTATAACTTGTTTTCTAAAATGAATTTTAACCTTCCAGTATGTGCTCTTTTTGGGTTAGGCAATGGCCCATATCAAATTTGTGAAATACATTGCTTTTTAATGAAAATATATTGTAAGCATGGGGGCAACATAAAATCTCCAACTATTTTTTTTCTACAATCAAATAAAGTGGGGCTTGTTTGTTTTTCAGCATACTCTTAGTTTCTCAGTGCTGTTGTCAAAAGAAGGCATATTCTCAGGAAGAATACAGGTGTTGACATTTTTGGATTCCATTTTCTCTAAATAGGCTTCCTTTTGAATAAGATTGCATTCAAAGGCTGTCTTTCAAAACAGTTCTGTTTCTCTTTGAAGTGAGAATTTTCTGTTCATACATTTGCACTTTTAAAGTACTCTCCATGGAAGAGATGCCACCCCATATCAGTGATGCAACACTTACTTAACATGGAAATTTAGGCGGCCATAGCATTCTATAATTAATATACTCTCCAACTTGCCTTCAAATCCTGCTCAGAGCAGCTTCCTGATCAACAACTTTTTTGAAAACCTGCAGTCAGAAATAGGAGCAAAGTCATTCTTTGGTTCTATGTGAGCAGAATTAGAGAAAGGGGAAAATGCTTTTCTAAAATCACTTTTTCTGAAAATAACTGATCAAATAGGCTTGACCTTTTCTTCTTAATGACAAGGAGCATGACATTTGTGGTATCCATTCCATTTCATAACTCTAGCACCAAGTTTGCTTTGAACTTTGCTTGGACAAATGTTTTCAGCATACTGTTCTGCTTGTGTTTTGCAATGTGCCTATTTCTTTCTTTTTTTGGAAAATGACCTTATGCATATGCACATTTCAAGAGGAAATTTGGAACAATTTAAATATTTCTATGGGAGAAATAAACTGCAAAAATAAATCCAGTAACAATTTAATCAATATTTTCATAACATTTTTGCTGGTTCCTTATTTTTTGCCAATACAGTGATATAAATAAGAGAAAGCTAATATTTATTAAATTAACCAGTAAAGGGAGAATAAATGGGGAGGGCAAAAGCTCTTCTCTTCTTCATTAGTTTTTCTGCATGGTGTCAGCACTGTATTCCAGATAATAATGTAAGTCAGTGCTCTGCAAAGTGCCTCTTCCAGGGCCTGGAGGAAAAATAGTTGTCACGGCTCATCTGCCCAAACAAAGGTACCAGAGTTTAGTCTCACCTTGAGTGGATGTATTTACTGTTTTGCTTTCCTTGTTCAGCTCTGTGGCCATTTTCTTTCTCTTTGTGTATGAGTCGGTACCTTTAGAGAACTGAGTGCTTTCCTCTCAGGTGATTTGACCAATGAAATGCCTGTGAAATGCTTCAACATTGTGTAGGTCATCACCTTCTTAGAGGACAGGATAATCAACCTCATTTTGCCTTAGGAAAGTAAAAAAGAGTCAATATTGTATTAGGTAAAGTTCTTTTAGAATGTGGTATTATCCATGTCAGCCAGCTATCACCCCCCAGGCCAAACTGTAAGTTCTTGTAAATGAAGCTGTATTGGAATGCAGTCATACCTGTCTTTTTTTTTTTTTTTTTTTTTTTTTTTTTTTTTGGTTTTTTCGAGACAGGGTTTCTCTGTGTAGCTTTGCGCCTTTTCCTGGAACTCACTTGGTAGTACAGGCTGGCCTCGAACTCACAGAGATCCGCCTGGCTCTGCCTCCCGAGTGCTGGGATTAAAGGCGTGCGCCACCACCGCCCGGCTCCATACCTGTCTTTTACAGATTGTCTGTCACTGTTTTCAACTTGTGACAGAGTTCTGTCACAGTAGTAGAGATAGCATGAGATGTGATAGAACACTGTAGCTAAAGTTTTCCTACCTGGCCCACAGTCAGGACAAATCTCTCTCACCTGCCAGTCCCACAGCTGCTCAGACCCGACCAAGTAAACACAGAGACTTATATTGGTTACAAACTGTATGGCCGTGGCAGGCTTCTTGCTAACTGTTCTTACAGCTTAAATTAATCCATTTCTATAAATCTATACCTTGCCACATGGCTCGTGGCTTACCGCCATCTTCACATGCTCTTTGTCATCATGGCAGCTGGCAGTGTCTCTCTGACTCAGCCTTCCACTTCCCAGCTTTATTCTCCTCCTTGTCCCGCCTATACTTCCTGCCTAGCCACTGGCCAATCAGTGATTTATTTATTGACCAATCAGCAACACACTTGACATACAGACCATCCCACAGCAGAACACTGTTATCATCAGTAAAGCTGAGAGCAAAAGACATGGAGAAGCCTTCCTATTGAACCAATAATCTATCAGGTACAAAAGAGGCATGGGTTTTCTTTTTTTAGTGTAATTATATATTTGCAAAATTATCAATAAAAACTTTAGTATTTCAAGGTAAAATGGGCAACTTTGCAATCACAGTTAGAATTTGACATATTCCTTATAGTTTATAGAATGCTAAGTTCAATTTTGAAACTGAAAAGAATATAGGGGACTTATTTCTATAAATAGCAAATTTAATATACGTACATAGAATAATTAGTATTTTAACTGCAAAAGAATAGTAAAAATTTATTTATTGAGCATCATCTAATATAGTTAGAAAACAAAAACCAAAGTAGTTCAAAATAAAGCATACAAAAACCTGGTAGACCTGAAAATTTAAAGCACATCTTAGATTAAAAAGGAAATAGACATTTGAGTTTTCTTTTCTGAAAATTCTGTTTAGATTTGTACCCAATTTTTAAATTGGGTTTTTTGATATATAGTTTCTTGAGTTCTTTATATATTTTAGATCTATTAGATGCGTAGTTGGTAGTCTTTTCCCAATCTCTAGCCTGCTGCTTTGTTCAAATGATGGTGTCCTTTGCTGTGCAGAAGCTTTTCAGTTTCATGAGGTCCTATTTATTAATTGCTGATCTTAGTGCCTGTCTGTGTTACTGCTTTTCTGTTCAGGAAGTTGTTTCCCGTGCCAATGTATTCAAAGCTATTCCCAACATTTTCTTCTCTCAGATTTAGTGTATCTGGTTTTATGTTGAGATCTTTGATCGATTTAGATTTGAGTTTTCTGCAGGTATGGGGGACCTGCCTTCACCTTTTACAGGGTTCCTATGAGGCAGAGAGAGGAAGAAGGAACTTGTAGATAGAATGATAGGCCTAGCCAAGAAGAAAGTCACAAACAGGATAGCTTCAGGAGGAACTTGGTCAATACCCTATGGCCCTTTATTCAAAAGGGCTTTTTATAACAATGCCAAGGGGTGAAACAAAAATCCTCCCCCTGCTAGATACAACCAAGTGTAGACCCTTCCAAACACCTGGTACACAGGCCCGTGGTCCATTCATCCTCTTATGCAGTCCTGATGGGTAAAGCAAGCTCAGATCTCACTAGGAAACCTCTGTGGGCTCCCACATGCAGGGTGATAGACATGGATCTTTTTGCATTCTTCTACATGCAGACATCCAGTTTGATCAGTACCATTTGTTGGAGATGCTTTCTTTTTTCCAGTGTGCATATCTGGCTTCTTTATCAAAAAAAAAAATCATCTGTTCATGACTAGCAGTCAGGAGAAGTTATTCAGGAAATTGGGAATCGATTTACCTCAAGATCCAGCTATACCACACTTGGGCATAGACCCAGGTACCACAGAGACACTTGCTCAAACGTGTTTTTTGCTGCTTTATTTATAATAGCCAGAAATTGAAAGCAACCTAGATGTCTCACAACAGATGAACGTATAACAAAAATGTGGTACATTTACACAGTGGAGAATTATTCAGCCATTTGAAAGAAAGGAATAATGAAATTTGCAGGTAAATGGATGGGACTAGAAAAAAATCATCCTGAATAGTATAACACAGACCCAGAAAGATAAATATAGTATGCATTTACTTATATGTGGATATTAGCTGTTAAGTCAATGATAAACAAGTTAAAATCCTTAGAACCACAGAGGGTAGGTATAGAGTAAGGGTAGGGGTTACAGATAGATTTCATTAGGAAAGGGCAATAGCGTAGATAGTTATGGATGGGTGGATGAGTGTGGGGACTAGAATGGGAAAATCAAGTTGGGAAGGAGAAGGAAAGGGGAATGAGTGAGAGAATACAGAGAGAGATAGTTAAAATTAAGGTGCATTTGAGGAGTAGTAAGAAAATCTAATATGGTAAAAGCTTCTTAAAATATATAAATGTATGAAGGCAATCTAAATGAAATCATCAAATAATGGCAGAAACAGAGACTCAGCTGGACATTTCTTGTCACCAAATGAAGCTTCTGGTACTGGAAATGGGTTACAGCTAATTGAGTTCACGAAAGTGTTCCCATGGGAATTCCCAAACAACTCAGGTAGTTGCCAAGACTGTAGTTTGCTCTGCACAAAGCTATGGCTAGACCCTATTACTGAAGACAATATCTACACAACTAACTCATCAAACATGGAGAAGTCAAACTGGTGCCTACATAGAGCCTTACCAACTATATGCTAGAATCTTTGGTACAAGAAGGGTATTTTGTATGCTACCAAAGAAAAAAATGTAAACACCAACCCAGCTACAAACTCTTTGATCTGAAATAGAATTCTGCCTGCAAGATATGCTAGGGTACCTTGTGGGAGTAGCCAACCAGTAGCAGGTTTGTCTTAGGGCACACTCATTAAGTTGGTACCCATACCCAACACTGCTTGGGTGACCCAAAATCTGAGACTCGATAGCTAAGGGATCTAGGGTAAGACCAAATACAACTGTTCTCCTAAAAGAACATATCAATGTAATGACTCCTAAGGACATTCTGATATGCTCATAGATCAGTGTCTTGCTCAGCCATAATCAGAGAAGCTTCCTCCTGTAGTAAATGGGAACAAATACAAATAAATAGCCACAGCCAGACATTATGCAGAGAGGGAGAGACCTTAGAACACTTTAAATGGTCTGCCTCCATCAACTCCTTCCACTTAGGGCTCAAGGAACTCTACAGAAGAGGAGAAGGAACGAATTTAAGAGCTGGAGGGGATGGGGGAACCAAGGAAACAAAGCCTTGTAGGTCAATGGGAATAATGCACACATGAACTCACAGAGAATGAGGCAGGATGTACAGGGGCCCGCATGGGTCTGCACCAGATGGGGTACCAGAATAGAAAGGAGAAGTGGGCACATGCCCCCATCACTAACCCAGAAGCAATCTCCAATTGATAACCACTTGCAAATGAAAATTTCGTTTTCTCCAAAAGAGTTTCACGGAGAAAACGAACTACTCTTGAGTTAAGGGTAGGCTGCATGCACAGTAGTAGAGAGTCAACAGAAAACAAACTCAATGCCATTTTGGAGGTTCCTTGTCTCATAATGTTGCCAGGTTTTAAATTAACTTCACACACACACACACACACACACACACACACACACACACACACACATCTTTTTAATGTACATAGCTTTGGTCTTTGGGTATGTATTATGGTCTACAGTTTAGCAGTTTTATGGGATTTCTGAGTATGGGAATGAGTAGGTCTCTGCATCCATATATGTTTCTTGTGCTTTTTCTTGAGCCCCTTTCCTTCTGTTTGTATGGTTTGTCATGTTCCAATGTGTTAGTTTTTTTAATCTTATCTTATTTTCTTTTAATATTATCTCTTAGAAGCTTGTTTGTTTTCTAATGAGAGATAGAAAGGGGAACATCCAGATGGGAAGGAAGGTGTGAAGAAACTGGGTGGAGCAGAGGGAGGGAAAACTATAATCAGGATATATTATGTGAAAAAAATCCATTTCCAATGAAAAGAAAAAAGGGAAACAGAATTTGAGCCCAGTGATGCAGCTGTATGTATAATCTCACCTGCTATAGAGGTTAAGATAGGTAGATCACATCTTTAAGATCAACCTGGGCAACATAATCAGATTTTGTCTTAAAATAAAATAATGCAAAGAAAACTGGGGATATAGGTTGGTGGTAGAGCACTTGCCTAGAGTCAATCCCCACTAGTATACACACACACACACACACACACACACACACACACACACACACACACAAGTGTGTGAATATATATTTCTAGCTGCATAGATATACCCACATGCATATGTAATTCATTTTTTTATTATAAAGTTGAATAGTATCAGTAGAAGAGTGTTAAGAAGTCAATTAGATGTTAGAAAATGTGGCAGTGTGGATGCACTTATAGTTGTTTACAAGTGTACCTTATTTTCCTATTCTTATCAGTGTTTTTAAGCACAGTGACTGTGTTTCACTCATTTGAGAATTTCACCCCCCAGCATCTTGACAAATATTTCATATAAATAGACATTTAGTAAGTTAAATTGAATTTTGATCTGTTGTCTGATTGTACACAAGTGAGAGAGCTCACAAAGTCTAACACCATTATTTGTAAAGCATTATCAGAGCGGTTAAGGTTGTATGATTTGTGGAGAAAAAAATGTTTAACAACTTCATAATTACCAATTTTAAGTATAATATTACTCTAACATTATAGCATAACTTTATAATATTATGTTACATATAACATTATAACATAATGTTTAGATTTCTTGGTATTAGAGATTTTAATCCTTAATGTAATACTTATTAATATTAAGTTAAAATATGGTAAAGTTATTATAATTTTCTCCTATGTTATTCACATACTTCACTTCAAGTTACATCAGACTAAACCTTATAATGTTTAATATAATTGAAAAATAAAATTATTGTCTTTGTCCCATCCATGAGCAATGCATACAGAGTATCAACCCTCAATGTATGAAAAATAGTTTTTAAATCCCCCAGCAGATTTGTGAAAATTAGACAATGCTAAGCTCTGTGAATACTTTTTTTTTCTTATGCATAAAATCACTTGATAAAGTTTAATTAATAAATTAAAGTAAAAGCTTAATGTACACAAATAGTCACAAAATGGAAGAGTTACAATATACTGTAATAAAAGTTAGTGGATATGGTGTCTGTTGTACTTCACTCCTTGTGATGACATGACACGGTAAAATTCCTGTGTAATGAGAGGTGAGACAAATGATTATCTATGATGAAGCATAGCATTTGGCTACTGTTGTCCTTTTTCTTAAACGTAAGTGGTACAATAAATGATTGTAAATGTCATTACTGGGGTTACTGTTAAGCAACACAGAATACATAGAATCTTGCGATATGAGAAATGAAGGTATGAGTCACATCCCAGACAAGATGATAGAGGACATATTAGAACACCACAGGATGGCAGGATGTTCTGTCCTGCTACTTAAATGTGCATTATTTAAAACTCATGAATCAATTACTTCTGGAGTGTCCTATGATATTTTTATACTGTAGTTGCCAGCAAGTAACTCCAACTATGGAATGAAAACTATATGAAGTAACATGTTCAAAGGTTGAAATTATTCCTGTACTGTACTTCCTCATGGTTAATTTAAAGTTCAATCATATTTAAAAGATCAGTGAATTCTTGACACACAACTGTAGTGATTTTTGTCTTTGAAGACATCCTGAATCAAAGAAGAGATTGCTTATCAGAATAAACTGCTCCAATGAGCAGGGATCTTTCCTTGATATGTTGTTAATGTTTGTCAGAAGTAATCTGACAAGGTGCTTCTTACTGTTAGGCTGTCTATCATCTGTGAGGCTCTCAAATAGAGCATTTTTTTATTTTTATGGGAATGATACAAAGAAGAGGAATCATTTTGCTAAATTTCATGTAATCTTGACATCACTACATTAAGTTCCTTTTATTCTAGTTACAATTGTGTTATTTGTTTGAGACTTGAAATAATTTCTACAAGTCAGACAGAGCTGCTGAGGAGTATGTGTTCTGGGGGCTCCAGTGTGTCTCCTTAGGTTATTTTCAGCATATTGGAGGAGACACCAGCATTCATTTCACCCTGCCAACAGGTAAAAAAATACATGGTTGTTAAAACCTTCTACTAGATTTTGAGAGATTTTGTTAATGGTAGCAAGTAAACAATAGGCTCACAATAGCAATGTTCTCAAAGAATTTTACCAAAAAGAATAACAGTGCATTTTCCACACACTTAGAGAACTGTGCCCATAGCTTTGCTGCCTTGTATTTACATAATTTGTACACTCAGGAAAAAATCAGGTCAGCAAGCCAGCCTTCCTACCTGCCCTCTTCAAAAAGAATAAATCTAACAGTGCACTTTCTCTGATTTCCTCTTATTAGCTTTGTTTGAAGCCTGGTTGTGAATAATGCAGAAAGTGAGGTTTTAGGTGGTGTTCAGCCGGCAGTTTTGCTTTATAACAAACATTGAAATGAATCTTGACAAAAGACAAATTGGGGGGTAGTTATTTGGTCCTAGGAAGAAATTCTTCAGGATGAAGGCACACCACAGGATAGAAAATGAGCTGATGACTCAAAAGTTAATGACAGTGCTGAACATGGAAAAGTAAATGAACTATACTCAAGCCATTGCTTCATTTGGATTCTCTCTTCTCCAGTAGAATTACTATTCAAAAAAAAAAAAAAAAAAAAGAAGCCAAAGGAGGGAAAGCTACTCTTCATTGTGTACCTTGAAGTTTATATTCTTTCTCTCAATTTATGTTGCAATTAAATTTGGGGAAGTATAACTCTACAAATAATCACACCAGTTTTTCCTTTTTCATTAAAACAGTGCCATCTCCACAGGTAAAGGTAGACTATTTATATACATGCATGTATCTGGATTTTTAATTCAGAAGCAAGCTTATCAATAATGCATGCATTCTCCTTTCTTTATTGGTTGTTTGCCAAATAAAGGTGTACTCTGCTATAGGTGATGGGGGAAGAGTTAAGTAGAGAAACACTTACATGGAGAAATAGAACAGCTAGCACTTTTCAGTGCCCCAGGTAAGTGTTAGTAAGGTAAGACGGAGCAGTTAGCTCCCATGTTGATTGTAGTCATAGTAAATATTTTCCATAATTCCCTAACTTAATGCACTGTAAGTAACTGTGAGGATTTTAAAGATTTCTTCCTATTATTTTCCAATTACGTGTAGGGGTGTGTGTGTGTGTGTGTGTGTGTGTGTGTGTGTGTGTGTGTGTGTGTGTGTATGTGTGAAGTGTGTCTGCAAAAGCCAGAGTCATTGGATCTTCTGAAGCTGGACTTACAGACAATTGTGAGTCAACTGATATGGTTCCTGGGAACCAAACTTGGTTCTGTGGAAGAGCAGCAGGTGCTCTTAACCAGTACGCCATCTTGCCAGCCTCCATAGTTCTCTTTTGATATTTGCAGTTTAGCCTGTCAAAACTGGCAAACCAACCCTTTCCAATTAAAAGTTTCTCAGTTTGGCTTTTAAAAAGTGGACATTTTCTTTTATGTTTGCATCAGAGTTGGGAAAATGCTACAGGAACTATATTTCAAAACCAGTAAATGTGTCTACTGGAAACTAGTGGGGAAGCTTGGATCTTGTTTGAATTTTTATCAGGTGAGAACAAGATAGAACATCTTTTCAGGACTCATTATTCAAAGGTTATCTTCAAAATGGTGATTACACTGTAAGTTTCACATGTAAGTGCTCCTTTGCCTTGAGATGGTAGGTTGAGTTCATTAAGAAACATTATCAAATAGGCAACAAAAGCTAATTCCCAAAGTCTTTCAAATAGTGATTGAAAACAATGATTATTCACAAAATTTCATTGTCATATCTGAGTTCAATATTCATGATAAAATCAAATGACTTGCAACATATTGTCCTGGTTAGACCTTTATGTTAACTTTACACAAGCCAGGGACATTTGAGAAGAGAGTACTACAAATTTAGAAAATGTCTCCTTGAGATTGGCTTGTAGGCAAGTCTGTGGGGACATTTTCTTAATGATTAACATAGGAGGACCCAACTCACCATGGGTTATGCCTCTGACAGATGGTCCTGAGTTGTATAAGAAAGCAGGCCGAGCAAGCCATGAGCCAGCAAGCCAGTAAGCAATATCCCTCCATTTCTTCTGCTTCACTTCCTGTCTTCAGGTTCCTGTCTTCAGGTTCCCACCTTCAGGTTCCTGACTTGAGTTTCTGCCATGACTTCTCTTCACAGTGGACTGTTATCTGGAAGTATAACATGAATCAAACCAATCTCTTTTCCATTGTTTTTGGTCATGATGTTTTTTTGTTGTTGTTTGTTTGTTTTGTTTTGTTTTTATCACAAAGATAGAAACCTAACTAGGGCAATTATTAAACTGCTTTCTGTTTAATAGAAAAACACTAGAGTTATGAGCTCTTAGTCCTGAGAATGGATGACTAACAAAAGTGGAAGAAATTCATCATTGATTCCCATACTTTCCACAGTGTACCTTCTGAAGCAAACTTCAACAAATATATACAGATTTTCAATGCCCCACATTTTTAGGGTCTTTAAATTTTATTTAACCCTTTTCTGCTCCACACATTTGTGCCCACATCGATTTGGACACATTTACCAGATTCTACATTAGGTTGTACTGGATTTGTGCTTTCAGAATTTCTGTGGAAAAAAATGTTCTTAACTGTGCTCTATGCATGTTATTCATGGAGGTCAATTCCTCAGCCACTTCAAATTTCTTAACTCTTGAAGTAAAAAAAAACAACGGAGCAGTGTGAGTGCTTTGAATGTGTTAAAAGCTGAAAAATAAGTTTTTGGCTTTTGTCACTGTTGTTGTTTACCTTGATTTTATTGCTGTTGTTGTGTTTTGATGTGTTTTGTTTGAGACAGGAGGAGCTTTCTAGGTAGCCAGGGCTGGCCCCCAGTTCTCTAATCTCCTGCCACTGCTTACTGAGCATTGTGATTACAAACCTGTGTCCCCAAGACTGGCAGCTTCCTTTGTTTGTGTTTTGTTTTTAATTGACTTCTTTGAGCTACCAATGTTCTTAACACTTCAATCAACTGTTCTCAACCTAAAGGGGAAAGGCTGCAATGACAAGAAATTTACTCACCATTAGGAAAAGCCTTTCCTTGCTTTGGCTCACATGTGAACTGTATAGAAACTTGCTTTGGCATAGCAAAGCCACCTTCACTTTTCATTTTTGTTAAGAAATTCTGCTGTGGCAAACCAGTTTCTTCTATCTGTTGCTTCACTCTCAGTTGGAAACAGTAGAATGAATTCTAATTAGGATAATACCAGCATATAGTGTGTTATTTTACAATAGCTACATTATCTTCACAAAATAAACCCAAGGCTTTGCCCTCTGACTCAATAATGGACCCACCATGCCTTAGTGACTTAACGAAATTATTTTCTGAGCCAATAGTCCTTTCCTCGCTTCAACATTATGGACCTTCACTGATTGATAGATCATATAAATTCCATGTATGTATGGTGGTATACTCACTTCCTATTGCAATGATAAACATCATGATCAGAAGAAATCTGGGGAAGAAGGGCTTATTTAATCTTACAGGTTACAGTTCATCATAAAGGGAATTCAGAGCAGGAAATAAGGCATAAATTGAAGCAGAGATAATGCAGGAATACTACCTATTGACTTGCACCCAATAGCGTGCCTAGCCTGTTTTTGTGTGCACCCTAGGACCACTTGCCCCACAGAGGTAAAACCCACAGGTGCTGGGTCCTCTCATATCAATCATTAATCAAGAAAATACCTACAGACTTGCATACAGACCAATCTGATGGAGAAATTTTCTCTGTTGAGGCTCTCTCTTCCTAGATGACCCTAATTTGTGTCAATTTCTACCTACCCACACTGAAAAGCTGTCAGTATAGACCATGGTAGATTCAGTGCATGGATAGAAAGGTTTGGTACAACTCAAGTGAGAGATGATGATATTTTAGAGAAAAATAGCAGCAGAGGAGGTAGTAAATGATAAAGATATGCTACTCATCATTTATTTCTCTATCTACCCATCCATTCACATATCCAAAAGATGTAGGTTTCTTCATAATTTGGATTCTTTTAACAGTATGTCCCAGACTGTCCTGTAACTTAGTATATAGCCTAGATTTTCAGACTTGTGATTCTCTTGCCTCAGGCTACCAAGTGCTGGGATTAAAGGCATAAGCGACTAAATATGTTTTAGACATTTTTCTGTATGTCTTTTATTTGAGACAAAGTTTCTCTGTATAGCTCTGGCCACTCTAAACTCGCTCTGTAGACCAGGCTGGCCTTGAACTCAGATATCTAGTTGCCTTTGCCTCCCGAGTGCTGGGATTAAGTACATGTGTAACCACCACCCTTCTATAAGAGCTGAAACTCACACAGATGTGATAGGCTTCTTAAAATAAAGAAATAAAATTTCCTCAAATTTTATACAGTATGTGACTATATAAAGACATTATTAGGGTCCTTCAAGGTTTACAAAGAGCACATGTAAATAAAAGTTTAATTAGTTTAATGATAGGCCTGCCTTTGCAAACCATACTCATAGATATGCTAGATGTATATGATAAAGAAATTGCTTCAACATTCAAAATTGTATACTATACAACTGGAGTTTAAATAGTGAAATCCTTTCTCTATTATCACAATGATAACACCCTTAGTCCCAAGATCAGTCTATTTGTATGAAATTATAAATATATATAACTGAAGACTCAGCAGAACACCCAAGATTGCAGGAAAATAAAATTATTGTTCAAATAGTCATTAACTTCAACATTTAATGACATATAGGGAATGTACATTATTAGAGACTATAGATTTTTTTTACCCTTAAAATCACATCTACATAATTCATTCTGTGAACTCCCTCTGAATTTCAGAAACTCAGGATTCTGAATAAAAAGACATTTGAACAGGAAAAGGGTATGACATTTGTGGTGGCAGCCACCTTAATCATCACAGGGATTCTGAACTGGTTCTGTGTTCTGCTAGTCAAGTCTTCAGCTATATCTCTCCAGAAGTTATGTTGTTAAACTGGCTCTGGACAAATTGAACTCTGTTCCCAAGAAACCTCTGAGGTCCAGCTTTCTTAGTGACCTATATGTGCTCCAAGGCTCTCTTCCATCACCTACCATTACTTCTAAGATGTACTTTTCATTTCAGTAAACATACATCCATGCAATTGAAATCCTTCGAATAAAATGAGACAATACATGTATTTTTAAAAAGATAATGAACAAATACATTGTTAATAAAATTATCCTTTTGCATTTTTTGCAATCTGTCTTTCCCACCTCCCATATTCACAGGTCACCGCTGTTTGTTTTCTGTCATTACTTACAGACTAGCACAACTTTCTTGGATTGTCAAATAAATGGTTTCATAGAATATGTTCTCTCCTTTGACTTCTAATATACTTAATGAATGTGCACTATTGTGGTCACTTGAGAGAATTCAGAATGATTAGTTTCTCTTCTGTTGTTGCTTTAGCTACTAAACTATTCATCTATGTGAATGAGTGCTGTCCATTCACATACCAAAAAACATTTTTTGTTATTAAAACTGAGGCTGATATAAATACTCATACACAGGTCTTTATTGGAATATGTGTTTTCTTTGGAGAAGTAACTAGGAGGGGAATGGTTGGTTCAATTTTAAGTGTAAGTGTAACACTTTTTATTTAAAGAGTCTGTGGAACCATGTGTAATGGATTAATTGTTAGACTCCAATAAGTTATGTCTACATTTGTGAATGTAGCAGTGTTTGGAAAAGAATTCCCTACCTGTACTGTTAAGTCGAGATGAGGTCTTTTTATTTCATCCAGATAAGCCCTAAATCTAAAGACGAGTATCTTTGTAAGAAACAGAAGTGAAGACATAGGGGCAAAAGAGAAGGCTGTGTGAACACAGTGGTAGAGATTGCAGTTGTACTCTCACCAGCCAAGAAGGCCTGGAGCCACCAGGTGCTAGAAGAAATAGAAAGGATTTTCTTCACTAGACTCTGGCTGTAGAGCTGTAGCAACTGACATCTTGTTTACAAATGTCTGGCATTTGAAATTATTAAGAAATAAATGTCTGTGTTGATTTTAAAGTGACTAAGTTTGTGACATTTTATTACCACAAGTTTGAAAATCTAATAGATATTGTTTTACAACGTAGTTGCAATATTTTATATTATCAGCATTAGTGTGTGGGAGGACACAATATTTGGTATGGCTTGAATTATAATTATATTACATTTTAATTATTGTACAGTGGCATCAAGTTGTGGTTCAGATTGCATTTTCATAATGACCGAATATATTTAGCAGATGTTCAATACCTTATCATGGACATATTTGACCTTTACATATTTTTTGACAAAGTACCAGTTAAAATGTTTTGTGTCAGTCAGTTTTTCTCTTTATTATTGAATTATAAGAATTGTGTATATATTTTACACCTGGAAGACTTTGGTTGGATGTATGTTTTCCAGATATTTTCTGTGAATTTGTGGCTCACATTTTCATTTATTTAGCAGTTTTTTTTTTTTACTTTTTAAAGAATTTGGTGAAGTTGACTATGTTTTTTTATAGTGCACATTTTTATATTCCTGTTTAAACACAGTCTAAATTACTGTTTGCATACAGTATGAGGTAAAATCTGAGGATGGCCTTTGAGAATATGAATGCTCAATTGTCTCTCATTGTCTTGAAAAGAGGATGCATTCCCCCATTGAATATCTTTGGCATTGTGGACAAAAATCAATTTAGCATATTTGTGTAGGTCTCTTTAGGGACTCTAAATTCCATTCCACTGATTTACAAATCTATTTATCTTTAAGTTAATACCGTACTGCTTTAATTACTGTACATTTGTATTAGATGAAGAAACATTAATAGGTCTTTCAAAATTTTCATTCATTATCCAAATTGGATATTCTGTTCTACCCTTTTCATATTGTCAAGAAATACAACAGAGTGACTAGAATTTTAACAATCATTCCATCTAACTTGTAAATAAGTATGAGGAGAAAATAAATGTTAATAGCACTGTCTTCCAACTTATGAAAATGGTATGTTTTATAGAGATCATCCTCACAATGATTTCAAGTTCTTGTTGTTTAGATTTTGCTTATTTTTAAGTTTATCCCTGATAATTTAGTAGCTTAGATGCTGCAAGAAATAATATTTTGGCATTCTATGTTCTAACTCCTCCTGGGTGAGATATAGACATGAAAATTTTTAATACTGGTCCTGTATTGTGTTGCCATGCTATATCTACCCATTAGCTCTTGTACCAGTTTTATACATTTCCAGTTTTCCACATAAATGATCATGCCATGTGCAGGTAATGACACAAACATTTTCTTTTCCTTTCTGATTAGAAAGTGTTTTTCTTCTCCTTTCATCATAACACTGGTGAAGACCTCCAGTAAAATACTAAATAAAAATGGTGAAAGACAACAACGTTGCCTTGTCACACCTGCCATCCTTGATGGTGTATCCTAGCCTACTGATGATACACTCTTGCCTTTGTTCATCTTGTAATGTTTTTAAATTTTGTCTTTCATTTTCTGTTTTGAGAGTTACTACTCTTATCTTTAATTTATTAACATTTTCTTTGTATCTAATCATCTATTAATATCAAGTCTGTTTTTTCAAATTTAGATCCTAAATATTTCATATCTATAGTTTCATTATGCATCATTTTAGTATATTTTATTCCCCCACCTACTGTGCTTATGTTTTCCTTTACCTTTTTTGGTGTATAAATGTATTAGTTATTTTTATGTCTTGTTTACTGAGTATTTGGTTTGGTTTGCTTATTGTGATTTTCTTTTCCTATTCATTGATTGTTTTTACCATCCAGGGTCATGTTTTTCTCCTTTACACGCTTGGTACTTTTTCACTGGGTGCTCGGTGTTGTGTCTGAGACATTAATCACTGGTACTCAATGTTTTGGTCTTCTCTTAAAGCTTATAGCTTTATTTGCTGATGCAAATAAATTACTTTAAGAAACTTTGACCCTTTTATATCATGCATATAATTGTGATGAACTAGCCAAAGTCTACAAACTAGTAAGTCTATACTAGCCATTGGCTTAGGGCAAACTTTGTAACACTTCTGAAAAATAATAACTTTATACATGGCTTCATGGAAGTAAACTATTTCCAGCTTTTCCCGAAAATTGTCTTCAAATCTTAGTCTTTTTGAGTAGCTCTTTCTTCTACAATAGTCTGCCTTATGAATTCTAGCTGCTTTGATTTTTCTGAATGCCAAATTTCATTACAATTTATGGACATATATCAGGATCTGTTTGCTTATCTTTCCCACTCTGCTGCTCAGCCTAAAATTTTTCAAACAATTTGGACAATTAGAGGGCTTATTTAGTAAAAGATTATTTTCACAATTAAATATTCTTTACTCTTTCTTATATAATGCCTAGAAAGCATTGTTTAGGTATTTCTTAAGCATTAATTAAGCTTTAAGTTTTTTTAATGCAATAGGTTAAGGCTGTTCCCTTATAGTTTACAATAGATGGAAGTGAAAATCTAGTTCAATGTGTTGACATGACATAAAAGAAAATGAAATCCAAAAATTGACTTAAGATTTTATTTAATACTACCATTTAGTTAACAAGAAATCCTTCAAGATACCAAAATCCTTCAAGTTCTAGTCAGAGACTGTTCTGAATTTTTATTGAAGGCAGAATAAATCTTATAGCAAATTTTGCTTACTAAATCTCACAGTAAAATTACTTCTCCATTCTTAGGAGTGTGTGTACCTTTTTGTTTCCTTAGTGTTTAGTGCAAGTGTAATCATTTCTTTGGATCTCTGTCAGAATTTTACTTGCTGTAAATGGGACATGGTAAATTGTAGCTACTATATTAAATCTTTTTTTTATTGACTTGTGTCCCTCCTTACCATCACTGACTAAAATTAAATGCTTCCTCTTGCTTTATCCAAGTACATATATGAAAATTTGTTTAACTCTATGTTTCTACACACACACACACACACACACACACACACACACACACACACACACACACACTCAATTTAAACAGCAAAAGAAGCAGAATGATCTTAGGTTAACTGCGTGAAGAATGTAATTTATTTGAATCACCATAATATTTTTAGAGTGATTGAGGCAGTTTTCTTAATTAGGGTTTCTGTCACTATGACAAAACATCATTACCAAAAAGCAAAACATAGAGAAAATGGTTTATTTCATCTTACAGTTTGTTTTCTATCATCCTGGGAAGTCAGGGCAGGAACTCAAGCCATGTACTTGGATTCAGGTTGTGAAGGAATGCTGTTTACTGGCTTATTCATCCCCAATTGATTAATTTATTTTCTTAAACACTCCAGAATGACTTACCTAAGAGTAGGCCTACCCACAATGGATTATGGTCTTCTACATCAATTATTAATCAGGAAGATGTTCCATAGGCTTGTCCTACAGGCTAATGTTATGGAAGCATTTTCTCCTCTCATATGACTCTAGCTTATGTCAAGTTGACATAAAACCTAGCCAGAATAATTGACTCCTTGTCAATTTACACACAAATACATCACAGTTTAATCACAACCTTTCCTTTCTCATTTGTCCCCAAGATGACATATTACTATTAATATCACAATATAAAACATTCTAATCTTTAAAAGTCTAAAGTCTAAAAATTCAAATACTTTAAAAATTCATCCATTTTTAAAACATCTCTTTCAATGTTCGAAAATTTCTCTAAAATATCAAACATTTCTCTAAAATATCAAAACACTCCTGTGGACATTTGTAAAATCATAAAATAAATACTGTATTATTCCAAGAGGGATGAACCAGAGCAGAGTTACGTCCAATGAAAGCAAAACAAGTACAACAGTGTAAAGTTCAGTGTCCAACTTCTTGGGCTCAAAGATCTTCTGGTCTCCAAAGGACCTACTGTAGCACAAATAGAACATCCTATAGGTTCAGGCAGGCTCTACTACACTGCTGCTAATATTCTTTATAGTCATCTCATGGTATTAGCATCTACAAAAATCTGGAGTCTCTATTGCAACTGGGCATGAATTCTCATGCAGAAAAGGCCTAAAAAATAATCATAAAGTGCTGGCTTATCCCCATAACAGTTGTGCCACTATCACACCAATGTTCTCATTTGCCTGGTAGGTTGGAATTGTAATTTAAAGGACTTTTAGCTAGGAAAGATTGTTAATGACTTTTTTTCCCTCCTACAACCTGCATTGCACCTACAGGGAGAAAGTTTCCAAGCCAGTTCCAAATGGAAGACTACTACTTGGTAAGTCAACTCAAAATTTTGGGACTTCAAAGAGTGATAGCTTACATTCCTAAATAGTATTACAGCTAATAGCTATTGGTTATTAAACCAAATTACCTGTGTCAAGTATGGGATACCTCCTCATTAGTTGTCCATCAGGAAAGCCCCAGAGACTCTCAGAATATCAAAGAATCTTTCATTCTTCTTGATTACATGTCAGAGCTAGTTAATAATACCCTTTTGCTGAAAACACCAAAGACCTTGGGTACAGTATACATAGACATTAAAGCAAAACTGAGATGGAAATGAACTGGTATCTTTTCCAGAGTTTTACTTTCCTTCTTCTGGACTTTCATATCTTCCAAATTTTAGTGTTTGGATACTGACATCGATTCTGTCTGGATCTATAAGCTACTTTGAACCATTCTGAGCCATTTTGAAAACAGCACTTACCAGAATGATGAAATCATGAGTATTGAGTGACGTTTAATAAAATACCACTTTATATTATATTTTATTTGTGATTTATGACAAAGATATACTATATAGAAAATAATTTCAGTTTCTGCTTTTTTATGTATTTTCAAATGTTTTATTGAAAATACCTTGGCATTACTGACTTATCATGATTACCAAAGGAAAGATTTGTGAAGCTAGGCATAGTTCTTGACTATGGTGGCAGAGAGTGGGAAGCGGCATTTTGTCATCATGGCTCCAGTGCTTCCAATTATATAAATGTGCACCCCTTTTATGTTCAACTGGGACTCCATGGATGCAGCTTTATAGTGATATTTTCCAAAGTCAAAGAGCATGTCCATACTGGGAATGGAATTAAAAAATGTGCAGTCTAGTAGTGATTCATTCTGATAGTCATGTTCCACATTTCAGTGTGTCTTTCAAATAATTACCCTCTCATATATTTATACTGCTAGACGAGACAATAATATATTAAAATAATTAATATTTTAGCTAAAGATGTTCTCATTTTTTACATTAAGGACATTTAGTTCTATACAATTGAAATCTAAAATCTGCATATTGAATTTCATCTAAAAAGCCCACAGGTGAAATTTACATGTCCTATTTGATCAATTGATTTAACCTTTTATGTAATGTCATTTGCTGTAATAAGAGACAATAATCTGCATAGGATTTGGCTATTTAACCAAGATTTTAAAAGCCTATTTTATCTATTTAAATCCAAATACATATTAATATTGAGCTCCATTAGTTAAATTTTCTTGTCAAATATAACACACACCATAAATACTATGTAACATCCCTTTATACATCATGTGTAAACTTGATTGTCCCTTTCATTGCTTTCTGCATGGCTAGGATATCACATTAAGAGTTTAGGAAAACCAAATTGATAACAACATGATGCCAGCAACTTGAAAAAACATGGAAGTCATTCCAAGTATATTTTTTAGTTTATTTTGAATATTCTAATTTAAAGAAAAAACAGAAGTGAAATTATTTCTTAATTGGAAATAAATCAATATTGGAAGCTACATAATATATTAAAATTCTAAGAAGCCATCAAGGAACAATATGTACACCTGGCTATGGGAAATACTATTGAATCAATCAAATCAGAAATCACATTATCTTTCAAAGACATTCTTTCACCTACCAAGAGTAACATGTAATTATGCTCAATAGACATTAATTGATTGTCAAGTAGTAAGAAAAACAGTATATTCTAGGTATGGATATTTTCAAAAGTTTCCTAAAATCTGTTTAGAAATTGAATATACATGAAAGCTAAGAAACAATTCAATGTAAAATCGGCTATTACTAATATGGTATTTTGGAACAAAGAAAAATAAATCGCAGCCCTGTGAATTGGGGTACTTAGGAATTTCTTCATCAGTAAACAAATTAAAGCAGGCTCTAAAACGATGGGTTATTGATGCTTTTCAAGTAAGTGGAAATAAATAAACAAAGAGCATTTGTTTTTCAGGACTTTCAGGGCAGAAAAATGTGAGCAAGACTGGAATTTTTAGTTTTACTTCACCCTAAGTTAGTTCGCATGTATTGTTGGTGATCACAAAAGCAAATATACTAGGGCTGATGACCCAGTTTCACAAAACATTATATATAATATACAATCACAACATTTTGTGTGTAGGAATGACTGTGACAGTTGATACTTTAAAAAAAGTTAATCTGTACCACTTGGTAGTGTGACTTGAACCAGAAAGCAACTTATAATGAGAAGACAAAATATAAGTGTAAAAAATAATAGTCCCAGGTCTGTGGTTGTTAGGCCATGAAATATATTATCATGAGTAAAATTTAAAAGAAAATGAAAGTCATATAAAGCTGATATAGCTAGAAAAATGGTTATATTGAAGACAAGGAAGACAGAAGAAAATCAGAAATGGAATATATGTAATATAGTGAGAGAAACCTACATTCAGAGTTGAGAAATCTGAATCTTCCTTAAAACTCTAGGTGATTCTTAAAAATTCATTTCACTTTTCATTATCTCTTTCTCCCCTTTGTTACAACAGGATGGGATGGTGTAGTATTTTTCTTCCAGTTTTAAGGTTCTTCAATTTTGCAGAAACAAATAACTTCAAAGATGTTGTTATATTGAGTTATTGATAGTAAGGGTATGTAAAGGATTTGATTTAGAAGAATTCTAGGAGTATAAATCTATCATACACAATTCACATGCTATTATCAAACAATGAACAATCCAAAGTTAATATAAGAATGTGAAATGATGTACATTATGTGTGAAGATTAAAATGATTCTTTTAGTATGTCATTTCCAAAACTGTACATTGAATAGCTTGCCCATCTACAAAACCAGAAATAATTATGCCTATTTTATAAGGATTTATGTAAGAAAGCAAGAAGTTGAGAGTGATTGAAAGGTGACCTGAAATTATTCAATTAGTGAAGAATGTAAATGGAATATGTTATTTCTCTTGACAATGGCTTCTTCCATTGAATTTCCTGATAATTCAATATAAACTGTTTAGCAGTTTATGAGCATATTTAGGCTCATTTAATTTTTGCCTGTGTAACTGAGCATTTTGTTTTTATTTTCTACCTTAAATACATAAAATGTCCTTACAGATCAACATTAATAGCTGGAATTTTCTATAAATTTTTGTGCTATGGAATTCAAATTTTGAACTACATTGAAGTAAATTACATTTTTCTCAGTTTTTCAGTAGAGAAAAAAATCTCCAATACACTATTTCCATGAATACAAAGACATATTCAAGCATCTTAATGATCTTATAGAGATATAATTTCAAGGATATTTACCTGTTCACAATTGTTCTTTCTTCCAGGCTCCAGAGCTATTTCCTGTTTTCTTTTTATTATGTGTATTGTATTAGTGAGTTCTATATTTACAATAGGCTGTCTATAATCTCATCCTGTTTCCATCATACACACACACACACACACACACACACACACACACACACACACACACACACACACACACACACACACACACCCAAACTTACACTCCACCTTATGAAAGGGTTATCAGTCTTCTGGTGAGGCTTTGTATGGTTGGATAGTTGGGAGTGGAGGCAGTAGAATTTGAATAAATAGAAATAGTGGTGGGACACTGAAGAGTAATGAGCTTAGCACTTCTGAGAGCAACATAAGGGAAAGAAAACCGAAAGCTGGGAGCAGAAGTGATGTAACAGGTCAGTTAACAATAAGCCCAGTAGAAGGAACCAGCTTTTTATCTTTTCTGACTGTGTCTCCTTGGACAACACTAAACTATGGAAATAAATTGTAAACATAGTTATAATGCAGGAGCACACTATGTAGCTGAGGTCATCGGTCAATGGGCCAAATCCATCGTTCTTCCAGTTCTTATTCAGTCCATGAGCAAAACCAGCTTTCACATCTTTAATAACATTTTTATGACAAAATTTTGATGAAATTCAGTTATGATTCAAAATATTGTTAGAATATAGCCACACTTACACATGCATTTTCAATTTATTACTTTGTCCTGTAGCAGCAGTGTTCAGTATATACACATGTATCTGTGTATGACATTCTATCATATCTCAATGACAGCATATATAACCATAATGCAATTTCCAGGATCTTGAATATCACATGTATGATCTATTTGTGAGAAAAGATATTTCAAGAGGAAATATACAAGATCTTATTAAGATCAGCACCAATAAATGGATTTTTAATAAATGTTAACAAGAAGGAACTTTGATCTTTAAATGAGATGTTTCCCTTACATATAAGCAATTCCATTCTTTTCATTTAGTGTGATGGGAAAAAAGTTTTCAGTTACATTTTAGTTTTTTCATTACACTTGGAGTATGTTTATTTTCATTTTTTTAATGTAAGTGCATTCATAATATTCTGTTTTGTACAGTAAATACAGTAAAATATTTAGATAAAGTGTAAAATATTTACTTTCTGCCATTTTACAGGAGATGCATGCCATCTTCCTTCATCGAAAACTGGAGAAATTCTTGGAGAAAAGAATGGACAGGTGTTGAATATAGTCTTGTAGCCAGAGAGCCAGAATAGAGAATGAGTGTTTGTTTTAGGTTGCTTTTTTAAATTGTATCACTAAAATAAAAAGATATTATGTTTTATAGATTTTAAGTAGCAACTCATTACTTTTTATTATTGTTAAGCAATTACAAAAATGAGATATGGGATTCGAATATATGTCATTAAAAAGATGAAACTGATGATTGTATATGAAGCCTTCAGTAGGGATATCTCAAAACAGTAACAACAAAAAAAAATAGAGAAACAAAAATAAAGCTAAATCAAGTTTATCTTCAGCATCAGTATGAGGAAATTTGACTTTTCTTTTTTATATTTCTTTGGTGTTTTCCTATGCTGTTATTAGGTGTTAAATTAGGTTCTTAAACAGCATTATAGAAATACAGTGTATAAGAGGCACATTATCCTCTGGAGTTTGTTAACAGGAAGAGAGGTAGGAGTAAAATAGGTCTATAAAGAAGTCATAAAAAGATCACATTTGAGATGACATAGCTTATACTGTCAAATCCAAGACAGCTCAGTGCCATCTCCATCAGTCATCTATAAATTGAAGTTTAGCTGTAAAGATAGACTTACTGTTTCACTTCTTTCTATTGAACAATTATGTGGCTGGGACTGTCCTGGGTACAAAGGACAAGTGGAAGACATGTCTTATGTCATTGATGATCTTGGACTATGGTTTAGCTACTCAGTCATTATTTGTAGAAATATGGTAGCCAGCATAATGAAATAAGAAGGGCAGACTTTATCAGCTGTGTTGAATAGTTAAGAAAAGACTTTGCAGAGAAGCTTACTTTTTGGATTGGATTTTAGAAAGTAGTAGAAACAAAATACAGAACATAAAATACATCACAGGTACAAAAGAGCATGTTTTTGTATGTCCTAGAAATGTCTATATGGCTGCATTATATACTCTCTTCTCCTTGTGGTTGTTGAGAGAATAAAGGATGGAGGCAAGCATACAAGTGTTTCTTTCCCTTAGGGAAGGATTGAAAAACATTTCCCATTGTTTTCCTACTATGAGGGAAATTTAGTATTTTTCTCATTGGCATGATTGCTGTGGGATGTCCTGTATGTTGTAAATAAATAAAATGCTGATTGGCCAGTAGCCAGGCAGGAAGTATAGGTGGAACAAGCAGAGAGGAGAATGCTGGGAAGTGGAAGGCTGAGGCAGAGAAGACACTGCCAGTTGCCACCATGAGTAACAACCTGCAAGATACCTGTAAGCCACGAGACATGTGGCAAGGTATAGATTTATAGAAATGGGTTAATTTAAGATATAAAAACTAGATAGCAAGAAGCCTGAGCCACACAGCCATGCAGTTTATAAGTAATATAAGTCTCTGTGTGTTTGCTTGGGTCCGCGTGGCTGAGGGACTGGTGGGTGAGAGAGATTTGCCCTGACCGTGGGTCAGGCAGGACCAGGAAAACTTCAGGTACACATGATAGATACTATCATAAAATAAAATTTAAATGACAAAATAATGTCACACCTATTTAAAGATATTCTGTCTTAACTCTATAAATATTTGTTTATAGAAATACCAAACTTTACAGTGCTCCTTTATAGCAGCTGTCATTCTTTTTTCTTTTTTTATTCATTTTACATACCAATTAAAAATCCCGCTCTTCCCTCCTCCTGTCCCTCTACCCTCCCCGACTAACCTACCCCCCATTTGTCCTACAAGAAGGTAAGGCCTCCCATGGGGAGTCAGCAGAGCCTGCCTCTACTTAATGTACCACGCTCTGTTATTATTTTTAAATATTTAAATATTTAAAACCTGCAATCTACTTTCCAATATATTCTTTCATTGGAAAACTGTGGTATTTGTTGTATTTATTGTCCCATTTTTTTTTTTTACCTAAGAAAGCAGAGGCCTATGCAATTTAATTCAGTTACTTCAAGGAGGAGTTTAATGTAATCAGAATAGAGATGCTTATCCCTTAGGACCAAAGTCCCACTCCTCTGCTGGTGTCCACCACACCCCTTTAAATCACCTTGGAATCATTAACCTGTTCTTGGAAGTACTCTAAATGACATACACAATCTGGACAAGGCAAATCAATTTCGATGAAACAAATTTGGAAACATATTTCAACTTGGTGGCACTGTTTTCTATGTGAAGTTTCCTTTTGCTAATGAGTCTTCCCAGACATCAGCTAAATTCACATGTGAATTTCCATTTGTGGATGTCTTTTTCCCAGATTTTGACAGCAGAGGAGAGAAAAGTTCCTAGAACCTCGAGTTCATGACTTTAAATGAATCTGAAAAAGACCTTGGATATGGAGAGTAAAGTGACACTGACAAATAGGCCCAGGTGACAATGGGAGACTTTTATGGCCTCAGGTTATCCAAAAGTTCTATGGAGCCTTTACCACTATAGACAGACATGAAGCTGATGGTGTGTTTGTCTCTGTAATCCCGAAGTCTCAAGTTAATCTTCTGACAGAAGGCTTTCTGCCAGTTCTAAGGAAAAAATGAAAATGTAACAGAAGGAAATTAAAATGTAAGTAGTACCACATCCTGAAATCAAGACCAAAAGCTAACAGAGGATACAGGCATGAAACAGAAATGTCTGAAAACATTCACAGTGTGTGCCTTATTATAAAAAACAGTATCATTTACTCATAATGAATTAAATGATTTAGTTAATTTATTGTTGTTGAAATGCTAATGAGTATCTAGGTAGGGGACAACTTCTCCAACCATTCATTTTAAGTTATTTTGTATCTCAAATTTATACAAATTTCTCTCTGTGATTAGCCTACTCCCATTAGTATATATTATATTACATTATATATATATATTACATATACATAATATATATTATACTACACATATATATATATTCAATTGGGACAAGGATAAGCATTAAATCTTTGTAAATGTCTATTTTGTAAACTGATACATCTTTGGTGCTAAACACTTGCTTAGAACATAGTAAACACTCAGCAAACACCTGCTGAGTAATTTTGAGAAGTTTCCCGAAATATATTTTTATATCATGGTTTTTCACTGAAGGTCTCAAAGACTGATATGGAAGATCAGTTCAGGAGACTTGTGAAGTTAACACTATCGTCATTGTAATCCTAAAATAATGTTCTTCCTTATTGTGTTTGACCTTCCAATAGGTGTGATAAAAAGCAATGAAGGGTAAAATTCTGAATCTCTGACATGATTAGTTATTGTGTTCTTGACTGCCATACACTTGTGGTTATTTTTAAAAAAGAAAATTGCATTTAGGAAAGTCCTCTATCAAGCAGTAAAAAATAATTATGTTAAAGCTTGACATCTGTATACATGTCCTGTTAACAGTCTCTTTAATGAAATGGAAGCACATAAAATGCTTCTGCAGAGTGAAGTATGATGACTGTCTCAAGGAAAAGCACTTGTGCATTCAGTTGTGCTATGAGCTCAACAGGCCATTTTTTTCATGGAACATCATCTTTACTTGAAAGGATGATTGATGAATAAACTATTATTATTCGACGTGGATACTTGGCAGATACTTTCTCAAAAATTAATGAAGTGAGATTGTTACTTCAGGAATAATAACTGACAATCCTTGTTGCCATTAATAATGATATTTGAGATTTCAAGCAAGTATTAGAATTTTGGAAATCTTGTTAATTAAACTATCATGAACTTGATGACTTCCAAATACTTGAAGAATTTTGTAATGTGATTAGTGGTAAGAATAATGAAGATGACTTTTTAATATTACAAAATTAAGTATGTCAATATTTAGGAGATCTATATAGCTTAGTAAATGAGTATTTTCAAAATCATCATTATTTGATGGTAGAAAATCATGGTTGGGTAAAATTCATTGAAAGCAAAAGACACATCAATACTTTAAGTAATACATAGCAGTTTGCTATTTAGTTTTAAGATGTCACATCATAACCTAAGTATAAGAAATTACTACCTGTCATGTTTTGGTGGAGCATGCTGTTAGACAATGGGTAGTTTTTAACCAGATTGCTAATAAGAGAAAGCAAGATGGAGGAACTAAACAGAAGCCCAGGACTGTGGGAAATCCAAATGTAATTGAGAAATTATAGCAGCTGTGTGTTTCAGGAAGCAGAATGAACAGGAGGAGATGGAGAAGAATCAGGTCAGTTAAGATCCTGTAAGAAATGATGACTTAGATATTATCCTTCAGTTAATTTCTATAATATTTTATAATGGAAATAGCAACAATTCTAGAAAGCAACATTGTTGGCTATGACATGAGTAAAGGGAAAAGCAAATAAAAACAAAACCCCCTCCCCTCTGCATTTTACCTAAGAATGAGACAATGTTATTGGGTAACAAAAAGTTGAGGAATATTAAGAGAGTATTTCATTAGAGACTAAACATTGGTAATGAGAAAGAAGCAACAGTTCAGACTGATGCCCTGCTTTCACTCACTTAGTGACTAAGAGGAATTATAGAGTCATTGCCTCCCTGCCCATGAGCTGCAGAAACGTTTAAGCACAGTATTAGTCCTTTAAAGTTATTGAGCTATACACGTTGTGTGTTTGTTTTATTGAGTTCTTGTATGCATTTCAATGTCTGTATTCTTTATTTCATATAAATTATAGATATTCTTCTCATAAAGTTGTTCAGCTTGTTCCTTTATTCTCTTAGTATTTGTAGAGACTCTGGGGTAAAGTCAATGCTCTTATTCCTGATAATGATACCTCATGTGTTCTCTCATATTTCCCTCTCTTTCCCTCAAATCTCTGATTACACATATTTTTTGGTCACTTAATCTCCTACATCACTGTGTCCCTTATGTCTTTCTTTCTTCATTCTACCATTTTTCCTTCATCTCTTTTCTTATTTTCTTCCCTCCCCATTTCCAAGTAATAATAGACATAATTTATTGAATCAGTAGAGTGTAATAGGGATTGTTTTATGTCCAATAATAAACAATAACTCATTTAGTGCTTGATCTAGCTTCATTTCTGTTGTGATAAAATGTCCTTAGAGAAATAAAGTGAAGAAAGAATAGGTTTAATTTGCTAACAAATATTTTGATACAGTCTATCATTGCAAGAAGTTACAGAGGCAGAAATTTGAGAGAGCTGGTAATAACACATTCACAGTGAAGATTAAAGAGAATGCATACATCCTTGCTTGTTTCCTCTAAGCTGTTTTCTTCTGTTTTCTAATATTAAGTACCCTCTGCCTAGGGAATGGTACTGCCTACACTGTACTGAGTCTTCCTATATCAATTAACAACAAAACAACCCCACATAGATATGTCCAAAGAAGACATCTTGATCTAGAATCTAGATAAATCTTGATCTAGGTCTAGACTCGAGATGATTCTTCATTTAGACACTCTTCCTAGGTGATTGTAGGTTGTATCAAATTACAGTCAAATCTGACCAGCACAGTTTTCAAACAGGAGTTTAATTATTGCTATTATTCCTATTTTACAGGGATGAACATTAAGGTAATTTGCTCAACATCATCAAGCTAGGAACATATGAATTGAAATCCAGCTAATGTACCTCCACAGTGCTCTGCAGGGGATGTCTTTTTGTATGGTGTGAATGTGTTGCTCTGAATGATTGATAAGTAAAATGCTGATTAGCCAGTAGCCAGGCAGGAAGTATAGTATAGGCAGGACAAGCAGAGAGTAGAATTTTGGGAAGTGGAAGGCTGAGTCAGGAGACACTGCCAGCCACTGCCGCCATTAGAAGCAAGATGTAAGGATACCAGTAAGCCATGAGCCATGTGGCAAGGTATAGATTTATAGAAATGGGTTAATTTAGGATATAAAAACTAGATAGCAAGAAGTCTGAGCCATGGCCATACAGTTTGTAAGCAATATAAGTCTCTGTGTGTTTACTTGGGTCTGAGCAGCTGCAGGCCCTAGAGGCACTGGAGAAAACTCCAACTACAGTGCTTTTTTATAGATGGTTGCTATTTTGTGCATTTTCATAATTTCATTTGCAATATAGCTATTTTGTAAATTATGTATAAATGTTTGTGATCTTTGTCCTATGTGGGATATAGGTTTTATTTGCCATTAATATGGCCTTTTTTGGAAAGATTATAACACCTAAGTTATTCTTACATATTTTATTCTAAGACTTCTAGTATTATTTATTTTTTAAATTTTGTGGAGCCATGTAGCTTTGTTAAAAACCCATATTGAAACATACTCATAAATGGACATTTCCCCATATTAATATATTTTATCAGTAGTTCACAGCTCCTGATAGTGTCACAGATCTTACTCCTGAAATATTTTTTAATGATACTTTCTAAATGTCTTCCTATGGACACCTGCTACAGTTATCTTTTTAATTTATTAATTGTACCTCTCCACTCCTTCCTCACTGGGAAACATTTGCTCCAAGTATTTGAAAAACAGGTCTTTAAATTGTTTGTCCTTACCTGTTAATTCATACACTCCAAAACCATATACTAAGCCATTTAGTTTGTACCACTCTTCTAAGTACTTTGCAAAATATGAATGTAACAGTCCCTTGCTTTAAAAAGGAGTTCACAGAATCTGGACTGACAGCCAGGGATCCTGGAAGGGACCGACCTAGGCCCTCTACATATGTGTGACAGTTGTATAGCTTGTTCTACTTGTGTAACTCCTAACAGTGGAAGCAGGGGCTGTCCCTAACACTTTGGATGGTTCTTGGGAACCTATTCCTCATATTTGCTGTGGGATGGTCTGTATGTCAAATGTGTTGCTGATTGGTCAATAAATAAATCACTGATTAGCCCGTGGCCAGGCAGGAAGTATAGGCGGGACAAGGAGGAGAATAGAGCTGGAAAGTGGAAGGCTGAGTCAGAGAGACACTGCCAGCCGCCATGATGACAAGTCGTATGTGAAGATGCCGGTAAGCCACGAGCCATGTGACAAGGTATAGATTAATGGAAATGGATTAATTTAAGCTGTAAGAACAGTTAGCAAGAAACCTGCCACGGCCATACAGTTTGTAACCAATATAAGTCTCTGTGTTTATTTGGTTGGGTCTGAATGGCTGTGGGACTGGCAGGTGTCAGAGATTTGTCCTGACTGTGGGCCAGGCAGGAAAACTCTAGCTACACATATTGGGTTGCCTTGCCCAGCCTTAATACAACGGGAGGTGCTTAGTCCTACCTCAATTTGATAAGCCATGCTTTGTTGATATGCATCAGAGGCCTGCCCCTTTCTGAACAGAAACAGAGGAAGAGTGGATTCGGGGGCAGGGCATGGGAAGGGAGGTGAGAGGAGAGAACGGAAGGAGAAGTGGGAGGGAAACTTCAGTCTGGATGTAAAATAAATGAGTAAATTTAAGTAAGAAAGGAAAAGAAAAAAATATTATTTGCATGCCTATAAATAATCTCCCCAGTCTTAAAAAATAAAGAGTGCACTTTAGTGAGGAAGACGGTCAATGAGCAAATAATATATAATTATTACTTCAAAATATATACAAAGTAGAGGAATAACCAAAATGTTATAAATAATATATCTTAAGCTGATGGTTGCTATTTTTGCATTTTGTTCATGATTTATTTTGTAGTATAGATATTTTGTAAATTATGTAATCAGATTTATGATCCTTGTCCTATGTAGGTTGTTGGTTTTACTTGCCAGTAAAGTTTCTAACACCTAAGTTACTCTTATGTATTTTATTCTAATATTCTTAGTTTTATTAATTTTCTAAGTTTTATTATCTGCTTAAATATTTGCTATTTTGAATTTTAGTTGACATATAGTATTTGTACATATTTGTAATTTAAAATATGTATGCAGAATTTATTGATCAGATTAGAGTAATTAACATTTCCATCTCTGCATATACTTAGATTATGTATAGAATTACCTTTTCTTCTACTCTTCAAGTTGTGTTGAAATATAATGTAAGTTATTATAGACTATAGTTATCATATTTTGCTATAAAGTACTACATCTTGGATCAAGAGGAAACAAAATCTAAACAATTTAACATTGAACAACCAAGCCTGAATTAGTAATTAAGACATCTATCAAAGAAAACACAGGACCTGACGCCATCACTATTGAATTCTATAAAAGATTTAAAGAAGAATTAAGTTCAATCCTCAAAGTCTTCCAATAACTTGGAAAGGACAAACTGCCAAAGTTATTCTGAGATCTCATCACAGTACTAATACCAAAATCTCTCTCTCTCTCTCTCTCTCTCTCTCTCTCTCTCTCTCTCTCACACACACACACACACACACACACACACACACGATGTGTGTGTGGTAGCTGTAAACAAATATGCTTAATGAATATAAATTCAAATATTTTCAACAAACTATAGCAAATCTAATTGCACAAGCAAAAGATTGCACAGCATAAACAAGTGGGATTTGCACTCTGCATATAAGAAATGTTGAACATACAAAAAAATCATAATATATTTTCAAGAGAGAAGTAAATTTTATATATTTACAGTGCACAACCTGATGTTTTGCATGTACTTAACTTAAAGACTTCTTGAAAAATCACCGAAATTTGTGTCACATGTTATCTTTTACCCTCAGAGCAGAAAAGCAACTTCTGCAGGTGGAAGAGTACCAGGGAGAGACTGGGGGTAGGGAAGGAGTGGGAGGCATTGAGAAGAGTTTGCTTGAAAAATACCACGATGATATCTACATCTGATTCTTTGTAAGAAAATAATATTTTAAGAAAGAATTGAAGAGATGAAAAATTTCCTTCAATTCAATTAAGATATTGGCTCAATTTTTGAAGTAAATCTACATGATAATCTAGAGAAAATTACATTTTAAAAGTAATACTTTATTTCCCTGAAGAGCATGTTTCTATACATTTATGCAGACATTTTTCATTTTTGTCAGCAATCTTTTATTATTTATTATCTTTTTATAGGTTCTATATCCTATGTTTATTCTTACTTTCTATTTCTATGAGACATGACATTTTTTACTGTTTGTGAAAACGTTGCCTATGTTTCTTATATAAAAACTCCAGTGATTCATGTATATTGATCTTTCTATAGAGGTACTTTGTTAAACTCAAATTAGTTCTAATGATTTTTATTCTTATTCTATTATATATTATAGCTAGACTAAAAGACATGAATTGTAATAATTGTCTTCCCAATATTTATATATTTTACTTATTTGTGCTGTATAATTACATTTGCCAGGAATTCTGGATCATTGTTGTAAAATAGATCCAATAGCTGGAATTTTTCTGCTGTTCCTGACATGACTTGGGCGGTCTTCAGTGTTTCATTTGAAAATATACTCTTCTCTTTATTTTGGGTAGTTGCCAACTAAATTAAGAACATCTATTTTACAACACCACTTTGTAGTGGGTAGCCATTCCAGCTTTGATCTGGAAGTTCCAACCCCCATTGAGACTTCGGCAACTGTCACGCCTACAAGGCGGGGCCAAGGGAGGAGCCTGGAGACCTGAGATCTGGATGGGCGGCGCTCTCTCTGTTCCAGGACCCTGGACGGTGAAGGTGGGCCAAGCAGAGCTCCAGAGAACACCGCTGGACTGAGATACACCTTCCCCAGACCCCGCAACCTACCTATCCCTTAATTTGTAAGTTACGTCATTAAATAAATCTCCTTTTAACTACGTGGAGTGGCCTTAATAATTTCACCAATACCACTTCTTTCTTTTTCTTCCCCCAAGATCCTCATGGTTTTCCAGATGTGTGGCATTGGGAAAGTTACATAGCTTCTATGGCTTCCAACTCTTCTAATTGTTTTCCCTCTGAAGTCTGTAGTAAATTTCAGTGTATTGGTGAATATAGAATTAACTGCTTTTAAAATTCTCCCCCCCACATTATTGAACTATTAGTATTTATTTTCCTCTACTGAGTGATTTTTTTTTAATTTATAATTTTATAGAACATGGATATTATCACTAAAATTTATTAACATATTGATAAACTTAACAAGTGCCTTAGAAGTAATTTCTCTTTGCTATAATTCTTCTTAAGTATCTTTAATTCTTTATTATCTTCAAATGTGTATACATTTTATAATGAGTTCTAAACATGAGACTAAGTGTTTAGTATTTTGATTTTTCTTATGTTTATGATTTATCAATTATATCTTATATCTCTGTCTTATATCAATGTATTTGATTTTTAAATTTTTTCTTGTATAAAAATGAATTTTAAATGAACATAATTCAATTTCTTCTTTTAAATTGATATAGTTAAGATTATACATATTCCTGTAACATCTATTTTATTTCTGTAACTAAGACATTGAGATATAATAATTTAATTGTCTAATACCTAAATTTTATCTATGACAATTTTGGTTTATCCTAAAATTTAAATAGATTGTTATAAAACAAAACGTAAGCTATCTTTTATGTCTTATACCTGTATTTTGATTTATTTCTAGTTTGGAGAGGTTGAAGAAAGTAATAAATTGTATAATCTCTGCTTTTGTATTTCTCTGGGATTTTCTGCATGAGTTTACACTTGAGAATTACAATAAGTGTTCTTTAAATATTTTGTAGAATTTTCAGCCTATCATATACCCACAAAATGGAAGTAATCCCTCCAGAATATGTGCTATGGGCTTTGCTAGAGTAGTTTGCAACAGACCTATGTCCCTGCTAAGAAGAAATAGGAAGTCAAACTACTTTGAAGATTTCAGAATACATTAAAAGATAGCCATATTTGGAACATCCATAATTGCCATTCCTTATGGCCCCCCAAAAATCCAAGATATGATTTTTATTCCTATAAGATTTTTGAAAGTGTATTAAAACAGATTGGTCTTAAACATATAATCAATCTTCCTGCTCAGTCTTTTGAATGTTGGCATTATAGTTATGTACTGTGGTAGTCTGAATAAGCATGGCCCCTATAAGCTCATATATTTGAATGCTTAGTCACCAGTGTTGGTTGGCACTAGTGGAGAAGGACTAGGAGGTGGGCCTTGTTGGAGGAAATGTGCCACTGAGATGGGCTTTCTTTCTTCCCTCCCTTCCTCCCTCCCTCCCTCCCTCCCTCCCTCCTTCCCTCCCCCCTCCCTCCCTCCCCCCTCCCTCCCTCCCCCCCCTCTCTCTCTCTCTCTCTCTCTCTTTCTCTCTCTCTGCCTCTCTCCCCCTCCATATGACTCAAGATGCAACTCTCAGCTACTGCTCAAATACCATGCCTATGAGATTCCTGCCAAGATTATAATGGACTAACCTGAAATTGTAAGCAAGCCCCCAATAAAATGCTTTCTTTTATAAGAGTTGCCTTGGTCATAGTGTCTCTTCACAGCAACAGAACACTGATTGAACCTAGAAGAAAATATAGGAGCATGCCATGATTTACCTACTTTCCACAATTAGATCCCAGCTCCTACTATTCACCACCTTCCCATAATATTATCATCTTATGAATTGATGCATTAATATGGTCAGACCCTCAGGAACCAATGGCTTCTAAAAGTCCATTAGCTGAAGATCAAACACTCAGCACATTAAGCTCTAGGCATATTTTGTATTCAAATTGTAATAAAATCTATCTTAAACTTTACATGTAGAGTATTGTTTAATAATTATGTGTTGGCATTGGATGCATACAAGTTTGCAGATGTCTTCTTTATCAATCCATCCCTTGATATTTTATTGATCTTTAACTATAACATTTTTTTTAAAATGTATCTATTCCCCCTTTGAAATATAATTTCCCATTCTATCTGTGTGTGTCTTTTTATATGGGTTTCTTACAGGCAACATATTGTTTGGTTTTGTTCACTCTGTTTTTTAACTAGATAAATTTGTATATCAAAAGTTATTGAAATGTAGAGATTTGCACATAAATTTTTGTTGACTTTTCTTCTAATTGTTTGGGATTTTCTCTTTGTTTCTTTCTGTAATATTCATCTTCATATTTTGATAATTTACTATATTGGTATTGCTTGATTCTTCTCTACTATTTTGTATATCTACTTGTGGTTTGAATGTGAAATGTCCCATATAGTCTCATGTGCTGGAATACTTTTAGCTCTGTTTGGAAATATTATAGAATCTTTAGGAGGTAGAGCCTTGCTAAACAAAGAATATCATCAATTTTGAAGTTTTTTTTTAAGTTTCATATTGATTAATTGATTGATTGTGCATGTGTACGTGTACGTGTGTGTGTGTGTGTGTGTGTGTGTGTGTGTGTGTGTGTGTGTGTGCGTGCATGTATGCCATGAAGAATTTAGGAAGGTCAGAGGAGAAACTTGAAATCTGTCCTCTCCTTACACCACCTGGGTCCTCAGGACTGACTGCATATTGAAAGTTTAGGTGGCGGGTGCCTTCACACACTGAAACTTCTTGCCAGCCTGCTTGGGGGATTTTTAAATTGGCCCTGTCTTTTGTTCTCTCTTTGCTCTCTGGATGTGTATGCGCCATTACAGGCCAGTTTCATGCTCCTGCAGCTATACTTTTCCTGTCATAATTAATTGCACTTTTTTTCTTGACACTGAAAGTCAAAATAGACCTTCCCCCCCTTATCTTGATTTTGTTATGGTATCTTTTCACATCAACAAAAACAAAAGCATGATTCTATTGTTCTAATAGAATTTATTCTCTGACATGCTGCCATCATGGTAGTCACTTTTTACAGTCTGTTCTTCATTTATGACTGTGGACTCCACTATGCAAATAATTGATTTGGTGGTCATGAATGTTATTGGCTTTTGTTTATCATTAAATGAATTTATTTCTCCTTTTCCCCTTAAGTATAACCTTGCTGAGTACAATAATCTTATTTGGCAGTTATTTTCTTTCAGGACCTGAAATTTTTTGGTCAATACTCTACTAGCTATAGATTTTCTTTTGAGAAATCTGCTGTTAATCTAATATGATTTTCTTCAAACAAATTTTGTGCTTTCCTTTTAAATATTTTATAGTTCTTTCTTTATCTTGTACTTGTAACAGTTTGATTATAATATGCTGTGAAGAAGGGCTTTTTTCTGGCCATGTTTATTTCATTGATGCTCATATATTTCCCAAGATTAGGTTACTTATCTGCTATAATTTTAGTGAATTGGTCCTCTATGTTTTAAATCTCATTTAGTTACTTACCAATGGGCCAACTATATAGATATTTGATCACTTTATGTTTTCTAGAAGATCTAAGATTGGGAACATTGAGAGTATGGTAAAATAGAGACTAGAAAAGCATAGTTAAAATGAAGCAACAGGCTACCAGAAAGTCCTTCCTGATTTGTTATTCTTTGGTTAACCCTTTCACCACTTTATTTAGACCTTCATTATTACTAAGCCAACATGCCCACAGGCCATCATTTGTAAAGGATAGCTATATTGAAAACAGAAGTTTGGTTGATAGTTTTACATTTTTACACATAATTTTTCCAGTCGTTGTTGATTTCTGCTGAGAATTCTTGAATATATTCAAATCAAATTGTATTCATGGACCTCAAATGTATTGTTGGTTTCATCTTTAAATACATGTTTTATTTTATTTTACAGGTATTAAGCATTTTGTCTGAATGTATGTCTAGGCACCTTGTGTGTACCTGGTGATCTTGGAGGTTGGAAGAGGGCATTGGATCCTCTGGAACTGGAGTTACAGATGGTTGTGAGCCATCATGTTTGTGCTGGGAATCATGCCACTGTCCTGGTTACTTTTTGTTGATCTATGCATATCTGTCTGCAAGACCTGAGATATGAGGACCTAAAAAAATGGGGCAGAGTACATTCTAATGTTGTAGACAACCTTACTTCAGTTTCATTGTACTTTTATACATAAACGTAACAAAGAAACCAATGATCTAAGGAAGATTGTTTGAGTTCAGAAAAACATGATCAGAAAAAACATAAATAAAGGCCAGTGAGCACATACTAAATAACTGAGCAGCCCTTTCCAGAACTTTCTCAGGACCAACCGATTTAAATAGTTTCCTGACATGTCCTACAGATCATATCTGGGAAATCACAAAAGGCAGAAGGCCATATCCAGATTCCGGGTACACCGAGGACAGCACTCAGCATATCCTTTCACTGGACTACATTCTATAGCTATGTTCTGACATCCAACAAGAATCAGTATACCTTATAAATGTAAATGTTTCTCACAGGAAGCACAAAATCACATCCAGGAACAATCTGGTGAACAAAATGTACCTGAGGTGAAAGGTCCTTTTGTCCTTGAGCCTCTCTCACAGTTCCCCAAGGTGTTATTCACCATGAATCATTCTTTTGACCATGTTCCAGCACTGTCCTCTGGAAGAGCATCCAGTACTCTTAGCTGTTGAGCCATCTCTCTAGCCCCTCTACTATCAGTTTCTAAAACTGTCTTATCGTATTTGATTTTATTCACATTCCAAAATATGGCATTCCAATCAAAGCCTTGGTAATATAATCTTCACTTTCAATTGCGTCCCTATTACAAAGAGAATATATTTTCAACAAAGTGATGAAAATAACTAAATTTCCATAAAAATAATACTCCTGGATAGTTTGTATGCCACAGATATAACATATCTGGCTTCTTTATAGACACTAGTAAGCTTATTCTCCAGTTCACATGCAAGTAAATTAGTCAAAGAATAATGTAATATTTAAAGTAATAGATAGTGTGACACTTGTCTCAGAATAACTATATAGGTTAATGTAACAGAACTGAAAGTCCAGAAGTCAGCTGATATAGTCCTGGTCAATTGATTTTCAACAAAAGAAGTCAGTTGTTTGTCTTATTGAGATTCCTTTGTAAGTACTAAGCCAATTTTCTCTTTATTGTTTTAAAGACTCCTCTCTTTGTCTTTCTGTTTTGCTCTGATGCATCTGCTTGTAGATCTATATTTATTTGTCCTTCTTGCCATTTGTTTAGAGCTTTGGATATTATGAAGGTTAATCATTACAGTCAGTACAGCAGGATTTAGAATAATCTAGAAAATATATATGTATGATACATATAAGTGTGTTGTGTAGTTACTGATTGTTATTTTAGTTACTCAGTCATCCTCATCCTCTCTTATTGTTCAGCACAATGCTACAGGATAAACTGTTGTACAAACTAGACCAATCAAAATTTTAGCTCCTTTGAATAAATAGGTTCTGTGGGCAGTGCTTGAGGATTTTGCTATTGTTATTCATTTGATCCCAAGAGACATCTCTTCACTGTCTTTTCCTCTCCTGCCAACTAGGTGGACCTACATACTAGCTATCATGTCGAATCTCATTTCGATTACCCAATAGCTTATATATTTAATGAGCATAAATTGAGGTAGATGAAAATTGTGGTTCTTCTTATACTCCCTTTACTGCCTGGAAACCACAACTCCAAGAAATAAAATTTATGACCAAGACTCCAGCACTCTCAGTGTGCTTTGCTCAAAGTCCAGCCTATGTGCCATGAGTGAAGGCTGCTTGAAAGATGAGAGTCTCACAACTGTTCTTGCTTAGAGATGAGCTTTACTGATGAGGAATTGAGAGTGTGGTAAAATGCAGTGGTGCTGTTATCCTTTCCAGAAGATATGATGCTAGCTGGAAACTGGCGAGAGAATAGCTTTAGTTCTTGCATAAAGCATTTTGGCAATCAATTCCCTGTCATGTTGAGTTGGAACACAGAAGAGAGAATAGTGAGATAGATGAGAAATAGTCTCCTCTTCATTTTCACTTCAGGTCATTTCAGCTACGTATGACTAATAGCAATCTAAAAACAATAACTAGGAAGCTCCATAAATAAATTATTTATGATTTAAGTTGCACACTGCTTGAAGTGGTATGACATCTCATGCCATCCCACTCTATGATTGAATATGAATCATCTCTTGGTCCAAAATATTGACACTGTATACACTACCCAATTGCTAGCTACTTAGTAGTCATTTAAGCTGTCATATCAACTGTCTTATATTATCATGGACTTGTGTTGAACTGACATCTATGTTATTTAACAGTGACCCACAAAGCACAAGAGTAATGATACAGAGGAGGCTCTCTATATATGATCTGAAATGACAGTTTAACCGTGTGATGATATTACAAACCATATAGATTACACATAGAAAACTCAGTACTAGCTGAAGTTTCAGGAATCCACTGGGAGTCTTGGAACATATGCCCTGCAAATAAAGGGCCCACTCTAGTGATCTAGGTTCAAATTGACTTTTTTCATTTTCTGTACACTAAAGCAGCATTTCCAGAAGCTTACAGTAATTTGCTCTCACTCTTGAATGGTTTTCAATAGTTTTAGTGAAGTCAATCTCTTCTATGTGTTATCAATGAGGAATATTTCATAACTGAGTATTAGGACCTCTTCACAAAAAGAATCATCTAATATTTCTGAAGCTCAGTCCAAAGCTGTAAAATGAGAAGATTCATATAAATTAAGTCTTTATCTTACTTAAAATTTATGTAGCATTCCATTTGAATACTGCAGTGTACAAGGTGAAACATCTGAGCTTAAGTCACAAATTCAATGAAGGAAAAATTGCAGAAATAATTTTGGTTGATGTCAACACAATACAGAATGACTAGCAATTTTGAATTGCCTATTGATTCTTCCAAGCAACTTCTTTAATCACAGGAGGTGTATTCAGATACATATAGTCCCATGGTTGCTCAATTGAAGAAAGAAAGCACAAGCTCTTTGGGGGCATTTCATGGTGAACTTCATTTGTAGTAAGTGAATAGTGCAGCATTTCACATTCTAGAATGTATTGATTCTTTTCTCGGGCTTTAGCAATCAGCAATATTGTTTTCCTTAAATCTAGTTTAAATTAATTTTATTCTCTAAGTTTTTTGCTTAAAATATCCTCTTCCTGTTGTTATCAAAACCATGGGAAGCATGTTTAGCAAGAGAGGTTAATGAGGGCAAAATTTACCCTACTGATTAAAACATGTGCCTAAGACTGGATAGCAGTGTTCCCTAAAATAATTCACTGTGTAAAATTGAGTCACATGATAGCACTGGAAAGAAAAAAATATGTTTAAATATTATTATATTTGGAATATAAGAGCATTAGCTATTTATAATTGGCATTAGGTCCACAGCAATGGTAACCTTGAAAATAGATAATTTTACTTATCATGAAACAATAAAATTATGAAATGCTATAAAATATTTTATCTGGTATTGTTAGATACTAATAACAGTGCATCTCATTGAATATGTTTCTATTGGAGCTAGACTTATTTGTAGGCTATTTAAATATGTTTTGTAATTTATATTTATTAAAAAATAAGTAATTTGAAAATTTTCTCCTAAGGAGGGCTTTCAGCTTCATCTCTCACATATGAAGAACTTGAAAGTCATTACTTTTCTCCATATAATAAGGAAAGCAAGAGAGACACTATTCTTATTCACACTGTAGGGCTTAAATATCAAAATTTGAAGAAAGGGCTGATACTAGTGTCAGAGCCAGGATCTGTTCACGTCAAAAGTTTTCTACAAAAATATGAAACACTCCATCCATTAATACAATACATACTGTTCCCAAACTGCCGTATAATGTTCTCCAAGATAAATCCATTTGAGATGATAGAATATATATTAACAAACTTAAAAAGATGAAGGGAAAATATTTTATATCCAACTATAATGGAATCAAACTAGAAAGCAGAAATATAGCTAACAGAAATATAGCTGAAAATATTCAAATATTTGGAAGCCAAACAACATACTTCTGTACTACACATAAATCAAAAAGGAAGTCTCAAGACATATTACTAAAAATTTAAGTAAAAACAGTGATGTAATATAATCTCAGGGCTTCAGAAAAGTCAGTATTATCAGGAGCACATTGGATAAAATATGTATGTCTTAGAAAAACTATCGAAAATAAATTATCTTAACTTTTACCTTAGGAATGTAAAGAAATTGTATCTAAATTAATTTAAATTTAAACCTAATTCAATAATAACAATAATAATACAATAGTAACAGTAATAGAAACAAAAATCAAAGATCTTGTAGATTGGAAATGTATAGGGACAATCATTGAACCACTCAATTCTTTAAAGATCAATAAAATTAATGAACCTCTAGCCAGGCTAACCAAGAGAAATACAGAAGACTTGATTATCAGTAACATAATCACAATCTTAAAGACATGATATATATATATATATATATATATATATATATATATATATATATATATACATAAAGCAACTTCTTCTGCTCAGATTATGTTTTAAATAAAAAATCCATACTCTATTTTATGGAATAGTTTATTGACTCTAGAGTTGCAAGACAAATTCAAATATTTCGAAAAGATAGTTTCTTTTTTTTCATTTTCCGTGTAACTTACATACGGATAGACTAATCAGAAAAGTAAAGTGTTTCCTCCTTTGGGGCCAGTAGAAAGGTCAAACCATGCTTTTCTGTCTCCATTCATTGCTTGCTTAAAACATGTTAACATGAATCTTTTAATTTTGTTCTTCTGTGATGTATTGGCCATTCTTTTTCTGTACACATTATTATCAGTTTGTCAATAGCCATAAAATAGCTTCCTGAGATGCCTATTAAGATAGGACTGAATGTATAAAATTTGGAGAAATTGATATATACAAATATTGAATCATTAAGATATGAACACAGAATACTTTCCTTTTTTTTAAGCCATGATTCATGATGCTCTCTATAAATGCCTCATGATGCTCTCTACAAATACCTTTCTTGTTTAATTAAAAATATATTTTTCATCATCTGGTATGTGTATGGAATGCTAGTTGTAGTCACAATGTCTGAAGTAACTTTGGCCTATACCCTATTATTACCTGCAAGATAATCACAAAACACAAACCAGTCTCAACTTTCAGACATCAATCAGTCAATGAAATCTGCTTTATGGACAGACTAAAGAAAAAATATTTCATAATAACAGCTTATACAGAAATTTATTTTGGAAAATTTAACATTCAATTATGATTAAAATCTCTTAGCAAACTAGGAAATGAATGAGGAACATCTATAAAAATAAACACAAAACATTATAAGGGTGAGAAACTGTATATTTTATTGTAGGTATGGAAACATGGCAAAAATATTTCTCTAACTAGTGTTAATTACAAATAAAATTATGTTTGATATTTACCTGGTGAAATCATTTAGCCCCATCCCTTCAGAAGCATGTGAGTCTTCATCTTCATGACAAAACCAAGTTCCTTTTGTTCTATTCTTCCAAAAAAAGGGGAACCTGGAGTATTTGAAAATGGAAGTCTTAGTTAGCAAAGTACGATATGAAAAGAAGAAAAAATGTATAAGGACTGGGAATTAAGAAATACAGCTAGTCATAGATGATGTGTATAAAGAATCATCTACAACAATTACTTGAGCTAAGAAGCATGAGTAAAATTTTAAGGTTAATTCCAAGATTCATTGTTATTCTACATTCTAGCAATAAAGAATTGGAATCTAACTTTAATAAAATATGTTTATAATTGTAGTCCATGTCACAATAAAATACAAAGAAATTAAACACTATGTCTATAGGATTTATACTGAAAATGATAAGACATTTCTGCCTTCTTTCAAAATCTAAGTATGTAGGAAGGTATTCTGTGTTCATATCTTAACGATTCAATATTTGTATATATCAATTGCTCCAAATTTTAGAGATTCAGCCCTATCTTAATAGGCATCCCAGGAAGCTATTTTATGGCTATTGACAAACTGATAATAATGTGTACAGAAAAAGAATGGCCAATACATCACAGAAGAACAAAATTAAAAGATTCATGTTAACATGTTTTAAGACTTATTAGAAGACTACATTAAGCAAGGTGTAATGATATTGGCAAGGGAATAACCACATAGATCAATGTAACAGGATAGAGAGCCCATGAAAGGAGCATACATAAAGACAGCTAATCTGACAAAAAAAAAAACAAAAGTAACTATATGAAAAGATGACAGCCTTTTCAAGACATTTTGCTAAAACAAGTTGGCATCTATATGCAAACAAATGTGCATAGACAAATACCTCATAAATTTCCCCCAAATTAGCTTAGAATTTATCATAAAGTTAGCTATAAAAAATTACATAATTTTTGAGGGAAACATAGGTTAAAATCTACAGTTGTTCCTACATTTTAAAATTCAACACAAATATCACAATCCAGGAATAAAACTTTGAATGTTATTACAGTTAAGATCTGCTGTTAAAGGCAGTGCCAGTGAAGGGAATATTAATCTAACATTGATCTGATAAAGGATTTATACACAAAATATACAAAAAAAATTCATAGCGGTAAGAAATCAACCAACTCACTTAGAAATTGGGCAAGAGTGGAGCCTTACATGGTTCCAAGGTGGGACAGAAAGACAAAGAAAATTATAGGGACATAGGAAGCAAGAAGAGCCTCTCACTTAGTCATCTGATTGAAGCCAGCTGAGAGGCAAGAATTCCAGCACAATTAACCTTTGTTGTGAAGGCTGTAGATGCAGAGACGATATTCCTTTAGCTACTAATACAATATTGTCAGTCATATACATTAAACTTATATACATTTTCTTTTAAAATATTAATGACCTAGGCTTAAGGACTGCTTATATATGACCTCAAGTACAACGTCCATTCCTCCTCTAGACAGTCTCCTGTATCATGTGATCTGCACATTTGCTTCATCAGCTGAAATACTGTTAGGTATCCCTTAAGAACCACCCTGTGATATCATTGGATTTTTCAGACACCATTTGAACATAAAAGTTCAAACTCACCAAAATCCTACATATTACTGTCAAAAAGAAAGTGAAACATCCTTCTGTTTTAGCCCTCATGCTTAAGTGTATATTAACATACTTTCATTAAATCCCAATTCTCCTTCATACTGGCTAGTCCTGAAATCAATTCTATGTCAAAGGCATGGATTCCATTTGGAGCTGAGTTGATGTCACTAAAAGATTAGAGAAAGTCCTCAGGCTTTTATGGACAACAGAGTGGAATTGTGTGTCCTGTCTCTGTCTTCTCTACTGTAGAGAGATCCACATGCTGAGGCAGGGGCATCTTGTGCTTCAGAGAGCCTGTAGTACATGGGATAACCTGTCTAGAAACAAACCAAAACAAAACTGAAATGAGAGAGATAAAAATATTAAAAAGATACTCAATATTGTTAATCATTAAGGAATTGCAGATTAAAGCATTAACAAGCTATTACATAGTTGTCAGAATTATAAAAATCCAAAACACAACAAAATCAACTAATGGCAAGGTTTGGTGACAACAGGAACTATGACGGTAGTTTCCAGAACTATGTATAAAGCTTACTACTTACCCAGGAGTCAGGTTCCTTGGTATTTATCAAGTTTGTTTCAGAATTTAAGTTCATAAAAATATGCATACCAATGCGTCCAGTAATTTTGCCTGCAATCATCCAAACTTACACCCAAGAAAGCTTTCAAAGGCTAAGTGTACAGCAAAATGCTTCATCAATACAAGTGTGTTTTTTTTCAACAATACAAAAGCAATGATTTACCAAACCCCAATTAAATACAGGTAAACTTATATGTATTGCTAAGAGAAAGAAACTAGTCTAAAAAGGCTACATACTGTTTGATGGCAATTTTACGACCTTCTAGAAAAGGCAAAACTATAGGATGGTAAACAAATCTCTGGTTACTCATGATTTGGAGGTGAAAATTGATTAGGTGACTCACAAGGGATTTCTAAGGCAGGGAAACTATTTTGTTTAGTACTTCAAGAGTGAATACAAGATTTTAAGTATCTATCAAAACCAATAGAACTTTACAGCACACAGCATAATATTAATGTATTCATTCAAGGATTGAATGATGAATGTGCATCACAAACTTATTTAAAATTCCACTTAAGGGAGTTTAAGAAACAAACTGCTGAACTAAGTAAATTTGGAAGTGTATAGAATCTGTAAGACTAAGAGCAAAGAAACTCTACATAAGAAAGCCTAGTTAATAAGCCAGTTTCCCACCACAGTATGGATAATCAATTCTGATACTACAATGCACATGTAGTAGAATTGAATAATTAAATAAATAGGTGATGGTGAACAGGATTCAGGTTTTCAGTGTTAGAGTAGAAATTTGCAGAAAAGCAAGAGAAAGCTCTAAAATATTCCAAGTGGCAGTGAAGTATAGTTAAAGAATGCACTTTATTAACATGGGTGGATATATCTGCAAATATTTAAAGATACATATATGATTTGTAATTTAGTTAATATATATACACTTGAGTTTCCTTTTTCTGAAAGACCTATAAATAACAACACTCCAATATGAATAGATATATACAAATTATTATTTTTTGTTTTGTAAATGGGGAGGAAGAAGGGGATAAGAAAAAGGAGAGAGAACAGAAGATGATGAAAGATGAGGAAGAGAGGAAGGGAAGGAGAGAGAAAGAAAAAAAGAAATAAGAGAATGAAAAAGATGGCAATTATGTTAAAAGGTTATATGAAATAACTGAAATAATTCATAATAAGTTGAGGTCAAAGATTCTGCAACAAAATGAAATAAATACGTTTTTATTCTGCATCATCATATAAAGTAAAAGTCCATATGAATAAAAATACACTATATAAATAAATCATTGAAGAAATAAATACATAATGAGAAGAAGCAAATCTACAGTGAAGAATTTCAAATGGTTTTTGTAACTACTCTGTCTTTAAGGACTAAAATATGGTTTATGACAGTGACTGACTTACACAATACACCATGGAAGAGGACAGAAAACCAGGTAACCTTCCAGTGGCAAAATCTGAGAAGATGTAACGTCAGGTGATAAACTGGGCATCATCAGTGATAGGACACTATGGTTCTTTGTTTGTTTGTTTTTTATTCTTTGTGTCTTTCACATCATGAATCTCCATCTCCTTCATTTCCCCATTCCTTTGTATCCACCTTCTGCCCTTGCAACCTCCCTGCAAAATAAAATAAAATTTAAGAGAAGAAAGAAAAAAAAGAGAGAGAATGAAAAAAATCAATCTCGTCATGGAAGCTGTAGTGTGACATAGTGAGTCATGCAGTAAACCCTTTTAACCATACATCTTTACTTACAAGTGTTCATTGAGAGAGTTGTTCGTCTAGTTCGAGGCCTCGGGTTTCTGCTACACTATCAAAGCTGGGCCCTCACTGGAATTCCTCTTGGTTATCTTGCTGTTACCCTGTGTTGTGAAAATTCTAGAGCTTTGGATCTACAGCATGGGTCCCTTCACATGCTCCAGCACATCACAGATGGGGTAGACGTTGGGGCCGGCCAACACAACTCTGGTTCTGGGCCTGGGTAGTTGCAGGGTTGGTCAGCCTGCCAGCTCTCCCTTGTCCTCACCACCAGGGTGAGCTCTCCTGAATTGTCCTGGAGAGTTGACCCTTGCAGCAATGAGCAAGAGACCGGACCAGTTCTCTTGTTTTTGTGTTCTCAGTGTCAGACCTCCCTCACCCACACCTTCAGGGGCAGCTCTACTGTGTTGTTCAGGTGCGGTGTAGGGGCTACTGTCCAGAATGTTGTAGCTGATGAGGTCACAGGCCCAGTTCTCCTGTGCTTATGACCTCAGGGCCAGCTCTCTCACTTGCCCCAGGTGTTGACGGATGTGGGGAAGCGCATCTCTCCCCTGCTAATGTCACCACATGACAGATGAGTAATGGGGACAGCTCTCTCATGCTCACAACTTATGGTCTGAGTCACCCACACCTCAGGCAACAGGATGGGCTCTATTGTGCTGCCCAGGTGAGGTACAGGGTCTGCCCTCCTGAATGTTTATGCTGGCTAGTTTTATGTCAACTTGATACAAGCTAAGATCATTAGAGAGGAGGGAGACTCAATTTAGAAAATGCCTGTGTAAAATTTGCTTTCAGGCAAGCCTGTAGGGCATTTTCTTAATTAGTGATTGATGTGAGAGAGCCCAGCCCATTGTGGATGAGGCCATCCCTGGGCTGGTGGTCCTGGGTTCTATAAGAAAGCAGACTGAGCAAGCCATGAGGAGCAAACCAGTAAGCAGCACTCCTCCATGGTCTCTGCATCAGCTATTATCTCTAGGTTCCTTCCCTGTTTGAATTTCTGCCACAGTTTCCCTCAATGGACTATGATGTGTAAGCAAAATAAACCCTTTCCTCCCCAAGTTGCTTTGCTCATGGTGTTTCAAAACAGCAGTAAAAATCCTAAATAAGACAGACACATTTCTAACATGTGCAATATGGCAATCATGATCATGGTACTTCCTAACAAAACATGTATTATGTTTAATCATGTTTTTAATTATTTTTATTTTTTCATTTTTATTTATGCATATGTGTAGACAAGGAGGCATTGTGAATGTGTGTGTGTGTGCCCACAGAAGGCCAGAAGAGGGCTCCAGATGCCCTGGAGATAAAGTTATAAGTGGTTGTAAGCAAAATGACATGGGTGCTGTGAATCAAATGTCAGTTCTGTGGAAGAGCAGCAAATGCTCTTAACCACTGAGAAACCTCTCCAATATCTTAACCATGCTTCTGTGGCTTTCTGGATCCCATCAACTATGGTGGGACACCTTGTACAGCCTTGATGCAGGAGGGAGGGTGTAGCTAGAGTTTTTTTGCCTGGCCCACAGTCAGGACAAATCTCTCTCACCCACCAGTCCCAAGCCGCTCAAACCCGACCAAGTAAACACAGAGACTTATATTGATTACAAACTGTATGGCCGTGGCAGGCTTTTTGTTAACTGTTTTTACAGTTTAAATTAATCTATTTTTATTAATCTATACCTTGCCACGTGGCTTGTGGCTTATCAGTACTTTATATTTTTTTTTGTCCTGATGGCGGCTGGCAGTGTCTCCCTGACTCAGCCTTTTACTTTTTAGCTTTATTTTTTTCCTTGTCTCGCCTATACTTTTTGTTTAGCCAATGGCCAATCAGTGTTTTATTTATTGACCAATCAGCAACACATTTGACATACAGAACATCCCACAACAGGAGGGTCTTGGTGATATTTGTTTAGCAGTGCTCTTGCCCCCAAAGAAAAGTCACGAAACACAGCAAAATCCACTAACAAGAGTTTTATCAAGACAAAGAGAAAGGGATAGATGTGTTCAGGCCTGTGGAAATATACATGCAAGAAAGAGGGGGGGGGGGACGGGACATGGGGCCCGTCTTATAAAGGCCAGGACACACCTGCGCACACAGGTCCACGTGGCTATTCCACTCATGTGCACAGATCATGTGGTCACGTCCGTGTGATTACGTGACCACGTAGCCATGGGGCATGGGTTATATAGTAGGACGTATGACCTGGAAATGACTAGGCAGAGATGACTAAGTGTCCCTCTGGACATGCATGACCATGGGGGCATGGCTGGAATTCCTATCACTTGGTCCTGCCTCAACTGAATGTGCCAGGCTTATCTGACCCCCATGGAAGAACTTACTCTGTTGGAGGAGAGGATGAGGTGTGGGGGTGGGGGAAAGGTGGGGGGGGAGTGAGAGGGGGGATGAGAGGAGGATCTGTGGTTGGTATGTACAGTGAATAAAAAAAGAAGTATTAAAATAATCACAATTTTAAAAATTTTGAATACATTGGTTTATTGTAAATGAATCTCAAAGAGTAACATGCCAGAAATCTATAAATACTAAGAAGCTTACTGTTTGTCACTCAATGTGACAGTTCTAAAATGTATCATTCCTGATGAATAAATATACTTTGTTCTAAAATTTACAAAAAAGAATGACATGATATTAACAGGAAAATGGATGTAATAGTTGATTATTGTGTTAAAGGTAATAAGCCATAGCCAGAAAGGCAATAATAAATACGTAAACAAACAAATGAACAAATAAATAAATGTAAGAAACAAATCAGATAAATTCTAATGGATCAAGATGCTACAAACTATGTGACAAGTACATCTCCAAACTCTGTTATCAAAATTAAGAAATATCTCAGACATTGTCACAGCCAAGAGAAGACAAAGGGTACTTGAGAACTAAATGAAATGGAATGTTCTGAAGGAGATTCTTGACCAAAAAAAGGTTACTAGATGAGAACTAAGGAAACCTGATTTATGGTGGATTTCAGTTAACAAAAACACTCAGTATCAGTTCATTAATGATGACCAATGTATTGTAAGATGTGAAAAATAGGAAATCGCAAGTGTGAGGCATATGGGAACGCCATACTCTCTTTGTCATGATTCTAAGATTATTCTACAATAGCTTATTAAAAAATATTCCTAGGTGTTGAACATGGAGTCTTGGAATCTCTAAGTATAGAGCAATAGCAGAATTCACAAACTCAAAATGACAACAATCAAGTGACTAACTGAATTTTATACTGGGTTACCAAGGCATTAGGAAGTTCAGACTACATGCCTTAGGACAGGAAGTATCAATCACAGATGTTCATAAAGGTGTCAATATTTCTCCAACTCACTAACAACTATTGGCAGGTGCTGAAATAATCTGGCAGCTGCCAACACCAGAAGGTACCATCTCCCATGAGTAAAAGTAATGAGGCCCTTATTCCCTAACAAATAAAACTAGATCATCCTCATTAAACGACTTGGTAATTCACTTTACATTGGGAGCAGCACATAATATTATACGCAAAGTGATTGTTTTGTTTCTTCTTTTCTTGGTCTGGAATCCCCACTAAATAATGCAAATCTTCCTGAATCGGGAATAAGAGTAGGCATTTAGTTATAGCATTATCTTTATAACTATTTTCTTGTTTTATTCAGTGTTCTTTGGGAGATTTCTGTCAGGTATCTGTGGCTAAAAGACTAAGGAGTCTGCTTCTGCCTGATGTGTGTTCTTTGCTATATAAAGAGGTTGCAGGTAAAAACTCAAGGCCAAAAAAAATCCAAGAAAAATTTTGCAAGTCAACCTTAATTTTTCTACCCTTTTAAATCAAAATTAATAATTATTTATGAGGAGTCAGGCTGATAATATTTGATGGTATTGCAATCGTCCAGGTTCACTGCTAGTGAAACAGTCTCAAACAGTGGCTTGTCTAGTTAGGATGGGTTGACACCTCAGTGAATCCACTATAAGTTGAAAATACAGTGAAACAAAAATACATTTAATGTGCCTAACATACACATAGCTTAGCCTAGCCTGAGTTAAATGCATGCATAACACTTGCATTATGTGCTAGTTGGGGCAGTAATCTAACACAATAACGACTTTATGAGGAAGTATTGAATATTTCATGTCATTTATGGAACACAGTACACTAGAATTGATCAGTTGTTTCCACTAGTGATTACTTAGCTAACTAGGAGCTATAACTAGCTGCTGCAGCCCAGCATATTGCAGGAATATCATATGGCTAGCTCAAATTAAGATCAAAATTTCAGATTCAGTTTCTGCCAAATACTGTCACTTTTTAAAAACATCATACAGCAAAAAAAATTAAGTTGAACCATAATTGTGTGAAGATGGTGGCTTTCAGTGTTATACAGACATTGTCTTCTACAAAGAATTGAACTTTTCTCTTGTATTTAGAGTTTAAGTGTACGATTGTTAGGTCTATGACAACCTGTTACTAAATATTATTGTATATTGAAAGCCAATGTAGCCTTGCCATTTTACATATATTTCAAAAGAATAAATGTGGTTGATATATTGTGCACCCCAATAAACTTATCTGGGGGTCAGAGAACAGAACAGCCATAATATTAAACATAGAGGTTAGGCAGTGGTAGCACATACCTTTAATCCTAGCATTTCAGAGGCAGAGATCTGTCGGGATCTCTGTGAGTTCGAAGCCACATTGGAAACAGCCAGGCATGGTGACTCACGCCTTTAATCCCAGGAAGTAATGGCAGAAAGCTGAAAGGTATATAAGGCGTGAGTACCAGGAACTAGAGCTGGTTAAGCTTTTAGGCTTTTGAGTAGCAGTTCAGCTGAGATTCATTCTGGATGGGGACTCAGAGGCTTCTGAGACAGAGTCTGAGGAGACAGAATCAGCTGAGGAATTGGTGAGGTGAGGCTGTGGCTTGTTCTGCTTCTCTGATCTTCCAGCTTTAACTCAATACCTGGCCCCGGGTTTGATTTTATTAATAAGACGTTCTAACAGTTTGTGCTACAAATAAATTCTCAGCATATTTTCCTTAAAAAATCCAGCACTTTTCACAAATAAGCTTTCTAACAGGGCATTTTATTTATGTTTTTATTTTCGTGAGATAGGGTCTCATTCTGCATCCTAGGCTGTCCTTTATTTACCATATGGAATCCCTCCTGTCTCAGTCCCCTAAATCTGGGATTATAGGTGTGAGCCACTGTGTCTGGCTTCCATATTTTAAAATTCATAATTAAACAATGTTTTGAAAAATTCATACTGTAAACAAATATTAATGCTTCATTATCAGTCATATGTTATTATGTTTTCATTATGAAGAACTAGAAAAATGTACAGTGGTAATAAGGGCAAGGAGAGTGAGTTTTCAGCTGATATCTCACTAAATGGAAATTTGCTTATTGCCTATTGTCTCTACTTGCTTCAATTACAATGATTATGGTTAATACTTGACATTAATTTTTAAAATGTTAGAATAGAACAAAATAATCAAAATACTTGGAACAAAGTTTTAAATAAAATTTTTATCAACTGAACTAAAGCAAATGGTTGACATTATGATAGTTTTAAACATTTACAGTAGTAGTACTTTGATCATGTTCATGGCCACATTTCTCTGTCTTATACTTCCCTCCCTACAATGACTCCTCTGTCTACTTTCATGTCTCTTAAAAAAACTGAACATCAAAATTTTGTATGGGAGAGAAAAATGGGATTATTATCTTTATAAACCTGGCTTGTTTCACTTAACATGAAGAGAGGCTTATAGCCAAGCTGAGAAATCTCAGCTGTAGACTTCAGCTACTGGTAGCATCCTTAACCCTTTGACTGTTAGAGAATGGGGTTTTGTTATGTTAATACAGCCCAAAAAGTTTTTTATCTGTTAGTCGTAGGACATTGGACTTCTTTTTTCTATTAGTCACAGGATGTTTGCTTGAGGTGAAGGTGAGCAAAGAATGGCTATTTAGGAGACGAAAGATGGCCCAGGATAAATTGTAGTTAGTCTCTGGACCTGATATATTCCAACCTATCCACAGCACTGAAGTTCTATTCAGTCAATCAGCCTTTGAAGGCACAATGTCTTTTCAGAGTTCTTGTTCACATGTGTGTATATTTGGATGGATGCAATTTATCTAGGTAAAGGGAGTTGGAACCTCTCTGAGTGGCCATCAAAGGAAACAACAGTGCTTACCACAAGTCATAAAAATATTGCCATTACTTTTGTTTCATATACAAGCATTTCTAACACAATTTATAAATGAGTTTGAATGAAAATTTTCAGGGAAATTCTATCCCCCACCTTGGGAGTCACACTTCTGAAAGGAGTGGAGGTATGAAAGATGCCAAAAGCATGAATTTGTGGTGTGAGCATGTACAAAGTATACATTGCTGAATTGTTTCATGGCTGGGAAACTAATATTGATGTGACATTCTCCCATATAACCAGAAGCTATATTTTCCTTCCCAGCTCCTCAGCATATCCTCATTTACAAAAAAAAATCTGTTCTGGTATCCTATGAGATCTCAATGTAAGTCCACTTCTTCTTGTCAGACAAGTGTGAATATTTTCATACTTTTATCATAATGTACAATTTCCAGAGGTTACCATTGCAATTTTCAAATAGGTCTAATCTGTGTAAAATGCAAATATAAAAATTCCTTCACTTGCATGAATCTATATGCTATTTATAAAATTCTTGGTTCCTGCTTGGCTTTGGAATGTGTTTTTCTCTCATCAATGAGGAGTCCATCTAATCTCTAATATTTTTATATCAGAATTTAGATTCTTTTCAAATTCTGATAGTGCAATGCAGTCACTTCTCCAAGGGAAGTAAGTGGAGAAATGTTGACTTCATTATTTGTAATCATGCAGAAAAAACAAATACCTAGTTAGCTGATGTCCTTATTTTCAACACATGGTTTTAGTATCATACAAAAAATGAATTAACATGTGGAAGTGTTTCCTTTGTCATACATATCATTGTGATTGCTGTTGTCATTACACTCCTTCCTAATTTGGGAAGCTTATAACACTGTTGTCAATGTGTTCTTCTCTGAGCCATAGTATAGACTTTCAGCAAATATTGAATGACCGTTCTACATTATTCAGATCTATTTTCTCTTAAGATGTTAAGTTAGCAGAGAATGCTGACATATGCCTGTTATTTCAGTACTTGGAAGGCTGAAGAGGGAGGATCATGAGTTTGAAAACAGTGGGCATTCCGTAGGGAAACCAAAATGAAAATCAAAATGTCCAGGTTAACACAGGAAAGTATAAATAATAATAAGGTTCAGAACACTTAAGTTAAAAACATTAAATTAATGGGAGTGTACTAAGCATTCTGGCCTAGAATTTGAAGTGAAAAAAACAATACCATCATTTTATTATGGAGAGGAACTAATGGGCACCTGTGGGGAACATATGTTATCATCAAGTAGCTTTATCTTAGAGTAACAAAAGACCAATTGGTTTAATGTATGTGAGCTGAGGACATATAAGTGACATATGAAAGACAGTGGTAAGTTAGATGTCAAGTATGTAAGGTCTGGCAATTCTTTTCAATCACCTTTCAAATCAGTTATTTTTCTCTTTCATGGATGAGACCCTAACTAATTACCCACTATTTCACCCAACTATCTTGCTTTAACATTATCTATTAATATTAAAAATGTCTTCTAACATTATCTATTAATTAACAGCTATCTTCCACCTAGCATTAGCATTAGGGTTTAGCAGTGGAAGAGTACCTTGTTGGATTGGGGTCAAGGAATGCTGGAGAAATTACACCATGCAACAGATCTCACGCAAGGGTTGTATTGTGGAGGATCAAAAAGCTGCCTGTGAGTGGGGACAAGAGAGACAGAGAGACCAAAAGACAGAGACAGAGAGAAGAAGAGAGACAGAGACTGTGAGGGTGAGGACTTTATAAAGAAAGAGTATGCATGCTGCATTTGGTGGCTAGTGATGATGTGGCTCCCGGCTCTGAGTCACTGAAGCAGGCTTGGGGAGCACCTGGTTCCTAACAATTACTAAAATGCTATCAACAGTTTCTTTCTTTCTTTCCTTCCTTTCTTCTTTCTTTCTTTTTTTTCTTTTACACAGAGAGATGTTATATCATTAAAAGACAGGAACATGACTCAGTGTCTGGGTCATCTCCGTTCTCCTTGTGTGCAGAGTTCATTTAATATGGTGTGTGATATAACAAAGTATAATAAAAACAATGTGTACTCACATAAAAATAAATTTTGTTTTATTTTAAAGTGAGGTTAATGGATTTCAAGAAAGACATAGTCTGAAACATTTAGTCATTCTGGTCCAGTGAGGTTTGGTGTTTTTTTTTTTATCAGATTGACTAATGATTGTTGGTATTTGCCCTTTTCTTATCATAATAATTTATAATAAATGGAAACATAGGACACATTTCCCATTAGCTGAGAAATAGCAGGTTGACCAGTGGCTTGTATGTGCTTGACCTGTTCTTCCATAACTTATTTTAAAACAAAATTAAGAGGCTCTGAAAGATAGTTCTGATCTGAAAAAGCCAAGTTTGATTAGGAAGTAATCAAACTTGATTTGACAAGTAACTGTGTACAAAGTCTATTCTAAATTAGCTTTGGGTATATGAAATTATTTTATAAATTATGAGAATACTGCAAAGCAGTTTTTCATATTTTTTTCATTTATTCTTCTCCCATGCATTACATCCTGTCCTCAGCTTCCCCTGACTCCACTCCAAACTCCTCCACTTCCTCCCTCTCCCAGATACACTGTCCTCTGTTTGCCTTCAAAAAAGAGCAAGCCCTCCAAGAATATCAACCAAATGTGACATACAACGATGCAATATGACTAGGCACATACCCTCATATTAAAACTGGACAAGGCAACCCAGTAAGAGGAAAAGAGGCCCAAGAGCAGGTAAACAATCCAAGACAACCCCCACTCCTACTGTTAGGAGTCCCACAGGAACACCGAGCTACACAACCATAACATATATACAGAGGTTTTAGCTCAGATCCATATAGGCTCCCTGATTGTCACTTCAGTTTCAGTCTCTATGAGCCCCATGAGCCCTGGTTAGTAAATTCTGTGGTGTAGATGAAGTTATAAATGGTCTTATTAAATAAAAAAAACATGAAGCCAAATATAGGGGTGAAAGCCTTAGAGATCAGGGAAATAGGAAAAAGGCACCAGCCAACCTTGCCTCACCAACTCTGTAGCTTCCAAATGCAAGCTGCTTCTTGTCTACCCATGCCTTTATACGCCTTGCTTTCCTGCCCTCTCATTGGCTCTTAGCCCAGCTACCTCACTTCTTTGTCACTGTCTGTACAGACCTCCAGGTGTCTATGGTTGGTACTGGGATTAAAGATGTGTGTCACCATGCTTGGCTGTGTTCCCTAGTATGGCCTTGAACACACAGAGACCCTGCCTGCTAAGTGATTGGGTTAAGCGCATGTGCTGCCTGACTTTGTTTACTTAAAATGACTGGCCTTTTCCACCTGATATCCAGGCAAGCTTTATTTATCAAAGCACAAATAAAATATCACCACACTATGGGCCATGTTTTTGTGGTGTTTTGATCCCTCTGGCTCTTATAACCCTCCCTCCCCATCTTCCACAGGATTCCCTGAGCTCTGCCTAATGTTTGGCTGTGGGTATCTGCATCTGCTTCTATCAGTTCTGTATGAAGCCTCTCTGATGTCCCTTATGCTAGGCTCCAGTCAACCTGTATAGCAGAATATCACTAGTAATCACTAGAGTGATTTTTTTTGCTAGTTTTGTTTGGTTCTATCCTAGGTCTCTGGGCTATTCAGGCTCTGGTTCTTGATCATTCAGGCAATGTCAGGTATGGGCTGCCTCTCCTGGTATGGGCCTTAATATGGACCAGTCATTGGTTGGCCATTACCACAAGTACTGTGCCACCATTACTCTTGCATACCTTGCAGACAGGAAAAGTAGTAGGTCAAAGGTTTTGTGACTGGGTTAATGTCCCGATCCCTTCACAGTTCAGGCTCCATATCCCCCATTACCAGGAGTCTTCAATGGGGTTATGTTTGCAGATTTCAGTTAGTTTCCATTGCACTGGGTTTCCACATTACCCCTGAAATTCCCTTCCTTGATTCCAGTTATTTCTCTCAGTACTCTCTCCCTCCATTCTTCCATCCCTCCCCACACCTGATACATCCTGTTCCCACTCCCACCTGCCCCCAGTCACCCACAAAATCCATTATATTTTTCTGTCCCAGGGAGATCCATGTGTCCCTCCTAAAGCCCTCCTTGCTACTTAACATCTCTGGGTCTGTGAATTGTAGCATTATTGGCTTTTTCTTTAGAGCTAATATCCACATATAAGTTAGTACATACCATGTCTTTCTGGGTCTGGGATACCTCACTTGGGATGATTTTTTTCTGGCTCTATTCATTTGACTGCAAATTTTATGATGTCATTGTTTTTAATAGCTGAGTAATACTACATTGTGTAAATGTACCACATTTCCTTTATACATTCTTCTGTTGAGGGACATATAGGTTGCTTCTAGTTTCTGGATGTTATGAATAAAGCTCCTATAAACATAATTGAGTGTCCTTGTGGTAGGACGGAGCATCCTTTGGGTACATGCCCAGGAGTGGTATAGCTGGGTCTTGAGATATATTGATTCCCAATTTTCTGAGGGAATACCATATTGATTCCCAAAGTGGCTGTATAAGTTTTCACACCCACCAGCAATGAAGGGGTGTTCCTCCTGCTCCATATTCTCACCAGCAGGAGCTGTCACATCTGATTTTGATCTTAGCCATACTGACAGGTGTAATATGGAATCTCAAAATCTTTTGATTTGCATTTCCCTAATGACTAAGTATGCTGAACATTACTTCAAGTGTTTTCAGCCATTTGAGATTCCTCTGTTGAGAATTCTCTGTTTAGTTCTGTACTCCATTTTTAATTGGATTATTTGGGTTTTTTTCATATCTAGTTTCTTGTGTTCTTTATATATTTTGGATATAGGCCCTCTGTCAGATATGGAGTTGGTGAAAAGCTTTTCCCATTCTATAGGCTGAGATTTTGTCCTTTTGATGGTGTCCTTTGTTTCACAGAAGCTTTTCAGTTTCAAGGGATCCCATTTATTGTCAGTCTTAGTGCCTGTGCTATTGGTGTTCTTTTCAGGTACTTGTCTCCTGTGCCAATGCTTTCAAGGGTATTCCTCACTTTCTTTTCTATCAGCTTCAGTGCATCTGGTTTTATGTTGAGGTCTTTGATCCACTTGGACTTGAGTTTTGTGAAGGGTATTAGATGTGGATTTATTTGCATTCTTCTACATGCAGACATCCAGTTAGACCAGCACCGTTTGTTGAAGATGCTTTCTTTTTTCCATTGTATATTTCTGGCTTCTTTATAAAAAATAAGATGACCATCAGTGTGTAGGTTTATATCTGGATCTTTCATTCAATCACATTGACCAACATGCCTGTTTTTTGAAAGCCCTGGGAAAGATAATCTTAAGAAATTTTAACGTGTCAGTACTTGGCATCACCATATTGTACAATGAAATTTGCAGTCTCAGATAAGCACAAGCATTATTTAAAAAGGTAACAAGTAAAATTTTAAACAAAATATATCCCCCCAAAGAGGTTAAGGATGAAACTCCAAGCTATACTACCAGCAGATTTTAAAAGGATCCTTCTTAAATAAACAACCCCCGCTTGGAATTATATGCTACATAGTTCCCAGCTTCACCTCTTTTCTATGATTTAGTATCTCTCTTTCATTTGAGGTCACACAAAACTTGTTTATGTCTACTAAGACTTTCTATTCTCTCATCTTCCTCCACCAACATAGAAGCTGTTTAGGGAACTTACGAGTTCACATTTGTATCCTCAACAGGTCCTTGTATGTAGGAAGAGTTGCACAGATGAAGATTGAACAGATGACGATGCATTCATAAAATCTCAGAATCACAAGAGGTAGCCTCTGAAATAATGGAATGTTTTAAGAGAAACTAAATACTACTGTAAACTTAGTAATGTCAATTACAATATTTTAATAAATTATTAAAACATAAAAATAACACTATGTTTTATATTTTTTGTTCAGCAAATTCTTAGTTGAGTCTTTGCAATAGACCACTGTGTTGTTTCATTTCTGTTGCTGTGATCAAATACTCTGACAAAAGCACCTTAAGAAAGAACAGGTTTATTTTGGTTTACAGTTCCAGAGGAATAGAATCTGCCATGGTTGGAAGACAGCGGCAGGAGTGAGAGGTCCTCTCCTTACATTGCATCAGTTGTCAAAAGAGTTCCATATTCTTCAGAAATAGCACCACCAACTGGGGACCAAGTGTCCAAAGACATGACCTTCTGACAGACACTTCCTATTTAAACACCAATCACTCTGCTACTTGCACATATTATAGAGATGTGTAAGAGCACTGAGAATGCTGAGACGAGAGTTTCAGGCTAGCATGGAGTACACGGTGAGGCCCTGTCATGAAAGGAAAACCTAGAATTAGTTATGGTCTCTTTCCTAAAGGAGCATGGATATACTAATTCCATGAAAAATTGATTCATTTGTTTATTATTTATTTGTTATTTTTGATTGATTGAGACAGAGTCTCACTTTGGAGCCCTGGCTGGTCATGAATCCATGATGATTCTACTGTCTCTGTCTTACAAATTCTGAGATTACAGTCATAAACTGCCATGCTTATCTTGAAACCACACATTTAAAATGAGTTTGAAATCCACAAAAGTCTAGTAAGAAAAAAAAAAAGGCTCCTTCTGATTATAGTGTTAGGGTGAAAAAGAATGGTCCCTTCTTCAGTTCTGCCTACAGTCTAGAGATTTTATATAAGAATACTAATATGAATTAAGGCTTTTATTAATGAACAAGGGGGCTGGAGACATGGTTCTCTTAGCAAAGTATATGCCACATAATCAGCACCCACATAAACACAGGGTTTGGAAGCATGTATCTGTGACTCTAGCGCTGGTAAGTGGCCAAGACAGGTGGATCTCTGGAGATCATTGGCCAGCCAGCCTAGTCAGTCAGTGAGTTTCAGGTTTAGTGAGAAGTGCTATCTCAAAAATAATGAGCAAAGTGAAAGAGGAAGACATCTGAAGTCAACCTCTGGCTTCCACACATGTGCACCCTCACAATGAACACATGTAGACAACATACACACGGCATGTACTTCTACAGAATGAGCCGTAGAGGGGGAACTCTAGCTATCCCAAACATATCCCTACAGTGCTGTCTCAAATGATTACATTCAGACCTGGCCATTTTTCAAGTGCCTACTCTGTCTGAAGGTTTGATTTACATACTGTGAGAATTCAACTTAGGAGTGATACTGTTTTCATTACTATATAACTTGCTTATTAGGAATTGTCTCAGCTTCAGCAAGTATCAAAAAGCTAACGGGATCAATAAAATTTCGACATACAAAAAGAATCACAAAAATTCATATTGTGCCTATAGCATGAACGTACATAAATCTGAATATCCAAAAGCTGAAATACTCCCGAATCTGAAACTTTCTGAACACCAACATGTTGCCACAAATAGAATATTTAATGGGCTTGTGTCATAATAATAAAAATATTGTATATGACTCATCTTCAGGCTATGTATTTAAGGAATATTTGAAACCTAGACAAATTTTCTATTTATACTTGAGTTCCATTCCCATAATATCTCATTATTTATATGCAACTATGTCAATACAGTAAAAAAAAAACATGGAATCATAAATACTTTGGATTCAAAGCATTTCAGTTAAGGAATATTTAAATTCTATATGTAAGCATATAATATTTTTATAAACTCCTTAATTTCTGGAGTGTGCATGTGGTTGTTAGGTACTACAAAGATGGGTTAGTGTTTAAGAGCATTTTCTTAAATTTCCCTTTAGAAGGACCTAGTGTTAGATTCCCAGCACCCAAATGGCAGTCCACAGCTGCCTATAACTCCTGTTTCAGGGAATCTGACACCCTCTTCAAACACGTACATGGTGCAATACATAGATGCAAGCAAAAAACACATACACATAAAATAAAATAATTTTAAAAGTTGAGTAATAAAGCAGTAACTATGTGTGCCTTAAAAATTTGGTCTCTCAATAAATGCCATTTTACATTTTACATTTGAATTCTTGGGGAGATGAAATTATGCAGAATATTCAACAGCAGACATCTGGTGAGTTTATTTTCCTGAGTGAAGAAACATGGGGAGTTCATAAGAAGAATCCCCACATTACCTTTTCCTTTCATCACTTGTGAATATTTTATCAACTAGACTCCTGGAGATTTTGGAGAGTCTTTCTAATGTTCTTCAAAACAAGCCTTAGGTGACTTTTTGTCTTCCTCTTGTCCCCTCACATTTGATGAAACCTCAAATCAAGATGAGTTTAAAAGTCTTTTCACCTAACATATATGTATTCAGTAACACCTTGGGAAATACTAAGAAATGAGAAGGAGTTTTAGCGGGAATTCTTCCCTGAGTTGCCAGAAAGATTTTATCTTCCAACACTGGAGTCTCCAAATGACTCATGCTATGACACTGTGAAGAGAGTTGTCACTGATAACAATAACAAGCTCTAACAATATCATTTATACAGCTTCTTCATCTCGAATATTCTGAAAATATCCTCTAAAGGTATCATTTCTGATGTGTAACCGACTCAGGGGAAAACTTGGAAGCTATTTAACAGCTGGATCACTTACAGACAGGAAGTGAGGAACATGTTTCTCAGCAGAAACTGCAGAGTATACAATGTAATTGCCTAATTTAAAATTAGTTTAGGACATTGGAGCTAATTAATGTCCACATCCTTGACAAAGTGGCATAGGATAATTAGTGAGTACAAACTAGTGAGGACTTCAATTGCACATTTTATCTAGAAGACAAAACTAGGGATCACAGTGACTCCTCGAATGCTGATTCAGTGCTGTCTAAACATTGAGTCACAGTGAGAAGTAATCAAGAGACGTGATAATTTCTCATCTCAGCATACAAAGGCCACAAACAAACACAGACAAAGGACTATAAAAATCCATAGAATTATTGGGCAGATTTGCAAATTCAGTGATGTGTCCTCACACCAAATACTGACCATGAATTTTATTATGTATCTTTCCAGCTTCGGGATTCAACAACACAGGTGTGCTCTATTACACAGGGATTCAGCAACCAGAAATCCACCATCACCAAAAAGTAGGGAACCAATTCAATATGTGCTTCCAGAATCTGCACATGAACAGAAATGTGCCAGGAGACACACTGTTTCCAAGAGCACATACAAAATGAGTTCTCCAGTTGTCTGTACCTTGCCACTGAAACAGCAGGATGTGACCAGCTGCTACTCATATCTCCCACAGCCTGATCTTGGATGTGCCATTAAATCTAGGCTGTGGCAGTGGGGGATGAGAAGCTGCCTGCGTGATGCAAACATTTGAAACTAAAGCAAGGTGGAAAGAGCAGGGCTTCCTGCATCCCATGACTGAATTGAGCCATGGCTTCAGGCAGGTGGCAGATGTTCTGAGTAAAGGGAGTAACTGTACCTCTCTTGTGCTATAATCACCTTGAGGCAGGGATAGAAAAAAAGTAAAAAAAATCTCACTCATATCACCTACATTATGATAAAGATCAATGAAAAAATAAATTTGTCATATACAAATTTGCTTGCTAAGCTAGTTTTACTCAGTGAAATCAAGAAATGCCTAAATTGGTGATCTCTGCTGTTAATCAAGTAGTGAAAAGGATACAGTAATAAAGATAAGCACTTAGTAAAATATGCATTTGGTACATAGTCCTCGTGCCCTTAGTGTTGGGGGTATTCTTAGGAAAATATCAGAGCAGGAGTGTATTTCTATCATAGCCTCTACTCAGTCATAATAGTTCTAATAATTGTGAAGCCTTTCTTCAGGAAGTTTAGTTAAACTAATTTCATAGAATCAACTAATATTGATAATTTTACCTAGCCAGGTAAAATAATAGCTAAGAGTATATGTAATATTGGGTCAAGAAAAGGAAAACTTATCTTCATGGAGAAACTTTACATATGATTCCTCATGTAACTTGTGGCACTATTGTTGTCATTTTACAATTGAATTATGTTTGAATTTTTCTTCTACTGTGAATAAAAGATTCTCCTTAAAGAGTTATTTTCATGACCTATGCACACACACACAGACACATACACACTGTAGAAGAGAGAAAACATGCATTAATTGTTCTGAGTCTCACTTATTTCACCAAACATTATGTCCAGTTCCATCCATTTTCCATCCAACCTGCAAATATCATGGTTCAATTTTTCTTTTAAATAGTTAATTATAACAGTATTGTTTTGGGGGAATTGGGAATACCACAACTTATGTGGGGGTCTCAGAGGACAACCTTTTGAACTTGGTTCTCTCCTTCCACCTTTATATGGGTCCTGGGGATCAAACTCTGGGTGCCAGCCTTATATAGTGTATTGCTTTATCTAACCAGACAAAGTGGCAAACACTTTTAATTCCAGCATCCAGGAGGCAGAGGCAGGTAGATCTATGTGAGTTCAAGGCCAGCCTGGTCTTTATAGAGAGTTGCAGGCCAGCCAGGATGGCATAGTGAAACTGTTTCAAAGCAACAGTAGCAACAGCAAAAAAAATGCAAATATCAAAGTGCTTTACCCACTGAGCTATCTCTCTTGCCAATTTAATTTTTTCTTTACAACTGAGCAAAATTATATTGTATACATGTACCACATTTCTTTATCCATTAACTTTCAAATGACAATCTAGGCTAGTTTCATTTCTTAGCTATTGTGCGTATTGCAATAATAAACATCTATGTGCCTCTGTAGTAGGACTTAAAATTCTTTGGATGTGTAGCCTGAAGTGGTATAATGGGGTCATGTGGTAGTTCTAGCTTCAGTGCTTTGATAAACTTCTGCAGTGATTTGAATGAAAAGTATCTCAACAGGCTCACATATTTGAATACTTGGTACTGGTTGGTGGCATTGCATGGGGAAGTTATGGAACCTTTAGGAGGTGGGACCTTGCTGGAAGAAATGTGTCACTGCAGAAAGGCTTTGAGAGTTCACCCCACTTCCAGGTTGCTCCTGTTTCCTGTTTGTAGATAATCTCCCAGGGAAGTTCCTGCTCTTGCCTCCTGTGCTCATGCCTCCCATACCATCATGGCTCCTCCCTCTGGAATTATAAGCCAAAATAAACTCTTCCATGAGCTGTTTTTGGATATGCAGTTTTATCAAAACAGCAAACAGTGTACTATACAAACTCCATACCAATTGCAATAGATTGTACTAAAGCCCTCAAGTGATTAAGGTTTGCTCCAAATCCTTGGTAGCAATTATTATCATGTTTCCTTGACTTTAGCCATTTTGACTGGATGGAATCTCAAAGTAGCCTTAATTTGCATTTCAAAACACATTTTTTCAAATATTTGTTGGTATTGTTTTATTTTTTTCTTTTGAAAGATATCTATTTACTGATCAGGAGATAACTATTTTATTTGTTTAAGATTTGGAATTCTTTAGTTTTTATTTTATACTTTTGTTTAATTTAATTTCTTTATTGATTCTTTGGGCACTTCACATCATGCACTCTAATTCCACTTACCTGCCAGGGCCCCCGTATGCTCCCCTCACACATTCGTTGATTCCCAAAAGAAAATTAATAAAATGTATCAAAACAAAACAAAGCAAGAAAACACACAAACAAACAAAAACAAGAACGAAACCTCTTAGAGTCTCCTTCTTTCCTGCCTCTCCAACACCTCTTCATTAGTCCTTGTGGCATTGTGAGTGATGTGTCAGATAGTATACTCTTGTCCAATCAGCTTTACCAGCAAATGTTCCTTGTAATTAGTCACTGGTCTGGTTCAAGGCCTCTTGTCTCTGGTACACCATCATCATCCCTAGATCCTCACTGAAACTCCTCTGGGGTATCCTGCAGCTGCCATGAGTTGTGGAGATCCTGTGGGTACCATTCCACAGGACCAGTCTCTTCATGAGCTCCAGTAGGTCCTAGATTGGGTAGATATTGTGGAGAGTAACCCAAGGCCAACCTGAGCAGGTCAGTCTGGGCCACTGGGGTCACCTGCTTCAGTCAAGGGGATGGAGCCAGCTCCCCTATGCCCATGTCATCAGGGTCAATTCTCCCTCACCTGTGGTGACAGGTGGGGCCATCTCTCCAGATTGTGGGGTGGGGGGCAGCTCTCCCATGAGGGTCAGGGCCAGCTCTCTTGCTGCAGTGTCCAGTGAGAGGTAGGGCCAGGTTTCTCAGTGCCAGCGAAGGGTGGGACAGGCTCAGCATGGCCCTCTGATTTTCATCACACATGATTGCTATGGCCCCTGAGGTGACACGGGCCACAGGCATCAACACAGACTCCAGCATATCTGGGCAGCAGACCCAGACATGGCCCTTGGCAGCAGCTTGGGCTTGGACAACATCCTGGCTCTGGATGAAAGCATGGGCCACTCAGATCAGGATGGCTCTGGTGGCAGCATGGCCTCTGGACACCAACAAAGCCTTAGGTTATGGCTCCAACCCTGGGCTTCAGTGTGACTTTGGTGGCAACATGGGCCTTAGACTTCAACACAGACCCCAGCTGCAGTGGTACCATGGCCCCAGACATGGTCCTCAGCTACAGCTCTGGTCCAGATGTCACCATGGCATTGGGTAGCAGCAGAAGCCACTCAGATCTGTATAGCCCTGGATGCAGCATGACACTTGGACACCAACATGAACTCAGGTGGCTGACGTGACCCTGGGCATCCACGCCGTCTTCAGTGGTCACAGGAGCCATACACATCAACCCAGACCCTGGCCACTATAGGGCCAAGGATCCAGACATGGCCCTTGGCAGTAGCCCAGGCCCAGATGACAGCATGGATCCAGGTAGCAGCTCAGGCCACCCAGAACTGTATGGCCCAAGTTGCAGCACACCCCTCAGACTCCAACAAGGCCACAGATTGCAGCCCAGATTTCAGGCCTCCATGTGAGCCGTGGACTTCAACACAGACCCCAGCTGCAGTAGGACCACAGACCTAGACGTGGTCCTTAGCAGAAGTCCAGGTCTGGATGTCACCATGGCCCCAGTAGGCGAGTGAAGACCACCCAGATCAGCCTGGCCCCAGTGGAGTTCTTGATAAATATTAGTTCTATGATAAATGTTGGCTTTCTGAGCCAGGTTGTGGTGGTGCATGCCTTTAATCCCAACACTCAGGAGGGAAAGTCAGAGGGATCTCTTGTGAGTTCAAGGCCAGCCTGATCTATGGAGTTAGTTTCAGGTAGGCTCCAAAGCTACACAGAGAAATCCTGTCTCAAAAAATAAAATAAAATAAAATAGACAAAATATATCAACTTTCTGTTTGAAGCATAATTGGGAAAATTTTCTCCCATTATGTAGATAACCACTTCAGTGTGTGTTTTTTCCCTTTGGCTGTACATAAGCGTTTTAATTTTGTGCAATCTCATTTATCAATATTTAGAATTATTTTGTTGCTGTTGAATGTTCTTGCATATAGGTTGTCTTGAAGTTCTTTGCCTATGTTTTGTTCTAACATTTTCAGAAAGTGTTTGATCCACTCTGATTGTCATGCAGTGAGAGCCATGTATCCAATTTAAATCTTCTACACATGGTTCTGTATTTTTTCAAGCACCATTTGTTGAAGAGGCTGTCATTTTATCCAATATATACTTTGACACCTTTGTCAAACTTTAGGTAGCTGTATATTGGTAAGTTTATTTCTGAGTCCTCTATTTTATCCCATAGATGTATGCATCTGATATTACACAAGTACCATAAAGTCTTTGTTACTAAGTTTTAATAACATAATTTGAGATCAGGTTTTGTGCGACCTCTGAATTGTTCTTTCTGCTTGCAATGGTTTTGGCTATTCTGAGTATTTTATGTTTCCATATGAATTTTAGGATATATATATATATATATATATATATATATATATATATATATATATATATGAGTTGTGTGAAGAATGTCATTGAAATGTTGAGGGGAATGCATGGGATCAATAGATGACATGTTTCCTTGCTCTATATATTGTAGAATCATTTGAGAAATAATGGTATTAACACTTCCTTAAAAGTTTGTTCAAGTTCACAATGAATTTATCTGGTCCTTGGCTATTCTATGTTGGGACAGTTTTAATAACTGTTTTCATTTCATTGATTGGTATGGGTCAGTTTATTTTATTTGTCTTCTTTGATTTTCATAGGAGATATATATATATAAATATATATATATATATATGAATTCATCTATATCTTCTAGATGTTCCAAGATTTTTAGCATAAGATATTAATATATACCTTAATGATTCTGTGGATTTAGATAGCGTTTATTGTAGCAACTCTCATTTAATCTCTCTAATATGATTAATTTTTATTTATTATCTATTTGATTAGTTTGGTTAATGGTTTGTCAGTCTTGTTTATTTTCTAAAACCCAGCTCTGATTGATTCCATATCATACTTTTGTCACCTTTTCATTAGTTTCCATCCCCATCTTTACTATTTAATTCTACCTATTATTTGAGGATTTGGTTTGTTCTTGTTTCCACAGACTTTTAGTAAATATCCAAATGTTTACTGGTGACTTCTCTGAATTTATATTGTGAATTAGTATGTATAACTACGAATTTTTTTTCATGGAATTTTGTTAGCAGTATTCCAATAATGTTGTGCTATCACTTTCATTTGATTCTAGAAATTTCTAAATTTCTTCTCTGATTTCTGTGTTGACTCATGTTCAATCAAAAGTGCAACATTATGGCCAGATAGTAGTGGCACATGCCTTTAATTCCAGCACTTGGAAGGCAGAGCCAGGTGGATCTCTGTGAGTTGGAGGCCAGCCTGGTCTACAGAGTGAGATCCAGGACAGGCACCAAAACCACACACAGAAACCGGTCTCAAAAAAAAAGTTCAATATTAATCCTTGAAAATATTTGTGTATTTTCTTTTTCTGCCATTGATGTATCATTTTGTTTTATCACTACCTGATATGATTGCTGGGGGATGTCTTTCTGTACATTGTGAATATATGTTGTTCCCATTGGTTAATAAATAAGACTGCATTGGCCTAGGGCAAGGCAGCTTAGAGGCAGGCAGAAATCCAAGCAGATAGACAGGAAGATAAAGGAGCAGCAGGAGAGATGCAAGCTAGCTGCCCAAGGAGCTACATGTAATGGGACTCAGGTGAAGCCACGGAACATGTGGCAATACATAGATTAACAGTTATGGGTTGAATTAAGTTATAGGAGCTAGCTAGTAAGAATCCTGAGCCATAGGCCATATAATTTACAAATAACATTAAGCTACTGACTGATTATTTTATAAGCAGATGTGGGACTGTGGAGCCAGGTGGGACCGGAGAAAACTTACGACTACATATGATACATGAAATTATTTTGATCCCTTTGTATTTACTTTTTAGAATAATTATATCCATTCTTTGACAATTTCATGTATTTATATTATATATCTTGATGAAATATACCTTCAAATCCCCCTTCACACTACCTTTATTACTCCAAACATGTCCCAATCCAAATGACATATCATCTTCAATATTTATATAACTCAGTGAGTTCAATTCATTGTTGTCTGTATGCACATGGTTATGGTACCATTCACTCAAACATGAGCTACCTATCAATATTCATATCCTGAAGAAAACAAAACAAAACACTGCCCCAGCAAGCTTTAAAAGCTAATAGCTCCCCAAGTACACGTGGGTCTCTTCACCCCATCCTTTGTCAATGAAATTGAATGACTTATCTTTATACAAGTAACCATAGTTTCTGTGAATTCATGAGTGCAATAGCCATACCATGACCATAATACTGCAGTTCAAAGCATCATTTCCTATCCTTTTATTTTTACATTCTTTCTGCCCTGTCCTCCATAGTGTTCCTTGAGCCTTAGGAAAATTGATATAGATATCTCCTGTACAGTTTGGCACTCAACCATCATGAATTTTCAGCATTTTGGCTTCCGTTAATTGCTTGTCTCCTTTAAAAAAATAGTTCTTTGGTCAAGGTTGAGGAGCAACACTAATTTATGGGTATAAATAATTTAGAGGATTATTTTGTAAAAAAAAAAAAACATTTTGCAAAGAACAGTAGTACATTCCTTTTAAGGCATATGGTCTGTCTAGCCATGGGCTTTTTACCAGGTTTAAAGCATCAAGCATTGATGAAATCTATGATGATATATTGTAGGCTTCCAATCCAATCAGAAAGCAGTTGGTTGCCCCTGTTACTTTTATATCCATATTGTACTATGCAGTGAGCACACTTCCCCTGGTAGGTTAGTATGAAGGATACATTACTGGGTAAGATTATTGATAACTATACTTAGGGAAAGTCTCAGAAATTAAAAAAAATGACTATGTCCTTTCTGCCCACAAGAGTTTCTATTTGGGAATTTGTTTTTGCCATAATTACCCAGACTAAGACACTCCATCCCTCAAATGCAAATTACAAACTAATTTCTGGCGTTTTCAGGATCATTCTTTCCAAATAGCATTTTATCTTTCTGTGGCTCCGAGGGCTAGAGGAAGGCATACATGTTTGTGTTTACATTGCTTATTTAGTACACTCTTCCCAACTATAGTGCACTCTGTGGCACACTGCTTAAATTCCTCTTTCTGTGTTGATTCTCATCTGGGAAGGGGCAGCAATATTTCCTTCTCAAATTATTCACTTGAGCATGACAGTGCTCCTGAAAATTTTAGTTTCGGGCTCTGTGTTGGTTATTTTTTAGGTCAATTTGATATACATTAGAGTCATCTGAGAAGAAGGAACCTTAATTTATGGAGTACCTCCATCAGATTGCCTGTAGGCTAGTCTTTAGGGTATTCACTCCTTTAAGGATTAGTGTAGGAAGTACCAGCCCACCATGGACAGAGCCACCCTTTGGCAGGCAGTCCTGGGTGGTATAAGAACACAAGATGAGCAAGCCATGGGGAATCAGGCAGTAAACAGAGTTCTCCAATGACCTCTGCTTCAGTTCCTGCTTCCAGATTCCTGTTGAGAGTTTCTTCCATGAATTCTCTTGGAAATGGTTTGTAACCTGGAAGCTGTAAGACAAAATAAACACCTTCTTTCCCAAGTTGGTTTTTGTCAGTGTTTTATCATAGCAACAGAAAGTCAAACTAGAACATACTCCAATTTCCACCAAAATTATCCATTATATAGCACACTGAGGCTTCTATATCCAGTGACTTTTCTTCCACACTTCTCTTGAAAACTCATTCTAAAAGCCTGTGGACAACATGCTTGTGTTGATACCACTCCTCAGCACCAAGTTTTGATATTAGTTAATTTTCTCATTGCTGTAACAAAATAACAGATAAAGGAAAGCAATGAATGAAAGGCTTCTTTTGGAACAAAGTTTCATGGCACCCTCCATCACACCAGGGAAGTCATAGTGACAGGAGCTACTCACATTGTTTCTGCAATCAAGAAACATAGAGATCAATATGTGTGTGAAATTTACCTTCTGCTTTTTATTTATTCTGGGCTCTCAGCCCATGGGATGCTTCCCACATCCAGAGTGCATCTTCATCCCTCAGTTTAAGCAAATATCCTTATAAGTACACTTAGAGGTGTGCTTCCATGGTGATTCTAAATCAAGTTGTCAATGAAGATTCATTATCACATATGCGATGTTTAACATGATTCTTCTTTATCCTCCATGCAAATCATTTGAAATTACTTCACCTCCCATAAAATAATATGAATTCAAGTTATTCAATCATCCTTGTGTCTTCTCTGTCAGATGTTGGATTTCCTCAATGATCATTTATAATTGAGCACAATGTTCCAGCTGTTAGCTTGTCAATGTAGACTAAGATAGTGTGTTATTTTGTCTAAACTGCACTGTCACTGGAGTGCTTTTGCATTCAAAGCATGTTGTATTTTCTTTTATCTTATTTTTAGAACTTCAGAGATCTTATGTCTACTACATAAAAGTATATTTCTGACACAACCATATATTTTTAAATAGTACCTTTCAAGTATGTTGTGTATCATGGATGTGGAAAGTATATATTTCCTAATGGATAACCTTTCTTCTCTATTTACTTCAGAAGTGTTTCACTTATTTGTCTAAAGTCTCTCACTTCAATTTCAATATAATTATAATTTTATTTTTGGGTTTTCTAAATGGATGCCAAACATGCAAATGGAAGTTCTGTCTTAAGTGAACTGAAATGGGATGATTGGATCATTAATAAAACTGATTTTAGCCAACAAGGATGTTCTGCTAGAAACTCAACTCAGAGTTCAGTTCTCCAGCTCAAGATCCCATTCTTCTTTTGGTGCATAACCTAAGATTACATTATTTTAATTGGCAGTGATATTATACTCTTACAATATTTTAAGTTGTCTTTATAGTAGAACTTTCCTCAACATGTGTTTAACACAGTCTCTTGTTAAACAATACTTTAACTCTATTATTTTTAAAGAAATGTGATTTATCTGGAGCCAGCTTCTCATTAGATCTGCTTCATTGTCTATACCAGCAAAAATGCATTCAGATTGTTTTTATTTATTTATTTTTCTAGTTCTTCATCCTCTAGATTTGATCAGCATAGTGTTAAATATGCTCATCTTGAACAATGATTCTTAAATAAATACTTATTGACTACTCAATTTATGCCAAGTATTGAAGCTATGAATATAAAATATTTGACACTATTGCATTCAAAGGCTATTCAGGACATCCATGCATATTCAAAACAGAAAGGGAAATATATTACAACAGTATTCTACCAAATTTTTATAAGTTGACATTTCACTCATTAAGTATTCTTGTTAAGTTAGCTATAAATCAACCTCACTGTCCTAAAATTAGTGGTATATTTGTGTTAATTTTATTTATAAAGACAATTTTAAAACTGTATATGTTCTTTTGGAAAATATGCACACTTTACCTTTAGCATTCCTTATGACTTATTAAGTGTTGAGGGTATTGGAGTATGGAAAGAATGAGAAGAGAGGTTCAACTGAAGCATTATCCATTTTACTATTGAGTACTAGAAAGGAATAGAATTACAAAATGGATGGCTTGGGAAAGATGAACACAATGCAAGACAGAGATAATACAGTGTGGAGGAATTAAAGAAAGAATGACTCATATGAGAGTAGTATAGTCTTTGGCTCTGAACATTTTGGCCTCTGGTTAAATGCTGCCAAATTCAAAACATTTTCCATGTGCCTAACCAGAAGTTCCAGTTACATGGTGCATTTCATTTTGATGTATTTTTAAAAAAAAAAAAACTATAGATTATGGTTCGCCTTTCAGAAAACTTGTCTTTTTACATTTTCTGCATGATGGAGTGAATTGCAGCGTCATGTCAAATGCCATTAATCTGAGAAGGAAAGGGTCTAGTCAACTTCATAAAATACAATGATTTTCTTCTGTGCATGCTTTCTTTTCTATTCACTTGGACAAGAAACTTTTCATCTCTGAAAGAGGAGTTGAGCAGTTTGATTAAAGTCTGTATTTAAAACAATACAAAATCAATGACATTTATGAAAAATAAACTTGTCCCTGTGTGTTCTTACCCAAGATTTACCCAAAGGATATACAAATAAATTACTTACATTTATGATGTAGTAATGACTCTCAGAGCATTTAAACCTGTATTGTGATGGAAAGAGCAATGGTTAGGAAGAAGATGTTTGAATTGCAGCTGTGATTTATCTGTGAGTTTTCTATATAGCACAGGCTACTCACATTAGTGCTTGATGCAAAGTCTTAGTTCTGAAAACTAAGAGAATTAGGTTAGACACCATTTTAGAGATATTTTAGCACTCTGATTCTATTCCGGGCAAGGTAAGAAAAACACATGAAAGCACATAGTAATGTTATTCTCTGTACTATAGCAATGGGATAATATAAGTATGCGCCTATTTGAAATATGTTTAGAATAAACAGTTAGCTAAACCTCCTTAGATTCCATTCAAGAACTGTGTTCCATAGTATTTCAAATATACTGAGTCTCTGCACTTCCAAATCTGATTCATGCCCCATTGCTCTGAAGGCAAAATCAAAGTCTATTCTGATATTAGATAATGAAGAAAGCCAGAGGCAAACACTGTTAAGCTTGAGTTAAAAGTATAAAAATGTTAAAACCATTCTGATTTTTGAGTTCTTCACTTTTGAATAGAAACATAGTTTCTAGAAACAATGTTGAAAATAAGCTCTTTGTGCATGTTTAAAAACAAGAAGGGACAAGAAAAGAGCAGGGTGTCATGAGGGAAGCAGTGTGCTGGAAGTCAGCTGAACTTCAATCTCATCTCTATGAACACTGAAGAACAATCCTTTGCTTTAGATTCCTCACCTGCAGCTGGGGAGGTTACGGGGGATGAGTCTCATAATCAGATCATTTCATGAGGAAATAACAACAAAGAATAGTAGATACCTCAGGGAATTAAAATTACACATTCTTCCCCAAAGCATTCTAAAGAAAAATTATTTTAGAACTCTGCTGATCAAAGAAACAAACAAGACTTTCCTCACCCAGGTTTTTCCACAGAAATAATATTGGGATGTTTGTTTCTTTCCTTCTATATAAGAACAAGCTCTTCTAGGCTTAGTTTGGGGTAAGCAGGCTATGACCTTTGGAGAAGAATTGTCTTGATCCCATGAACAGATCACAGGGTGGAAACTCAGGCAGGAATTTCATGTTATATGCCCAAGGCAGATTGCCTTCTTCTTTATGAAACCTCATTTTATTTTCTCATGGTCCTAAACTGACTGATGGACCTTCACATACTCCCACATAGAATTCTAAAGGAAACTATTCATAAGAAGCGTCTGAGATATGATCTTTATTATATAGTGAAGCATTCACCCTTGTTGTTGGTTGTTTTTTACTCTTATTATTCTTTGGAGGGCCCGCCTCTTTGAGGGGCCCACTACCAAGCTCCCAAATAAATCACACACAGAGGCTCATTCTTAATTATAAATGCCCAGCCTTAACTTGCCTAGTTTCTAGCCAGCTTTTCTTAACTTTAAATTATCCCCTCTACCTTTTGCCTCTGGACTTTTTCCTTTTCTTACTTCTCTATATCTTACTTTCATTCTTACTCTGTGTCTGGCTGTGTGGCTGGGTGGCTGGGTCCTTGTGTCCTCTCCTTGCTCTCTTACTCCTTTTCCCCCCAGATTTCTCCTTCTATATACTCTCTGCCTGCCAGCCCTACCTATCCTTTCTCCCACCTTGCTACTGACTGTTCAGTTCTTTATTAGACCATCTGGTGTCTTAGATAGGCAAAGTATCACAGTTTCACAGTTAAAAAACTCAACATAATCAAAAGTAACACACATTAAAATAATATTTTCCAGCACACCCTTCCAGATCATCCACAGCCTTGAGCCAATTATGCATCAAATATATTAAGGAAAAATGTATCTGCTTTGAATATGTACTGACCTTTTATTTCACATCATTGTTTCATAAACAAAGCAGAATAACAACAGTTCAGCTCTAATTTACATTGGATTAGTTATCCTAGGTAGTCTAGTGATGATTTGAAGTATAACAGACACTATATCATTTTATATAAAGTATTCATACATGTGTACACTTTGAAATCTAAAAGAAGGTTTAGAGTGAAATCTCCAGTGATACTGAGGAAAGATTATACCTTTGAATTTTTCCCAGTTAATATACAATAAAATCATTTCTGGAGAGAAATGTTGTTTGTAGATAAAATTAATGGATACAAAAACTGCGCACTTGGTCCTATTACTGTGGAGGCTCTAACACTCATAATACTTTGCTTGGACCATTTTTCCAATGTAAAAAAAAACCCTGTCATGTTTCATTCTTTCTAAGGCAATGTTAATCCCCACCTCCACCCCTCTCATCAGTCAACTAGAAGGTGCAATTGTTTGGTATGGATTGTTGACCATGCCAGTTTAACTTCTTAAGTGATAAAATGTAATTTTAAATAGACTTGGGATATGAAGAAGGCCATGGAAACACTGATGTTTAGAACTTGACATCTTAACCTGTCTGTTTAAAAAAAAGTCTATGTATTTTGGACAAGATGTGTCACTCCCAGTGTTTCACAAATTGTTAACAGATTATTTCATTTCTCTGAAGTTCTGTATGATTCTTTGAGTTTGTCATCTAAAAATAAGCCCATTGAAGGATAATAGAACAAAATTAGCCATGCACCCACCATTTTGTGTGTCTGTGCTTGGTTCTTCACTTCCACAAAAGCTCCGCGTGAGTCTTGAATTATGGCCTTCTAGCTTCAGCTAGATCACCCATTTTCCTTATAAATACTGTCACTGAAATTCATAAGCCCCATTCACACATTCCTTCTGAAACAAGAAACAAACATAAAACAAGAAGAGGATTATGATGAGATTTGGGAATAACCCTAATAATTTGAGACATTTCAGAAACGGATGTGCACTGGCTGGTTTTGTGTGTCAACTGGACATAAGCTAGAGTCATCAGAGGAAGGAGCCTCAGTTGAGAAAATGTCACCATGAGACCCACCTATAAGGAATTTTCTCATTTAGTGATCAATGGGGGAGGGCTTAGCCCATGGTGGGTGGTGCTATCCCAGGGCTACTGGTCCTGGGTTCTATAAGAATGTTGGCAGAGCAAGCCATGGGAAGCAAATCAGTTAACAGCTTCTGCCTCAGGGATCTTTCCCTGCTTGAGTTCCTGTTCTGACTTCCTTTGATGGTGAGCAGCAATGCTGAAGTGTAAGAAAACTAAACCCTTTCCTCCTCAACTTGCCTTTTGGTCATGGTGTTTCATCAGAGCAATAGAAACCCTAACTAAAATAGGATATAAATATGAATGTGAAAAGAGAATCTGTAAGAGATGTATCAAGTATTTTATTTAAAAGTTAAGTGGAGACACTTTTTTTAAAAAAAAATCTTACTGATGTGTAAACTGCTTTTGAGGCTATCTTCAATATAGAGTAGCCTCTGTTGCATGGAAGTGAACTGACATAAATAATTCACTTACATCAATGCAGCTATCTAAGTTGTGTAAGCAATTGGTCTGCCAAAATCAAGCACACAAACAAAAGGGAATTTTTAAAACTTTCTGGGAACAACATGTGTCATGCCTTATAAAGTGATTTTAGCAGCTTTTAAAGTGCTTTTTTTTTTTTACAGAGATTTTGGGTTATTTTATTTAAATTTATTTTCATTTTACATACCAACCCGAGTTCCCCTCCCTCCCCTTCTCCCGCCCCCTCCATCCTTTCCCCCATCGCACCCTCATCCACCCCGCAAAGGGGGTAAGGCCTCCCTTGGGGAGTCAACAAAGTCTGGAATAACAAGTTGAGGCAGGACCAAGTCCCTGCTGTTGCTACATGACTGCACATGTGCTGTTCAGTAGCCAAGCAAGGGGCCTTATATCCTATGTAATCCATGTGCTGCGTGATCACGTAATTTGTGTACAGTGTGATTATGCAATCCGTGCACATGTGTGTCGTAGCTCTGTAAGCCCATATGTGTGTGTGTGCAGGGGAATCTGTAAAAAGTGCATCACAGACTCCTCCCCCTTCTTCCCCCTTTGCCTTCTTCCTCTCTCTCTGCACATCTCTCAAACAGGCCTGAGCACACCCTCTCCTGTGCCCCCTCCTCCTAATAAACTCTCATAGTGGATTTTGTTGTGTCTCCTGGCTTTTCTTGCATAGTAACAGTGCCACTTAATGAATAATACTGCACCGTCATGTAAAACTAACACCTCTCCCCTGAATCAAGGCTGAGCAATGCATCCCTCCATAGCTAATAGGCTCCAAAAAGCAGGTTCATGCACCTGGGATAAGTACTGGTCCCACTACCAGGGGCTCCACAGATTAAGCCACAGCACTGTCACCCACATTTACAGGACCAAGTTTGTATAAGTGGATATTAGACATAAAACAAAGGATAACCAGGCTACAATCCACAACCCCTGAGAAGCTAGGTAAAAAGGAGGACCCTAAGAGGACAGGCATGTACGGCCCCAGGAAGAGGAAATAGTTAAGATCTCCTGGATAAACTGGGTGAGGAGGGTAGAAGGAAAGGGATGAGGGGTGGGAACATGAGGGATCAAGATGGCTGAGTTGGGGGAGGGCTGGAGAGGGAGAGCAACGAAAGAGAGATCTTGACAGAGGGATCCATTGTGGGCTTAGGGAGAAACCTGGTGAGGAAATCCCCAGGAATCCACAAGGATCACTCCAGCTAAGACTCCTAGCAATGGAGGAGAGGGTACCTGAGCTGGCCTTCCTCTGTAATTAGATTAATGACTACCCTAATGTCATCATAGAACCTACATCCAGTAACTGATGGAAGCAGATGCAGAGATCCACAGCCAAGCTGAGTTCCTGGAGTTCAGTTGGTGAGGAATCATATGAGTGGGGGTCAGGGGGTGATGGGGTGGTGGTGTCAAGATTCAAGATTATGATTGGGGAAAACCACAGAGACAGCTGACCCAAGCTAGTGGGAGCTCAAAGACACTCGACTGACAGCTGGGGAACCAGCCTGGGCTTTTAATGTTTTTAAGCACATCAGGAAAAAAGACAGTCTGATACTACCTGATATGAGTCTGTGGTAGATTTGGGGGGTGGTGATGGTTATGTTTCATTAAGTAGCCTTGAGGTAAGCCTGCCATGGTCACACTGGAGGACCAGAATAAAACAGTTTACAAAACCTTCTGCAGAATTGATTAAGCTGGCCTGGCCCTTACACCCTGTTTCTCAAACCTTTTAATATCTGCAGTGTCAGATGCCCTGTTCTCTCATATTAAGGGACCACCTAAGGAGCTACTCAGTCTCCTGCCCATATGCTAGTCACATTGAAGCTGCATGTGTCTCTCAACTAGTTTCCTACTAGAAATACTTAACACTAAATCAACACAATTTTGGTTTCTACCAGGCCTCAAACCCTATGTGATGCTAGACAGGGCATTATTATGACAGACATAAAGCACAGCTTTTTCTTAGATTACATAGTATCTATGCTGTTCACATGTTATTAACATTTCTTTTACACTTTCTTCAGTATTTTTTTCATTATCAAAGTAACATGATTGACACAAATGCTAGGATTAATTTATGTCTAACTGGAAAAGTTTCCCTTCAGTAAATACTATATTGAAGTCTTTCCAAGTAGCTTGTTTCTCCTTGAGATGGTCAATAAATGGACAACCACTTAGAGCCTACTCTCATATTGGTCATAATGCTTCTTCAGTGAACATCACATATGTCAAGATAAAAGCCTCGAAAAAATATTTAAGCATGTTAATCTGATTTCACTTTAATTAATACCAAGCGAGACAGAAAAGAAGGGTAATAGCTGACAACCAGATACTTCGATTACTACTAGGACCTTAAAATGCCTAGAGACGGAAGATAAATTAGACACCATAGATAACTTCATGTTAGTCAAGGCTATTCAAATCTCTTTTATTCTTACAGCGAGCATACAATTCATCATCCAAACTAAGAAACTTTTGAGAGGCATAAGGACAATATTAAAGATCACTATATGAGTTACTCAGAAACTCCTCAACAAACAAGGAGAAAGATGCCCTTGGGAACAGATTTTGTTTGTATTTCCATACACCCAAACCAGAAAATGACAAGATGTAGATAATGAACATCAAATGCAAGGAGTAAAAGAATCCTAAGGGCTAGGATCTAGATGTTCCTGAGCACTGTTTTTCTTCTTCTTTTTTTTTAATTAAGAAATTTTTTATTCATTGTACATACCAACCACAGATCCCCATCTCATCCCTCCTCCTGCTCCCCACCAGCCTCTTCCCCATCCCACATCCAACCCCTCCTCCAAAAAGGTAAGGCCTCCCTTGGGGAGTCAACAAAGCCTGGTACATTCAGTTGAGGCAAGTCCAAGGACCTCCCCCTTCATCAAGGCTGTGCAAGGTGTCCCACTATAGGTAATGGGCTCCAAAAAGCCAGTTCATGCTCCAGGGATAGATACTGATCCCACTGTCAGGGGCCCCTTAAACAGACCAAGCTACACAACTGTCTAGTCCCATGCAGGCTCCACAGCTATCGGTCCAAAGTTCATGAGTTCCTACTAGCTTGGTTCAGTTGTCTCTGTAGATTGGGTGACAAATTAAGATAATGATTTGATTACAAGTCTGTTGGTGGCATGCACCTCTAAAGTCCTGGGAGAAAGTTTTGGCATTGAAAACAGTACATGGCTAGGAACCTACATATATTTATAACTTGTAATCGTAATATATGCAGTGATAAAACGAGTATGCAGTTCTAGGAATAGTATTTCTCTGTATCTGGAAATAATGTAAAGATAAGCATTAATCATTTTTTCTTCTGTGATGCAGTTTACTTGACTTTTTTTCCCCCAAGAGCTGTTTAATCTGGTGATAAGAGAGTCTGTTCTTTTTTTTCTAAATTGCTTTTCTTAACTTCTCTTTGTAAGAATTTAAGAATGAGTAACACTCCCAGGGTAGATGTTGCATGTAGCTGTTTTGCTATGAATTGGAATGATTTTATGCTGTACTTATGGCAACACATTTTGCTGATATTTTAGGTCAAGGAGAAATTAAGACTTAGTGGAGAAACTTGTAGGAAAAGCAGAGCTACAAGAGAAATCTGTGCCCTCTAAAATACTTTGAAACACTCTGCTTCACTATAAAAGACATTTAACTCTATAATGAAAATTGCAAAGGAAGAGAACATCTGATTTAATCAGAATTGTTGCAACTAAAATAGATACTGAGACACTAAGCCAGAAAATCTAGAGTATGTCTGTTGACTCAAGATCCTAATTTACATTCAAATTGACTTCCTTAGTTTTGAGTTTGCCTTATCACTGTGCTTCGCTGAAATGTCTCTTAGACCCATTGTGCAGATGGCTGGACCTAAAGCATTGGCAGAATTAACAGTAGTTAGACCATCGTGAATACAAATCACTAGGAGGGCACTAAATGAATGTTTTACATTACAGCAAAATATAAAATTATCCCCTCAGCCAAGAGATGGGTGGTGATGGAGACCTCCAACTAGGGAATAGAATCTGGTGACACCAGATGCTGTGGCGGCAAGGAATGCAATCTCAAATCTGTGGTCTAAAATACGTACTTGGGTTTTATGTCTAAGAATTGGTCAATATCTTTAGAGTGCAGAAAAAGGTATTCACAGGCTATGACAGAACAGGAGGCCTGTCTTAATAAACAAGAACATGGGGTCAGAATAATGAAGCAAGAGGCTTGTAACTGCTTTGACTAGAGCAGGCTCTACACAGCAACTGAAACAGTACTGTCTCAATGACAACTCATGCATTAGTTGACATATATGAGACTCTAATATGTGTTCCCAAAATGCACCAATGAAATGGTGCCTTCAAGTGTTTACTGGTCTGAACTAATAAAGAATTCTTTCCCGCAGTCAAGACATAATGGAAATTAACTAGAAATATAATAAAAAAATAGGTGCATACACCCAGGACCTTAAAGGAAATCAAATATGTTTGTGATTTTGTTTTAGCACATGTTATGTGGTTGCTGACTGGACTAGGGCAGGGATGTTCACATGTGAGCTGCATATTACTTGTTCCTTGGATTACAGCAGAATAAAAAAACGGGCTGTTAATATTCCCAAAATTAACTAATACAGTAATAAGGAGGTCGGGTCTCTTCTTAGGACTCTGAGTGATGAAAAAAATCTGTGTTATGAACTGAATTACAGCCCATCCAGTTTACATTTTAACAATTCCTCTAGCATCTCAGAAGGGGACCCTATTTAGAGATGTGGCCATTAAAGAGATAATCAAGTTAAAATGAGGTCATTAGCATGAACCCTAATCCAGCATGAGTAGTGTTCTCATTAAAGAGTAATCTGAGCAAGATACACACATTGAGCAAGGACAAGATGAAGATATGTTAAGCAATAGGCAGACCATATGTAATCTAAACAAAGATTTTTCCATTACAGCCATCACTAGATTAGCCAAACAAACAGACAGAAAAAAAAGATGACATCCTGATTTTGTACTTCTAGTCATGATAAAATTCTGAGACAACAAGTTTTTCCTATATAAAGTACCCATTCTTTGGCACTTCACTACAGTTACAATAGCAACCAATCGATTCTGGTACTAACATTAAAGCTAGAGCCACTGACACTATGAGATATGGATACTGAAGTTACACTAATACCACCTGTGTGACATAGAACAAGAAGACTGTCAAAACCCAAGCTTTTGCAAAAATCAATGTAAAAATCACTTTATAGTAGCATAAAACCACTTGCAATTGTGATCTTCAGCAAAATAAACACCAAGAAAGTTGAAATCAGTATAAGAAATTAAATACTTGAAGGTGTTGTGACCCATCATGAGGAGAACCAAAAGATGCAACAAACACAAGTGTTACCAATCGTCAAAGTTTCTAAAATACAATTACTCACTACAGAATAGCAAATTAAAGCTGGATTTAGATACTGGCTTTCCTATTTAATCAGAATGAGGCTCTCATTAGAAGAATTCATGGGAAAAAACTGAACTCAGGAAGAAATGCAAGGCAAAAGTCATCCAATAATGCATAGTGAAATAGAATAGATAATAATCATTTATTGAATAAAACAACAAAATTCATAGTCTGGGGCTTAAAATAAGTTGGAAATAAAATACAAGGCAAGAAAGATGTGGGGAGACTAGTAGTAGAAAAATAAAAACATTTGAAAGCACATGAATTTAATAATGCTGACTAGTAGTAGAAATAAATATACATATGAAACATACAGGTAATCCACTTGAGGAGCTTGTAACCTGAACAACAGTACAATACAAAAGGAGTCACAAAATGACAAATACAATTCAAAGAATATGAGCACATGTAGAAAATACTTTGGAAAAGAAAAAAAAACATATTTTAAATCATTAACATATCTAAATATACTAACAGGAAAATTTAAAATGTTTAACTTACTTGGTAAAGAAATCTTCTGGCTGAAATAAAAGTCATTTTACTCATTTGTCATATATATAGTACAGAAATGATGAGTATTAAACTGTAGAAAATGAAGTGATGCTAATATTGCTACACCAATGTTCTCTGGGTATTATTTCAGTACCAAATATCACTTATAGATAATTTTGAATAATTGTCTATCAAAAACTTAGTTCAAAGTGTCTCTGCTACAAACTTAGAGAAGATTTTAAAAACAGTTTCCTAAAACTTGATAGATTTGTGGGAATTGTCAATAAGGACATACCATTCCGAGCATTAACCTAAACAAGCTTGCTTTAATTGGTAGGTCTATAACACCATTGAACAAGTTTTTACCAACTTTAATTAAAGTTAAACATTTATAAAAATTGAACACCTGCTAGACTGTAATGAAATTTTGTAACAAATACTAAAGAATTAAGATGCAAACCACTTTTATGTTTTCTCTAACCAATACATCAAAAAGTAAACCAATAACAGAATTATGGCAAACCCTCACAAATTTAGATTTTATGTAACCCATCCATTAGTCAAGAAGCAAATTAAAATGAAAATATAAAACATACAGAGAAAAATGTGTGGTGTTAGTTAAAGCAATAGATGCATAGCTCTAAATGTAATTATTTAAAAAGAAGAAAAGTTAAGACTTAAATTTTTATGTTTCTGATGAAAATGTAATCAAAATTTAAGAACAACTTAAAAAATAAATGATACAACATACTAGTGTAATATAAAAAAAAGAGAAGATCAACATTGCCAAAGACTGAATCTTTGCAAAGAGCTGTAGTCATGAGGGTCACATAAAAGTGTGAAGTAACAATTAGAAAATTATAGGAATGGAAATAAAACACCACTGTGTTATAGATATGACCAACTTGTAGAGGACAATTATAAATAAATGTGTACCAATAAATATAGAAGCTATTTCTACCAAGCACAACTTAACAGAGCAGAAAATTTAAATAAGCCTTTTGTTGTCACACAGCAATAATGTAAGAAAAACTATCTTTAAAAGTAACTGAGAATATAACCACCAGAACAGGGTTATATAGAAAAAATCTATAAAATATTAAAACAACAGATTAGCCTGCATTTAAACAAAAACCTTTGAAGTACAAATAATAAAGAATTCCTCAACTGATTTTTTATTGCAATGACCTCAAAACTGAATATTACAGTTCTATACATGGTAATGTGAAATAATAATCTCATAAAGACTGAAAAATTGTAAATAATAAAATGTCTCAAAACAAACGCAGTAAAGTGTTAAAAATTGATCAAATTTGGCTCACATGGGGAATGATAAGAATAGCTTAATATTTGAGAACTTGCCATCATGAAAAAGTAAAGAAAAACAATGCAGCAAAATCTCACTAGGATTAAAAAACATTTAATTAATTTTGACATGCTTTCATGATATATATATTCATTCCTAAATATAATTTGTTCAGTCAACATAATGCTTCCTGTATATATGTTTTCAGAGTTAAGCATTGGTATTAGACAACAAATTGGTGTGCTTCTCCATAGGACTATTATAACATAGAAGTTTGACAGTGCGTACATTGATACTAGCCAAAAATAAACCCATATAAATATTATTCCTAGTATTCTGAAAGGAAGAAAACACTGCAACTCTTTGTCGCTCATGTGCTTTTAGAGCATTTTTAATAACTCCAGAGAAGCTAAAATGTATTGGAGCTACTAAGGAAATAAAGACTATTAACAAGATATTAGATCAATACAGAAAAGGGTGAAATACAAAATGCACATAAAATAAGACTTAAAAAGATTCAGTTCATAAGTGATATTAGAAGATACTCCTTTTCTTTTTTGATGTATTTATTTTTTATTGTATTTTTTATTTTATAATTTAATTTAATTTTACATATCAGCCACGGATTCCCCTGTCCTTCCTCCTCCTGCCCCCCCTTTCCCCAGCCTATCCCCCATTCCCATCTCCTCCAGGGCAAGGACTCCCCTGAGGATTCAGCTCAACTGGTAGATTCACTCCAGGCAGGTCCAGTCCCCTCCTCCCAGGCTGAGCAAAGTGTCCCTGAATAGACCCCAGGCTCCAAAAAGCCAGCTCATGCACTAAGGACAGGTCCTGGTCCCACTGCCTGGGTGACTCCCAAACAGTTCAAGCTAATCAACTGTCTCACTTATCCAGAGGGCCTGATCCAGTTGGGGACTCCTCAGCTATTGGTTCATAGCTCATGTGTTTCCACTAGTTTGGCTATTTGTCCCTGTACTTTTTCCAATCATGGTCTCAATAATTCTCAGTCATACAATCCCTCCTCTTTCTTGTCGATTGGACTCCTGGAGCTCCAAATAAACACAATAAAATTCTTGAAAAAATCCTCCAGGTATTTTTGTGACTTTTTGAGTGCTTGTGGAGGCTAGGAGAGAGCATAGAATCACCTGGAACTGGGGTTACAGACAGTTATGATCTGCTGTATGGATGTCAGGAATCAAGTCTTCTCTTAACCACTGAGCGATATATCTTTCCAGCACCTACTTGAAAATTTTTTGCATGGCTAAATGGTCAAGACACAGTCAAGTAAAACTTCAAAGAAAAAACAATAGATAGATTCTCCTCAACCAATGATAAGGACTTAAAATGCAGTCATGCATTTCAGAATCAGTGAGAATCCTTTCTAAGAAATCCATAGAACCATGATTCTGTCATTACATGGTCATCATAGAATCAGTTATACAAACCTTTATGGTATGGCCTGATATATATTTAGGGTGCATCTTTATCGGGTGCCTTATTTGAACATAAGAGTCCTGTCAATCTTCATATTCACTCTTCTTTGTATCTCTGTAAAATATATATATATATATATATATATATATATATATATATATATATATATATATATATATATCTCAAATAATGCAGAATAGCTGTCAGCCACCAGAAGCTAAGAAAAAAGTACAGAATGGTCCATCCACTGGAGCCTGCTAAAGGATTCAACCCCACCAGTACCTTGACTCCAGGCATCTGACCCCAAGAAGTTGAGAGAATAGATTTATATTCTCATATTGTAGTAATTTTTATGGCATTCTTAGGAACTCTTATAGTACTTGTCTGCATTCCATGTATGTTCTGAGTTGTTAAACGGCTGACCTAAGCCTGTCATTCTCTTTTTGTCAAGGCAGTAAAAATATAAGCTTGTAACATAAAAGGAAGGAGAAGGATCATGTACAGGGAGAAAAGAACCAGACAGAAGGAGGGCAGGGATAAGGTGAAGGAATTACAACAAAATAGAATGACACGCATCTATGGAAACTCCACAATGAAAGTCATGATTTTCTGTATTAACCTAAAAGTATAATCAAACACAAATTGGAAATTTCTATAAGGGAAAACCAGTCAACTCCATAATCCTAATGTTCACTTTTGATTTCATATAGTTCAAATGATAGATTGTGAATCCCAAACTTTCTTTGTCTTGTTCATAGATGGCTCAGTTTAGGTCTGTTGGGCCAAGTAAAAATTGTTGATGTGCTACAGCCATGTAGGATCGTAGTGAATGAAATCTCTCTAATGGTCATATTTCCTAACTTTTCCACTTCTACTGTCAATGGAGGAAGACTTGGGCATAGAATGATGATTAACAAGTTATAGATTCTATTGGTTATAGTAGTGAATAATGCAAATTTAAAACAGAAAAAAAGGGTGTTCTAGGTATTTTCTAATGGGCCTTTAAATATGGCTGTGCATTTTTGTGTTCATTAGAAAGTGTGCACAAAAGATAGACACTGAATGATGGGGTAGATGGGCTGGTCATCTAGGAAAGATGTAGTATTAATATGTGACCACTTCAGTGGCAGACTCTCAGACACATGAACAGAATAATTATGATGACAGGGATCATGGTTGTGCATTATTACAACAACAATACTTCTCACTCTCTGTTCAAGGTCTATTCTCACTGAAAGCTAGCAGATATTAATATTTAACTTATAAATTGGTAAAAGTCTCTTACAGAGACTAGGCATTGTAGCTGGAGTTATTTGTAGCTGGCGTTATCTCCAGTCATGCCTGGGCCAGCAGCCACTCAGACTCAAATAAACACACAGACGTTTGTATTATTTAAGCTGTATGGCCTAATGGTTCAGGCTTCTTGCTATCTAGTTCTTATATCTTAAATTAACCCATTTCTATTAATCTATAAGTTGCCACGTGGTTCATGGCTTACTGGTATCTTAACATCTGCTTCTCATCATGGCAGCTGGCAGCGTCTCCTCCTCAGCCTTCCTGTTCTCAGCATTCTCCTCTCTCTTTGTCTTGCCTATACTTCCTGTCTGGCTACTGGCCAATCAGCACTTTATTTTTTACCCAATCATAGCAAAACATTCACAGCACAGAGAACATCCCACAGTACGTCCCCTTTTCTTTTTTTCAAAAAGGAAGGTTTTAACTTTCACATAGTAAAATTACATAAAACAAAACAGTTATCAAGCAAGAATTACAGTTATAATATCTAGTCTATTTATAATAACTAGTCTATTTGTATTTGGCAAAATTAAAGAAGATATCCTATCTATCCTATATTTGTGAGTCTAAGGTTTCATATCTAACTTATCTTTTATCATGACTAAGGAAATTATAACTATCTAGTCTTCAGCTACATCAAAGACCTCAGGATATAATACTACCTGAGAAATGGGAGTTTGTATTTTTATTTTAACAGCATGCTTGGGTTTAAAGAAGGAGAGAGTCATTCTCCAACTCTAAAGCCAGCTTTAATTTTTAATTGAACTGGGACTATCTAATCTTCAACTCCCTCAGAAACCCAAGAAGGAAACAATATTACCTAATAAAACAGGAAGTGCAAACAAGCGACTTCCAAAAAAATGTGAGTTGACTGGAAACAGCTAGCTTCCTGGACAGTCACCTGAGGTTTCTCCACAATGTTGGGGCATCATCTTCAGCCAATAGGCTTGGCGTATCTGACAGACTCATTTGTGAAGTAGGATATAAACAAGGCCTACAGTTCGACCTCACATTCGGTGAGAGTAGTCCATTTACCAGAAACACCTAAATTCTACTAGTGTCCTGTCATGATTGGCTGAGGCAGAGAGACGCTGCCAGCCACGGTGATGAGAAGCATTATGTAAGATACTGGTAAGCCACAAGTCACAAGGCAAGGTATAGATTTATAGAAATGGGTTAATTTAAGTTATAAAAACTAGATAGCAAGAAGCCTGCAATGGCCATACAGTTTATAGGTAATATAAATCTCTGTGTGTTTGCTTGGGTCTGAATGACTGGTGGGTGAGAGAGACTTGTCCTGACCATGGACCAGGCAAGACCAGGATAACCCCAGCTACAAGGCATTCAATTAATGGCAAACTGATTACATCTCATCATTGGTCAGAATAGTGATTTTTCTTTATCCAAGTAAGCCCAATTAGGGTTATTACTGCTGTGATGAAAATCCTGAACCAAAAGCAACTTGAGGGGAGTTATTTGGCTTACATATCGTAAATCACTGTCCACTAGGGAAAACCATGGTGGGAACTCAAACTGGGTAGAAACCTAGAGGCAGGAGCTGATGGAGAGACCATGGAGGAGTGATGTTTGTTGGCTTTAGCTCCCTATGGCTTGCTCATCCTATTTTCTTATGGAACTCAGGACCATCAATGTAGGATTATTCCCACTCACAATGAGTCCAACCCTCTCCCATCAATCGCTTATTAAGTAAATTACCTACAGGCTTACCTGCTTGCAGCCTCATTTTATGGGATTATTTTTCTATTTATGGGGGTCTCCTTCTCTCAGATGACTCCAGAATATGTCCAGTTGACATAAAAACAAGCCAGCACAAGCCCTAAATATGAATTTACTCTTCCTACTTACATATAAGTAAATAAAAACACATAGATTCTCCTGAAGACTAGGGCAAGTGAAATGGCTGAATTCCATTATAAAGTCTTCTCAATTCATCTGTACTTCACCTAAGAAAATGTAGGTAAGAGACATGAGTCTACCGCAGCTGATCTTTGCCACTCTGTCTTCTTACATTAAATGTACTTGTATTTTTATCATTGTGTGTCCTGTGAGTGATTCCATCTCTAGAAGTAGACACTATTTTCTAAACCATCTCTACTAGTATCTATTTTAGTTTAGATTTCCTCACCATCTGGCATACCTATTTTTGTCTACTATTCTCTTAGTTTAGCTTTACCCAGTATCTGATAAATCTACTTCGGCTATCATAATGAGATATGTTATGAGTATGTATCCAGCTTTGTTTCTTATAAAGAATATTAAAATTAACTTTTTTTATTGAGGAGTATATGTTAATTTTTCTTTTCTTTTTCTTTTTTTGAATTTGGTTTTTCAAGAGAGTGTTTCTCTGCATAACCTCTCTGGTTGTCCTGGAACTCACTTTGTAGACCAGATTGGTGTCAAATTCACAGAGATCTGCCTGCCTCTGCCTCTCAAGTGCTGGGATTAGAGTGGTAGAATTGATTTTTAAATAACTTCATTATAAATTAATCTCTTGTGTATATTTGAACTTACTTCTTAACTCAATATTCTACTTAATGGGTCATTCTATCCAATTCATTTATCACTAGGAAGCATTAGTCTTCACACATGTGATAATATATAAATTATGGATGAAATTTACTTTCTTGGAGGCAATAAGAAAGGCATTGGCAAATAGTACAAAAACAGGCAGCTCTATGTTTCTGAGTCTCTAGCAGAATCTGTTAGAACAGATGGATTTGGAAAACAGGAACACATTTTTCCCAGCTTGCTGGAAACTCTGAAAGCATTATCCTGTGTTTCAAGTGCTGGGGATGTCTTTTTGTATGCTGTGAACGTGTTGCTCTGATTGATTGATAAATAAAATGCTGATTAGCCAGTAGCCAGGTAGGAAGTATAGTATTGGTGGGATAAGCAGAGAGGAGAATTCTGGGAACAGAAAGGCTGAGTCAGGAGTCACAAGCCAGAGACAGAGGAAGCATGATGTGAAAGTATTGGTAAACCACAAGCCACGTGGCAACTTATAGATTGTTAGAAATGGGTTAATTTAAGATATAAAAAATGGTTAACAAGGAGCCTGCCATGGCCAGTTTATAAGTAATATAAGTCTCTGTGTGTTTACTTGGGTCTGAGCAGCTGCAGGCCCAGGTGGGATTGGAGAAAACTCCAGCTACATCCAAGGATGTATCTTTAGGCTCAGGTTCTGGAGGGAGCAGGGGAGATTTCATTGACTAATTATTGTGGAAGTCTGTTCTAACATAGGTATACTGGTTCAAAAAACCTTAACTAAAATGCTTTGGGCCCATAAATGTTTTAGTTGTTGAATTTCTGTTTGGATTTTGAAAAATTTGCATGTACATCATGATACATCTTGGGCAAAAGGATGGAAACATGGTCTAATAATGCCAGATTTAAACACAAATTCACTTAGACATTATAAACACCTTACATTCATGATCTGAAGGTAATTTTCTATTGGCTGTTCAGTAAAAATGTTTTTTTACTGTAATTCTTCAAATGAAGTCAGATATAGAATTTTCCACAACACAGACATGATTTTCAGCATTAGAAACATTACAGATTTCAAATTTGGGGATTAGTATTGCTCCTCCTGCACTACACAGGAATGCAGAAAAAGGTGATGCACTATATATAATTTCATTAAAGACAAAGACAACACACAGATTTTAAAAGTAATTATTATTTCTTACAAATAGATTGAATGATCCAATTGGAAAAAAATGAGATTAAGAGAATGGACTTAGGCTAGGCATGGTGATGCTCATCTGTCCCCAACTCTTGGGGAGGCTGAAGCAGAGTTTGTAGCTAACCTTGTCTGTATGAGTTCTATGTCAGCTGGGGATCTTATCAGGACACTTTCTCAAGTAAACAAAGCAAGGAAAACCAAAACAATTATTTCCTTCACAAAATATGTTTTATCTATGTACTCTCTATGAAAAATGTACTTGAGAAACAAATTAAAAGTAAAAATCTAGAAAGAAATCCATTAAAATATTACCCAAAAGAATACTAGATGGATATATGATTATTAGAAAATACATTCATTTTAAGTGAGAACATTTTTAACTCACAGAGAAGAATGACATATATTGATAAAGGTTTAGATACATCAAGGAACATATTAAATATAAATAAATATATGCCTATATACTTGTAAATTAAGCCTGGATATGCAAAAATTTGACTAATATAAAATATAGTGTTGTAGAATAGCTTGATACTTTAATACCCCATGTGTTTTTAAATGTACTGGGTATTAAATCCAGGACCTTGCACCTGCTAAGCACATGAATCATTAAGCTAAATTCCTAAGTATTTTTTAACTTTATTTTGACATATAGACTCACCATGTAGCTCACGCAAGACTCAAATTTGAGACCTTTTTAACTCATCCTCTCATGTATCTGGGATTATGGGTCTTTCTCACCCACATCTATCTACTTTGTGTCATATTTAAACCATACTTGGTATTTTTTTAAACAATAAATATTTATTTATGGGTTGGAGAGATGGGTCAGCAGTTAAGAGGACTGGCCACTCTGCTTTTCTAGAGGACTTGAGTTTAATTCCAAGAAGCCATGGTGGTTTACAACCATCTCTAATGGTATCTGATGTCCTCTTCTGGTGTACATGCAGACAAAGCATTCATATATATAAAGTCTGTAAACAAAAATATTTTAAAATTTATTTCTTATAATTTGGTGTGTGGGTAAAGTCAAGATCACTCAAGATACATCCACATATTCACTGTATGCTTCCAAGAAGGTGCTTTTATTAGTGAATATTTGTAAAGGATATACTGTGATATTTCAGTAACGTCTATAGTAATCAGACCAGAGTATCTAATATACTTTTGTTTATTGGGGCAAGTGTGGAGGCCAGAGGATAACTTGCAGGAGTCAAGTCCCTCCTTTCATTATGTGGCTTCCAGAGATTAAACTCATGTTGTTACCTGCTGAGTCACTTCACTGACCTCAAAAATGACATATTTTCCATCTCATGTACTTATTTTTGTTGGTTTTGGGGGACATGCAAAATATCTATTAACAAGTTTTAAATATTTGAATTAACTCTTGTTTTCCATAGTTAATTTATTGGCCTATAATGCTGTAGAAGCTATTCTTTGCATGGAATTGCTCTTTGTGTCTATTAAAAGATTGTACCTTACTTCTTGTATTCTCTAGAGGGAAATGGATGCTTAATTTTCACATGGAGGAAGAAATGGAGAAGAACGAGTGAAGTTAGCCTTCTTGAACCCTTTCAAAAGCATTCATATACACATGAGGATGCCATCATGCTCTAATCAATATCTGAGGGATTTTTTATTACTGTTGAATTGAGGAGTAATTTTAACATGATTTTGGAGGACAAGAAAATATTCAAACTATGATACCTCCCTTAATATAATGAATAGTACACTTGGGCAGAAAATCAATAAAGAAATAGAGAACTTCAAAAATATCATAAGCCAATTTGACCTAACAGAATATTCCATCTAACAACATAAGACTATACATTTCCCTCAAGTGCACACAATGTATTCTTCAGATTAGTTTGTCTACAAAATGAGTCTTAATCAAGTTTGAAAGACTGACACATCAATTAGAATACCTTACCCAAGGATAGCAGGATAAAAATTAGAAATCAACACAGGAAAAAATACCTAGGAATTTCTCAAATATAATCAAGTTAAACAATATACTCTTAAATAACCATCAAGTCAAAGAAAAAAAAAACAAAATGTTTTCAGTTAGAAAATGTATTTTTAAGGATTATTTCATTAGTTTATATTAATTTTACCAAAGAATTGGTTTCATTATGACAATGTCATATATTAATGTAATATAATATTATCATGCACATTGTTGATGATGAGGACAGGAAACAGAAACAGGTCAGGAAGATTTAGGTTCAGAGACCCCAAAAGAACACAGTTCTAATTCTTGTCCTTGGCTGGAAATGTTGAAAAAGTTGAAAAGGTCTTGCTTCTGTCTTGGCAAGAGACCAGGAATGCCAGAGGGAAATCTTATGTCTTATCATCTTTGCTCTTAAATGAACACCTGTACCTGGAGGCTATAAATGAGGGTGTGACCCAAACTCCAGTCATACAAATCCTTCTGGTGAATAGCTTTGAATTATATTTCTGTATTTTCATTGTGAGACTAGGTTATATCTATTCCCCAATTTTAGCTCATCTCCTAAATAAATTTAGGGTATCAGTCCTCCAGGAAAGAACATTACAGTTGCCTTGGAGGCATGGATAATTAGGACTCTCTTGAGACCTACTAAGGGAAAAACTACCTTCTTTTGGTTAAAGAATGGAATCTGACTTACCCTCTGATTCTGAGTAGAGACAAGGCATTCTGATAGGTTCCAAGTACTAGAATAGCATGCACTGCTGTCTCTGACCTTAAGAAGTAATCCAATTAGTTCCCTGAACTTTGCTTTCATATATGAACACTCACTACTGTTGCCATCCATTTCCTGTCACCTGAGGACTGTGTGAATTCCATGCCCTGCATCTAAGTATGCACCACCCTCTCCTGCTGGCACTCTACCACCACAAACTGAGGACTATGTGTCCTAGGCATCTTTCCCAGGTAACACCACCCATTCTCATCATGACCCCAGCCCCTGCCATGAAAGGACTAACTGTAGAACACATTAACCTTCCACAGATTTTGAGGATCACCAGTATTAATACTTTAATTCTACTGAAGGTTTGCACCTGCTCTAAAAAGCTGCACCAATACCCAGCTGGGTCCACATTTGACACCCCATTCAATGAATATCTACACTGAACCCTAAATACTGTTTAGGTGATTTATAACCTGAAAAGTTGTGATAACAGCAAACAGAGATTGAAACACTCACTCAACAAAGGTAAGTACAGATATCCATACCAAAGACCCAACACTAGTTGTCTAAGTCTTATTGAAAAATCACAAACAACAAGAATAACTAAGATAATACGTCCTCATAGTAATGTCAATTAGAAAAGCAACTTAGATGAAACACAAGGCAATTATTTCAAAACAGCAATTATATTTTGAGCAAGGAACTTAAAGACTATATAAGTAAATGCCAGAATAATGATTGTGGAAAAAAAGTAGAATAGAGTAAATGAAACAATTCAAGGTATGAAAATAGAATTATTGAAAGACAGAAATTCTGAAGAAAAGAAAAAATGAAATAAAACTTGAAATGAAATTTCAGTCAGTTAAACAGAAAGATTAATGAAAACTCTCACTATAGAAGTTTTGATGTATAAACTTTCCTCTTAGGACCACCTTCACTGTATCAACAAATTTTAGTATCTTTTGTTTTCATCTTCATTCAACTCTAGAAGATTTAGTTTTCTTTATTGATTTCTTCCTTGACCCAATTTTTATTTAGTAGTGTGTTGCTTAGTTTCCATGATTGTGAATTCTTTCTGTAGTTGTTATTGATGTTGATATCCCTCTTTATTCCCTTGTGGCCAGATAGAGTGCTAGACACAGCTACTGTGTTGTGCTGTTGTTCAGGTATACCATTTAATCATTAAGAGACCAAAACTAATAAACTTAGAGATGAAAAGGGAGACATTACAATAGATACTGAAGATCTTTCAAGAACCATAAGTACAAACCTTAAAATTTGTAGTACATTGAATTGGAAACTCTAAAATGTATGTAAGTACATATATATAAATACACATAATTCACAAAAGTTAAATAAAAACAAATAATTTAAATAGATTTATAACAATAAGTTAGAATCAGTGATTAAAAATCTTCCAACTAAAAGAATCTCAGGGCCAGATGTATTCATTGCAGAACTCTGCCAAATCTTCAAAAAATTAACACAAATCATCCTCAAATTATTCTGTAAAATAAAAAAGAAAAGAAAACTTCCAATTCTTTTTTATAAAAACAGTACTTCCCTGATTCCAAAATCAGACAAAGATTGGTTATAGGCCAATCTCTCTGATGAATATAGATAGAAAGTTTTTCAATAAAATACTTGTAAAGCAAATTAAAGAATACATAAAAAGGAATATTAAACACGATCAAGTTATTTCATCCCAAAGATATAGGGATTGTTGAAATATATAAAACAATAAACATAATTGTATTAGAAACTTTTCTATTGCTATAAAAAATACCATGGGAAAAGGAAACTAACTTATAGAAGGAAGAGTTTATTTGTGTTTATGGTTCTAGAGGGTTAAATTCCATGATGGTGTAGAGGAGACAGTCATCAGTAGACATGGTGGCTAGAACAACAGCTGTGTGCTCACATCTTGATCTACAGGCATGAAACAGAGAGAACTCACTGGGCATGTTACAATACTTTGAAAACTTATTTTGCCTCCAGGGGCACATTTACTTTAAGAAGGCCACACCTCCTTATTCTCCAAAACAGTGCCCCCAACTGGGGACCAAGCATTTAATTGCCCAAGATTATTGAGAACTCCTCATTGAAATCACCACAGTAATATACCACATAATAGACTCAAGAACAGAAACCACATCATAATCTCATTAAATGCAGAAAAGGCTTTTGGCAAAATCCAAAGTCCCTTCACAATAAATGTACTGGTATTCTTGCTGGCTTGTGAGGCTCTATATACCTATAACTATTACAGGCTTTTGCCATAGATTTTGATGATATTCCATAACTTAACAATAAAACCCTATTGCTGAAGCAAAAGTTGCAGGGAATAAAACCAATATGCAATTAACAGCTGTGTTTTATAGACTGAGGAAACAAGGTAAACAGTGAGTGATGAGAATAATTTCATTTACAATATAATTACAGATAAGAAAAGTAATTAAAAATACCCTTCCCCCATATATACAAGGACATAGTAAAATGTGAGTGATGCTTAACTACCATTTATAATTGTATGTGAAACATTTTCTACAGTATTGAATGGACAACAATAATTTATCAGCTTTGTAAATTTTTCACATGTACAAAAAGTTACCTGCCTACACCTCTGTTGCAGTATTACAGGTAAGATTTAGCAGAGAAACAACACATTTGGTTTTGAATGCTAAAGAACCTTCAGAATTTACTTGTGCTATGTTGTAGTAATTATTCTTTTTTTTTTTTTTTTGGTTTTTCAAGACAGGATTTCTCTGTGTAGTTTTGGTGCCTGTCCTGGATCTCGCTCTGTAAACTAGGCTGGCCTCGAACGCACAGAGATCCTCCTGGCTCTGCCTCCTGAGTGCCAGGATTAAAGATGTGCACCACCATCACCTGACTCTGTAGTAATTATTCTTATTTTATTATTATTTCTACAGATTTTCAAGATGGAGACATTTTGAAATAGGAAATTCTATAAAGCCAACATATATTTAGTATGCAAGACTATCAATTTGATCAAAATGGCTAGATATACATTATAAATCTCTTTTATGTTATTCAAATTTTATTTGTACATGTTTGGTTTCCCTATTTCGATTGCAAATGTCTTGAGGACTAAAACTGCATTTTATAATACTGTAATGTAGCTGGAGTTTTCTCTTCAGGTCCTCCAAGCCCCAGCAGTCCAACAGTCCACAGCATCTTCACATGCTGCTTGCCATGGCAACGGCTGGCAGTGTCTCCCTCCTCCTTCCTGTTTTCTCAATTCTCCTCTCTGTTAGTCCCGCCTATACTTCCTGCCTGGCTACTGGCCAATCAGTGTTTTATTTATTGACCAATCAGAGCACATACAGACAATCCCACAACACTTCCCCTTTTCTTTTCTTTCTTTCTTTCTTTCTTTTTTTTTTTTTTTAAAAAGGAAGGTTTTAACTTTTACACATCTCCAAAGTCAGCTTGGTATATTTGGGAATTTGGGCATAGTTTCTCTTACTACTTCCTGCTGGAGGGGACACAAAGAAAAATTTAGGATTATGGAGTAGTCCATGAGGGTGTATCGTCTGAGCCAGTTGCCTTAAAATGGTACTGGATGTTGGATCATCTGGACCATGATGTCATCAGAGACCTTTCAGGTGGTCTTGGCTGGTCAAACCTGATGTATCTTAATCTGGAACAAATCCATAGCCTCTGGCTTTCTGTAGAAACAAAAGCAGAGCCTCTTTTCCAAAGCAACATATCCTTACATCCAAATTTTGAAGTCAAGCTACCTTTAAAATATACATTTTGGCATAACTCAACGGCTTTTGCAATCAAATGTTTTTCTTCAGTTACAAATATCAAAGTGAACATAATACAGATTCTCTGTGTGGTAACCATCTTTACGTGGCTTATTTTTTATATTACCTTGAACCTACTGCTTTAAACTGCAGCATTTTAAGACTGAAACAGTGCTGTGGCTGCTGGCTCTGCCCACTTCAGCTTCCCAACATGGTGGTGGTACTTTTTCCGCCAGCTCTGGGAGCCATCAACTCTCAGAAATAGTGGGTCTATGATTCTATCAAAGCAGCGTGTAGCCCAGAAACCTCTTTTTTTGTTTTGTACTAGCAGCTTAATGTGCCACTTGCAGAGGCCTCATTCCCGCCATACTGCAGGTAGAGTGCTCATGCCAGGAACCTGCCATAGTAGCTCAAAATGCAGGCTGCCGCTAGCTTGAAAGAAACAACTAGGAACTGTTTTTAGCTCCGTTTTAGAATCTTTTTTTTCTCAGGTTTTAGGTGGAAACTCTTGCCAACACGTTGGGCGCCATTTGTAGCTGGAGTTTTCTCTCCAGGTCTGCCAAGCCCCAGCAGTCTGACAGCCCACAGCATCTTCACATGCTGCTTGTCATGGCGGCGGCTGGCAGTGTCTCCCTTCTCCTTCCTGTTCTCTCAATTCTCCTCTCTGTTAGTCCCGCCTATACTTCCTGCCTGGACACTGACCAATCAGTGTTTTATTTATTGACAAATCAGAGCACATACAGACCATCCCACAGCACTGTAATCTATAATACTTACCATACATACAACATTATTGCCCAGATTAAACAACTGATATATGAACCTTAGTGGAATGTAATTCACAATAGAAAATTGGGCATCTTTGGAATCTATCAATGGAATATTAATGTGATTAGGACTGAAAACTCGATTGTCTTATCTGAGGGCTCAAACAAAAGTAGTCACATCAAAACTTGCTATTTTTGAAATGACAGGAACAATCAGCAACAAGAGGTAAATAAAACAACAAAATCTTGATTGATGCGCATGGCTATCTTTTGCTTTAATTTATGCTATATTTAGAATTCAGTGTATTATTGAGTTTTTAAATGTTTTACTCTGAATTGACATAATAATTATACAAAATTGAAGAATGCAATGTGATATTTTGATATTTTGATACACACATATATCATTGGACAATTTTTGTCTCAACAAACAACCTCTTAAATATCTAAAGTGAAAGGCAAAGTAACAGTCTGGTGCTGTGTCTTCTGTTTCACAATAGACTTGGTCAGCATCTGATACGTCTTAATAAATGTTATATATAGAATGGCTTGGCGCCAAGCTCCAGCATCTCTCTGTTTGAAATGTATCATTCTTCCTAAATAAGATTGTCTTTTTGTTCAATCAAATTCAGATGTTGTCTTTCCTAAGTCTACTTTATCCTTGAACTAATGGAAAACACCAAAGGGTGAGAGTAAGCAATACTCACATCTTACAGAATCTTATCATATGAAAAGCAACATCAAATATGAATTTGTACTGACTTTTCAAAGATATAGTTTTGAACTTAAATTTTATTCATGATATTCACACATACTAAGAACAAATAATTTTTTCTTCAATAGCAACTAAGCTCTGTGAATTCAGGTGTTGATTATATTAAGGAGATGAAATCAAGATCCTGAATTCTATCTGTAACTGTGCAACTGACCTCTATTTCTTTATTAAATCACATCCTCTTTAGTTGACCACTTTTGTTACCCAGACAACAAGACAGAGAGCCATATCAGAAATAAAGTTAGGGTCTGATGTCACTCTGTATATTTCCCACACACCTTGCCATGTGACTGTTCACAGGGGCTTAATCTTCTGTGCACCTGTCTCCTCAAAAAGAAAGATACTTGTCATTATCTAACTTACAGAGCATTGGAAGAAGGAAATGAGATCATCTATGTGAAAATAATTCCTGGGAGGTCAAATTATAAAGTCAACCATTATTGCTGTTATTATTATCCTGAATTCCTGCTTTGTGGGATCTTAAAAGGATTTACTAAATGGGATAAAGTATTACTTCAATAATCAAAACCCCTGGAGCTTAACAATAATGACAACAGTAATAGTTGCTATTTCACATAACTCAACATGATCTGGCCTTGGTTACCTCTCTTTTTTCATCTCCTTTTTCTTGGGCCCCTCAAAATTCTTTATTAGAGCACACTTCCTTCACTTGGAATATTTGTCATCTTGCTCTGTCTTCCAGAAGTAGTTTCACCTTTTTTCACCTTCCCAATTTCTTAGAAAGTGCTTTCCTAGAGAACCTTAAGCCAAATAGCATGTGTTTTCCCAACCATCTCCTATTAATCCTTTTTTTTTTGGCTTTAGTTTCTGCATAACACTTACAGCTGATAGTTCTTGTCTGTTCTTGTGTTGTTTATCTGTCTTCCTTACTAGACTACTTGATCTGTGAAGGCAAGAACTGCTCTATGTCTTGGTTTACCACTGTATCCTGACAAAAAGGACAGTACCAGATACATGGTAAATGTTATTCAAGCATTTGTCAGTGAATGAAACATATTTGTTACATTTTTTTTTTGTTCCAAGCCTTCTTTTATATATATTTACAATCACTCTGTGATTAGGTACTTTCATCTGTTTTTCAGACTACACATTTTAATATTAGCAAGGCTAAATGAATTATGGAAGTTAACACAGCAATTAAGGAGCCATCCGGGATTTGAAGCTTAATGATGGTCTGACCCTAGCAACCTTATTCTTAACACTCGAGCCTCTGCAGTTTATTTGTTTGTTGGTTGGTTTGTTTGTTTGCTATGCACTGAACAGTGCCTTAAAAGCTTTATAGATATAGCTTTATTGAGGCCACTCCTGTTTTTATCTTGAATAACTTGCTTTAGGGGAATTAACTCACTTTCCTCATAGTAATGGGCTGTCCTCTATAAAATTTTTGAATGCAAATGATGAAACTGTCCCCCCACTTAGAGAACATTTTTTCTGAACTTTTATGCTGTCCAATAGAAGTAAAGAGATAATTGAGTCATCCATACTCTCTGTCTTAGTGATTTTCTTTGCCCAAAAATCACATTTCCATATTATTTGGCTAGTTTGCTAAGTATATTACTAAGTATGTTATGTCTGCACTTCCAACCAACATTTACACCAGGCTATGAAGGAGAAGAGTAATGTCAAATAGCTCATAATTGAAATGAGAACCCAAGCATTCAGATTATTGTTTCATTCCTAACTCCCTTGTACATCGTTCTCAGCAGTACCTTGTTTAATCAGCTAAGGTCATTGAACAGAAAAAAAGTGCTGTGCACTTTACTTTACCAAGTCTACAATTCCAGATGAAGCTCAAGCATCTTTCTTGTCCCTTTTCTATATAGTGTACATAATCAGATGCTTCATATCTACCACAGTTACAGCGAGCACTGAAATGCCTGCCAACTTCAGAATGGTATTTGTGAGTGCAGAAACTAGGAGCAGTCTTTACAGTGTCACTTTAAGGTTTCAATAAAGAGTCATGTGTTATCGATTCAATCCCTGCATAAACACGAGGTCACTTACTTTAGTTCCTTTAATCAGACCTCACAAAAGTAAGATTATACCCAAAACAATATTTTAAGAAACCGAAAACTCATCTGAATTCTTGGATATATATATATATATATATATGTAAGGACACATTCTAAAGTGTTTAAATGTATCTGTATTATTGTGAATAATTTTCCTTTAATTAGAGGATATCCCCCAATAGTAATTCATGATAAACAAGAACTGCGGGCAATTTCACAATGGCCTTTGCCAAAAGAAAAAATGAATAATCCAGTGTTTGTTTAGCTACAGGGACAAACATGTTTTGCCATTAGCAGAGTGAACCTTGGCTGAATTAGTGAGGACCGACTGACTTCATTCCAGTAAGTACCAATGGAAATCTTTCCCATTGTCTAGTTGCCAAGCAGATATCTGTACTTGTGGAAGGGCATTTCCATATTCAAAAGGAAAGGGTATTATGTGGGAGAGTTGCCATTTTTCAGTAATTATGAAATAAACAATCGCTGCAGGGCTCTGTATAATTAAAATAATTGCCTAAAAAAGGCATGATTAATACACTTATTTCTAAGCTAAGTTCTGTTGTTTCTTGAACTGACGATCTGATTTTCACAAGCAAGAAAATGAGTCTCTGCTGGCAATGGTCGAGATACAGCCCGAACTGACCTACTCTGGTGATGGGATGGCCAAACACCCTGATTGTCTTGCTAGAAACCTCATCCAACTACTGAGGGATCTGGATGCAGAGATCCATGGCTAGGCCCTGGGTGGAGCTCTGGGAGTCCAATTGGTGAGAATGAAGAGGGTTTGTATGAGCCAGAATTGTTGAGACCAAGGTTGGATAAAGCACAGGGACAAATAGCCAAATGAATGGAAACACATGAACTATGAACCAATGGCTGAGGGGTCACCAACTGGATCGGGCCCTCTGAATGGGTGAGACAGTTGATTGGCTTGATCTGTTTGGGAGGCATCCAGGCAGTGGGACTGGGTCCTGTGCTCATTGAATGAGTGGGCTGTTTGAAACCTGGGGTCTATGCAGGATCGCTTGGCTCGGCCTGGGAGGAGGGGACTGGACCTACCTGGACTGAGTCTACCAGGTTGTTCTCAGTCCGTGGGGAAGGCTTTGCCCTGGAGGAGGTGGGAATAGGGGGTGGGCTGGGAGGAAAGTGAGGGGGGCGGGAGGGGGGAGAACAAGGGAATCCATGGCTGATATGTAGAACTGAATTGTATTGCAAAATAAAAATAAAAAAAAAAAGAAAAAGAAAATGAGTCTCAATCTCTCCAACATTAGTGATACTTTCTGTTAGGAAGAATATTAATAGTCTGAGGTTACATTTTTATGTTAGAAAATATGAAATTTTCAAAGTGAATCTGTTTCTTAAAAACATGGATGACAATAGAAACCTGTTCTATTGTTTTTGTGTTGTTTTCATTTTACTATCAATTCTATATGGTGGCCAACATTAAATAAATAGATCATTTATGGAGATATCATCATTCTATGTCGACAATTCATTTAGTACACATGTATTGTAGCACATAGACTCAATATCCTTTATTGAGTAAGTTTACAAAGGAGAAAGTTCATTGGAAAACACAATTTTGTGAGGAAAAGTAATAATTTAGAATTGATAGTAAATTGAAAATTTCAGAGGTGCCTTACTGGAAACAACAGGTACATTTTAAATTTAATTTTAATTTTAATCTAGAGTCATGAACTGGCAGAGGAAGGGCATTCTAAGTAAGGGAACATTCCATTTTATCTGGTACAGGAAGGTGCCCATTTTGAAGAGTGGACAAATGACCAAACACTACAAGATGATAAAGGTGCTTAAAGGTCAGGCAGAGGCACATTGATTTAATAACAAAGGAATAAGAAATGAGTTTAGCCGGGCGGTGGTGGCACACGCCTTTAATCCCAGCACTAGGGAGGCAGAGCCAGGCGGATCTCTGTGAGTTCGAGGCCAGCCTGGTCTCCAAAGCGAGTTCCAGGAAAGGCGCAAATCTACACAGAGAAACCCTGTCTCGAAAAACCAAAAAAAAAAAAAAAAAAAGAAATGAGTTTAACTTTCTGTGAAAGGGAGTAACAAATAAAGAAATACAATGTGGTAATACTACATACTAGTACTACAGGTCACAGTATCTGAAGCTTAATTAGTGTGGTTCCTCTATTTCTTATTTAACTAGGAAATTATTAAACCCCCAATGTGTCTTGCTTTTCTCAATGGTAAAATAGTAATTGTGTCAACTTCATATGGTTGGTTTCAGTATTAAATGATTTATGAAAGTAAAATGATTAGGTTAGTATTACCTAAAGAGTACCATTCAATAACTATTAGATCTTAGCTCCAGTATTGAGAGTGAAGGAGAAGACTTTATCTCTGCTCTCTCTCTCTCTCTCTCTCTCTCTCTCTCTCTCTCTCTCTCTCTCTCTCTCTCTCATTCTCTACCTAGCCATACTTATTATTCTTACACACTTTAAGCAAACTCTGTACTCTATCCAAACAAATAAGTTTGCACATCTTTTCCACACACACTTTGAACATGGTATCTCTGATTATATTAACTGACAGTTTCCTACTAATCTATACCCCTACTGTTAAAATCATCTCTTCAAATGACATTCTTTCACTAATCTTCCCTAATTTCTACTACTTCATCTCTCTTCTTATTATGATGTGTGTGGTGAGGTTATTGTTAATTCTTTTTACATCATTCTTTTGGTATTTCAACCCTCTTTCTTCCCACTGAAGTCATCCTTTCAAAGATGGCTAGCTTGAACAAGAACAGAAGCTATATTCACCAATGAAAACTACACACATTAATTTTTTCCTTTCCATTGTAAGTGGAATCAGCAATGTTTTTTTCTATCTATAGCTAGTGAAGAAGATGAAAATATCATTATGAAGAAAATTGGTAAATACTTGGTGCTTAAAATATGCAGACAGTCAGACAGTCAAGTGTAGCTGGAGTCTTTCTGGTCCTGCCTGGCCCACAGTCAGGACAAATCTCTCTAACCTGCCAGTCCCACAGCAGCTCAGACCCAACCAAGTAAACTCACAGAGACTTATATTGCTTACAAACGGTATGGCCATGGCAGGCTTCTTGTTATCTACTTCTTCTATCTTAAAATAACCCATTTCTATTAATCTATACTTTGCCACATGGCTCGTGGCTTACTGGTACCTTACACCTTCCTTGTCCTGTTGGCGGCTGGCAGTGTCTCCCTCTGCCTTCCTGTTCTCTCAATTCTCCTCTCTGTTAGTCTCACCTATACTTCCTGCCTGGTTACTGGCCAATCAGTGTTTTATTTATCAATCAAACATCCACAGCAGTCAAGGTTTGTATCCTGATTTTTTTCTTCTGCACAATAGTTTGAACCCAGATTTCCATATTATAAAATGGAAAACAATAAGTGTAGCAACCACCTCAAAAAAGAACTGTTTAAAAAATTATATGCACTTAGAGGGCTTACCATAGTGTCTGGCATGCAGAAATACCTTTAGGAGTGATATTTCATATAATGCTTAACATTTCAATTAGTTCTAACCTCCAAATAAGAGAAAAAGTAATTTCCCCATTGGATGGAATTACAATTAGGTTTAAGGTAAAGGATCTCATTCAAAGTGACAGAACTAACAAGTGACTGAGTTTAGCTTTTACCAATCTCTGATGTTACTCTATTACATTTTATCTCATCACTTCCCTACATTTCAATAATATTCCAGATTTTTGGAAGATAATGTTATATTTTTTGTCAATTCAACTAATAATACTCAAGGTTTTATTTTTTGCTTATGTTTGCATAATGATATCCCTGTCTTCTTTCCCTGAGTAAAAATCACACTGTGTCTTTTAAGGGGAGCCCTGGTTTTTTTCCCTAGACTGATCCTAAAATGGGGAACCAAGGCTTCATTTATTCACATTAATTGTGTGTAACATTACTCAGTATCCCTAATTCTATGAGCATATAAGAAAGCAATTAGTATAACCCTTAGAAATTGAGCTTTAAATCCAATATTCAGTATGTAGCCTGTAGGAAATCCACACCACTGTTAAATTAATTACCTTAAATAAGTACTTTCCCAGATCATATGGGGCAGAACACTGCTTTAAAGAGGAGGTTTTTTGAAAGAAAAGCATTCAGTAATCAAGTAAGTTTGTGAGTACTTTGTGCTATAACTCCCTTCTAGGGAATTCAAACTAATGTATCAGTTAAGGTTTTTTTGTTGTAGAATATTAGCTTAAGAAGTGTTACATTTGTTTATGCTATGGAAAAATTTTTTAATGCTGTGAAGATGTGTTGCATTCTTTTCTGTTGCTTTTGTTTAACTCTGTGAAACTGTGTTACTGTGCCTGTCTAAGACACCTGATGGTCTAATAAAGAGCTGAATGGCCAGGAGCAAGGCAGGAGAAAGGAGAGGCGGGGCTGGCAGGCAGAGAGAATAAATAGAAGGAGAAATCTAAGAAAAGATAGAGGAGCAAGAAAAGAAGAGGAGGACATCAAGGGCCAGCCACCCAGCTGCACAGCAGGTCATGTAGTAAGAATAGAATAGAGAAAGGTGAAAGCCCAGAGGCAAAAGATAGACAGGATAATTGAAGTTAGAAAAGCTGGCTAGAAACAAGCCAAGCTAAGGTCAGGCATTCATAAGTAATAATAAGCCTCTGTGTGTGATTTATTTGGGAGCTAGGTGGCAGGCCCCTCAGAGAACAAAGAGCCAAAAGAGTAAAACAACCAACTACAGTTTTTCTCTTTGCAGGTAAAAAGAACTTACTATATATACTTTAAGTACATGACTCTATTGAAAGGAAATGACATTTATCCACATAAATAGAAACACAAAACAGTTAAAGAACCCAACCTCTGTAAGAGTAGAAATAGGAAGATCTCAACAGCCAAAAGATATGTATTCAAACACACATCTTAAGGTCATTGCTGGTGAGGATATCTAAGTTTCTCCTGGAATTCTAATTAAAAGTACAGTGCCTGACACGTACTGTACAGTGAGTCTTCTATAATTTTCATCTAAAAATACTTCACATAGGTCAAGTAGAAGACATTCTGAGGTACAGACCATATTTGGGGCACAGGAACCAATATTTTGTGAGAGTAAAGTGGAACATATTTTAGAACCACTACTTAATCATCACTATCAAGAGAAACAGGAACCCAGCTCAAAATTCCATGAGCACAACCAGACTTATTCAGTCTTGAGAGAGCAATGTTTTACTCTTTGCTGAGTGTTCTGGTAAATTATTTGTTATTGTTCTTGTTTTCAACTTGACACAAGCTGCTGCCATCTGAGAAGAGGAAACCTCATTTGAGAACATACCTCCATCAGATTGACCTGTAGGCAAGACTTTGGGGGCATTCTCTTGGTTAATATTTGATGTGGAAAGGTCCAGCTCACTGTGTGTGGTACAACCTCTGGGCAGGTAATGCTGGATGCTATAAGAAGTCAGGCTGAGCAAACCATATGGAGCAAACCAGGAAGCAGTGTCCTTCCATGGCGTCTGCATCAGTTCCTGCCTTGAACTTCTGCCTTGAACTTCTGCCTTGACTTACCTTCATGATGATCTGTGATCCAGATATATAAGCTAAAATCAACCATTTTTCATTCTCATTGCTTTTGGTCAGTCATTATCATAGCAATAGAATGAGCTCAGCTGCAGTCACAATGAGTCAGTTGCAGTCAGGGAATAAGAAGATACTTGACTGCTCAGATCAAAGACCTGAATAATGAGGAGATAGACCGTAGGGTTTGAATGTTTGAGTTCCCCCAACTTCACATTTTGAAACCAAGTTCTCAATGTTCTGATACAAAAGTGGAGTTTGTGGGAAGTACTAATTAATCTTCATGTCTGTGATTAATGCCTTCATGAAAAAAGACTGAAATAGCCTTGATAGCCCTTTCAACCTATATAGAGTCATGGAGAAAGTACAACCTATGAGGAATGGGATTTCATCTGATACTGAATCTATCTGCTGGCATAGACTTCCCAACCTCCAAAGTTGTGAGTGATACATTTCTTTTAATGGATTACTCAATCAGTAGTATTTTTATAGCAGCTATATGAGATGATAATATGGGTGAATTCATGTACAGGCATATAATTTGTGAAGGACTCACCCCAAGAAGTGTCCTCTTTTAAAATCACTCCAGGGATTTCTTTTAAAAATAATGCTACTTAATTTTTGTTGAACCAGAGTGTATTCTTACCCAACACGTGAAAATACCATCAATGCAATCAGAGCACACAAAAACACATTAAAACATATTGGGTTAGAAGTTAAGGGGTAAGAAAGATGGCTTAGAAGTTAAGAGAAAATTCTGCTCTTGTAGAAGACTTGGGGTTCAGTTCCCAACATTGACATGATGGATAACAACCATCTGTAGCTCCAGTCCCAAAGACTCTGATGCCCTCTTTTGATTTCTAATGGTCCTAAGCAAGCATGTTGTATACATGTACATATTCTGACCAAAACTCATATACATAATACAAAAATAAATAAACATCAAAAAAGAAAAGAAACTAAATCAAATCTATGACAGTATCCTTTCTTTATATAATTGTGCCTTACTTACTTTGAACTGATGCCTTTATAGTTTCCCTATGAGAGTACTTGCTTCAGTCAAACACTTGTGAAACTCTGCCCTTTATCTCAAGTAACACCTGAAATGCTCTGTAATAAAAAGGACAGGAGGCTTCAATATAATATAAGACTTTTAGCAAGAACTGCACTTGAAATTTTCATTTCAGAATATATGGAAGCAGTTAAAAGTCTCTGGGAAGATTTGTAGCAAAGACTCTGCTTCTACTCTGTTTGACCCAGCATTTTTCAAGATATTTGTGTGTTAGGAACTAAGCTGAAATCTATTTTACCCACATACAGCAGCGGAGTGGGAACCTGGGTATCACATGTTCAACTTTGCTCCCCTGCTTTTTCTGTTTTTCCTTGTACTTCTTAACATTTTTCTGATCTGAGAAGAACAGCATTTTAGAATAGCCTCACAGAATTCCTGGCCTGAAATTGACCCTGTTTAGTTATTATCTAAGACATCTCTCTCAAACACCTTTTACCTTTTCCTCTATTATAAAAAGAGCAAAGGTTACAACACATTCTTCTGAACTAGTTAAATATTGTGTCAAAAGCATCTGATACGAACGGCAAGTTCAGATTGGAAATCTTGTTTCTTGCAGTTGCAGAACAAAAACAAACCCTGTTTTATTTTACAGAATTTAAAATTGTTTTTGTTTAAATGCAAAACTGAGCAGCCAGAGCAATTGGATTAACCACAAATCCAAAAATGCCTGGAGCAATACATAGGTTATCAACTTATCTTACACATCACCTTTTCAGTGCTGGCCTTTAATGGATACTATTCCCTATAGCTTTGTAATGCATTTCAAAGAATACATAAAGCACGCTACAACAGGGGTTTTCACCTACTAAATCCACCCACCTTTACATCTGCTGTTGACACAGCTGCCCTTCGCTTTCACACATTTACAGAAACAAGCTCATGTGCTGCCCCATATGAAAGTGATTTAGATGGGAATTCTGGAGGAGCAGCCAGTGTACCTAAAGGAAGATTGGGGTGTGGTGGGGTGTGGTGAGGTATTGTATCCCCCAATATACTGTGTTTCCCAATAAAATTTGCCTGGAGATCAGAGGACAAAGCCAGCTACTATATAGAAGTCAGACAATGGTAGCACACACCTTTAATCCTATCACTTGGCAGGCAGGGATCTGTCTGGAATTTTGTGAGTTCAAGGCCACATTGGGAACATGCTTTAAATTCTAACACTAGCTAACCATGGATGTCTGGAGGTCTGTACAGACAGACAGGAAGTGACAGCGCTGGGTAGGAAGAGGAAGTGATGTAGCTGGACAGAGAGAGCAAATCAGCTGACAGAACAGCAAGGCATATAGGCATGGGCAGACAGGAAGTAACTCGCCTTTGGAACCTGCAGAGTTGGTGAGGTGAGGTTAGCTGTGGCTTTCCCTATTTCCCTGATCTCTCAGGTTTTCACCCCTATATCTGGCTCGGCATTTTTATTAATAAGACCATTTAGCAATTCGTCTACAGTGGGGTGGGGGGAATAATCATCAGAAAATTTCCTTCCCATTGTTTTATGGAAAGACAATAGTTTTGAGGGACTCAAGAAATGAGAATGACTAAAATATCAAAGAAAAATTGAGACTATGCTTTTATATATATTATTACTCTTTACCAATATATATTATTTTAATATGAATAGCCATAGTAATTAGGTGGCTAGTACAGGACTGAGGGTTGGGGTGGGTATGAAGATGAGAGGATTTTACAAGGAGGGCAAAATAGTGTATAGTGTTATAAAGAGGGAAACAAGAATAAAAGGATTTAATGGAGAGGGGCCTTAAAAGCAGGGTAAAGGAGAGAATATTGGGAGGGCCAGCTAACACAAAAGGCCTTTTGAAAAGCCATGTAGAACCCACTACTTTAGGTACTTCCTAAACTATGTACATACATGAGAGGAATTTAAACGGAACCACCATATAACTGGGGAGACAATGACACAATTAGACAGCTTATGCCACCAAATGGAACCTTCAATGCAAGGAATGGGCTACTGTTTGTTGAGTTCTTGGCAAAAGGGTTTCCATAGAGCCCCTTAAACAATACAGGCCATTGCCAAGGCTACAGGTTTACTTTCCCTATCCTGATGGTAAGACTGTATTGCTGAAAAAAAACACTTATGTATGTCATCGGACATGGATAACTCAAACTGGTACTGAACTAGAAGCTTCACCTTTACTTAGCAGTGTTCTTGGTGTTGGAAGGTACGTTGCATGCTACTGGAGGAGAAAAGTAATCATCAGTGCCACACATGTAAGTTCTATGACTTAAAACTTAAGACTTGCCTCCAAGATATATTGGTGCAGTAGATGCACAAATGTTAAGGGAGTTGCCAGCCACTTTTTGGTTGGATTTAATACCCAGTCCATGAATGGATCTGATATCTGATACTGCTAACCTGACCAAGAACCTGAAACTAGATAGGTCATAGGCCCTGGAGGAAAACGTACTACAATTATTCTGCTAAAAGAACATAACAATAAAATGCCTCCTAATGGCACATTGCTATATCCATAGAGTAGAGCACCACTCAGCCCTCATCAAAGAAGCTTTTTTTTGCAGTAGATGGGAATTAACATGAAGATCTACAGCTGGATAATGTGCAAGGGTGAAAGACTTCAGAGCATTCAGTCCTAAATAGGATGCTTTTTATCAAACCCTTCCCATCAAGGCTCAGGGATATATGAAGAGGAGGTGGCAGAAAGATTGTAAGAGCCAAAGATGGTGTAGGAGTCCAAGGAAACAACATCTTTCAGATACAACGTTACTGATAAATACGAATGCATAGAGACTGTGACAGGATGCATAAGACCTGCACAGGTTCAAAGCAGACAAAATTGACACTGAGAAGGGGAAGTAGACACAAAGTCTCACCTCTAACCAAGAAGCTGTTTTCAATTAATACCTGCTGGGAAAGGGAAAATCAGTTTTCTTCAATAGAGTGTCATTGGGCATATCAGTCACACTCAGGGAAAGAATGCATGCACAGAAGTAGTTGGTCAACACAAAATAGACTCCTTGGTTTTGGGGGGTGTTTTGTGGTGTGTGTGTGTGTGTGTGTGTGTGCGTGCGCACTTTTGGTTTTGTACTTTGGTCTTTTTTAAAGTTCATTTTAATTTATCCAGTCTTTCAGCTTTGAGAGAGAGATAGAGACAGAGACAGAGATGAGGGAACATGAAGTTGGGTAGGTACAGAGGAGGGTAGTATCAGGGAGGAGGTGGGGGAAAATATGATCAAAATATATTGTATGAAAATTTTTAAATGAAGATAAATGAATTTAAAAATCAAAAATAAGTAAAATACCAAGGCAAAAACTGAAAATTTGCTTCCTGATATAGTATTCCCATTTACCAATATTGGGCTAAAAGAAGCACAAAACAGCAATAACAACAAAAGCTTAACTAAGGGCCTAACAGGCATTTTAAAACTGTCATTTTAAATAAGGTCAGAAATCAAACACAAAGAACCCAGCTCAAGCTGTCTGCCACCTGTCTGGGTCCTGCTGCATGAAGAGGCCACATATTCCCTGGTGGCTGTCCTTTCTGATCACCTAACGGGTTAACCAGCCATCTGTGTCTCCTGCCATCACTAATCAGAATGGTCCACGCATCTATTGTCCTTGGGCTTCTGGATACTTAGAGCATTATGGTTCTTGCCTATGGCTTATGCTTAAGGAAGACTAGGCTAGTGCACAGAACTTTCCTCTCCTGGTGACCCTCTAATAGCTTCCTAAATCTTTCCTCCCTTCACTGTGCCTCACTTGATTTTCAGTTAATAATTACAATCATCATCACCAAGCTGTCTTTCTCCTGGACTCCATCTGCTTTTCCTTTCAAATTCCACATGCTCTGGGACAAAGCCCCCCTTGAGAATTCTGTCTATTTTGCAATTTTCAAAACTGAAGTTTGACGGTTACTACTCCTTAATAGTGAAGGAAGCCCCAGCTGTTTGGCTTTGGAGAGGGAAACTACACACACAACTGAGCAATGGGGAAAGAAACAAAACAATGGGAAATTTATTGGAGTTGCTGGTTCATTCTGATTGCTGTTAAATTCCATTGAACAGACACAACCTCAACATAGTACATTGGTAATAGAATGTGAGATGCACAGATCAGCATTTATCAGATGCAGGCACATTAAGTTTATATAATGTAGTTTAGTGGAATCCAAAGAGCTTGAGTTAATAAGGTTGTATTTAAGAGACAATTAAATAAATTGGGGGTGTCTTTATCTTAATGTGAACAATTGGTAGTTTCAAAAAAAAGAGAAATGATCTATAATAGTATGGTTTCAGATTTATTTATTTTTAGTAATATTATTTTACCTCATATATACAATGTCAACCCTATCTGTCAAATTATTAAATTCCCACAGCAATGTATCTGAAATAGCATTTGCCATACTATGCAATCTTTCTTGCATGTGAGAAATTCCACCCTAATTTCTTAAGTTCCTTGGTAACATTACAGAATACTTTTAATTATAAGAATTAGACCAGAACTTTAATTTTAATCACTGTGGCAATTCAACTCTTATTTCTCTTATATTTAAAGAAAGGTAGTACACTTATTATGTGAAAGTCTTTTACCTGGTGTAAAGAAAAGAATGTTTTGATTATAGTAATTCAGTCTTTCATTAGTACTATTCAATTTTGCTACTATTCCTCATCCCAATATTCAAAAACTAATTAAGAAGTCTTAATTATTACCTGTCACATGCTTAGAATACATGTCAAACATTCAATTAAGTGTCTTAAAAGTCCTTTACCCCGCTGTTTTCTATCTCTCTATTTTTATAGTTGTGCCACTGACACCCAGCTAACTCAGGCAAGGAGAGAGCCTAAACTAAGCAGTCAGTTGTAAAAGCTGAATAAATACTAAGTGATGAATTTTAATAGCAAAGGACAATGACACATACAAAAAGAGCCCAGAGACCTGTGACATAATTTGAATAAAATGAACAGCTCAGCCTCTAGCTAGCTCACTGATTTGATTTTGGCAACAGTTAAGACTATAATTCAATTATTTACTTCTCTTTTTATTTTTCTCCTTCCCTTTTCAGTCACTCACAAACATTCATTCCCCAGATTCCTTTTGAGAATGTAATCATCAAGATTAAACTGTTCCAAGGGGCCTCTTTCTTACCTAGATGGTCTCTCCCTACTGAAAATTTCAGCTCAAATGTCCCAAGTGATTTTTGAAGCACATGTTTAGTATCAGTGCTGTTGCTTACAAAAAGAAAACTATTTTCCTTTTTAGTGTCTGCTTACATTAGTGCAAATCAGCATTACTAAACACAGTACTGTTGTCTATGTATATGTATGTCTATGTAACTATGTGTGTGCATTAAGTCAATTTAGTCACCAAATAGGGAAAGCCACCAATAAATAAGAGTACATTTGAGAAATACTCTGCAGATTAAAAGAAAATGTAAACACGACAGCAGTTTACAAGGGTTTGTAAACCAATCTATGGGAAAGGTTTGAGCTTGCTTGTGGCATAAAGTGACAGAAATCCTGAAATATGATTATTCTTTTACCAAGTTTGCAATTATTTAAAATGCTTATGAGTATATATAATATATGAATATATGAAAAATATATGAAAATGCTTTTTTTCATTTTTCTTTATTAAGAAATTTTCTACTCACTCTAAATACCACCCACCAATCCCACCTCCTCCCTCCTCCCACCCCAGCCCTCTCTCCCAAGCTACCCCACATCCCCACATCCCCCAAATCAAGGTCTCCCATGGGGAGTCAGCAGAGCCCGGCACACTGAGCCTAGGCAGGTCCAAGCCCCTTCCCACTGCACCAAGGCTGCACAAGGTGTCACACCACAGGCAGCAGATTCCCAAAAGCCTGACCACGCACCAGGGATGGATCCCGATCCCCCTGCCTGGGTGTCCCCCAACAGTTTGAGCCAAACAACCGTCTTCCATATCCAGAAAAAAAACGTCAGCAAAGTTGTGTGGAAACAGGCTTCCTTTTACAATGTCAGTGGAAACAAGTTTTGTCAAATACTTTGGAAAAGTAATTTTAAAATAAGTACTATAAGTCTTAAAACATTATATTGCTATGATTATGGAAGTTCTGCTCTGGGATATGATGCTTTAGATAGCAACCTAAACACAATATATTTTATTTACAAAGACGAATATTATCAAGTTTATAACACTGAAAAACTGAAAAATACTGACAGAAAAAAATTGTTCGGTAATCTATGATGCCATCTATTCAGGGAAATACCAGGCATTCATTAGAAATAATGATTTTGAAGCCTGAGAAAGGTGCATAATAAATTATTAAATGGAGAAGTAACATAAAGGTGTGCATGCTGAATAATTATTAGTGTGTGGCAGCAATGTGATTGTTAAGTATGCATTTAAAATGTGCTAATATCAGGCATGGAGGGATTCAGATAAAAAGAATATTTTTTGGAAGGCTCTGAGGCTAGAGATAGGAACTTTCTGGAGAATTCAAACGTGTCCACTATGGCCAGGGAATGTTTCACCTACTTGATCAGGTGGATATTTTAGAAAAGTCATCCTAGTTCCAGAGTGGAGAAAGAACTGAAGAGGACTAAGACAAGAGAGAAAAGAGAATGCTACCCTGGGATTTCTCTAGAAGAATTGAAAATCATTTCCAGTCAACTTGAATTTTCTAATTCTGTTAAATAATTGGTGGTTGACTTGTTTCTGAGTTAATTATAAGGGCACAAGGTTATTTTTGCCTATGAAGTTTCAACATTGCTTCAAAACAACTTTAGACGTAAGATTTGGGTTTCGTTTCATTTTGCTTAAACTGTGTAACGCAAGACTATAACACAAAAGAATTGATTACTATTCTTATTAAAATACATCACTGAATTATAACAAAGTATTGAACAAACACTATTTTCTGTCTTAGGGTTACTATTGCTGTGATAAAACACCAAAACCAAAAGCACATTGAGGGTGAAAGAGTTTATTTGGCTTGCACTTCTGTATCACGTTTCATCATAGAAGAAGTCAGGACAAGAACTCAAACTCTGCTGGAACATGAAGGCAGGAGTTGCTTACTAGCTTGCCCCCATAGCTTGCTCAGCCTGCTTTCTTATAGAACCAAGGACCACCAACCCAAGAATGGCACCACCCACAATGGGCTAGGTCCTCATCTATCAATCACTCATTTAGAAAATGCCCTACAGCCTGATCTTATGGAGTTATGGAGGCATTTTCTCAAATGTGACTTTCTCCTTTCAGATGACTCTACCTTATGTTAAGTTGACATAAAACTACCCAACACAGTTTTAAAGCTTGAAAATGAATGATAACTATTATAGTAGTGAATGTAACTCAAAGCTTTAGATGATATTTTTAACATATCAATATTTTTAATGACTTTTATAAAATTAAAAAAATGACACTATTTCTCCTCTGTCTTCTCTCTTTTTCCCCTCCCATGCCTTATCAGCCTTCTCTTCTTTAATTACTGTTATTACACACGTGTGCACACGCATGCACACACACACACAATCAGTCTATCATCAATCAATCAATCTATCTATCTATCTAAATACATAAACAAGTCAGTATATACAAATAAAAACTGGTGAATCCCTTCAGTTTTGGCTACTTGTATTTGTTTCTAGGGCTGACCACTCTGAAGTGCATAACTGACAATGGGGTTCATTCCCAGAGAAGACTCATTTTTCCTCTCTCAGAAATAGTTAAATGCATGTACCCCTTCATCTAGGGGTGAGACCTAGTGATATTTTCCCTATGTACACTGATTTGTCAACTGGTATTGGAATTGATCCTATCCTGTTTACACAGCCATATTGATGAGATTTCATAGATGGAGCTTTCCCTTTAATGGCTAGAAGGTACAATCTCACTGAAGACTTCCCAGTCTTCCACAATGTTCCCTTAGCATTGCTTGCAGAAGTCCTGTTGCAGATGTATCAGTTGGGGCTGGGCATATCATAGTCAATTGTTTTCTGCATTTTAATTAGTTATGACTTTCTGTAATGGTCTCCCTTCTGTTGTAAAGATAATTCTCTTACCTGAGGATTAGCTTTTAGAGTACTGGAAGGTATCTCACAGGCTGCTAAAAACGGAAAGCAATCAACAGTCCTACCTAGCCATAATGCTTCTGAATCACAACAATGACCAGCATGGCACGATATCTCTAAAGATGCATGTATTTCACTTATATCTTGGTAATGCTAATCAAGCAGCCATCTAGGCCTTCTTTATGCGTGTTACTATAAATCTAGGCAACTACATCTGTCTAGTGAAGCCACGGATAATAGAGGAAAACCTGCCACTGCCTCTTTCCTAAACCTGCATAACTCCTAACCAATTTCTCAATATGCATCTTTATACTCACGGATGAGTGTAGATCTCGTTCCTCAACAAAGATGAAGGCCTTTTATAAAGCAGCTACTGAAATTGATCATTCTTAGGCTGTGTAGTACAAGGAAATGAGTAACAACAATTTCAATGATGTAAAATGTGTATGTGTAAGAATCAGGGCCTGATGTAAAAATAACCAAAGCCATTGCTATATTATGATTATAGGAGTCTGATAATTAGAGATTATAATAAAGGCAATAAACTGATCAATAAGACTATGTAAAAATAAAGATGTGCACATACAGTAAAATGCAAAAATAATGCAAATGGGCACATGCTGTATAATAGGTGTTAAGGGTGTATTAACAAGAGTACTGCATATTTACTATGTGGAATAAAAAATGGGTTTCACTTCATTTTTTTTCCTGAGCAAGGATATCTATCATTTACATGCAGGTAAAACTATGAGCTATAGTTTAATATAAATACAGTCAAATTTCAGTTCAGTAGCACAGCCTAATTGCTTTGACACTTGCACAGACGTTGAAACTTGAAAAAAAAACAAAAGAACAAACAATTAGGGTGTATCTCTACCAGGAGAGCTAGTTCTGCATTATGATTACAGTGAACCTGGTGATCCTAAACTGTAGAATCTTAGAGGAAGAGTGAGCCTGGTTTTATTACTGGGGATACTTCCAGTTCGGACCAGATGTCCATCTGGGATTATATGACAACGAAATCCTCTTGGAGAAGACAGTTACCACTATAACTGAGGGATTGCTATTCCTATTCCCTTACATACTTTCTATTTCATTTTCTCTATAAACCATTAATTTCATTTGTTTAAAGAAAGAAGTAGTCATAGGATTCCATTCACCAATACCTAGGTCCTAGAAAGACAATGTGCTACGTACAATAGTTTTCACAACTCAACTCCATTTTAAGACCATGTACTTTCCAAAATCAATTCACACTTAGTATACTTAAAATTAGCTAGCCACTGTATGTACTATTAAAAAGAGCAAATCAGTGTCAACAATGGTTCTTATATATATTTGGAATATGACCAAAATCGACATCTCAGGGATAAAGAAAAGTTAATCTGGTAGTCATAGTGGAGTTTTACCTCAGTTTAGTTGTGTGATATATTCCTTTAATCCAGGGATTTAAGTGCTGCTTTTACTGGAATGGTTTCTATTGTTTCTTTTGATTTACTGAGTCTATTTTTTATATCTACTTGCTATTTACCATGAGAAATTAATTCCAACACATTCAAATTGGACATTACCAAGTAAACACCACATTAGAATTATTATCATCTGAGAATTGATGTTTATGACAGCTTATAAGACCAAATTAAGACAATTTTCACTCTTCAGATCTAATAACTATATAATAAATTATGGAAGAGCCTGTGTCAAACATTGGCTTATGAGAACCTCCTTCATCTAATTTTTGTGTTTTAAGTATCAATGCAGGATTGTCTAGACATAATAATTTTGTTACATCTTTGTTTTTCTAAAAATTAACTAATGTACATTTTTGCCTTAAAAAGTCAGGTAAATTTCTCTATCTTGTAGGTGGTTTATAAGGCAGCAATGTCAAATGAATTTATTGACTTATCTTATTTTTCAGAATTGTACTAATTAACATAGACCTATTGCACACTCTGAAGTTTTCCAATGAGACTGTCTTTCATTTAACATACCAGTTTTGGTTATCTAAAAAATCTGTTCAGTCATTAACACTGAATTAAAAACTTCTTTCCATATTTATACATCTACAAGCCATCAATAAGACACCAGAATGTCATTTTGTAGAACAAAATTAAATATCCTCTGCTGCTTTGGTGTATTTTACCTAGTGGTTTCCTGATTATCTATATTCAAATATGGTAACTGTTACTCTTTTCTTCTATGAATCAGAACACATTGCTTTTCACAAACATATTATGTCAATTTGTAGCACAGTTGAAAGTACCTTATCAATCAAATACTATTGAATTGTTACAAAGGGATGCAGCAGAATATTTTAGAAGCTTTTAAGTGGCAGTTTCTTCTTTTCCCTTGGAAATATTACATGGGTTGTTCTGACATTCTGTACACTGACATGCTAGTACTTAACCTGATTGGCATCTAACATCATTTGTAGCACTGATGTGAAATTCTAGTCTGCAAGGGACTGGGTTAAAGTGCTCATTGATTAAGTGTAGTTCTCCTTTTAGCTTTCAATTTGTGATTGAATGGAAAATCAACATTTACTCTACAGTCTCCATTGTAGGTAGTGTTGATACTAATGTTTATCATTAGCGGTATCAAATTAAACATATGTACCTGATACATACATGAATATTGAATAATATATAAAAACTAAAAGTAAGATTTAGTCACATACAATATAGCCAAGAACATCATAACACTGCAGAAGAAAATTATTTAATTTTCAGTTTTTATTCACATGTAAACTCCCATAGTACATAAGATAGATATATAGAGCTAAGCAAGAAAGAACTTGTCTTATGCACATCACTCAGACTCATTGTTTTATCTGTTTTAAACAATTTTTAAAGGACCTAAGTCCATACTGAGAATATGACATAGTTTTTATTAATATATGGAAAGGAAACAGCTGTTTGTTTAATTCCTCACATTTATTAAAATAATGAAAGGAAAAGAGCAAAAATAGCATTGGTCAAATGTGATACCTTAGTCTCTTGAGTGACATATTTTAATGACTGAGATAGGTTTTCAGATATCACTGAAGAATGGATTTGGATACAAAAATAACAAACTGCTTTGTGAACATCTTGGAAACAACTTTGTAAATCTCGGATCACACATATGCATATATATGTTGCTTTTGATGCATCTGCATTCTGCAGTTTACAAAAGTTAGCTTGATAGTGATTGTACTGTTACATTTTTGATAATTGAATACCTACATGCATTTATATAAATAGGAACCAGAAGAAAACCAAATGTCTTTATGCCTTGGTTTATTATTCAATGTCATAAATAACCTGTATTGATTTTTCTAAGAGCTATTTCAAAATATGGTAATGTTGTTGAGTTAGAATATCTAACGAAAAGCAGGAAAACATAGCCACAAACCTTTAAGCAATAATTCTTTATGGAAGAATTTACTTCTTTCTATGACTAGCCACCTCTGTCTGAAATTTAGGAATAATTGAGCACCCTCTTTTATAAACACTCTTGGATAACATTTGTTTTTTTTTAATCATAATTTGTTTACATAAGATCAAATAAACTGTCACAGACCTTGTAGACTACACTGTCTGATCATTTCTATTTTTTTTGTTAGAATGCATAATGATTTCAGAGCAATAACTTGTGAGATCATAAATTAAATCATGTTAACATATCAACATTACTGATAGCTTTTTTTAAAGGCAATTTCTGAGTGAAGAAAACTCCAGGGATATTCTGATCTTTCCTTTAGATGCCATCCACTGACATATTCTACTAGATAATCTTGTCTCTCTGGGGCACCATCAGACTCCACAAGATTCTGTGCACTACAGCCTATTATTAGAATCAAAAATTACTCATGCAGAACTAGTATAACCAGTATTCATGAACCAACCAGTTTTTTCAAACCTATCAGAAATGTCAAGCTCAATATTTAACTTTGGTGTATTCCGAGAATTTATCTTCACAAGCATAGGAAATTCATTTTACACAAATTTACGTGTGTGTGCATATGTCCAAATATATGTATATGTGAGTAGCCATTAACTAAGTTCACCCAAAAAAATAGACTTTTGTCAGATGAAATTGTAATCTGTTAGAAAAATGTAGTTTAGAATTTGTATAATCATTTGCTTTTGTGTCTTTTGATAATGCAATTTCATAGGAATTCACCTCATCATTCTCAAAGAAAAATATCACCTGGGACCCTCTCAGTTGGTCTTCTAGGCCTGTATGTCTCTTACTAATGCTAAGACATCTGATCTAGACTTGCTCTATCTAAACATCATGCTGTATGTGTGTTCATCTCCATTGCCAGAATTTGTTGATTAAATGGGAAAAAAAAAACACAAAAGTATTTCTAGTAGATGGTATTCTTCTGTAGATTCAATTGAGCAGGTACATCTGCTAGTGTTAGACTCTAATAATTAGATGAATGAATTTCTATTTCAGGAAAATTTCAATCAGATGCCAATTTTATTCCTTTTACTTCACAATAGAGTCATAACACATTCATGCTATTTGGTTATTTTCTTAATAAAAATAAGTCCATCAATTCATTCCACAAATGAATTATTGTGTACTTTCTATTTACTAACACTATTTAAGTCGCTAGATACACAAGTGAGGCAACCACACACAATCATGACATAAAAGAGGCAGCATAAAGTAATGGCAAAGAGCCTGCACTCCTGAGTCATATTCAATATTTGTTTATATTTATCACTGACTATATAGTTTTAGGAAAGATATTTCAACATCAGTTGGCTTCAATTGACTCATCTGTGAAATGGATTCATGAGTTACCATTGCTATGAGTTATAAATATTACAAAGTATGCAAAGTGCTTAGAATAGTGCCTTGCTCATAGCTTATATTTAATACATGGCAGGTATTGTTTTTATAGTGGAGACAACACAGAATTGCAAAGGAAATGTACAAAGTAATTAAATATGAAGTGGCATATACTATACTAGAGAATTTAAAGATGACACGAAAATCATAGAAAGACACAGAAGCATAATGTGGGGTTCCTGGAAGACATATCATTTTAGTTGAGACATTTGAGGAAAGAATATTAGCTAACCAAGAAGACTTTGAGATTGCCAAGTATACTCTTCTTGTGGAATATTTAAGATGTGTTACATTCATTTATGCTGTGGAATATTTGTTTAATGATACAAAGACGTGTTCTATTCTTTTATGTTGCAGTTGTTTTACTCTGTAAAGCTGTCTTACTTTGCCTGTCTAAGACACTTAATCTTTCTAATAAAAATCTGAATGGCCAATATCTAGGCAGGAGAGGGATAGATGGGGCTGTGAGGCAGAGAGAATAAATAGGAGGAATCTAGGCTCTAAAAAAAGAGAGGAGGAGGAGTGAGAAAAGGAGGTGAGGAGGATAACAGGGTCTAGTGACTCTGCCATGCAGCCAGCCACAGAGTAAGAAAGAAAGAGGGATATATAGAACAAAGAAATGTAAAAACCCAAAGGCAAAATGTAGTTAAAGAGAAATGGGATAATTTATGTTAGACAAAGCTGGCTAGAAACAAGCCAAGCAAAGGCCAGGCATTCATAAGTAAGACTAAGTCCCCATGTATTTATTTGAGATCGGGATGGAAGACTCCCTAAGAGGAAAAAAAGAAAAAAGAAAAAAATCATTCTTGTCTTCCAACGTGGGCCCATATTTCCATGAAGGGCCTAAGAAAGCTGAAAATAAAAGGGCTTCTTTAAGAAGTTCTGTCATACAGCAGAGCACTTAAAGAGCCATTTTCACCCTTTTCACCATAAATAGAAACAAAAAAAAAAAATAAGAAAAGTATGTCTGCCACAGTACAGCACACTAGCAGTCGATATCTGGGGGGTTGAATACAATTCTTGGTCACCTACCTTCAACTGGGCCTGAGAGCTTTAAGCTTGGCTATCTTGGACAGGAGAAGTGGGAGGAGCCAGCCACCAAAGCCCTAGTGGACATCCTACCTGTGTCACTTTGCAGTTTTTTGCTCATGCAGACAAAAAAAGACTAGATTTGCAGTAAAGTCGATCCAGATGGAAAAAACTCTCTAAACTGATTACAGTGTGTTTAAAAATGTGTGTAGGCTTAAGAAAGAAAAAAAGGTTGACAGTCATAGAAAGAAAGTAGTTTAAAAATAATGAAGTCTTTCCATATGAAGTTGAGTATTATTCTTTCCAGGTCTGTGAAGAATTGTGTTGGTATTTTGATGGGGATTGCATTGAATCTGTAGATTGTTTTTGGTAAGATTGCCATTTTTATTATGTTAGTCCTGCCTATCCATGAGCATGGGAGATCTTTCCATTTTCTGACATCTTCTTCAATTTCTTTTTTCAGGGACTTAAAGTTCTTGTCATATAGGTCCTTCACTTGCTTGGTTAGTGTTACCCCAAGGTATTTTATGTCATTTGTGGCTATAGTAAAGGGTAATGTATCTCTGATTTCCTTCTCCGCTTCTTTGTCCATTGTATATAGGAGGGCTACTGAATTTTTTGAGTTGATTTTGTATCCTGCTATGTTGCTGAAGGTGTTTATAAACTGTATCAGTTCCTTGGTTGAATCTTTGGGGTCGCTCAAGTATACTATCATGTCATCTGCAAATAGGGAAAGCTTGACTTCTTCCTTTCCAATTTGTATCCCCTTAATCTCCTTATGTTGTCTTATTGCTCTGGCTAGAACTTCAAGTACTATATTGAATAAATATGGGGAGAGTGGACAGCCTTGCCTCGTTCCTGATTTTAGTGGAATTGCTTTGAGTTTCTCTCCATTTAATTTGATGTTGGCTGTTGGCTTGCTGTAAATTGCCTTTGTTATGTTTAGGGATGTTCCCTGTATTCCTGATCGCTCCAAGACCTTTATCATAAAGGGGTGTTGGATTTTGTCAAATGCCTTTTCTGCATCTAGTGAGATGATCATGTGGTTTTTTTCTTTCAGTTTGTTTATATGGTGTATTACATTGATGCACTTTCGTATGTTGAACCACCCTTGCATCCCTGGAATGAAGCCTACTTGATCATGGTGGATAATTGTTTTGATGTGTTCTTGGAGTCTGTTTGTCAGTATTTTATTGAGTATTTTTGCATCAATGTTCATGAGGGAGATCAGTCTGTAGTTCTCTTTCTTTGTTGTATCCTTGTTTGGTTTAGGAATCAGGGTAATTGTAGCCTCATAGAAGGAATTTGGTAATGTTCCTTCTGTTTCTATTGTGTGGAGCAATTTAGAGAGTATTGGTATTAAGTCTTCTTTGAAGACCTGGTAGAATTCTGTGCTGAAACCATCTGGTCCTGGGCTTTTTTTGCTTGGGAGACTTTTAATGACTGTTTCTATTTCCTTAGGGGTTATTGGACTATTTAAATAGTTTATCTGGTCTTGATTTAACTTAGGTATGTGGTACCTATCCAGAAAGTTATCCATTTCTTTTAGGTTTTCCAGTTTTGTGGAGTAGAGGTTTTTGAAGTATGACCTGATGATTCTCTGGATTTCCTCAATGTCTGTTGTTATGTCCCCCTTTTCATTTCTGATTTTGTTGATTTGGATGTTCTGTCTCTGTCTTTTGGTTAGTTTGGATAAGGGCTTGTCTATCTTGTTGATTTTCTCAAAGAACCAACTCTTTGTTTCATTAATTTTTTGTAATGTTCTCTTTGTTTCTATTTCATTGATTTCAGCTCTCACTTTGATGATTTCCTGGCGTCTATTTTTCCTGGGAGACTTTGCTTCTTCTTGTTCTAGAGCTTTCAGGTATGCTGTCAAGTCATTAATGTGAGATTTCTCCAACTTATTTATGTGGGCATTTAGTGCTATGAATTTCCCTCTTAGCACTGCTTTCATAGTGTCCCATAGGTTTGGGTATGTGGTGTCTTCATTTTCGTTGATCTCTAGGAAGTCTTTAATTTCTTTCTTTATTTCTTCCTTAACCCATTGGTGATTCAGTTGAGTATTGTTCAGTTTCCATGAGATTGTAGGTTTTCTGTAGCTTTTGTTGTTGTTGAAATCTAACTTTAGACCATGGTGGTCTGATAGAACACAGGGGTTATTCCAATTGTTTTGTATCTGTTGAGATAAGTTGAAACTAATCGTTTTACTATATGTAGTTTTGCCTTTTTCTGAATGTCATATAGTGAGAGTATGTTGCCTTTCAGATTGACTCCTTTCTCTTGGAAACACACATTTATTTTTCTACCACATTTTGACATAGCTTAATAGCACAATTTCTTTTTGGAACTGAGTAATACACCATTATCTAGATATGCCATGCAATATATATACTTTAAACCTACTGGAGAACATCTTAGTTGTGTCAAACTTATTATGAATGAAGCAGCTATAAATAATCACAGGCATATTTTTATGCAGATATAAGATTTCAATGCATTTGGGTAAATAACAAGGAGTAGGATGGTGGGGTTGTGTTCTAAGAATATTTTAAGTTTTGGAAATAACTGCCAAAGTGACTGTGCTTTGAAAATGTATTTGCATTTCTACCAGCAGCGTGAATTCCTGTTGGCCCACATTCTCCAGCAGGGTATAGTATTGTCAGTGCCTAAACAACGGGCATTCTAATAGTATGTCCATTTTTAAAGGAAGGTTTTTGTTTGTTTGTTTGTTTGTTTGTTTGTTTGTTTGTTGGGTTGTTTGTTTTTTTGTTTTTTTGCTTGTTTGTTTGTTATTTGTTTTTAAGATAATGTCTTTCTACATAGCTCTGGCTGTCCTGGAATTCAGTTTGTAAACCAGGCTGACCTTGAACTCAGAGATCTACCTGCCTCTGCCTCCCAAGTGCTGGGATTAAAGACATGTGCTACCATTGCCCAGCTTTATTGCTCAGTTTTAAGGCTTTCCAAAATAAATAACAATCCTTTATCAGATAAGTTTTCTTTACTCAAATATTTCCTTTTGCTGTGGGGCTTGTCTGCTCACACTCTTGATATTGTCCTTCATACAGCAGGAATTTTTTAGTTTCCTTGGATAGATGTTGAAGTGTATTTTTTTATGTGCATGGGTATTTCGTCTGTATGTATATCTATTAGCACTTGCATGACTGGTGTATATGAAGGCCAGAAGAGGGAATTCTGTTCCCTGGAAATGGAGTTACAGATGATTGTGAGTCTTTATGTAGGTGTTAGGAACTAAACCTGGATCCTCTATAAGAATAGCCAGTGAACTTAATCACTAAGCCATTTCTCCAGCACCTAGGGACATACTTTTTACATTTCTCTCGAGAATTTTCTATATTCTTTACGAGTGTGCTGTAATTTTTTTCTGGATTTTCCATCTGGCTTTTTGTCATTGATTAAATTGTTCTGATGGAAGCTCCACCTTAGTCCCTGGCACTCTGGCATCCATATACCCAAAGGGTCTGGAATGTTCTGGTGGAAGGTCCACCTCAACTCTCCTCCTCCATCTCTTTCCCCAAACCCGCCCCCTCAAAGCCTGCCAAAAATGGCTCCTGCCATAAGGTATTTAAACTGCATCCCAGAAAACAGACACATGGTTTTCCTGTCTCTCATTCCCCGTCTCCTCTCTGGGGGGCTGGAGAATCACCCAGGAACATTTTACCCATTCAACTGGGGCTTTTTCTAATTCAGTCTGATTTGGTTTGATTTGGATTGCTGCATCGGCAGAGAGGCTTATCAGTGTGCAAAAACCTTTCGTAAACATTGTGTGACCAGATCCTTTGGGAACTTTGTTACCCTTCACCACGTCTACACTAAGCCTCCCAGCATTTCTTCAGTTTAATTTCAGTTTTCCCTACCTGGGCACTGGCTTCTTTTATCTGTTTGTCTCTCTCTCCAAATTGGGGGACAGAAGTTGCCCTATGACCTAACCTCTGATGAGCTAAGAGTTATTGATTTACCGGTCACTTCAGCTTTTGACTTGTTATGATGGCATGCTGGCTTCTAAGCCCCTTACCAGAAATAAGAAGTCTGAGTATTATTTGTTTCCATTTTCAAAGCTTTTATGAGGGGACTCTTTGGTTGAATGCATTCTTCCATACTCCAAATTCAGCTAAATATTATAGGCTTTTGATAACAGATCTGGAAAGGGAAGTTATAAAAGGCATAGATTCTTTTCATACAGAAAAGGTTAGTTCCAAAACTGTAGACTAGAAGGGCTATAGAAACAACTGAGTCATTAGAGTGTTTGAGGCACAAGCCTGAGAACCCAAGTTCAGATTCTCAGCAACCACATAAAACATTGGGCATGGCAGTACAAGGCTGTAAGGCCAGTATATGGGAGGCAGAGACAGGAGAATTCTGGGGCCTGATGGCCAGCTAGTCTTCCTTAATTAATAAAGTATGGGTTCAATGAGAAATTCTGTCTCAAAAAAAAAAGAAAGAAAATGTGGAGAGTATTAAAAGAAAACCAATGCCAACCTCTGAGCTCTATACACAGATACACACACACACACACACACACACACACACACACACACACACACTGTGTAGACTAGAGTGATTTCAATTCTAGCATCATAGCTTTTATGAAGAATCTCTTTCGGCCTCCAGAGGCTTTGCAAATGATCCACAGGTGTAGCTGGTTTGAGGAAACAGATGTGTTCTTGAAGAGTTGTGCGCAAATTGAATTTTTGTTAATTGAATCTTATTTAGAATTCATTTTTGGAGAGCTAGCTATTTAAAGTAGCCCTTTGGTGAATTCTTTTGTAAAATGAATAATTGCTCCCTAATTTATCATTTTTTGAAAATGCAAATTTTCTTGTGTGGCACTTTCTTAAAGCTATGTACAATTTGCGGCCTGTGTAGGATGCACAACATACTTGTGGCTCTTGGTAACAATACAACTCATTTTCTATAATTAAAGAAAATGCTATGTATAGATAGCTGAATATATCCTATATGCAGTGTTATGTTTGGAAACACAAGTTGCCTAGAATTATGGACTTGAAAAATAGAAACAATTTGAGTCTAAATAAATTGGGTGTTCAGTCAATTTTGACTAATATTAAGTTAAGAAAACAGATTCAAATGACACTGTATTAGTGACTCCATAGACCTCAGTCAAACTGCCACCCAGGCCCCTAATGTGCTTCTCCTGATCATCCTGCTCTGTCCCATACAATGGTCATTTATGCTCCCTGTAGTTGTCTCAATGTCAATGTATTCTGTTCTCTATAGCACAAATTACATTTCAAGTGCTCCACAGCTATGTGTAGCTAGTGAGTACCAAACTGTATACACAGGTCATAAAATGCTTCCGCCATCTTGGCATGCTCTATTCAAAAGCCCTGTGGAGATTCTAATAGCAGGCAGTATTGGGAAACATCAATCCAATTACATGAAGATTCTTGCCAGAGAGTGCCCCGAAGCTGGAAGGCTTTTAGGCCCCAGCAGAAGAGTAATTGTATGATGTTAATTTATTTGTTCATACAGTCGCCATCAAGAGCCATTGTGCTGAAAATTAAAGAGGGTTTTGTCTCTTTCTCATCAATAACTTTTATCATATGCAGAATCACTTCATGCTTTATCCTTATAGGTATGACTGTTGAAAGAGGGAGTTTCACTGATCACAAATGAAAATCAGTTTCATTACTTTAGAGACACATCTTGAAAGCTGCATAAGCAACTATATATATTTTCTGTAGAGGGTGTGAATAGAATTGATAAATTCCAAGTCAAGTAATAAATTCCAGCTGGTGATATTTTCCTAGGGTAAATTTAGTAGAAGGCAGGAAATGTTTTATTGGATTCATAGGTTGTATTAAAAATATTATAAAATCTCAGAAAATGCTCAGCATTTACAGCTAGGGAAACTTTAGTACACAGATACAGACCTAGAATCTCCCCCTACTTTCTGATACAAACAAGTAAATCAAACATAAAAGCCTTTCAGCAAGGTGCCAGTTGCCTCAGTTTATCTATCCACAAGATAAGGACAATGATAGTTCCCACTTCACTTGTATATTTTTTGGGTTAATTAAGATAGTACATAAAAACAACCAGAACAGTACTACCTCCATCTATCAAGCAAGGATTCCTTAAATTTCAGCCATTTGTTGTTGTTAGTCTCATGAATGACATCACAGTGATTCACACACCTGAGAACAGAGCTGCTCTTGCTAACACCTATGTCTTTCGTCTGCATTGTGTTGCTTCAAATTGCAGCCTACCATTGCCACAATGCTAATAGACTCAGTTAGAATGATCCCAGCTGCCTCTGGCAAAGAAGGGGCTGTTTGGAAAAATCCATTTTTGTCCTGTGAGTTTTGTTCTCTAGATCAATCATCCTAAATCAGACAGCCTGAGACACTTGGATAACCAGGAACAGAGTTGAAGTGTTGAGATCCTGCAGAAGTTTACCAGTGTTCAAAACAGCATTTCAATGTCTATTCCCCTTGTTTTGGGGAAAAAATACTCTAAAAGGATTGCTATTTACAGTAAATATCTAGATACAAAATGACAAAACTCTTACCGTTTTCCTTTCTTAATGCAGTCTGTTGATGACCCCTAATGGGTAGAACTATAGACAAAATGTCACTTTCTTGGTTCAAGTGTTTGCCAGGAATTTTAGTGCTTCTGACAAGAATCACATTTTCAGTATGGTTATTCTTTGACTTGTTTTCCAAGCCTCCAGCTAGTATTTGGCCCTGCACTTGCATGCTGTGGTCATCCTTCCTCAGTGAGGTCACTGATTCTGACAGGATGTGTATTTTTCACTCTTGGTATATAAATTTATCCAGCCTCATATCTGACTGGAGAGAAGTATCATGTGTTGTTATGATTTTGACAGGTAAGTCTCTGTGAAGAGTCAAATGCTTTGAGCCCAGTCTGGCTCACAGTCCACCGGGTTTACAGTAAAATAGATCAAAAGGACCAAAGGACCAGAATCATATTATAAAGTGGATTGTAATTTAGTCTTTAATGAAAAGGAAAAAAAAAAAGAAAAAGAAAGAAATCTAATCCTTATACTCAACATACATTTAAAGATCAGGTAACCCAAATTAGTATGTTCTGAATAGCCCTCCAAGAAATGGTTTTATGAAATATATAAAGGACTGTTTTATTTTCAGTATTTCTCATCTCCTATGGAGTCCTAACTAAAGATTCTGATTTTGCATGCTCCCTAGGGGTCACCTCCCACTCAACATCTAGCAGATCTCATGGTTCTCTTTCCAGCCCCTTCATCGGCTACATGGACTGTCTACTGCTTTGTATGCCTTTCTTTCTGTCCCTACACAAAGACACAAAAGTTCATTGCTTTTTCTGCTAACTGTTTAATGCAGCCTTTGTCCCAACCAATTACTAAGGAAGCAAGTACGCTGGGGAAGTGTGAAAGAGAAGACACGGAGGTTGTTTTTTCCCTCTGTAAGCCTTCCTCAAACTCCTAGACTAACCTTTACTAGTAATAGCCTGGTTGGAAATCCTTGCTTTCCTTCATTCTCTATTAACAGGCATGTGTTTCCCTTTCTAGCAAGATCTTGTCTCTGTGGAAAATAATAGAAAGCATTTTTAAAAGGTTCCTAAGAGATAGCCATCAAGGAAAGGTCTCTTTGAAATGACCATTACCCACACTATTTCAAATCTAGGTTTGGCATGAGACTTTTGTGGTAGCTTTTTTTTTTTTTTTTTTTTTTTTTTGGTTTTTTGAGACAGGGTTTCTCTGTGTAGCTTTGCGCCTTTCCTGGGACTCACTTGGTAGTCCAGGCTGGCCTCGAACTCACAGAGATCCGCCTGGCTCTGCCTCCCGAGTGCTGGGATTAAAGGCGTGCGCCACCACCGCCCGGCCTTGTGGTAGCTTTTTAATAATAGGTTGGGAACACTAAGATACACACACACACACACACACACACACACACACACACACACACACACACACAAGCTGTCAAATGGAATAAGATAGAGTTTACTCAGGAGCCAAATCCGAATGACCAAAGGCCAGGAATATAGAGCTAGATCCATCCCAGGCTCCATGTTCACAAAGCAGATTAGAGCCAGGCAGATATGCCTCTGATGCTAGCTGATAGCACTACTGGCCCTTTGGTGGAGAACACACAGCTTCTTTCTAGGAATTTTCTTTCACACTGTAGTCAGAATTTGTAGAGTGGTGCTCTGAGCATCTGATTTTCTTCCAGGCATATCAGGCATGGTCCATGAACAGACATTTGGGACATCTTGGTTTAGGCCTCCTAGATCCATATCCATAATGTGGTCCTGGGAGAGAAAGCCCTGGGCTTCTTAGCACTACTGGCCCTTTGGTAGAGAATAAGGTTTTGTTAAGTTAACATATTCCTGTGGTAGTTTTAATGCAATTGCCCCCATAAGCTCACAGGGAGTGGCACTATTAGGAGGTGTGGCCTTGTTGGAGTAGGTGTGGCCTTTCTTGCACTGACACGCCCCTACATCAACATAGATAATTGAAAGAACATTCATTAATATTTGGATCCTATCACATTCAAACACAAAATGCCCTGAGCAAGAAAGGAAGATTGAATTCCTGTCTAACAGATTTGTTTCTATCTTAGTTTAGTAATTTAGAAAAACATAATAGAAAAAAACCAACATTCACTAAAGTAACAGAAAGGTCACAGCAGCCACATAGCAAATGAAAGCAGCTTGCTATTGTTCTTCATTGAATTTAGATTACCCCACCCCCTGGAATCACTTACATCATTTTATCTTTTGCCTATATTCTCTTTAAGTGTTCAGTGTGCCTTCTTTTCTGTCATCCCACAGCACACACTAGTGAAGCTTGCTTTCAGGTGACACTCAGAGTATTGAAATGAACTTGCAAGTGGAAGCAACCTGCCTTCATTTGGGCTGGAGTCCTTCCTCCTCTACACAGGACTCACTTCCATGTCCATAGATAATAATCATTTACATTATGCTATCAGTTTCTTATAATATACAAAGATGTAGAATGGCTGAAAGGCATCAAAAGATTGACAATAGATAACCTGGAACTGAGATCTCTAAACAATGCATAGAAATCCACTGAAGTATGTTTTCCTCACTGCTGAAGAATATAATTGTCTAATACATATTTACTGCCATAAGTCCAAATACATGCTTCTTCTGAATGTCATTTACCTCCTATTCTTCACTGGCTTTATCATGGCTTCTTTCTTATTTTCCAATTTAAGCAAAATGTGTCATTTTAGGGACTGGAGAGATGGCTCAGCAGCTAAGAGCACTTTCTAAGCCATTAGCAGGATCGGCTTTTCAAGCTCCAACATGCACAAAAGAATCTGGGTACTCTACACCCGCCTGTAACCCTGCCCCAGGAAGAGAGAGGACAGGAGGATTCTAGGGGCTGACTGGCTTCCAGCTGGCACAGAAAACAGGAAAACACCAGCTCCAAGTTCAGTGAGAGACTGAGCCTCAGAGTAGCAGGCAAATAATCATAGAGAAGAATCCTGACACAGGCCTCTAAGGTGCCACAAACAGATGCAAACAATGTGTGTAAGTACACACACACACACTCATTCATTATACACCCACACTGAGGCACCAGACTCGAATACATAAATTGTTTTTCTTTTTTTTTAAATCTTATTTTAGATTAACCTAATTTGATTATAAATTAAATAATTTGGAAGATTTCATTTGAGAATTTTTTGAAATACAGAAAAATATATAGAATAGAATGAAAATCATCAGTGTACTGGTTAGTTTTATTTTCAACTTGGTCCACTACTGCCATCTGGGAAGAAGGAACCTCAATTGAGAAAATGCCTCTATCAGATTGCTGGTAAGGCATTTTTTTTTTTTTTGATTAATGATGGATGCAGGCAGGCCCGCCCATGGGGTGGAGGGAGTGGTGCCACCCCTGGAGCAGATGGTCCTGAGTCGTATAAAAAACCAGGATAAGTGTGATGGTTTGAATGAAAATGGCCCCTATCTTAGTTAGGGTTTCTATTGTTGTGTAGAGACACCATGACCATGGTAATTCTTATAAAGGAAAACATTTAATTGGGGTGGCTCACTTACAATTCGGAGGTTCAATCTATTCTGATCATGGGAGGATAGCAATGTGCAGGCAAACATGGTATTGAAGAAGGAGCTGAGAGTCCTATATTTTGCAGGTAACAGGTAATGGTCTGAAAGTCACACTGGGGGAAGCTTGAACAAAAGAGACCTCAAATCCCACCCCTAAAGTGACACACTTCCTTCAACAAGGCTACACCTACTTCAACAAGGCCACATTTCCTAATAGTGCCATTCTCTATGAGCTCATGGTGACCAATTACTTCAAACTACCACAGCCTCCCTAGGCCCACAGGGAGTGGCACTATTAGGTAGGGTGGCCTTGTTGGAGGAAGTGTGTTACTGGGAGTGGCTTTGAGTTCTCAGATGCTCAAGCCAGGCCCAGTGCCTCACTCACTTCCTGCTGTCTGGCAATCTGGATGTAGAAATCTTAGCTACTTCTACAGCACAGTTTCTGACTGTATGCTGCCATGCTTCTCACCATGTTGATAACGGATGAAACCTCTGAACTGTAAGCCAGATCCAAATAAATGTTTCCTTATAAGAGTTGCTGTTGTCATGGTGTCTCTTCATAGCAACAGAAACCCTAGCTAAGACATTGTGAGCAAGCCATGGAGGCAATACAATAATTGGTTTCTCCATAGCCTCTGCATTAGTTCCTGCCTCCAGATTCCTACCTTGAATTCCAGCTCTGATGTTCCTTCATCAGACTGTGAAGTAGAAGTCTAAGCAAATAAATCCTTCTTTCCTCCAATTTTGCTATTGGTCTTAGTGTTCATCATAACAATAGAAAGCAATCTAAAAACAACCAGTAACACTACTATAATTAGAGGAAGAAAATCACTGAATTAGTTGTTAAAATACATGGGAGGGGCTGGGCTTGTAGCTCAATGATAGAAAGATTGCTTGCAGAGCATACGGGAAGCCATAGGTTTCATCCCCAGTAATCGGAAACAAACAAACAAACAAAACAAAACAACTGTACAAACACACGCGCGCGCGCACACACAGAGAGAAAGGGTGCGTGTATGGAGGGGGAGAAATTCATGGGAAGTCATTGATGTGCACCGAACTCCTGCACATCAACAGGACCTCAACAGACCAAGCTGAAGTGGAGTCAGCTCCTGCTGAACTTGACCAAGCATGACCTCCTGAGAAATCAGAAACAATATTGCCAAATGCCAAAACAGCCATATTTGCTAGTAAGGAAAGGCTCCCACTTAAAATCTTAACAAGGAAAGTAGTGGAAATAACCTGTTTGCAAACATGATTTTTCATTATGTTGTTTCCTTATTTTCATTCAAGCTACTACATCAAAACTAGCTGTTCTGCTGTGCCTGGCATGGTACTTGTGTAGTTTCAGAAGTGATACTTCTCAATTCATAAACTGCAAATAAAAGTCAATTATATAATTTAGCTAAATTTCTAGAAACTCTTTTAACAATGTTAGTGGTTAATGAAATTTGGGGGTATTTTCTATAAGCAGAAGTTTCTGTCCCACCAGCAACTCTCAAATACCCACCAGGCACTTCCCAAATAATTGACTCAGAGGCTTAATATTACTTATAAATACTTGGCAGGTAACTCATGCTTATTACTAACTATTATAATTAACTCTTACACTTAAATTAACCCATAACTCTTATCTATGTTTAACCACATGGCTTGGTAGCTTTTCTTAGTATGGCATTCTCATCTTGCATCCTCTGCATCTGGCTGTCGACTCCTGACTCCGCCCTTCTCCTTACCATCATCCTGAGTTAGGTCACCCCATCCATACTTTCTGCCTGGTTACTGGTCAATCAGCATTTGATTAAACCAATTTGAGTGACAAACCTTCACAGTGTAAAAGAGGATTATCCCACAGCATTTTTCTACCTATTGCTCCTTGGTTATCAACTCCTGTTTTGTCAATGGCTACTTAGTGAAGATTTTTCCCTTGCTTTGGACCTTCATTTCAGAAACTCAGCTACTTCCAATATGGTATCTTCTTCTTTTAACTGATATCATTCTTTCTGCATTCCATGCCCCATCCTAACAAACAACACTCCTTGTTTTATCTATAGCCACTAATCAATGGAATTCCAATATGCCTCTTCATCAAACTGATATAGAGTGTCTCCAGAAAAGCCATTCAGGGAAATTAGAGCACTGAAATAACTTTCTTCCACTGGCTCTGGCTTGTGAACAGTAGAAAAATGCAGGATTAGCTTCCTAGTCTTATACTTCATCCAACCTGCTAGCTAATATCATGCTCTTTAACTTCAGAGTGAGAACTTTAAAGATGGTATGGGTGAATGGCCTTTCTTTACCTACATTTTCAATACATTTAATGGATAAATGAACAGTTTTAAAACCAGAGACATCATAACCCTCAAAGCCAGGATAAAATGGAAGACCATTAAAACATGAACATTCATGAAACATGCATAGTTTTCTTTAGTTCTTCAGTAACAAGTGACTGTCTAAAATCAAAAGTCTTGCACTTACCAATTTCCATGGTGTAAATACTCTTACTGTAGTTGATTTTAAACTACTTGGGATGCCACTTAACACAGAGTGTATCAAGGCAAGAAGGTGTAGAGTTTCCTCTGTCCTGCATTCTTGCTGAGGTCATTTTATGTTTGACTAGAATTTTTGTCCTTGATGGGAAACCCCATGGAAAATTACCCAACTCTGTTCTAGGAACCTGAGGCCAAGATCCCCCAACTAGCTTATCTTAGCTTCTGTTAAACTTCCTGCTTGTGCAGAACCTCTCTCTCCCCTAGATAACCATGTACCTTACCTTCTGTTAAATGCCCTGCTAGTGCAGAACTCCCCCTCCAGTTAACAGTAAACAGCTTATTTTAGCTTCTGTTAAACTGCTTGCCTGTATGAAGTCCTCCACTGCCCCACCCCCACCCACTGTAGCTGCCAAGTGAGATGCCAGGACATAGTTTTTTCATTCAAAAACCTCTAACTTTAAACACTCAGCACCATACTTGAGTCCCAAATACCTGAGTGTAGTCCTAGCTCACTAGAATAAAGACTTTTAACTGGCTATCAACTGTATCTGAGTTTATAGCTCCCCCAAACAAGAGTTAAGGAGAATTGGTCTTGATAAATTATTGGAAGATAGAACGAACCAGCCTTAGCACCACATTACTTCCTGATATCATTCTTAAAATGCAAGCAAGTACATAAAACTCAGCCAGAGCTAACTTTAGAAAGAGCCATACTAATAGTAACTTTCTTGGGACAATCTGTCCAAGTAATAAACTATTTGTAACTTCAAAGCACGAAGTCATTACATCTCCTTTCCTTGCTTGTGTTACTTATTTCTTTATAACTGTTTATACCAGAAACTGAATCAAACAATTCTCACATAATAGATAAATATCCTATCATGGTGGTGGTTTCTTTGTCAACTTGATACAAACTAGGGTCATCTGGGAAGAGGGAACCTCAATTAAGAAAATGCCAGTTGAGGTCCCAGTGCTGAGAGAGCGAAGTGGTCATTAGCTTCCATCCCTAACAGGGAGGCTATCTCCAACTGACATGCACTTACAAAGGAAAAATTAGTTTTCTCCGATGGAGTCTTACTATTTTAACCATGCTCAAGTGTAGGCTCTATGCCCAGCAGTACACGGCCAACTCAAAGCAAATTCAATGGTATTTTTAAAGACTTTTGTCTCATTTTGGTATGTCTGTTTGTTTTCTAGAGAGAAAGACAGAATGGAGTTGGGTAGATTGGTAGGAAGGAAAGACCCGGGAGGAGTTTGGGGAGAGGAAACCAGTACCAGAACATATTATATAAAAAAAAACAATAAAAACATATAAATTAAGCCAGGCATGGTGGTCATGCCTTTAGTCACAGCACTTGGGAGGCAGAGGCAGGCAGATCTCTGAGTTCAAGGCCAGCTTGGTCTGCAGAGTGAGTTCCAGGACAGCCATAGCTACACAGAAAAAAAACTATCTCAAAAAATATATCTAAATAAATATACATATATATGTTGAAATTTTAATATATATTAAAGGGGAAAGAAAAAGAAAACACCTCTATCATATTGGACTATAAGCAAGTCTATGGGCCATTTTCTCCATTAATGATTGAAGTGGGAGTTCCCAGGCCACTGTGAGTAGTACCACTCCTGGGAAGGTAGTCCTGGATGCTATAAGAAAGTAAGCTGAGGAAGCCATAGGGAGAAAACCAGTCAGCAGTTTTGCTCCATGTCCTCTACTTTAGTTTCTTCCTTTAGTGCCTGTTCTGGCTTCCCTTCATGATAGATTACAATTATAAGCTAAAATAAACCTTTTCCTCTCCAAACTGTTCTTGGTCATGTTGTCTATCACAGCAATTGAAAGCAAACTAGGACACCTATTGCCAACTTATATAGTCCTAGTCTTTCACTATGACATTTGACTTGGGATGAGGTTGCCTTCTATAGATATTCTGACTTAAATATGTGATGCCAGAAGCAGGCCAGGGCTAATCTATATCACTCATAAAACATAGCACACTTCTGCTTCATTGCATACACAGATTAGATGGTTGTTACAGTTAGAATATGAAACATAACCCAAAGGTTTGTGCTGTGAGATGTTCTGTATGGCAAATGTGTTGCTCTGATTGGTCAATAAATAAATCACTGATTGGCCAGTGGCCAGGCAGGAAGTATAGGCGGGACAAGGAGGAGAATAAAGCAGGGAAGTGGAAGGCTGAGTCAGAGAGACACTGCCAGCCACCACGATGACAAACAGCATGTGAAGATGCCGGTAAGCCACGAGCCATGTGGCAAGGTATAGATTAATGGAAATGGATTAATTTAAGCTGTAAGAACAGTTAGCAAGAAGCCTGCCACGCCATACAGTTTGTAAGCAATATAAGTTTCTGTGTTTGCTTGGTTGGGTCTGAGTGGCTGTGGGACTGGCAGGTGAGAGATTTGCCCTAACCATGGGCCAGACAGGAAAACTTTAGCTACAGGTTTGTATTTTGAAAACCTGTTTCAAAGTTTGTGGTCCAATTTTGAAGGCTGTAGAGCCTTTAGGAAATAGGAAACAGCTGGTGGAAGTAGGTAACTAAGGGTAGTTCTACTTAAGTTATAACTGTCTTAGTGGTAATAGACTAATTTCTTTGCTTCTTAGCCCACCAAGACATGAGAAATCTCCACAATATATTTTTAATCCTGTGGAACTGTTTCACCACACCGTTTCTGTTCTGGCAAAAAAACAAAAAACAAAAAACAAAAAAAAAACCCAAAAAACAAAACAAAACTCTGAAACTGGGAGCCAAAAAGAACATTTATTTCTTCCTCCCTCCCTCCCACCCTCTTTCTTTCTTTTTCTTTCTTTCTTTCTTTCTTTCTTTCTTTCTTTCTTTCTTTCTTTCTTTCTTTCTTTCTTTCTTTCTTTCTTTCTTGCTTCTGACAGATATTTTATCATTATCACTAGAAAAGTAACTGAAATAAATGGAGGTGTACACATCAAGGGTACTCTTGTGCTCTAAGGCTATCTGGAATTAAGAGGATTGTATATTCAACTTCACATTAAAAAAAAAAAAACAAGTATCAGGACTGAAATTCTGTTGCTGTTGTTGACAACCAGGAAGGCATACAGTCATGTCTTATCATGCAGACCCAAAGAGAAGTTCTAATAAATTGTGTTTCCTTTTTATAAGTTGTGAAGTTATAATTTATGTACCAAATATTCACTAATTTTAAGCATGTAATTCAAAGATTTTATAAAAGTAGAGTTATATAAACATCCCCTGTCTCATATTCATATATTTTAACACCTCAAGTGCCTATATTCTTATAAACAATCATTCCCTATTCCTGATACCAGTTTATCACCACTGCTGCATCCCTAGCCTTAAGCAAGAATTTTCTGCCTCGAGAGATCAGTGGATTTATATACATTTCTTATGGGTGGAATTTCATGAAGCCTTTTGTTTCTGCCTTCTTTCATTTATCATATTTTAAAGATTTATTCATACAATGCCATATGCCATCATTTCTTTTTATTGCTGAATAATATTCCATTTTATGAATATATAGCATTGTGTTTATCCATTCAAAATTTTATGAACATTTTTCCTACTTTCTGGTTAGTATGAATAATGGCAATTGATGCGCAAAAATTTTGATGCCCAAAGTGTTTAAGCCAAAATGTCTTTGGTTGTTTCCTGGCCAGAGACCAGGGATACCACAGGGGCAGTCTGGTTTCTCATTATCTTTCTTCCCCTAAATGAGCACCCTTCCCTGAGGATTTCCATGGAACAGAGAGTTACCTGGAAATACCACCATGTGAGTGGACAAAATCCACTAAGCAGTTCATCACTCCCTCTCCATGCCTCCAACTAGTAAAGCCTTATTAACTCCAGGGTGAGGACTCACAACAATATCTCACTTCTTGGAATCCACAGCTTCATTACAATACCTCTTCCTTCTCTCTTGTAAGTGGCCATCTATGACTCTATAATAATACTCCTTTTTAAACTTGTCCTCCCATTGTATATGAATTCTTTTTTAGTTTTATTTATTTTATTGGTTTATGTATATGAATGTTTTGTATTGTGGAATATTTCTTTATACTGTGTGAAGATGTGTCACTATGATTAGTTTAATAAAAAGCTAAATTGCCAATAGCTAGGCAGGAAGTATAGGTGAGACTTCTGGACACAGAGAGCTCTGGGAAGAAGAAAGGAGAGTTTCCAGCCAGACACAGGAAGCAAGATGGGCAGTACAGAATAAAGGTAACTGAGCCATGTACATGAACAGAGATTTAAAAATATGGGTTAATTTAAGTTATAAGAACTAGTTAGGAAAAAGCCTAAGCTAAGGCTGATCTTTCATAATTAATAATAAGTCTCAGTGTCATGATTTGGGGGCTGGCAGTCCAAGAAAAAGCCTTCTACAGTTTTGCTTACATGTATGTTTGTGCACCCTCTGTGTTTTTCGTGCCTTCAGAGGTCAGAAGAGGGCATCAGGTTCCCTGGGACTGGACTTATAGATGGTTGTGAGCTGCCACGTGCAGCTGGGAATTAAATACTGGTCCTTTGTAACTGCTGAGCCAACTCTCCAGCCCCAAATTTCACTCATTGAATCCACAAAACAAGATTCCAGAAGCCACAGGCTGTATGACTATGAGCATCTCTCACCTAATTCCTGAGTTCAAGTATATTTGGGGCTAGGAAAGCTCTGTCACTCTCAGGGAAACCTTATTTTCTTGTGTCAAGATCAAGCATCTAGGCCCCTTCCACCTGTCTGTTTCCTCTCAACAACCTTCCTCTATACAAGCAATAGAACCACCCTGGCAGATATTCTCAGAGGTACTGTGGCTATCCCTTTGGCTATTATATTTTTAAAACAACAGATCCCAGAAACCCCCAGGAACCTCATGCTGGGAAAAGAATAAGGCTGAGAAGCCTGAGAGTATCCAGAAGAACTTGACTTCTCCAGAAAGATTTACAGGTTTGTTTGTTTGTTTTTCAAGAGAATGGATCTGAGACAATGGTGCACATGTGGGATGGGTTGGGGGATGGAACTATATTTTGGTCAGATTGCTTAGTTATGCATATCTCTTACTTTCTATTTAAACCTTACACTCAAGGTAGGACCAGGAAGATGGACTTGTTTGTCCTTCTTCCCAATGTGCCTATGTTGATTAAATCTCTTTGTCTTGTTGTCTGTATTAACTTGGCTCCATTAATTGGCTTACTGCAAACAGGTGCCTAACAACCACCTTTTGGTTGGATTTAAGACCCATCCCTGAGATAGAACCTTTCCTTGATATTATCAATAAGACAAAAAAACTGACGCTAGATAGATCACTGGTCCTAGAGGAAAATCTATTACTATTATTCAGAACATAGCTAAAAAAAATGACTCATAATGATATATTGTTCTTATCAAAAAATTCTTACAGTAAGTGTTAATTAATATAGAAGCCCAACCCATAACTAGTAATTGTGCAGAGAAGAAACTTCAGTGTACTCTACCTTAAATGGGATTTCTATCTCACACCCCTTCTCTTAAAGCTCAGAGATGTATACAGAAGAGGAAGCAGAACAATTGTAAGAGCCAGTAGTGGTGGATGTTATCAAGCAAACAGTGTTTCCCAGACACAACAGAGCAGATGTACATACAAACTCAGACACTATGACAACACGCACAAGGCCTGCCCAAACTAAAGCCAGACACATTTCCAGCAAGCAGGACAGAAAGTGGGCATAAAGGCCCACCCCTAGCCCAGAAGCTATTTGCAATTGATACCTGCTAGGAGAAAGAAGATCAGGTTTCTTTAAAGGGGTTTATCAATCATGATCCAGGGCAAGCCCTATGCTCTAGAGTAGTTGGCCTCTTGTTTGTTTGTTTTTCTTTTAAGAGAGAAAGAACATGAAGCTGGATGGGTAGGGAAGTCAAAGAGAGGATATGGGAGAAGTTACTGGAGGGAAAGAACACGATCAAAATATATTGTGTGAAATTCTTTTTTTAACATAATTTCTTTATTGGCTCTTTGGGAATTTCACATGGTGTGCCCCAATTCTGCTCATTTCCCAGTCCCTCCATATCTGCCCTTCACCTTTGCAGCATCCCTACCAAGAAAATTATTTGAAAATTAAAAACAAAACAAAATAAACAAACAACAACAACAACAAAAACCCACTTTGCTCCTCTGTCTTTCCCGCCTCTCCAATACCCCTTCACTCTTAAGGAATAAATAAAAATACTATTTATAAAAGAAAAGAAAATGAATGACCAAGCTTGTTAGAGTTGGGAGGTCACTAGCTCTAGACATTCACTCTAGTAGCAACAAGAGTCATCACGGCTCTAGAATCTCATGTGTTACACTCATTTCAGAGTCAGCTGTATTTTCTTTCCTTTGATGTTACCTACGTTAGCACATTTTATCCCAGAGAAATGGAGTCTGGCATCCCCTGCAGTATGAAGTTACAAGACTCCCCCCTACAGTACTTTCCTTCGTAAATACAATGATTCCTAGGGAAACTATGAAGGAGCTGGGATAGCCAGCTACTGCTAAACTTGATTCCTTGGAGAGGAGGAGGGGCACAAGACAAACTCCTTGTGACTTGCTAGTGTCTGATGTAAGTGTCTGTTTTCACACTTTCTCTACTAGAAAAATAATGCATTTTATTGACATATAAAGAAGATTCACAATTGAAATATCAAATCTTTATGATGCAGCATAAATAATTCTGCAGCATTTTTTATTGGCTTAACAATATAACATAAGCATTTTTCAACCATGAGGAATTCTTCCAAAACAGAATTCCAATAACTTTATACTATTCATACACTATGGCCTACTATCATAATTTCCTTAACCTTTTGCTATTTGGGAAACATTCACTGTTTGTTTGTCATTGTTATAAAGTGCACCATAATATAACTTCCTACTTTTCAAATTGCTTTGGGTATATTTTTATTAGTTGATTTACTGAGTCTAAGGCTGCTAATGTTTTTGAAGCTTGTATGACTGACTCCAAAGTCAGATTCAGTCCTTCCTCCATGGTGCCTTTTGGAGACACTCCACAACAAGATCTTCTATCTCTTCTCTGAACCAATTACTCATGTTGATATTACCACACAGGAATTTCATTTACTTTCCCTCTACTGATTCATTTGTTTTGTTTTGGTGTTAATGGCCCTGCTGCAATCTCCACAAGAATGGGGACCATGATTTGTAGTTTATTTGAATTCACAGAATCTTCTTGCAATTACATCAAAACAGAAATAGTCAGCTCAATTTCTCAGAAAAATAAGCATTTCAAAGGACAAGTGGTACTCTTCTAAATGCAGGAGTTATGAATTTGTTGACATTATAGCTCATTTGAGTCTATTTCCTTAACCTTCTAAGTTTGATAACCCCATTTATTCAATTACTAGATTTGCATATTCTAACGACCCTATAAAAGCTTAAAGTTTTATGTTATAACCACTTCTTCCCTAGCCTATGACCTTTTGTACTTGAATAAGTAGAATGGATCTAGCTAATCCTTCTGGCAGCTAAAACATACACCCTCCCTAACATCCTTAAGTTCTTTTCATTAACCCTAAGAAAGGGTCAAAATAGTATACTGTAGTATAAACCTCATGTTGACTACAGTCCTCAACTACGGCATCAAATGTAAGATTGTTTTTCACTCAGGTTTACTAGAGAGTGAAGACCTGGAAAGTAATGTGGGAGCTTCTATCTTAAATATGTGATACTGTTGCAAACATTATGATTCTGACTAGTAGCTAGGCATGCTAATGCATGTCTTTAGTCCCAGTGCTTAGGAGGCAGAGGTATCAGCCTGGTCTACAGAGTAAATTCCAGTACAGCTAGCGATACACAGAGAAACACTGTCTTGAAGAACTAAAAAAGAATTATGAGTAGTGAGCATGGGTCCAGATATCCCTACGTGTTACCATTTGTAGAAATATGATCTTCAAATATGTGGACATCTTAAGTATCTGAACCTGCACTTGCACTAGCTTCCATGGCAAAGGTGGCTTTGGAAGTGTGATTAACGTTAAGATTTTGCAAAGGAAGTTATGTGAGATGAATGTGGCTCTAATGCAATCACAAAGGTTTTATTTGTTGATTGGTAAAAAATTTAAAATATTTTTTTCTTTCTTGTTTAAAAATTTCCTAGATTATACAATGTGTTTTGTTCAAATCCACCTCTCACTCCCTCTCCTTTAACTTCTGCCATACCTACCACTACCATTTTGCTTCCAAATCCAACTTCAATGTGCTCTTTTTATAAAGTCACTGAGTCCACTTAATTCTTCAAATATATTCATGGGTATGGAGCACCCACTGGAGCATGAGCAACCTACATATTTGTTAGATTTTTGAAATAGGGTCTCATGTAGGCAAGGCTGACCTTGAACTTGAGCTTACAATGTAGGGAGGGATAACTTGAACGTCTGATTGTCATGCATCCAGCCTCCAAGGGCTAAGATTACAGGCTTGCCCTACCATGCTTCATATATACTAAGCTCAAAGAACAAACCCAGGGCCTTAAGTTCAGCTTCTGCAAATGTTTTTAGAAGACAAAGAAGCAAAGCTGGGCATGGTGGTGTACACCTTTGATGCCAGCACTTGGGAGGGAGAGGCAGGCAGATCTCTGAGAGTTTGAGGCCATCAAGGACTATGTAGTGAGACCCTGTCTTTGAGGGAAAAGAAGTTGAAAGAAGCAATGGAGTGGGGAGAAATCATGAGCTAAGGAATATAGACAATATAGACAAGCTGCAAATAGTGAAGAAAAAATAGATTCTCTTTCAGCTCTTTGAAAAGAAATTTAACTGTGCCTTCTTGATTTTAGCTCAGTGAAACCTATTTTATATGTCTGATTTATAGAACATTCTAAGTTTGTTGTAATTTGTGGCAGCAGCAATAGACAACTAATTATACCCACAAGAGGATGAGATGAATGATGCTAACTTGTAGCAAGCTTGTCAAATGTGAATTATGTAATTTCACATCTTTAACAATAGTACTTTTATATCTATTGAAAGGAATGAAGCAGTCATTTAAGAATATTTTATCTATTTCTCAAACATAGAAAATAATTGTTAATATTCAAGTTATTAAAGGAGAGATTGTGTCTCCTAGTAATGTCAGAAGCCACATCTATAAAGTCTCACCAACATGACTGTCTGAACATGAGGTGAACAAGAATGTTGCCAATGGACATGCCAAAGTGTCCTTGTTAGAGGAAGTGTGTCACTGTGGAGGCAGGCTTTGAGGTCTCTTTTGATCAAGCTTCCCTCAGTGTGACTTTCAGTTGACTTCCTGTTGCTTGCAAGATGTAGTATTCTCAGCTCCAGTACCATGTCTGCCTGCACATCCACCATGTTCTCCATCATGAAGATAAAGCACTGAGCCTCTGAAACTATAAGCAAGCCTCTTCAATTGTTTTCTTTATAAGAGTTTCCATGGTCCTGGTGTCTCTTCACAGCAATAAAAACCCTAGCTAAGACAGTAAATAAGTGACTTGCCCTGGGTGAAACAGCAGGACTTTAAAACTTAGCCATTAGCACCTCCTTGTATTGCCTTGCATGACTGAATGTCAAGGAAAACTTCTAGTAAGAAGCAAGGGCTGGAAACTTTATTGGGACTCCTGGCATCTATCTCAGTAAGAAAATCTTAAAGAGTCCCCCCATAGGCTCATGCATTTGAAAACTTGGGCCTCAGTTGGTGGTGCTCTGTTTGGGGAGGTTTAGGTGGTGCATCCTTGCTGGAGGAAGTATGTAACTGTGTCTGCCTTTGAAGAAAAAAAGGCTAGGACTATTTCCAGTTTGCTCTGTCTGCTTTGTGCTTATTGTTGGTAAAGATGTGAGCTCTCAATTTCCTTTTCTGGCTGCCATGTCTACCACTTATTGCCATGCTCCTCTAAATAAATCTTAACCCTCTGGACCCATAAGCTCAAATAAACTCTTTTTCTATAAATTGCCTTGGTCATGTTGTTTTATCACAGCAATAGATAATTAACTAATAGAGTCTCCAAAGTTACAATCCTGCTCATATTTTTATAGATTTTGTGAACCAGTTGAGAAATATGCATGAGGAGTCATACAGAATTCAAAATATATCTTGTAATACTGGTAAATACGGCTGCCTACAACTAACTTACAATCAGAAAGAGGCTTTCTTGTACCAGCTCCCTGAATTGAAGCAACTATTTAACCAACAGCAGAAAGAAAAAGGAGACATTTCTCCACATTGCACCAATCAAGTAAGGTATTTCATGATTTCAGGAGGAGGAGGAGGACAATGACTAACAAAATCAAAAACTGATATTGTTAGTACTCATCCAGAAAACGGTTTTAAATCTGAGTGTTTTCTTCTGTTTCAACATCTGGGTTATACCAAGATTGGCAGCTTTTTTGGGCCCCAAATTTGTTTTCAGCACAAACTTGTTCTAACTATGTGTTCAGGGGCATAAACTTTACTTATTTGTCAATATAATATCACACTTCCCACTTCTCTACTTCTCTGGAGAAATATAGATAAAAATGTTGGAGGTGTTACCTGCTTTCCTCGACACTGAAGCAGTCATTCTTTTCAAAACTCAGTGGTTTCAATCATCATTACATTTTTTTGGCTAATAATAACACTTATTATTATGATTATTAAGATAAGGATAACCAAATTTATGCCTCAAGTTACAAACTGGTTGGCACAAGAGTCAGATTTTTTTTTCAAAGTATTTTATGCTCAGGATGCCCATGTCTAAATCTATATTCTCTCTGGGTTTCACTTCTATAAAACTGGAAGAGAAAAAGAGCCATTATTAATAAACAAATGCTCCTACTGCAGGAAACATGAAGCATTGTTCTCCTACATATGTCTGTAGATATTTGGTTGGCTAAAACTATTTTATGCTTCTGGACTCAATAAAGTATTTTTCAAAATGAAACTCATCAGCTCTATTATTAACTTCAAACCAAACACAAGGACCCAATCATTCTCTGAAGCCCAAGTCCGAATTTCACTTCATTTTTCTTACAACTTGGTTAACATGCTATTGCCTCTTAGCAGCTCTTTAAGCATTTTCTCCAGATTCTTTTATCTGTGTTCTTGTACAATGCTTGGTGGTTAACAAGTTTGTTCTTTTTTAATATTAAGACAGAAAAAGAGTTCTTTGGGAAAGGTTGGCCTGTGTTTAGGAACAGCTTTCAGTTTCTTAATTATGTGTTTCAACTCTCAATGCCAGCTCTTTTCTGTTTTCAATTCCAGGTTAACCTTATAGCTTAGGCTAATTATACGTATTTTTTCTTGATTAAATGAGCTTTACTGTGGTCATAAGGATCATATAAGCTTCCTACTGTTTCTCTCTATTAAAGTCTTAGACTATTTTGGAATAATGCACCAGACGTCAAGACAAAAGATTTTTGTTCCTATTAAGAGTAGGGCTCTTACTAATTTTAGATGTACATGTATTTGTATGAATATATCATAATGAAACAGAGAGAAACAGTCTTCCCAGGAATATACCCCAGATGGCTTGGAACTCCTCCACTGGAAAGCACTGTAGTATGCAAGTACTAAGTGTATATGAATGCAAGGGAACTTTTTCCGTTACCAGATTATCAGCACAAATCATTAGATGTTATATTTGCTAAATATACTACATTATACAGATGATGGAAATTATGCACACTTTAATTATTTAGATAACATCTGTGCTGAAAACAAGTCACTGTTCAGAATGACATGCCTTTCTGAGTTAGTGCTTTGACAAATAAAGCAGGTAAGATGTATTTATTTATATTGATTTCTTGACTGTGCTGTTTCTAGATGTACTTTTTGGATTTGATGTTTCTTATTTTGGACTTCTACCATCCTTGAATCTTTAAATCTTTTGTTTGCATATTCTGCCCCCTTCTATTTTCATCATATTTTATTTTCAGAAAAAAACAATTAAATATTTTATGTAAGAATTATGTACTTTACTAGTTGGAACATCTATAAAATCATTGAAAGATGAATAGGACTGAGAGAGGGACAAGAAAGGATAGCAGGGTAGGAATATACCACAATGAGACTTGTTATCCTATAGAGTTAATGTATGCTTATAAAACATTTAAAAACCCTTGAACTTTTTAATTTTATATCCTTTTTAATTCCTCCATCAGTTTCCAAATTCAATTCCTCGAAAGAGTGACTGAAATCAACATAGAAGCTTTAAGGCAAAGTGTGACACTGAAGATTTCTGAGTTAGTTTCTATGGCAGGTCAAATCACATGCATGCCCAAATTGCTGCTCAGCTGAAACTAGAGATGAAACCAGGAAGAGTTGCTTGCCAAAAGTAGTATCATTTGCTTCAAGGATTTTTCTCTCTCTTCTCTTGGCTTACAATAGATGGCCTCATTGTTTTGGATGCATTACACCTGCTTCAGAGCAAATCAAATACATTTTGAGCCTTCCCAACATACGTGCAGAATTTGTGAGTTGCCAGAAAAAAAGTTACTGTTTTCCAAAAGCATAAATCTCTAAGGCATGTTGGACAGAGCCGATCTTAGTCCTGGCCCTGCTCAGGGGTCCTCTCCTATGTACGTTTTGTTTTGTCTATGGCTTGATGAATTGATCTTTTCATTAGGCCTAAGCACCAGGAGCCTGAGAGCATCATCCATCCACACTGACACAGTTTCATAGCTCCAGCCAGTGAGCCCCGGAAGCTGGCCCTTTGTTTCTCTATTCACTCCAGATGTGCTAATTCTTCCTTTCATCTTCATTAAGTCGGACATTCCTTTGCTCATGCCAATACACATCCCCAGCTCTTTCCAATAAGAAACCAAAGAATCAGCAAGACAATTTAAAAGTCAATAATCATCAAATGCAGACCCCTCTCATTTTTTTTTTCTTTCAAGGACCTGCATATTTATTTTAATCTTAGTTTCCTTTTTAGGCACGCTTACTACAGTATAATTTTTTGTTAATTTTCAGTGTATTTTAAAATGGTTCTTTCTGTAATTTTATATTATCAACACTTCTATTATTTTAATACTAGATGAATCCAAATCTGACCTCTTGTCCTACATCTGACCTTTTTGACTGCTACTTTTTAATCTACTTATCATTTTTTTTAAATTTTAATTTATTTTGCAGTACAATTCAGTTCTACATATCAGCCACGGATTCCCTTGTTCTCCCCCCTCCCATCCCCCTCACCTTCCCCCCCACCCCCCCTACTTATCATTTTTAAACTATTGATTTGTTCATTTAGTGGGTGTGGGCTGTGCACATGCTACAGTGCATGTGTAGAAGTCAAAGAACAACTTAATGCTGTCTCTGCCTAGGAGTACCTGGATGACAGGTGTGCACGAGTGCATCTGTTTGTTGTGTTTGTTTGTTTGTTTGTTTGTTTGTTTGTTTTACATTGGTTCCATGAACTGAATTCAGGTTGTAAGACTTGTACAACAAGCAGTTTGACCCACTGATACATCTGACAGGCTCATTATCTTTTTCTTTTTCTTGCCACATTTGATCATCCTTCTGGCTGCAAGAAAGATGAAACATTTTTTACAGGGCATCTTTTTGAGAATCTCCCAATGTAAACCAGGCTGTCTTTGAACTCATAGCAATGTTCCTGCCTCTGTTACCTTAGTGTGGGGATTTATCAGCATTTGCTGCCATGCTCAGACTCTTCAATGTATTTGTAGGTATGCAGGCATATGTTATTTAGCATGCTCATCTTAGCAGGGCAACACACAGGGTCAAAAGTAATCATATTCTAAAGCCATAAAAATCTCCCAATCTTGTCTCTTCTACCTATTGCTGCCAGTCTCTTCTTGGATAGTTAAAATCTCTTATTACTACTTCCACCCTGGCCTCTTTACAAGCCTTTTAAATGTGCTCAAGTCATTTCACAGTCCACTTGCTCCTTTTTGTCTCATGGCCTACAACAGAGTATTGAGATAGCTAGCTTACTGAAACACATGCTCACAGATACAACTTTAAGTCCTAACAGCTATGCACAATTACTAGGCTCTTCTTGGTCCTCTATTATTGCAATAATCAATCTTTCAAGACTACAGTTCCTACTCTGCCTTGCTTCATATGGATTTGAACAGGGTCTGGTGAGAATAATTAGAGTAGTAAGCTTCTAGATCTCTTTTTCTACCCTTTGAAGTCAAGGACTTATCCACAAGTTACCTTACCTCATATTAACCAAAAGAATTTTAGAGTAAAAGGGGCGAATACATGGAAGAAAATATTATAGTGCTCCTGAAAAGTCTTAAAACAGTTCATTAAGAGATATGCAGCACTGACTGTGATGACCATGAACTCACAGCTTAACAAACGAGCACTCCCATTAATTCTATCTTCAGCATGTTTTCATCTCTTCGTGTCTGTATTGGGGTAATAGCTGTGTAGCCAAGCAGAGTAATTGCAGGCACTCACTGATATATCTTGTAGAAAAAAAAAACTATAGGATGAATGATGTTTCCAAAGACCTCCTTTACAGCAAATGTTTACTCTACAAAGACCACTCAATAACATCAATATATTTATAGTCCTTTGTTCCATTTTTAAAGCAAACTTACACACTGCCTCTGCTTCAAGCACACCAACTCCCCACTCTGTCATGCCCCTTCCATTCCTTTTCATTCTATACAGTCAGTTTCTGATTACCATGATAACCTTTGATGTCCTTCTTCTCCTTAGACCAATAAAAATGTTTCCTACGCTGCAAGGCTCACTTCAGTTCTCATAATTTCCATAAGTACCATTTTTATTTATTTATGTGTTTGCTTTTTCATTTATTTGTTTGAGTTTGTGTGTGCACAATGGGGACAAACAGCTGCATGCTTACCATGATGCACTGCGAAAGTCAGAGGACAACTTGGTGGAGTGGGTTCTCTCTGTTCGGTTTCATGCGAGTTTCAGGGACTGACCTCAGGTCACCATGCCTGCACTGTAAGCACCTATATCTGCTGAGTCATTTCGTGATTAGAAACATCATTTTCTAATGGAAGAGAAAAACTGAAAGTAAATAACCATGTATCATCATCTAGATGAGACAGCTAATTAATATTTTGTTCTTATCACATGTCTGTTCAGCCACCTGTCTTTCCATCCATCCCTCCATCAAACTTGTTTTCAGTTGAGTTTCAGAGTGAATTTCAACACTCAGGTTATTTCACCTGGAAAACTTCAGGAACTCATTTTTGTTTTTCAGCTTTTTTTGTTAACTAAACTGTACTTATAGTAGCATATAGAAATGGTAGTTATTGAATGTCCCATGAAGTCCAAAATCACTTCAAGAAATAAAATGTTGAAGTCTCCCACTATTAATGTTAGGGGTTTGATGTGCGATGTAAGCTTTAGTAATGTTTCTTTACATATGCGGGTGCCCTTGTATTTGGGGCATAAATGTTCAGAATTGAGACTTCATCTTGATGTATTTTTCCTGTGATGAATATAAAATGTCCTTCTCGATCTCTTTTGATTAATTTTAGTTTGAAGTCTATTTTGTTAGATATTAGGATAGCTACACCAGCTTGTTTCTTAAGTCCATTTGACTGGAAAGACTTTTCCCAGCCTTTTACTTTGAGGAAGTGTTTGTCTTTGAAGTTGAGGTGTTTTTCTTGTATGCAGCAGAAGGATGGATCTTGTTTTTGTATTCACTCTGTTAGCCTGTGACTTTTTATAGGCAAATTGAATCCATTGCTATTAAGGGATATTAATGACCAGTGATTGTTAATTCCTGTTATCTTTTGGTGGTAGTGTGTGTGTGTGTGTGTGTGTGTGTGTGTGTGTGTGTGTGTGTGTGTCTATTTCCCTTCTTTGGGATTTGTCAGTGTGTCATTAGCTATTGTGCTTTCGTGGTGCATCTAACTTCCTCAGGTTGGATTTTTCCTTCTAGTGCATCTAGAGGGATGAGAGGAGGATCTGTGGTTGGTATGTAAAATAAATAAAGAATTTTTTTTAGTTAAAAAAAAAAGAAAGACACAGCCAGGCAGTGGTGGCACATGACTTTAATCCCAGCACTTGGGAGGCAGAGCCAGGTGGAACTCTGTGTGTTCGAGGCCAGCCTGTTCTACAGAGCAAGATCCAGGACAGGCACCAAAGCTACAAAGAGAAACCCTTTCCCGAAAAAACAAAACAAAACAACAACAACAAAAAGACACTTTAAAAAAAAGAAAATGTTATTGTCACTTAAGACCCTTCCCAGTCAATCCTCAGTTCCACAGAAACAAAGACTCTTTTGATTATTTTGCCTGTAAATTAGTTAGTATTGTGTACAGTTTCATATGGAATCAAATATTTGGCACCCTTTTGTTCAAGCTCTATTTCTTTCAATGTAAGGCATCTTGGATGAATCCATGCTGTGAAATATTATACTGTATGCATATAATATTTGTTTACACAGTTTCCTGCCAATGATTATCTTGAGCTGTTCCTTGCAGAAATAAAGTTTTTTTTTTCCTGTAAAAAAAAAAACACTTTTGGAGACAAAAGTGTTTTCATGTCTTTTAAATAAGTACCTAGGAATGAAATTTAAATAAATAACTAGGGTGGGTTATTTTAGGTATTTGTTTTATTTTTGAATTTGGGTTTTATAATAGGTTTGTAATGGTTCGAGGTTAGAGATTGACTTATTAATAAGTTCCCTTCCAAGGCTTTCAAATCTCCTTTGGTTCAAAGGACTTGGCATGATTGAAGCTGATACTTCAGAGTATTGTTTTCTTAGGCCCAACAAAATCCAGTCCATTATTATGTTTCAGTCCTTCCCTAAAGTCTCTATATCACTTTCTACTCCTACTAACAATTATTAAGAGTTCCTGCTGCCTTATACCTCTGTCAACATTTGATATTGCCTGTTATTTTGATTTTTAGTCTTCTGGCTATCTAGCTCAACTTTAAGTGTTTCAGAACTCTTTTAGTTTTAATTGTCAGCGTTATCCATTCTGGAATGAATAGTTCTTTTTTTGCTTTCTATTAATGAATTCCTATCCTCAATATGATTTTCAAACTACTAGAAAGGAATACCTATGACTCACCTGACTTTTATTGCACATTGGATTAGTTTCATAGTAATTGATTGATGTTTTTAATTAGCCATTTCAAAATACATTGGATAAAAAATAAGAATGTGTGTGTGTGTGTGTGTGTGTGTGTGTGTGTGTGTGTGTGTATTTAATTGTACTGTTGCAGGTTGAAGTATGAAAACTTTGATTTGCCTTTCCTTCAGTTTTGATGTTTTTCTATATATCAAAACAGGAAATGGAATGCAGGTAATCTCTAAAATCTAAACTGGCAAGTCTCTAATGGACTGCTAATTCAGATACAGGCTTTACTGTGTCTGCTGGCTAAATTCCTCCATGGACATAGATTCAAAGTGAGTAACCAGTAGAAGAGAAAAGAGAAAAAGACACTGAGAAGAAGCCAGCATATTTACAGTTTCTCTCTACAAAATAATCTAATTCTGTATATGTATGAATTGGCCTTTGTAAATTTAGTTGACAAAATTATTGCAAATTAGAGTATAGCTCATTAATTTACACTTTTCTGTTTATGAAAAACTTATTACTATATATTAGGAAAATAAAAATTTAAGCAAATATTCCTATCTTCTATACCATATATCACCTGTGCCTGTGGACTTAATTGTGTTTTGTAAACTCATATATTGAAGTTTTTAAATCCCAGTGTAATAGTGTTAAGAAATGGAATTTTTCAGGACACAATTAAATCTAATGCATTCTTGAGGTTAGGATCTTGCTGGTGACATTATAAAGAAAACCAAATTCCTCTCCACTCTGCTTCTGTTTTTCCTCACCCAAACCCCACATAAGAAGGCCTCTGTAAGACTAAGCAGCAATCATGGAACATGCACAGGTCTGCACTAGGTCCTCTGCATATAGCTGTGGTTGTTTACTTGAGGTGTTTGTGGGACTCCTATCAGTAAGAGTGTGTGTGTGTGTGGGGGGGGGGGTGTTTCTGACTATTTTTCCTGCTCTTGGGACCCTTTTCCTCCTACTGGGTTGCCTTGTCCAGCCTTGATATGAAAGGTTGTGCCTAGTCTTATTGTATCTTGTTATGCCATGCTTCATTGAAGGCCTGCTCTCTTCTAAAGGGAAACAGGGGGAGTGGATCTGGGGGATAGGGGAGATGGGAGGGCACTGGAAGGAGTGGAGGGAGGATGTGGTCTGGATGTAATGTATGAGAGAAGAACAAAGAAAAAAAAGGCTTCTGTCTGCATATCAAGAAGAGTGATCACAGAAACCAACCACACTGCACCTTAGTCTTGGATTTCTAGCACAACAGTTGAGAAAAAAAAAAGTTTGTTGTTAAATTGCCTTAGCCTACTATATTTGTTATGGTACTGAGAGATGACTCTCATCATTTTTGAGCTGACTCTGATCATTTTTACCCAAATTCCACTCTCCCCCAAAATAGCATTTTTATCAAAGTAGATTATATTAAATATTTGCACAGGGAAGTTCAGTCTGGGGACTATGCTTACAGTTTAATGAGGAGAGTGCTTGTCCAGTACATAGGAAGTCCTGGGTAAAATTCATGGAGGCAAGCATAGTAGTATATGCTTGTGATTCTGAACACACAGGCAGTGGATGCAAGAAGAGCAAATCTTCAAGGTGTGCCTCAGCCACACAGCTAGTTACAGGCCAGCCTGGGTTATGTGAGTGAGACCCTGTCTCCTCCAGTTCACTCTGAAAGTCCTAATAATTACATAGTAACTATGTTATGGACTGAATTGAGCTCAGTTCATACCTGTGGTGTTAACCTGAAACAGAGCTTGCTTAATGAATTAGTAAACCAATGGACTTAGGTATGTTATAGTTTGTAGTACCCCTGTTTACAAACAACCGTTTATCTAATATATGGGACACGGACTCAAAGGACAAAGAAACAAATAGTAAACAACTCTCTTTATAAGGATTAATGAGTCTCCCTACAGGATGAGAAAACAAAACACCAAACAGGAAGAAGAGATTGATTTGTATTCATCTGTGTGGGGAGATGCAGAGATAGACCATTGTGATGCAGAAGTACCTAACATTTACAAAAACGGAGAATTCCCAGGCAAATCTAGATTTCTAGTCTCTGTTAAAAACTCAGATGTAGAAGTGTTAAGCCTACTTTCCTAACTCAGTAGCTATCAAATTTGGAAGGGCATTTATTCTTTTTTTGGCACAGTCCCAATAATTCACCATATCTCTCATACACAATGTGACTGTATTATGGTATCTACTGAACTCCTAACTCCCAAGCTTTCCTGTTTGTTATCCTTTGTCTAAGAGTGAAGAGGGTAGAGTTAAGTGCAACAGTAACTGAAGACAGCAAACTTCTTGGCAATGAAAGGTAAGAGACACCTTTAGGCTAGAGCCATATCACGCAGAATGCACTGGGCTCATCTGATCTCAGAAGCTAAGTAGTGGTCAAGCCTGGTTAGTACTTGGATACGAGAGAAACATTGAATACAGAATGAAGTGATGACAGGGATCAAGAGCATTTAGAAGCTGACCTGGTTTGCCTACATGAAGTTAACATGGGGAAGATGCATCAAACTTTAGACTGCAAGGCTTCATTTTCTGAAACACTTCCATAGGTTAAAATTTCCAATTTATTCTAACTATTTCAAAATAATCTGCCATTCTGAATCCTTACATTGTTCAGGATGATGAAGGTTAATAAAATATTTGTTGTCCATCTCTTGCATTTATAATATCTTCTTGAATAATCCATTTTATCAGAGATTCCCACTTTCAAATGAATTTTTTACTTCCAAATTATACAAAACTGGGAAATACAAAGAGATGGAAAATTACAAAGATATATTAATATTATCAAAATGTGATGACATATCCATGCCAATTTTTTTTAGGAAGTGTCTTATTTTTGTTGTTTTGCCATGTTTTGTTTTGTTTTTCAGCCTGACAATCTCCTTGTGATGAAAACAGATTATTATTATTGGCTGACATAAGCACTTAGTATAGTGTCTTAACAAAGAAAATCCTCAATAAATGTTGCCTTTCTTCTCAGACTCCTTGGCTGCCTTCCTACAGCTTTGTTCCTATTATTTTATGTTGGGAGATAGAATTGCTGTGTATGAATAAAGATACTTCATTTACTCCCCTGGTTTTTACTATTTTCCAAAATTTACCTTAAGACTTGGGATTAAGCAATCCACAAGAACTGTGCCATTTTCATTGATGTTTGTAGCCTTTTTTATTTCAATTTATACTCTTTTGTTAAGCTAGCATAGACTCAAATTTATGAGACTCTAGGTTGCCACTTCTTTAAATACTTTTTTTAATACTTTTTCTTCTTCTACCACATAGTGGTGGTCTCCCACTTACAATGTTTTGACTTAGACTTTCAAAGCTTTAATAAGCAATGCACAAGACACTGAGGAGATGGCTCAGAGAGTAAAGTGACTACTGATTGCATATCAAAATGTGTTTAGATCTCCAGCACCCCACAGAAACGCTGAACACAAAGGTGTACATCTGAAACCCCAGTGATGTGGGAGGTGCTGATAGAGACAGGTGGAGCCCAGGGGTTTGTTTGACACCCAGTCTATACAAATGGGTGAGCTCCAGATTCAGTGAGAGACCTTGTCTCAGAAAAATGGTGGCAAGAGATAGATGATACCTGATATTGACCTCTGACTGCCACACACACAGAGGCACATCCACATATGTCATACAAGTATACACACATAGATTAAATAAATAAATTGATTAATTAAAAAAAGGTCATAATTAAGAGAGCCCCTACTTCAAATTGTGATCCTTTTCCAGGCTAACAATACATGACACAATGCTGTCTCTTAATGCTATGCAATGGCAATGGGCTGTGACTCCCCATAAATCAGTCATGAGAGTGAACAAAGACACTACAGTACGTTGTGTTGCAACAGATTTTAGATATTGCAATTTTATGATTTTGCATCTCATCATTTCTTTACAATGTATACCTATGTCTCCCTCTTCTAGTATATTAAAGACATTTGCAACATAGACTGCTTTCAACTTAGAATTCATCAATACATAATCCCAATTGCAACTTGAAGAACAACTGGACTTTCATATAAATTTCTATTCTTAAAGCATGAGAAATGTGTATCTATGTGCAATGATTCGACATGATTATTTCTTAAACTTATTTTCAAAGCATTATGTCTGTGCATATATGTTGCATGTTATGAAAGAGAATTTTGTTTTTATGATATAGTCCTAAGGATTCAGATCCTCATTTTAACATTGGCCAGCAGCCTGGAGATGTCCACAGAGACCATTTCACTGGAACACTGGGAAATACTTTCAAGTCACTACCATGGCTAGATCTTTTCTGCCTATTAGGTACCTAGAAATGGAAAGGACTATATTTTCATTTATTGTTCAAAATGCTGAGAAACCAGAGAGAATCTAATGAACAAAAAGAATAAATCAGTGAGGTAATGCATAAATATAGTCATTACTACACATCCAACTGCAAAAAGGCATAAGTATTGGAATGCCATGAAATCAGAAATGTTATCTGTCCTGTTCCTGCTCTAGCTCTAGCACTTAGAACAATTTTGACAACATGGCAGGCACTCACAAAATATTTATTATTGCTTAAACAAATTCTGTGTAAAGGATGATTAAAATTGAAACAGAAACTGCATAAGGGGGGTAGAAATATGATATCAGCTTTTAGGTAGAAGGGACACGAAGCAAGATAATTGTGGCAGATAATGCATCTCAAAGCAGTAGGTTTTATATATAAATTCCATGTAAATTCTTGTCAAAATATGAATCAAAAAGTTATGTCCATGACTGTTTTTCCTTATGCACTATTTTCAGTACCTGGTACCCGAGGAAGCCAGAAGAAGGCAACAGTGTCCCAGGAACTGGAGTTACAGGTTGTTGTGAGCCACCAAGTAGGTGCTGGGAATCAAACCTGGGTTCTTCAAAAGAACAGCTAGTGCTCTTAACCTCTTAGCCATGTCTCCAGACAGCAAACCTGATTTTTGCTATTGTATGTGTATGTGATCTCCTGCAGGGAGTGTGCAGGGTGGAAGTCAGAGGGTAACTCTGTGCAGCTAGTTCTCTCTTTTTAAGTAGGTTTAGGGAGCCAAAATAAGCTTAGGATTCTTGTACAGCAAAGACTTTATACACTGAGCCTCCTAGATGGCCATAAATCTTATCACTTTTAATAATAAAATAGTGAATTACCTCAAGATCATGTATCAAGACAGCTTTGAACAAACTAGAGTAAATGATCACTGTGTTTATATGACACTAAAAATCATGAGTAAGGAGTTGTGGGTGATAAAAGCCAAGTCTAAAAACAATAATTTCTATGTTCTCATCTCCCAACCCTCACCCTCCATTGCCCTCCCTCCCCAGTTTACTCATGGAGATCTCCTCCATTTCCCCTTCCAAGCGCGATCCCTGCTTCCTTCTTAGGGTCTTCCTTATTAGCTAGCTTCTCTGGAGCTGTGAGTTGTAGTCTGGTTATCCTTTGCTTTACATCTAGTATCCACTTATGAGTGAGTACATACCATGTTTGTCCTTCTGAGTCTGGGTTACCTCAATCAGGATATTTTCTACTTCCATCCATTTGCCTGCAAATTTCATGATGCCTTTGTTTTTTAATGTTGAGTAGTACTCCATTGTGTATATGTGCCACATTTTCTTTATCCATTCTTTGGTTGAGGGGCATCTAGGTTGTTCCCAGTTTCTGGCTATTACAAATAATGATGCTATGAACATGAGAGAGTGGGATGGTCAAGCGGGAGCTAGGACAGAGTGGGGGAGCAGTGAGGGAGATACCATAGTGGAGGGAGACATTATGGGAATGCGTAGAGGTTGTGTGCTGGGGAGGTTCCTAGGAATCCACAAGGATGACCTCTGTAGCACGAATCTTAGAGGGTCTTATTAAATAAAAACAAACCCAGAGTCAGGTACTGGGGTGAACGCTGAAAGATCAGAGAAACAGAACCAGCCACAGTTAACCTCACCTCGCCAGTTCCTCAGCTGATCTCATTTCTTCAAACTGGAAGCCTCTGAGTTTTCATCGGAATGGATCTCAGCTGAACTGCTGCTAAAAGTCAAAAGCTTAACCAGGCTCTAGTTCCTGGTCCTCATGCCTTATATACCTTTTTGCTTCCTGCCATCACTTCCTGGGATTAAAGGTGTGTGGCACCATGCCTGGCTGTTTCCAGTGTGGCTTTGAACTCACGGAGACCCAGACAGATCTATGCCTTCAGAATGCTAGGATTAAAGGTGTGTGTGTCACCATTTTCTGGCCTCTATATCTAGTGGTTGTTCTGTTCTCTGACCGCAGATAAGTTTATTAGTGTTCACAATATATTGGGGAACACAATATCACCACAGACCCCAGCTTAGACTACTAGCAATAGTGGAAAGGGTGCCTGAACTGGCTTACCTGAGTAATGAGATCAGTGAGTACCCTAACTGTCATCATAGAGCCCTCATCCAGTAACTGATGGAAGCAGATGCAGAGATCCACAGCCAAACACCAGGCCGAGCTCCAGGAGTCCAGTCAAAGAGAGAGAAGAGGGATTCTATGAGCAAGGAGCATCAAGATCATGATGGGGAAACCTACAGAGACAGCCAAACCAAACTAGTGGGAACTCATGAACTTTTGACCAACAGCTGTGGAGTCTCCATGGGACTGGACTAGGCCCTCTGCATAAGCAAGACAGTTGTGTAGCTTTATCTGCTTAAGGGGCCCCCTGGCAGTAGGATCAGGATCCATCCCTGATGCATGAGCTTTTTGGATCCTACTACGTATGGTGGGATAACTTGCACAGACTTGATTCAGGGGCCAGTGGTTGGACCTTCCTAAACTGAATGTACCAGCCTCTGTGGGCTCCCCATGGGAGACCTTGCCTTGTTGGAGGAGGGAATGGGGGAAGGGGCACGAGGAGGGAGTAGAGGGCTGTCTGTGATTGGAAAAAGAAAAAGAAAAAGGAAAAAAAAAAGCAAAGCAAAAATAAATAAATAAATGATTTTAGTCTCCATCAGAGTTACGGATTTTAATCCTGAAAGGAAGTTCATAATGTCAAGGTTTCTGGTAGGATTGTATCATTATAGTCTAGGAATGATGCTGTGGAGAGTAGAAGGGAGGCAGAGATCTGAAGGAGTTTCTTAAAAATGAAGCAGACTCAATTAACCACAGAAAATAGATGTTCAGTCATAATAATGCCTGCAGTGTTATTTCAAAAATACATAGAATTTAAGCTCTGATAAATTTTGTGCTCAGCTGAACTTGTCTCTACACTTTCTAGCTTTCTAATATTGGAACACTTACTCAACCTCTGTAACCTTCTGTTACCATTACTGAAGGCAAGTTATTCAAATAAACCTTTTCAGATTCTCAGATCATTTGGAATTCCAAATTAGCTCCCTTTGTATTAGTATTTTCTTCATTATTCCTACTCCAGAAATTCCTCAAGTAATGTTTTCTAGCTTCTTAGAAGTACTTCAAAAATAGATAAACAGAAACAAACACAAGTTGAAGCTAAAACTGTAAAATATTTTTAAAATCCTTCATGAACCCACAGTGATTCAGTTTATAGAGAATTTTCCCCCAAGGTCGGTTTCTGTCTGTTGCATCTTGCATATTTCCTGGATCCAAAAGAATTTCTGTTTGGAAATTGCAACAAAATGATTGGATTTGAAAGATTTTGAGTTTCTCCTAGTAACTTTTGACTTTCAGAAAGAGAAATTTATAGGACAGACTCTTTGAGTGGTAGATATCCAAGTTCTTCCGCATAATTTATTGCCTCTGTTTTTCCCCCTACTCTTGAGAACTCTTTCTCACTTGATGCAGGCAAACTGCTGCAGACCTTGCAATCTTCTGTTACCGCTCATCTGCGTGAACACTGCATTGTCCTGAAGGCTTTAGCGCCTCTGATTTTCTACCCCACTTCTCATCCGAAGCCCTGATTTGAAGCTCCGGTCCTGTTGGCAGGTTAAATCTCTATATCCTCTTTGACATAGATAGACGTTTTCCAAACCTTATGGAGGGGAAATATTATTTTCCAGTTTTTCCCTTTTACTTTTGTCCTTGTAGATTTGTTTTAAGGAAGAAAACACTACATTATTCTTTTTGGTGAATCTTTCTTTGTAATAACTGCAACTCTGCATCTCTGCTGGTACAGAAATCAGTGGAGAAAGTAACAGAGATTCCTGACAGCACCCATGTACCATGGCACTCATACTTTCCACCACAGAAATTGAACTACTTCTAAGTTGTTGAAATTCTTGCTAAATATATTAACACCCCCTTTTTTAAACAGTAAAAGCTTTATTACTCTCATTATGAGCCCAAGAAAATGCTTTAAATCTTGAATTCTGAAATAATATCTCCTGTCCTAAAAGCAGTGAAGCTTTTCAAGAGAGTGAGAGAGAGAAAAGAAATGCCTTCTGAAAAGGTAGTTTATGGGTTTGGAATTCTATTCCAAGTTTGGTTCATATATTTTTACTAACTACCACCTCTATATGTAAATTAAGTATAAGAGAAGACTGTTTTTATAAAGCAAGAAATAATTTTCCATCCTAAATGACAAAGGCATATAAACTCATAAGGCAGCCCTGCATGTGTTTGATGGCTGTGAAATGACCTGTTTGATTTTCTATTACAGACCAGCAGACTGTGCTGCCCTGGCCCTCCAGACCCAAACAGTCAGGTAGCCAACTTCTCATTAGGAAAGGAGTACACTCATAGCCTGTAATAAATAAAGTGCATTTAAAACTTCGTGTATAGAAACAGACCTCCATTGTGAAGACAATCCCATAAAAAACATGTTTATCCCCTGAAACACTGTAGTAGAGGAGAGAACAATGTTTTTTGTTGTTGATGGTGGTTGTTTTTTTTTTCCTGGCTAAACTCTGACAAATGAGTTTATCATTTGACCATATGGGATAGTGTATTCACACATGTCCAAATAGTCAAATCCATTCAAATTGGTCCAGATAGACTAATTCATCAGTTCTTTGGAGAGAAAACCCAAGCTGAGTTAAATAAAATGCTAAAATAAAAGCAGTTTAATTACCTCAGGGGAGAAGTAGTGAGAATTTGGCCTCAAGTCTTAACAGAATTCCATAATGACTCTCGTGAATGCATAATCACTTGTGATCATCATGTTCCTTCTGTACAAAAGCTTCAGCAAAAGTTGGGGTCCTTTTAATCTTTACACTTATTCTGATTGATCTAGTTGAACAAACTCGTGTGTGTGTGTGTGTGTGTGTGTGTGTGTGTGTGTGTGTGTGTGTGTGTCCCTGCAGTAAACACTTACATTTAAGGTGGGAAGATTGAAATTATTGTAGATCCCAAATTAATATAGTTTTACTGTCTGTGTGTACATGTTAGACAAAGGCAGTAAAGTATGCCACCTGCACTTCAGAATTTAAATCATTTGTTTTCTTCACAAGCCAAGATCATAAATTCTACCTCGTGTGTAAGAATGAACCTATTTCTCTCTGCTTCTATATTGTTCTGTGATAAAAATTTCCTAATCAAAATTTATCTGAGAATCTAGAGATATGTGAAGCAAGGTATTCCCAGCTATAATTTTCTCTCTTTGGATGGCTATCTACTTTAAGGGTTTCTTTATTGAATGCAATATCTCAGAACAGCTGACATATTATATTCATTATATCTTTTTAACAGTCTGAAAATTATAAACGAAGTAATATAGAAAAGACCAATGAGTAGAGAGCCACTCTTAGATGAAACATTCAAAAGGAGAAGAGAAATTTATAGAAACTTAATAAAAGAGCAAGATAGAATTGATGGATTTGAAAGATTTGTGTGAGATGGTATAGATAGTGCAGACAGGAATCTATATATACCATAAATGCACCAGCAGAATCAGCAAGACCTAACTATCTAGATCTCTGGAGTTTATTGAAGACTTGCAAGTTCCTTTGCAAAGGTTTAGACAAGTGGTTCTCTACCTCCCAATTGCTGTGACCCTTTAATACAGTTCCTCGTGAGGGTGACCACCAACCACAAAATAATTTTCCTTGCTACTTTATACCTGGAATTTTGCTAGTGTTATGAACAATAATGTAAATATATATTTTCTGATTATCTTAGGTGACTCCTGTGAAAAGATCACTTGACCCCAGAGGGGTTGTGACCCACAGGTTGAGAACCACTGGCTTAGATAGTAGATTGAGGTTAATTTCAGTTCTAAATTCAGCCATGGCTACCTACTCCATTCAATCCAAACAGCCTCATGGGAAGTAGTGATGCACAAGTTCCTGGAACAGATTACAAAACATTTATGGAAGCTGGGGTGGGCAATAAGGACTCTGTCTTCTGAATATTAGTTATCGGTGATATGATCACATACAGTATCCTCTTATTACAGATGTACACACACACAGGAAGGCAATTGTAGTTACCCAACTTCAACTGTACTGCAATTCCCTCCTAAAGTATCCCAAGCCCACCCCCCTGTACAGCTGAAATGAGAAGGAATAAATTTAAAAATCCAAGTCTTTCTTTTCTCTTTCTTTTATATATTCTCCTCCCCCATCATGAAAACAAGACCATGAAGACTAGGACTTTTAAAAACAGCTATATATAAAGGTGAAACTGGAAAATGACTGCATATACCTAATGAAAGGTTCAGGCCCTCCCAAATATGAGAAGACTTAAACTTATACATCAGATTTACACTTAAAATATGAAAAGGCTACACTAATCATTAAAAAAACAAGGCAAGTGCTGGGAAGGAGGGGAATATGGTTCTCAGAGTTGCCACATTGCTAGATCAAAAATGTATAGTTTCAACAGTAAAATCATAAGATATACAGAGAAACAAGGAAGAATTTCCTATGCAAACAAACAAACAAACAAAACATGTTTTCCAGAGAAAGACCAAATGTCTATTAAACAGAGACATTAACTAAAATGACTTAAATATATCTAAAGAATTTGTGGAGAAAGTGAAGAAAATGATGCAAGAACAAAATGGAAATATCAATAAAGAAATATAAAGCTCTCCAAAGAAGTTTTACAAATCAAAAGTAAAATATCTCATATGAAAAATTCACTACAAGGATTTAAATGCAGATTTAAATATATGTAAAAGATAGACCCAGTCATTGAAATTACTAAATTTGTAGAACATAAAATAATGTACCAAGTTCAAGGGATCCTGGGATACCATCAAGCATGCCATATATTCATTGCAGTGATACCAAAAAGAGAGAATTGGGTAGAAATAATGTCTGAAAAAAATGAGTAAAACTTCTCAAATGTGATTCAAGACATGAATGTAATTACCCAAGAAGCTCAATTAACATTAAATAAGATGAACTTGAAGAAAAGCATTGACACATGAGATTCAAGCTTGTGAAAACCAGAGAGAATCTTGAAAGCTGTAAGAGAAAAGCAACCTAGAACACACAAGGATTTCCAGTAAGATTGTAAGCAGACTTCACATCAGGAACTGAGGATGCTAGAAAGCAATGCAAAAGAAAACCAACTATCACCTGAGATTCTCATACCTAAAAAAACCGTCATTCTCTAATGTGGAACAAATGAAGATGCCACCAGGCAAATAAGTTTTATGAATATTTTAACTAAGGTTGTAATGAAAGGACACTTCAACAGTAGCTCAAAACAATATAAAGAAATAATGACCATACAAAACACGAAAACATTAGCAATTAGCAAAGCAAGCATTATTGGAAAATCTATTTATAACATTTATCACCGTACTTTAATTTTTCCATAATTTAAAAGTCTAATGCACTTAAAATAAAACAAATATTCATTTAAAACTCGGTTTCATTGTGACATTTGCTTGTTTAGCCACATTTTATCTTTTACGTAATTTAAGATGACACATATTTACAAAAATCATTAGCTTATTTTTAGGTACTTTCTATATAAAGAGATAATTGTATGTGTGCTGGCTAGTTTTAAGTCAACTTGACACAGCTGTGGTCATCTGAGGTACAGTAACCTCAATTGGAAAAATGCCTCCATAAGATCAGGCTGTTGGCATTTTTATTAAATAGTGTTATGGGAAGGCCCAGCCCATTGAGGGTGATGTCACCCCTGGTTTGAGTGCTTTAAGAAAGCAGACTGAGCAAGCTATGAGGAGCAAGCCAGTAAGTATCACTCTTCCATGGCCTCTGTATCAGCTCCTGCCTCCAGTTTCCTACACTTCTTGACTTCCTGCCCTGACTGCTGTCAATAACTGTGACATGAAAGAGTAAGTGAAATAAACTCTATCCTCTCCAAGTTATTTTTGGTCATATTGTCTTGTTGTGGAATATTCCTTTACACTGTGTGAAGATCTGTCACTGTGATTGGTTTAATAAGAAACTAAATGGCCAATATCTAGGCATGAGGTATAGCAGGGACTTCTGGGTAGAGAGCTTTGGGAAGAAGAAGGGATGAGTCACCAGCTGGATGCAAAGGGAGCAATACATGTAGGAGGTGAGGTAATAAAGCCATGAGGCAGAAAGGAAATTAAAAGAAATGGGTTAATTTAAGTTATATGATCTAGTTAGAATCAAGCCAAAGCTATTGGCCAAACTTTCATAATTAGTAATAAGGCTCCATGTGGTTATTTGGGAGCTGGCACGTGGGACAGAGAAAGACTTGCTACAAATGGCACTCAATGTCTAGGCACATATTTCTACATAAAACCTGAGAAAGCTTTTTAAAAAGATTCCAAACACAAAAACAGAGCTAAATGCTGCTTCCTAGTCCCACAATCTCTCATGAAGTCTGTGATACAGAGAAGTTTCTTTTGGCTGCAATCTGCAGGCTTGAGCCACCAGCTCACTATAAGCTAAGCTGCATGGTGGTTTAAGATTTTGTGGTTCCCAGGGAAGACCCGCCCAACTCTGTCCCAGTTGCTGGTCAGCGGGCAGGGCAGGGCTCCCTTGGAAGGATCCCCTTCTCCAAGACCCCCCAGTGGACCCCACAATCTGCACGCCCTGCCCCCATATCCATCCACCCGAGACCCCACCACTTCCTGAGACTTAGAGACTAGCCCCCAGCTCTCATCTGACCCAGAGCTCCCATCTGGCCCAGAGAGCTCCTATCTAGCCCAGAGAGTTCCCATCTGAACCAGAGTGCTCCCATCTGGCCCAGAGAGCTCTCATCAGGCCCAGAGAGCTCCCATCTAGCCCAGAGTGCTCCCATCCAGCCCAGAGAAAGAGAGGGCTCTCATTGGACAAAGAGTCATAATTGGACCAAGAGTAAACACAGGAGACAGGGAATTGGCCAGCCCTGATTAGACCAAGAGTGGCTTTCTGAGAAGCAGAATCCAACACCTCTCATTGGACCAAGAGAGACTTCTTGAAACACTGAATCTGTCAGCTCTGACTGGACCAAGAGCCCTGATAAGACCAGGAATGAATCCACAAGGACATGGGCAGACGTCAAGGCAGAAGTTCATACAACAACATAAAGAGCAATACAGCATCACCAGAACCTAGCCCTCCTCCAACAGCAAGACCTGAACATCACAAAGTGGAAGAAGCAGAAGAAAGCAACCTTAAGAATAGCATAATGAACTCGTGGTGCTCCTGCCTCTGCCTTCTTCAGCAAATCCTACAAGCTTGTGCCACCACAACTGGGATTGGACCTGCCTGGACTGAATCTACCAGGCTGAGCTGAATCACCAGGGGAGTCCTTGCCCTGGAGGAGATGGAAATGGGGGGTGGGTTAAGGGGAAAGTGGGGGGCAGGAGGAGGGAGGACAGGGGAATCCGTGGCTGATATGTAACATTAAATTAAATTAAATTATAAAATTAAAAAAAGAATAGCATCATGAAGATGCCCAGAGGACTTTAAAGAAAAAATCACAAATGAAATTGAGGAAAAGATAAACAAAAAAGTGGAGGAAATCAATAAAGAAAATGAAAAGTTAAAAAAATGGTAAGAACTCTAAAAAACTAGAGGAAAAGACAAATAAAGCAGAAGAAAACAATAAATCCCTTAAAGAAAACCATAAAAAGCAATGAAACAGGTGAGGGAAACAGTCCAAGACCTGAAAAGGGAAATAGAAACAATGAAGATGACACAAACAGAGGGAATACTGGAAATAGAAAATCTGAGTAAACAAACAGGAAACACAGATGCAAGCATAACCAACAGAATATAAGAGATGGAAAAGAGGATCTCTGGTGTAGAGAATACAATAGAGGAAATAGATTCGTCAGTCAAAGAAAATACCAATGCCAAAAAAGTCATAACACAAAATGTCCAAGAAATCTGGGACACCATGAAAAGACCAAACCTACACATAACATAGGAAGGAGAAGAATACCAACTCAAAGGCACAGAAAATATATTCAACAAGATCATAGAAGAAAACTTTCCCAACTTAAAGAAGGAAATGCCTATGAAGATACAAGAAGCCTATAGAACACCAAACAGACTAGACCCCTCAAAAAAGTCCCCTCGCCACATAATAATTAAACAACTAAACATACAGAATAAAGAAAGAATATTAAGAGCAGCAAAGGAAAAAGGCCAAGTGACTTATAAAGGCAAACCCATCAGAATAACCCGATTTCTCAATGGAGACTTTGAAAGCCAGAAGGACCTAGACAGATGTAATGCAGACACTAAGAGACCATGGATGCCAGCCTAGACTAATATACCCAGAAAAACTTTCAATCATCATAGACGGAGTGAACTAGACATTCCAAGACAAAGGCAGATTTAAACAATACTTATCCACAAACCCACCCCTACTGAAAGTACTAGAAGGAAAATTCCAACCTAAGGAAGTTAGATACACCCTCAAAAACACAGGCAATAGATAACACCACAGCAGTAAACCCCAAAGAAGAGAAGCACACACACACACTATCACCAAAAAATAACAGGAATGAACAATCACTGGTCATTAATATCCCTCAATATCAATGGACTTAATTCACCTATAAAAAGATATAGGCTAACAAAATGGATACAAAAGCAGGACCCATCTTTCTGTTGCATACAAGAAACACACCTCAAATTCAAAGATAGGCACTACCTAAGAATAAAAGGCTGGGAAAACCCTTTCCAATCAAATGGTCTTAAGAAGCAAGCAGGTATAGCCATCCTAATATCCAGCAAAGTAGACTTCAAACTAAAATCAATTAAAAGAGATCAAGAAGGGCATTACATACTCATCACAGCAAAGATCCAACAAGATGAAGTTTCAATTCTGAACATTTATGCCCCAAACACAAGGGCACCCACACATATGTAAAAGAAACATTACTAAAGCTTAAATCACATATAAAACCCCATACATTAATAATGGGAGACTTCACAACCCCACTCTCACCACTGGACAGATCTGCCAAATTGAAACTTAACAGAGAAATATAGGACTTAAATGATGCTATGACTCAAATGGACTTCATCGATAGCTACAGAACATTCCATCCTAACCCAAAAGAATATACTTTCTTCTCAGCACCCCATGAAACCTTCTCTAAAATCGACCACATACTTGGCCACAAAGCAAATCTCAACAGACACAAAACAATTGGAATAACCTCCTGTGTTCTATCATACCACCATGGTTTAAAGTTAGATTTCAACAACAACAAAAACTACAGAAAACCTATAATTTCACGGAAACTGAATAATGATCACCTGAATCACCAATGGGTTAAGGAAGAAATAAAGAAATTAAAGACTTCCTAGAGATCAATGAAAATGAATATACCACAAACCCAAACTTATGGGACACTATGAAAGCAATGCTAAGAGGGAAATTCATAGCACTATATGCTCAAAAAAAGAAGTTGGAGAAATCTCACACTAGTAACTTAACAGCACACCTGAAAGCTCTAGAACAACAAGAAGCAAAGTCACCCAGGAAGAATAGATGCCAGGAAATAATCAAATTGAGAGGTGAAATCAATAAAATAGAAACAAAGAGAACAATACAAAAAATTAATGAAACAAAGAGTTGGTTCTTTGAGAAAATCAACAAGATAGACAATCCCTTATCCAAAACAACCAAAAGACAGAGAGAGAGAGCATCCAAATTAACAAAATCAGAAATGAAAAGGGAGACATAACAAGTAACACTGAGGAAATCCAGAAAATCATCAGGTCATACTTCAAAAACCTCTACTCCACAAAACTGGAAAATGTAAAAGAAATGGATAATTTTCTGGATAGGAACCACATACCTAAGTTAAATCAAGACCAGATAAACTATTTAAATAGTCCAATAACCCCTAAGGAAATAGAAACAGTCATTAAAAGTCTCCCAACCTAAAAAAGCCCAGGACCAGATGGTTTCAGCACAGAATTCTACCAGGTCTTCAAAGAAGAGTTAATACCAATATTCTTTAAATTGTTCCACACAATAGAAACAGAAGGAACATTACCAAACTCCTTCTATGAGGCTACAATTGCCCTGATTCCTAAGCCAAACAAAGATGCAACAAAGAAAGAGAACTACAGACCAATCTCCCTCATGAACATGGGTGAAAAAATACTCAATAAAATACTGGCAAACAGACTCCAAGAACACATCAAAACAATTATCCACCATGATCAAGTAGGCTTCATTCCAGGGATGCAAGGGTGATTCAACATACAAAAGTCTGTCAATGTAATACAACATATAAACAAACTGAAAGAAAACAACCACATGATCATCTCACTAGATCCTGAAAAGGCATTTGACAAAATCCAACACCCCTTCATGATAAAGGTCTTGGAGAGATCAGGAATACAGGGAACATACATAAATATAATAAAGGCAATTTACAGCAAGCCAACAGCCAACTCAAATTAAATGGAGAGAAACTCAAAGCGATTCCACTAAAATCAGGAACAAGGCAAGGCTGTCCACTCTCCACATACTTATTCAATATAGTACTTAAAGTTCTAGTCAGAGTAATAAGACAACATAAGGAGATCAAGGGGATACAAATTGGAAAGGAAGAAGTCAAGCTTTCCCTATTTGCAGATGATATGATAGCATACATGAGTGACCCCAAAAATTTGACCAAGGAAATCATACAGCTTATAAACACCTTCAACAATGCAGCAGGATACAAGATTAACTAAAAAAAAATCAGTAGCCCTCCTATATACAATTGACAAACAGGCTGAGAAGGAAATCAGAGATACATCACCCTTTACAATAGCCACAAATGATATAAAATACCTTGGGGTAACTCTAACTAAGCAAGTGAAGGACCTGTATGACAAAAACTTTAAGTCCCTGAAAAAAGAAATTGAAGAAGATGTCAGAAAATGGAAAGATCTCCCATGCTCATAGAAAGGCAGGATTAACATAGTAAAAATGGCAATCTTACCAAAAGAAATCTACAGATTCAATGCAATCCCTATCAAAATCCCAACACAATTCTTCACAGACCTGGAAAGAACAATACTCAACTTCCTATGGAAAAACAAAAAAACCCAGGATAGACACAATAATCCTGTACAATCAAACAACCTCTGGAGGTATGACGATCTCTGACTTCAAGCTCTACTATAGAGCTACAGTAATAAAAACAGCTTGGTACTGGCATAAAAACTGACATGTGGACCAAGGGAATTGAATTGAAGACCCTGACATTAATCTGCACACCTATAAACATATAAGTTTTGACAAAGAAGCCAAAACTGTACAATGGAAAAAAGAAAGCATCTTCAACAAATGGTGCTGGCATAAGTTGATGTCAACATGTAGAAGGCTGCAAATAGATCCATACCTGTCACTGTGCCCAAAACTTAAGTCCAAGCAGATAAAAAACCTCAACATAAATCCAGTTACTCTGAACCTGATAGAAGAGAAAGTATGAAGTGGTCTTGAATGCATTGGCACCGGAGATCACTTCCTAAATTTTACACCAGTAGCACAGACACTGAGAGAAACAATCAATGGGACCTCTTGAGACTGAGAAGCTTTTGTAGAGCAAAGGACACGGTCAACAAGACAAAGTGACAGCCAACAGAATGGGAAAAGTTCTTCACCAACCCCATATCTGACAAAGGACTGATATCCAGAATATATAAAGAACTTAAGAAATTAGACATCAAAATGCCCAACAGTCCAATTAAGAAATGGGCTATAGAGCTAAACAGAGAATTCTCAACAGAGGAAGCTCAAATGGCTGAAAGATATTTAAGGAATTGCTCAACATCCCTAATCATCAGGGAAATGCAAATCCAAACAACTCTGAGATACCACCTTATACCCGTCAGAATGGCTAAGATCAAAAACACTGAAGACAGCTTATGCTGGAGAGGATGTGGAGCTAGGGGAACTCTCCTCCACTGTTGGTGGGAATGCAAGCTTGTACAACCACTTTGGAAATCAATATGGTGCTTTCTTAGAAAATTGGGAATCAATCTCCCCAAAGATCCAGCTATACCACTCTTGGGTATATACTCAAGGAATGCTCAATTAAACCACAAGGGCACATGCTCAGCTATGTTCATAGCAGCATTGTTTGTTATAGTCAGAACCTGGAAACAACCTACATGCCCTTCAACTGAAGAATGGATAAATAAAATGTGGTACATATACACAATGGACTACTACTCAGCAGAGAAAAACAATGACATCAAGAGGTTTGCAGGCAAATGTATGGATCTAGAAAAAATCATCCTGAGTGAGGTAACCCAGACTCAGAAAGACAAACATTGTATGTACTCACTCATAAGTGGATACTAGATGTACAACAAAGGATGACTAGACTGCTACTCAGAACTCCAGGGAGGCTACCTAGTAAAGAGGACCCTAAGAAAGACACAGAGAATTGGATGAGATCTACATGAGCAAACTGGACATGGGGGGGTAATGGGGGGCAAGGGTTGGGAAAAAGAGAGCTTAGGGGAGCGGGAGGTCCCAGTTGGATCAGGAACAGAGTGGGAGAACAAGGAAAGAGATACCATGATAAATGAAGACACCAAGGGAATAGGAAGAAGCAAAGTGCTAGAGAGGTCCCCAGAAATCCACAAAGATACCTCCACAATAGACTACTGGCAATAGTCAAAAGAAAGCCCAAACTGACCTACTCTGATGATTGGATGACCTAACACCCTAACTGTTGTGATAGAACTCTCATCCAATGACTGATGGAAGCGGATGCAGAGATGCACGGCGAGGTCCCAGGTGGAGCTCTGTGAGTCCAATTGGCAAGAGAGAGGAGGAATTGTATGAACAAGAGATGTTGAAACCATGATTGGAAAAAGCACAGGGACAAATAGCCAAACTAGTGGAAACACATAGACTATGAACCAAGAGCTGAGGAGCCCCCATGGAACTGGATTAGGCCCTCTGGATAAGTAAGACAGTCGATTAGCTTGAACTGTTTGGGAGGCTACCAGGCAGTGGTACTGGGACCTGTCCTTAGTGCATGAGCTGGGTTTTTGGAGCCTGGGGCCTATACTGGGACACTTTGCTCAGTCTGGGTGAAGGAAGGAGGGGACTGGACCTGCCTCGACTGAATCTACCAGGCTGAGCTGAATCCCCATGGGAGTCTTTGCCCTGGAGGAGATGGGAATGGGGGTGTGTATTGGGAGGAGTGCGGGTGGGGGAGGGAGGAGGGAGGACAATCCGTGGCTGATATGTAAAATTAAATTAATTATAAAATTAAAAATAATAATAATAATAATGAAGATTTTGCTCATGCAGACAGAAAAGGTTACAAATATGCCATAAAGCAGGTTCAGACAGAAAAAAACCTTTAAACAGTTTACAATGTGTTTAACAATGTTTGTAGTTTTAAGAAAACAAAAGAAAAAGGGTATCGATATCCATCAAAATAAATAGATAAGTAAATAATTAGTTTGAAAATAATAAAATCTTTTAAAAAAGAGTAAAGAAATTTAAAAAAAGAATAAGCCACATAGAGATGGGAAATATACAAGGAGTCTGGATCCTGTATGTTATTACATTGTCTTTGAATTTTTTGATTGCTGATGGAAAAAAACAATAGCTTCTGAGAGACATTGGATTATGGACACTGCTAAATTAAGTCAATCTATATGTATTAAAAATGTCTTAAAATCAAAATGGAAGTAAAAAATTATGTTGAATTGGAGAAAAGTTTATGCTTCTCTTTTCACAGAAAATGAAAGGCTGTGGACTCATTCAAGGTTAAAAAGGATGAAGTTTGATTGGCAAAGACCCCCCTGAAAATTCCAGCTACAGACATACAGAAATAAATTTGGAAAAACTACAAGAGAGGTGATGTGTATTTTACATGCTCAAACATAAAAAAAAATCATCTTTAATTGACTTGTGCACACTGCACATTTCATATATGTTACCTTTAAAAGGTTGTATACTTTCAGAACAAGGGGACCAGACACCAATGAAAACAGGTGTCCCATGTGATCCAGCTTCTCAGTATGTTTCTGTTGTAGTTTCCTCAAAGTTATGCAACCAGAACAGCTTCAAGACTGCTGGCTGAGATGGTACAGCCTCACAGATTACTCCAGTCAGAATTTTAGATATGCCTTGCAGTATTCCATCACACCAAGACTGTGCAACAGCTAGTTCCCCTAGGAATTTACCATTATCTTAATTTTTTTCAGGATCACTTAAGGATGTCAGTGCCCCCAAACAAGAGGAAACAGTCTAGAGAACACAACACCCACATTCCCAAGAGATGGGGCAGGTGGTTTTTGGTCATTCGCTGAGTTATGGATATTTGTAATCCTTTAGTGGGGTTGGTTACAAGTTGTTATTGGTAGGGGTCAGGAAAAAAGCTGAACAAAGAGATTAGATTCAGGGATCTCTTTCTGAAAAGAAAAATGGGAGATATAGAAATGATAGGATAAAAGGGCAGATTATTAAATCTACATTTAAACTAAAAAAGCAACTATTAGACTTAAATATTTTTCATTGGTATGTATTTTTATATACTGATACAAATTTAAGGTTGCTTTTGTTAGAACATACTTTACATACATTTCTGCTCTTCTTTAAGGTATTATACCTAAGCAGTTCACTTAACAAAGTAATGCAAATTTCTAGTCCTTGAAAACTATTTAAGATAATAAAGAAATAGAAGTTAGTACAGAACATGGCATTCAAGATGTTTAATAACATATGGGTTTTCATGATAGGTGAGACATGTCTGCTCCTGGCAGCACTAATCTAGTTCATAAAAGAATGATGGGCATCAAAGAAACTCCATATGGAGTTAGTCACTGGACAAAGAAACTGCTCTGGCTTTGACTTCTGACAGTATGCTGTACAAAATGGACAAACAAGACATGAAGGAAAAAGACTGTCAAATTTTGTCATGATAAGACAAGACACTCTTTCAAAATTCCTGCTTCATGGAAAAGTCTGCCAGACATTATGCAGGACACTCAGGAAAGCAACTGCTGAACTTTGCCATGATTAGGCAGGCAGTCCTTCAACAATTCCTGCTTCACAGAAAAATCTGTCAGATATTCTGGGCCTGTAGGTCCAAGATGGAAGCTCCAAAGTTTCAGAAGAACCTTGGGTGACGGTCCGAGCAGTCAACTGTTTCTGTCATTTCTTTACTTTTGGAAGTTGTTTGCTTGGCACTTCCTGTTTACTCAAGTAATTCTTTATCCTTCTTGGGTCTCTGATGGAGATTGAAGACTAGATAGTTACAGATTTATAGTTTTCCTTGTTACCAAATTCAGAAAAGAAACTCACAAAAGAGGTGTGAAGTGCATAAGGTTGAGAGACATATATATATATATATATATATACATATATATATATATATATATATGTATATATGCATAGTTTTGGGTTGGTAGTACAAGTTAGGATAGAAAGTGAATTAGGTCCAAAATTTCGGTCTCATCAAGAGATAGATAATGGAATAGTTTCTCTAAATTTACCAAATACAGATGGACTGGACATTGTAAATGCAATTCTTACCTGACAGTTAGTTGTTCTAACTATATATAGTTTTACTGTGTTAGAGTTAAAACTTTTCTTTTTTATTTACACAAAAAGGAGAAAATGTTGTGGAATATTCCTTTACCCTGTGTGAAGATGTGTCATTGTATAATTGGTTTAATAAAAAGCTAAAGGGCCAATAGCTGGCCAGAAGGTATAGTAAGGACTTCTGCACAGAGAGAGCTCTGGGAATAAGGGTGGAGTTGTCAGCCAGATACAAAGGGAACAAGACATGCAGGAGAAGAGGTAAAAGCCACCAGTCATGTGGCAACATGTAGATAAATAGAAATGGGTTAATTTAAGTTATAAGAGTTAGTGGAACAAGCCTAAGCTATAAGCCAAACTTCCATCATTAATAATAAGTCTCCATGTCATTTTTTATGAGCTGGCAGCCCAAAGAAAAATCTTCTACAATGTCTTATCACAACAACAGAAATGCTAAAACAGTGTGCCATTAATAACAAAAAAGGTTGAGTAAGACACTTTGTAAGTGGAGAGTTTTACATGGTACTGAGTTAATACATGTATAACTTAAACTTTAAAATGTTCAATGCAATTGGCATTGCAATCATACCGAAAGTAGTTATATAATATAAACAAAAGTAAATGAGAAAGGAATTTACACATTTCACTACAAAAGTCATCCAAACACAAAAAATGACACCAGTAATGAAAATGGAAAAGAGATTTTTTAAAAATGCACAGAGAATATGAATGGCAAGATAGCATCAATAAACCTTTCCCCATCAGTAACTTCTTTGAGTATAACTGGATTAACTATCAAATCAAAAGTCATAAATTGACAAGTAGATTAAAAAAAATGGTTCAAGAGACTCACTGTAAGCCAAGCTTGCAAGTGCATTCCTTTAATACCAGCACTCATGAGGCTGTGTGTTTGAGGCCAGTCTAGCCTATGTACAAAGTTCCAGGATGAGCATTGCCTCATAGTGAGATGCTGTTTTAATAAACAAATAAATAAGTAAACAAGGAAAGAGAGAGATTATATCCAATAATACAATTAGAAAGTGAAAGGTTTGAAAAAGCTGTTACATGCCCATAGGACCTAAAAGAAAGCAATAGTGGCTCATACTTAAACCAGACCAAATAAAATGTAACATATTAGGAGACAAAGAATGGCATTATATCTAAATGAAATGTATGAAAATACAAGACTATATAATGGCTATAAAATATTTACATTGATTGTCAATATATAAAATAAACAGGCTATAAAATATTTACATTGATTGTCAATATATAAAATAAACAAAGATAGAAGTGAAGAGAGAAATAATTGCAAGATAATATGTGGTAAGTGCAATATTTTTCTCTCTGTAACACATAGAACACCCAGAAAGAAGTTCAGAAAATCAATTGAGAACTTAAACAATGTAATAAACCAGTTAGTTTTAAAAACTATAGGGAGAGATGTGGTGGTATTGTGTTCTCCCAAATATTGTGCACCCTAATAAACATATCTGGGGTCAGAGAATGGAACAGCCACTAGATACAGAGGCTAGAAAATGGTGGCACTCACACCTTTAATCCTAGCCTTCTGGAGGCATGGATCTCTGTGAGTTTAAGGCCATGCTGGAAATAGCCAGGCATGGTGACTCACGCCTTTAATCCCAAGAAGTGAGCCTTTAATCCCAGGGAGTGATGGCAGAAAGCAGAAAGATATATAAGGCGTGAAGACCAGAAACTAGAAGCTTTTAGCTGGTTAAGTTTTCAGGCTTTTGAGAAGCAGTTCAGCTGAGATCCATTTGGATAAGGACACAGAGGCTTCCAACCTGAGGAAACAGGATCAGCTGAGAAGTTGGCCAGGTGAGGTTGGCTGTGGCTCGTTCTGTTTCTCTGATCATTCAGCATTCACCCCAATACCTGGCTCCTGGGTTTGATTTTATTAATAAGTCCCTTTAAGATTCGTGCTACAGAGAGAACATTTAATAACAACAGAATAAATATTTTCTCAAGTACATATAAAACATTTTCTAAAACATATGTATGCTAAGCCACACATTAAGTTACCACAAATATATTTTAATATATCTTCTCTATGACAGAATGATGCTGAAAATCAATTTCAGAAAGAAAATCAGAAAATTTCTGAGTTTGTAGATATTAAAAAACAAGTGAGCCAACCAATGACTCATGGATCACAAGGGAAATTAGTAAATACCTGGAGACAAATAAAAGTGAAAAGACACTGTACCAAAACTCTCCAGACACAACACAAGCAGGCCTAAGGGAGAAGTTCCTGACAAAATAAAACAAAACAAACAAGCAAACAAAAACACAATATCCCAAATCAACAACTGCCCCTGGAACACAAGAAATGAATGAAAGACAAAACTATACCTACCAGAAAGAAGACATTATTAATGGTGAAGGCAGAAATACGCAAAGCAGAGAATAATAAAGAAGTTATAGAGAAATTCAGTGAAATCAGATGTGATCCTTCAAAACATCAACAAACTGCTAAATCTGTAGATGAACTAAGAAAAACGAGAAAATGGTCAAATTAAATCAGAAATGAGCGTAAAGATACTGCCACTAATTGGACAAAAGTAAAAAAAAAAAATAACCCACATTAAAAGAGAGTAATTTGAGAAGTCACCTATCAGTAGATGAAATGGATGAATTTGTAGAAACACAACGTCCACAAAGATCAAATCAGAAACAAAAAAATCTAAAATATTCTTACAATTACAAAGATGTTGAACTAGTTACCAAAAACATCTCCAAAGAGAAGCTCCATCATGATCGTTTCAATGGTAAATTAGGCCAACATTTAAATGAACTAACAATAGCTCCTTTCCAGGCTCTATAAAAGAGTAGAAGAAAATTCAACATAGCCATCATATCCTGTGAAGCCCGTATTACAAAATATGAAACCCAAAGCCAGAAAGATGAGAGAATAAAGCCACAGACCAATATCCTGAGCAAAAATCCTCAGCAAAAGAGTGTCAAATAAAACTCAACAGCATTTTATACTGATTATACATTGTGACCAGGTGAGATTACTTTCTTTTGAATGCAAGCATATGTGAACATATGGAGACACAGTATAATTAAGGGCATTATCAGAATGAGGGAGAAAATATATGCTACTCTCCATTGATCTAGATAAAACATTCTATGAAAATGAAACCTTTTCATGGTAAAAAGCAATCAAATAGAAACAGAAGAAAATACATCATATAATACAATAGGTATGCGAAAAACTCACAGAATTGAACGCCCAAAGTTAAACTATCATGTATATGAATGATTTGCAATAAGGATGCCCAATACCCTATACCCAAATAATAGAATTTCCAAATGATGGTGAGGACAAAACTGGATATTCACAAGCAAAAACTAAGGAAGATGAAGCCTTACTCAACACATACATGTTAAATCAAAATGACCCAGAGAGCTAAATGTAAGAGTTAAAACTATAATAAGAGCAAACTCTTTACAACCTTGGATTTCACAGTGTTTTCTTGTCTGAGACACAAAGGCACTGGCAATGAGAAATATAAACAAATTGTCCTTCATCAAAATTAGAATGTTTTGTTGTTGTTGTTGGGCATATACATATCTTTAATTCTGGGAGGTGGAGGAAAGGAGTATCTTTGTGAATTTGAAGCCAGCATGGTTTACAACGTGAGCTCACAGTCCTGTTTAACCAAAAAAAGCATTTTATATATGAAGATAATGAATCTTGATCATATTCATCTCCACCCCCCAACTCCTCCTAGAAACACCCCCACACCCTACCCAAGGTGTCCACAGTTTACCCAGCCGTGAATCTATAAGCTGCAGTAATGACTGCCATGGCAAGATATGTCATTGAGTACCATAGTGATGTGTTGCTGCAAATGTTATGAGGATAACTAGTGAATTTCTGATTAAATATAAAGCCCACTCCACAGGGTGAAACACATGCCTAGTACTATAAATCTGGACAACAACCCATGGTTGGAGCATTTGTGAGTCCCACAGGTGAACCTACTATTATTCTGCTAAAGGAATATCTTATCAAACTATGCTCCAAATTCATATCTCTATACCAATAAAGTGAGTGCAGCTCTCAGACCTTATCAGAGCAGTTTCTTTGTTCAGTGAACAGCAGTTGATGCCGAAAATCACAACTGGTCAAAGCATAGAGAATAAGTGTCTGTAGTACACAGCCACAAATGGAAAAGCACTTCTGTTTGTTTGTGTTTGCTTGTTTTAGTGAATAAAATGATAGAGCTGAATTATAGTTTTGAAAATATCTAGTGAAATCCAGCCAGATCCTTTATCAGATTGAAGAGAGAACTGAGTGCCTCTTACTACATAAAGCAGGTTATTAAAGACAGAGTTAAGTTTCTAACATGTTATCCCTGTCCTTTCTGTTCAACCTCAAATTCAGTTTCATTGTATTTTTAATTTTCTAACTTCTTTGTGTAATATTCATCTTAGTGGTCTATTGCCAATAACAGAATACAATAGACTGGAATTTTTTTTTGAAAGAATGTATTTTGGTTCATTGTTCTAATTCAAGGATAAAAGGCTGCATCTGGTGATTCTGTTCTTGTGGGATTCTAGACTACGGCTTTTTTTTTTTTGGAAGCCACTAAGATTCCAACTTTTTGTTCTTATCTAATATAATCCCCTCTTATAGATTCCATCTCTTAATACTGTAGTTTCAGTAAATCCATTCTTGTAATAGATTACATTGAGGATTAAATTTCAACTTGAGTTCACAGCAGAACAAACTATATTCAAATAATAGCAATAATATATCATTGTTGTTTCTGATAATTTTTCTCTCATTAATAAATTCACCTCTCTTTGAATTAGCTTCCTGTCACTATCACAAAATGCTTGAAGCAAGTAACTAATAAACAGTAAAAAAAAAAATTTAAAAAAACCTATTCAGCTCAGGGCTCTGGAGTTTGTAGTCTAATACCTGGTAGCACCATTGCTTTGAGTATATGGTGAGGGCATCAGATGGCACTGGCAGGGAGTACAGGGAAGAGCCGCCTTACAACATAATCCAGGAAGCAGGGAACTACTAAAAGACTAAGGTTCTATAATCCTTCTTAAAGACATTTTTCTAGTGACCTAAGAACCTTACACTAAGCCCTACCTCCCAAAGTTTCTATCACCCCACCAAGACCATTGCCCTGGAAACCATGCCTTTAACATATGGACTTTTCAAGGGCATTATCCATATACAAGCATACCATGTTGTATCTCCATTTTTAACACCTATTCCATCCCTATATTAACAACTATTCTGTTGTATTTACTATGTGCATGTATTTCTATTATATAAATGTTTCTTTTCATTATTTGATAATGTACTGTTTATCTCTATTTCTTAATTGTTTTTACTAAGCACTGTCTTAAGGTGTTCCATATTGCTACAGAAGCATTAATCACTGCTACTGGTTACTCCATGATTCCCTCTATTCTGTACCCATATTGAATGGTAACTATCTTCTCAGTGGTTGCTACACAGAATGCTCCAACTTCTTCCTGAAATAAACAATTGTGTGCATTTTTGTTATTAGTCTGGGATAATGTATTTAAAATATAAGTTGTTATATTCTCACCATCATAAGTAAAATTGATGCCCTTATAAGAGGAGACACAAGAGAAATTATTACCCTCTTGGGCACATGAAGATTTGACTAGAAAACAGCCACAGTCAAATAAAGAAAAAAACTCTCACTTGACACTAAATCTGTCTTGATCTTGAACATCCTAGGTTTCATGTCTCTGAGAAATAAATGTTTGTCATTAAAGCTGTCCAAATTTTGTGATTCTGTTACAGCAGCCTGAATAACTAGGACAGTGATGAACACTGTGTATCTTCTACCCATGTTCTAATTCGATTGCTTTCCTTGTGAGTTAAGTATATACTACAGGTAACAACAGACTTTTGTTGGATATATTTGTTTAACAATTATTCCTTCTGATATGTTCTTATCTTTTCATCCCTTTAAATTCCAAATTACTTTTTAAATTTCTGCATGTGTGTAAGCTTCTTGAGTGTGTGTGTGTGTGTGTGTGTGTGTGTGTGTGTGTGTGTGTGTGTGTGTGTGTGAGAGAGAGAGAGAGAGAGAGAGAGAGAGAGAGAGAGAGAGAGAGAGAGAGAGAGAGAGAAGTGTGTAAATGCCTGTGGAGGTCAGAGCTGGATACTCTGAAGTCCAAATTATTGATATACTTACATATCACGCTTTTGGTATCTGTTAAAGGTTAATATTCTTCTTGTAGTAAATTTGTCACATCATGTTTTTCTACAAATATATCTGTTTATAGAAGTTTCAAAATTTTAGTTAATCCATTTGTAACATTTCAAATAATTCTGTGTATAAGTAATTTTATCTCTTTGTATTCTATCTTTCATCTTTTTTGTGATCTTGCACACAGTTAATCTTTTGAAAGACTTAACTTTGGATTATGATAATTTTCTCTATTGTATGCTGTTTTTATTATTATGCCTCTGTTTGGTCATCATCTTCATACATGTGCTTTATTTTCTTTTATTATTTTCTCAACTACTTGAGTTGGAAATAGGAATATTATTTTTTTAAATTTTTTTTCATGTTTCACAGCCTGCAAACATATTTTTTTTCTTTTTTCCTTTTTTTTTAAATTTTTTATTTTTATTTTGCAATACAATTCAGTTCTACATATCAGCCACGGATTCCCTTGTTCTCCTCCCTCCCACCCTCCTCACCTTCCCCCCAGCCCACCCCCCATTCCCACCTCCTCCAGGGCAAAGCCTTCTCCCCGGACTGAGATCAACCTTGTAGACTCAGTCCAGGTAGGTCCAGTCCCCTCCTCCCAGGCCGAACCAAGTGATCCTGCATAGGCCCCAGGTTTCAAACAGCCAACTCATGCAATGAGCACAGGACCCGATCCCACTGCCTGGATGCCTCCCAAACAGATCAAGCCAATCAACTGTCTCACCCATTCAAAGGGCCTGATCCAGTTGGGGACCCCTCAGCCATTGGTTCATAGTTCATGTGTTTCCATTCGTTTGGCTATTTGTCCCTGTGCTTTATCCAACCTTGGTCTCAACAATTCTCACTCATATAAACCCTCCTCATTCTCGATAATTGGACTCCCAGAGATCCACCTGGGGCCTAGCCATGGATCTCTGCATCCAGATCCCTCAGTAGTTGGTTGGGGTTTCTAGCACGACAATTAGGGTGTTTGACCATCCCATCACCAGAGTAGGTCAGTTCGGGCTGTATCTCGACCATTGCCAGCAGTCTGTCGTGGGGGTATCTTTGTGGATTTCTGTGACTATTTTTTTAAATTTTATCACTATTTTAATATGTCACTTTTGAGAATTTATTGTGCATTTACTTCCTTTCAACTTCAAGATTAGTGTAACTGTTACCATTATGTGCTGTGGATATTGCTCTGTATAAATAAAATGCTGATTGGCCAGTACCCAGGCAGGAAGTATAGGCGGGACAAGCAGAGAAGAGAATTCTGGGAAGTGGAAGACTGAGGCAGAGAGCCACTGCCAGCCACTGCCATGAGAAGATGTTAAGATACTGGTAAGCCACAATCCACATGGCAACTTATAGAATAATAGAAATGGGTTAATTTAAGATATAAGAACAGTTAGCTAGAAGCCTGCCATGGCCATACAGTTTAGAAATAATATAAGTCTCTGTGTGTTTACTTGGTTGGGTCTGAGTAGCTGTGGGACTGGCGGGCGAGAGAGATTTGTCCTGACTGTAGGCCAGGCAGGACGAGAAAAACTCTAGCTACAATTATGGTATGTTGATAGTTTAAATGTTACTGGTAGATATTCTTAAATGAAACTTGCTCTGCAATTTCTCATAAACGTTCTATTCACATTTATCTCATTAACTTTCATCTCAATATCCATCCTGTTTCTTAATTAATAAATACAACATTAAATACTTAAGGAAACTTTTTAATGGGTTTTTACACCTTACCTTTCTAGCCACTTCACTTGGATATTTTATTAGAAAAGTGAGATATTCTACTGAAAGTGTATACAAGGCATGATGTTTTTTTCAATATCTAGCATATTTCATAACCCTCCCTACCACAAACTCAGATCTTCCAGAAACTTTAGCTGTGGTCTCATTAGCTTTATTTTGTATAATAGCATTAAATCAATAAATCCATATCAAGCGTCTACTATGTAGGATTCATACTGGATACCAGGGGTAATACTACCATAAAATGCTTATAAGATTGCATCTGTGGATGTGTTTTCTGAAAGTGGCTAACTTAAGAAGATCTTTGTTTTTGTCTTTATCTCTTGGTTATTAAAAATAAATTCAATGTATAGCTTAAAATGTGAAATTTTAATAGAATATGAGGCAAATATTTTTAGATTATCTAAACATCAACAAACATTACATATGGGTTGCATATAGTAATATAGAATGATAACCTAAACTTGTTAGAGACAGATATCATTTTACTTTAAGTGGTTATAACAGTTTCAAAAAGTTACTTGAATTCATTTTAACCTCTAAAATAATAATTCAATATATGCCACTAGCCAGGCAATGGATTTTGGTATATTTATAATCTACTATATATTGATTTAGTTTAGCCTGTAAAATCACTAAATTTTAAATTTGTAAAACAATTCCTTTACTTGTTTCCCTATCTTTTACTTTCATAACTTGCTGTGGTGGTTTGAATAGGAATGGCCCACATAGACTCATGTGTTTGAATGTTTGGTCCATAGAGAGTGGCACGATTAGGAGGTGAGGCCTTGTTGGAGAAAGTGTATCACTGTAAGGGTGGGTTTAAAGGTTTTATATGCTCAATCTACACCCAATGTGATACACAGTTTCCTTCTGTTTCCTGCAAATCAAGATGTAGAACTCTCAGATCCTTCTCCAGCACCACATCTGCCTGCATGCCACCATGGTTCTTGCCATGATGATAATGGACTAAACCTCTGAAACTGTAAGTCAGTCAAATTAAATATTTTCCTTTATAAGAGTTGCTGTGGTCATAATGTCTCTTCACAGCAATAGAACCCCTAAGACAGAAGTTGGTACCAGGGACTGGAGGATTGCTATGATAGGCTTGACCACATTTTTGTTTGGAAGAATGTGGACTTTGGGATTTGGGGTTAGAAAAAGCAGTTGACCACTGTAAGTGGGGCTTAATGGGCCATACTAGTAGAAGCATGGAAGACAGTGGTGCTGAGGGTGATTCAACAGTGGGGCCCTGGCTCAAGATTGTTCAGAGGAGAAGAATTTTAATTTGTTGCCTAGAGATCACTCTTGTGATATTTTGGTGAAGAATGTGGCTGCTTTTTGCCCTTGGCTGAAGAGTCTGCCTGAGGCTACAGTGGAGAGATTTGGATTAACTCCGTTGGCAGAGGAAATCTCAAAACAGCCTAGTATTGACTCTGTCATGTGGTTATTAGTTGTCAGTTTTATACAGATCTATAATGAAAAAGAGAAAGCTGAGCAAGGAAAAATACAAAATGTACAGATTGAGAAAAGTGACAACAGGAAGTAGAATGGAGCTAAATCTTGTGTTCAAGGAGATAAACAGATTAAAGAATGTAATAAAGGGAATGATGACCTCAGGTCATGATCCCAACCAGCTAGCCTTTCAACTTATGAAAAGGAATTAAATTATAGCTTAGGTCCAGGCATGGTGGTGCTGCCTTTAATTGAGTACTCTGAGGCCAGCCTGGTCTACAGAGAAAGTTCCAAGACAGCCAAACTTAGGCTGTGAAGGAAACCATTGAAAACAGAAAGCTGGTAAAAACATAATTGAACAAGGGGGCCAGGTTCCAGTCCCAGCAAGTAACAGAACTTGGCAGCTTCAGCCATGTGGTTCTTCCAGCTTTAGAATCAAGGATTGAAGAAGGGGTTATGGAATCTCCCTCTGTGACAAAGGAAAGCTCCTGAGGCTTGGCATTTGGCAGAGGTGTCCTGCATGGATACCCAAAGAGGCCATTGTGTAAAACTGAGAAGAGGCATGGATTGCCTTGGAGACACCAAGATAGAGATGCCAGAGCCATGGGAAACTTGTTGAGGAAAGCTGCTAACAGGAGGTTGAAGCAGCCCAAAAGAAAGAAGTATATTGCAATCAACAAAGCAGAATGGAGTTGGAGATCTAAAGAGTGTTTTGACTTCAGACATAGAGTTTGGAGTTTGTCCAGCTGGTTTTCAGTCTTGCTTTGGTTCAGTATTTCCTCACTATCTTCCCTTTCCTCCATTTTGGAATGGTAATATATATCCTATGCCAATGTATGTTGGAAGTATGTGATCTTTTTTTATTTTGATTTTATAGAGAATTACAGTTAAAAGATTACATGAATCTGTTGAAATTGTAATAGGCTATGGGGACTTTTGAAGTTTGACTAAATGTATTTTGCATTATGTTATGGTTACAAGCCCATATGGGGCCAGAGAGTGGAATGTGGTGATTTGAATAGGTATGGCCCCCATAGACTCATGTATTTGAATGCTTGGCCAATAGGGAGTGGTGCTATTAAGAGGTATGGCCTTGTTGGAATAGGTGTGGCTTTATTAGGGGAAGTGTGTCACTGTGGGGCCATGATCAATCTACTCCCAATGTGGTACACAGGCTCATTCTGCTTCCTGCATATCAAGGTATAGAACTCTCAGCTCCTTCTCCAGCACATGTCTGCCTGCATGTTGCCATGCTTCTTGTCATGATGTTGATGGACTGAAACTATAACCAGCCTCAGTTAAATGTTTTCCTTTATAACAGTTGCCATGGCTATAGTGTCTCCTCATAGCAATAGAAACTTTAACTGAGATACTTGCTAACCATTCTTTATTCCTAAATACATAATTGCATACTTTTACTTCAAAGTTCAAAACCATTCAGTGATTCCACGTTGTTCACAGAATGTGAATAAGTAATAATCATTCTACCCTAATTGTTCTATGAGAATTTATACAGTTTCTAATGAAGGGGTGTGTGTGTGTGTGTGTGTGTGTGTGTGTGTGTGTGTGTGTGTATGTGTATGTGTATGTGTTTGGTATGCATGCATGAATATTCACACAGGTATGTACACATGCCTTTGGAGACCAAACATTGATATCATGCATCTTTCTCATCATCCCCTATCTTATTTTATGAGATAATGTCTCTCAATGGACCTGGGACTGACTGAATTGGCTAGACTGGATGTCCAAAAAAGTCCTGGGAATCTTTCTGTCTCTGCCTTTCCAGCACTAGAATTATAGGCATATGCCACCATACCTGGCTTTTTATGGGGATGCTGAGAGTCAAAGGAGCCCTTTATTGACTGGGTCACCTCTCCAGTCCAAGACAAAATTATCTTTTATTAGTACAAAATAATATATATATATGAGATTTATTAAAGAAATATGTCTCTTCTATGTTTGTATCTATCTAGAATTAGAGCTGTGGCCCAAGAGACACGTGATTAATGTCAATTAAATGGTAGATCCAGCATATCTTAACACATTTTTGTTTTCAGTTTTTCACTTTTGACTCAGGATTTGCTCACTATTAATTTGCACATAAAGAAGAAGATTGTGACTATAAGAGAAGTAATAATCCTTATTGCCCTGTAAATGCTTGCAATTTCTCTATATCCTGACTTGTCCAAATTCTCCATCTTCAAACTGCTCAACCATCTACTACTTCCAGTCTTTCAAGACACCACACACCTAATTCCATAATGTGCTTTTTTTGACTGAGTCATGGTTTTCTTTGGAACTATTAAATGGAAAATAAAGCTTTGATGATAGTTCTCCCATTTTATACACTGTTATTATGCTCAATTTTTAATATATTCAGTAAATACAAAACAGTCTTTATCATTTAGCTTTTAGTCTTCTAAATTGATAAAAATCTTATATGTATTCACTTGTGCACATGTCCATGTATTTATCTGTATCTATTCAGCTTTATATTCTTTTATGGATAACTCAAAGACTCAGTCTGAGAGAAAACTTAAAAACAACCATTCCCAGGCAGTCTGTTTCTGTAACAAAATATCCTAGACTGAAAGACTTAACTACTCGTATATTTCTTAAAGTTCTGGAGGGTAAGATGTATAAAATCAAAATACTGGCCGATTTAGCATCCAGTAAGCCCGTTTCAAGATTTGTGACCATCTTCTTGCTGTTTCTGCACAGGCAAGAGAAATGTATCATTTCTCTCATGCCTCCTCATCTCAGAGAAATTATGTAAGTCATGAATGCTTCAACTGTACATCCTACTTACCTCCTGAAACTCCCTGCCCCTCACTACTGTCACATTAAAGATTAGGCATTTGAAATATGAATTTTGAGTGAACACATTCAGTCCATAGAAAATTGTTTCATTTTGTGAGGTTTTCTTTGTTTTTAAGACAGGGCCTTACTGTGCAGCCCCAGATGGCCTGGATATCACTATGTAGACTAGGCCAACTTCCGACTCCCAGGGGCCCACTTGCCTCATCTCAGTGGTCACTCATAGATGCTCTTAATGTTGTTTTTCAGGTTCCTGTCCACATCTGCAGATGTACAGATGCAGAAGTACACATAATGTCTTAGTTTGGGTGTCTTTTGCTGTGAGGAGACACCATGACCATGGCAACTCTTATAAAGAAAACATATAATTGAGGTGGTTCACTTACAATTTCAGAGGCTCAGTCAATTATCTTCATGGCAGGAAGCATGGCAATGTGAATGCAGACGTGGTGCCAGAGCTGAGAGTCCTTACATCTTGACTCAGAGGCAACAGGAAATCCACTGTAACACTGAGTGAAGCTCGAGAAAAAGACCTCAAAGGTCGCTCCCACAGTGACACACTTCCAAAAGAAGGTGTGGCCCAGATTAAAGGTGTGCCCGCCAGCCTCAAGGTCTGGATTAAAGGCCTGTGTCATCTATCCTCTTCCAACAAGACCTCACTTCCTCCAACAAGGCCACATCTTCTAACAGTGTCACTCCCTATGATCTTAATGGGTGCCAGTTACATTCAAACTAGCACACATGATGATTATTATTGGTAAAATTATTAAAGCCACTCCATGTAGTTAAAAGGGAGATTTATTTAATGGCGTAACTTACAAATGGAGGGATAGGTAGGTTGCGGGTTCTGGGAAAGACGCAGTGCAGTCCGGCGGTGTTCTCTGGGGAACTCTCTTCTGTCTACCTCTAGTGTCCACAATCCAAGCAGGAAGAGAGGGTGGCACATTCTCATCTCGGGTCTTCAGGGCGCTCCCTTGGCCCCGCCTTGGTAGGCATGATAGTTACCGAAACCTCAATGGGGGTTGGAACTTCCAGACAAAAGCTGGAATGGCTACCCACTACAGATTATGATGCAGTAATATTGTCCATTTATGAATGGTGCCACACTTTTAATCAGTACTTTCAGGAAAGAGTTGATATTTGCTGTTCTTTTTCCTAAATCATGAAAATCTGGGATGATAGTTTAATATATGTAACAAGAACACCAGTATTGTTTGGCCTGAAGTGGTGTCTTATCCAAAGGACATACATCAAAAGCAAACATTTAATTCATAAACTCAAATGATGCCTCACCTGTTTTTTTTTTATTCTTTGTTTCTTCAGATTGTAATACAGCACAACAACAATCTCCTTAAACTTGTCATGCAACCTATGCCTGTTCAAGATGTTAGAGTATGGTCAGATTTTAAAAAATATTAGTTACAACACTTGTGTGTGTGCATGCAGAAATACGTGGGAAGGTCGGAGGACAACCTCTGAGTATCAATTCTTTCCTTACATCATGAATTCTAGGGATTAAACTAGGATGGCAGGCTTGCAAGGAAAGCACTTTTATTCACTGAACCATCTCCCTGGCCCAATACTGTGGACATCTTGTTGGTTATTACTCAGTGAAGGTATGAGGTACACTTGGCTATATTCTAATTACTGTAGAAGAAAAGGTGAACTTACCTAGTCTGTACTTCATTAGTGTTCATTGTTTTCCAATTCCAATAAAGCCTTCTTTGATATCTAGATTAAAATAATCATGATGGCGGTGTCCTTGCTTCAATCTAGTAGCTGATGGCTCCCCAAATACCTGTCAAATACTTTTCTATCTGTGGTCTAATCCCATGCATGAATTAACATACCGCATAATACTATCCCAGTGGTACCATAATTTCTAGTCATAGCTAAAATCCTTCCAGTCCTCTTTCACTCTTCCTGTCCTTTGCCCCCTATACCTAAAGCATCATAAAAGACATAAAAGACAACTCGATATTTCTCTGCATTTGATACTTCCTTTTGATCTGCCCTTTTTTCTCCATTTTTCACCTCTATTGCCTTTGTTCAGTTGCTCATCTCTTCACTTATCATGTACTAACACACCCATCTCAGACTTTACTTCTGCTCTGTCAGCTGTCCTAATTCGAACTGTTTGCTCTAATGTGTTTTTAAAACTGTTTTCATTTTTTAAAAATAATTATTATTGCATATGTACCAGTGTTTTGCCTGTGTGTATGTATGTGTACCATGTGTGTAGTGCCGTAGAGGCAGAAGATGACATACAATCCTCTAGAACTGGAGTTATGTATGCATGGCTGTGGGCTTTCATGCAGGTGCTGGGACCTGAAGCCAGGGCCTCTGCAAGAAAAGCAAGCAGTCTTAACTACAGAGCCATTTTGCCAGGTCCCAAACTGCTTTAATTTTAGCATCTTCTGTCAGACAAAACTATATTTTCCACTTCATTATATTACAGTCCCTTTCTGGGACTACTAAAACTTTAATAATCTCATGCAATTTCTACTCCTGTCTCCATGATAACTTCTGGTGATAGTTTATCTGTTTTATTCCTTTCCTCTCTCCACCCCGAGTCATATCTCTGCGTCTTTCCCTCTAGTTAAATTTTACCTTGGCTGGTAAAGTCCATGTCTTTACTACTCCATATTCAAATATCTTTGAAGATCCTGTTTAGCCTCTAGCTGTCCATGGTCAAATCTTTTTCTGAACATTCCAGTTTTATGACACTCTCATTTCTGGGCTACTTCTCTTCGGCTTAATAATATATTTAGCATTTTAATCCATCTGTTATTACGTTGTAAATGGGAGTCTTAATTTTCCATGTCTGTAATAATATCCTTCAGGGTAGCACTCATGTCTACCTTCTGTTTACTTCTTGTTTTGCTGTTGCTTACTTTACAGTGCCTAGCACAGTGCTGAAAACACAAACCCTTGAGAGATACTTGCTTGTTATTAGACTCCTTGTGTTTTCTTCTCTCTCCCTTCCTGAGTGTGATGGACAGCAGCACAAAGGGCAGGTGATGAAGCATGAAGGAATCGGGTAGAGCCCTCAGACAAAGAAATGTAGACCCATCCCTGGATTGTGCATTTCTTACACACGGTGATTAAATTCTGGCTGACATTAACATATGACAACCTGTTGAAATGATTTGTAAGTCTTTTAGGGTTTTACAAACAGCTTTATCTCTCAATTCTACATGATGAAATGGCAAAGAATTATTTATTATGTCTCTCCAACACTGGCATATGGAATTTTTAAAAGATTTATTTGAACTTTAGGATTCTCTTGAGATGAGAGAACTGGCAAGAAAAAGAACGAAATCGTCTTTGTCTCCGCAGGCCACAGCATTATAAGCTCCACCATGCTATTTCGTCAAGGATCGGCCTCTTATCTGCACAAAAGAAGTGCTTTCTTTTTATTGTAATGTAGTTGTAAAACTCAAACAGCCATCATAATTTCATTAAATCATGGCAAACTTCATAGAATTGCTGAAAAGGATCCATAATATGCAGTATTTGTTCTGCAAACTGACTGAATATTTATAATATTTAGTCTATACCATGCTATTTATTCTAAAAAATGACATATTTGTTTTTGTTTTCTTAGTAGAGCATAAGGCAAATTATATTAATTAGGCTATTTACATGATTTCCTAACTTAGAGCAGTGAAACTTGCCTTTAGCTAGCAAATAATTGAAATTACAATTGCTACGGATATCACAAGTTTGTTAATTATATCAAGCTTCATCAAGCTCTGATAGGTCGCTAAATGGTCTTTTTCCCCTCTCCTCTCCCCTTCTTTCCTTTTCTTCACCACAACCCCTGTCCCCTTCTCTTCAAATGGAGAATGAAGTTGCTATAAAGTAGATATACAATGTCTGATTGTGTGAGCTGCACTTTCCACTTCAATTGTGAGTCTATAATCTTCTAAAGAAGGATAGATTATAGCTTGTCATCATTTGCATTGAAAAAAGAAGGCCCAAAATTTTGGAGGACCCTAGGTCACCCTCTTTAATAATGCTTATTTTTAAAGAGATATTAAAATGAGGAACCAAGACAACAAATTCTAACAATATAATGCTGGTGTAGTGCATCTGTGAAACCATTTCAGTTTTCTCTATTAAGATGTTTTTGTCCATTTTCTTATAACATTTAAGAATTTGGGGGATGGATGTCCATTGGTGAGAAATAGAGGACAATAAGATGTCGCTCACATCACAAATGACTGAGATAAATTATAATGCTGCCTTTTCTGATTGTGTTGCTATTGCTTAGAAACTTCCACTGCCTTCCTGTGGTTCTTAGAGGAACACTTCCATACTCCGGTGCTTGGACATTAGTTCCCTACTACACTACTACAGAGATATAAACGTAAAAGTGTCTGGGAGATGATCTACTGTATTGGTTAGCTTTTTCCTGACTGTGGCAAAGTACCCAACAGAAACGACTTAATGCAGGAAGGGTCTGTTCCAGTTCCAGGTTTCAAAGGGTTCAGAAAATGTTCTCTTGGCCCTATGTGCTTGGGCAGAATGTTAAGACAGAGTACATAGCAGAGAAGACTCTTCACCCCTTAATAGATAGGAATTAGTGAGAAAGGGGGCCTATAGAAAGAGGGCCATGGGAAAACACAGCTCTAGGTACATATCACAACAGCATACCTCCTCCAACTAGTCCCTCTTCCTACCTTTCACCACCTTTCAAGAGGTATTAGATAACTAATTCCTTTAGGAGGGTTTATCTACTGATGAGGGAAGAGTAGTCTTGGTTTACTGGTGTCTGAAAGTGTCACCACATTAGTGTTTCACTAATTCTTGGGCAATCCCAATCCCAATTCAGTTTACAATTTAAAACAAACCTGTCAAGCTTAGTTTTTGTCAACTTGAAACAAGCCAGGGTCATCTGGGAAGAGGGAACCTCAGTTGAAAAAACTGCCTCCATCGAATTGTCTGGGGAGCACATCTGTGGAGCCATTTTCTTGATTAATAATTGATGTGGGACAGCCATTCCAACTGTGGGTTGTGCCACCCCTGGGGCAGGTAGTCTTGGGATATATATATATATATATATATATATATATATATATATATATATAAAGAAACTTGGCTGATTAAGGCTTAAAGAGCAAGCAAGTAAGCAATGTTCATTCTTCTATGGTATTTGCTTCAGGTCCTGCCTCCAGGTCCCTGCCCTGTTTATATTTCTGCCTTAATCTCCTTCAGTGGTGCACTGTGCTCAGGACATGTAAGCCATGTCCTTTCCCTTCCTCCCTAAATTGCTTGTGATCGCACTGTTTATTGCAGCAATAGAAGACAAGCTAAGACAAACACAATCAACCATCAATTAAGTCCAGAAAATAATATATGTCTCAAACTGGAGGAATAACACTACATATCAATAAACTGAAAGCTCCTGCAGTGAAGATAGCTATTTCATATTGATTAGCCTAGTTTTTCCAAAGCATGTTTGGGCATAAGTTTATATAACACCTCCTGGTATTCTGTGAACTAACTAGAGGAAATGGTAGCTTAGGCTGAAGTCTAAACTTTGTCTTTGGAGGCTAGTCACATTCTATGCCACACTGTCTTTCTGCCCTCACTTCTTGCTGCTGTCGCTCTAGCTCCTACATATTTCATTTCTATAAAAAATGCATATTCTCTCATTTCCAGAATTTTTGTAGCCTGATAAACTTCTTAAGCTTCTAGCCTCCAAGGAAATGCCATTTCTTTGGCATTTTGCTTCCACACTTTTAACTTTTTGCTAGGGTTCCTTACAAGGGCATTTTTCTCTTTCTACCTATTTTCTCAGTGCAGTTCATTTTCAGGTATCCCTCTTTGCCAAGTCCTCTGTTATATCTTCAGGTGAGGGGATGGGGAAAAGGGGTGGTGCAGAAGCTTCCTCATAGTACTTCATTGGAGCCAACTGTTACATGTTCGGGAATTCTGGGAGCCAGTTGATGTCTCCTTGGTAGCTTAAAGTCAGCCATCGTGGAAAAAAATCCATCATAGAAATGGGCAAACATAATGAAGCAGGTTCATTTGGAGTGAACTGACTTGGTGCCTTGCAAAATACCTGCTTCCTGGTGCATAGTGGGCATGTAAAAATGTTTATATTGCTTCAGATTCTATACATCTTCAACTTTAGGAGCAATCTTCTTCATATTGTAAAAACTCTTTCTCTTGTCATTTTTAGTCTCTTTTGCCCTGAAGGAAGAGTTGTGTCATTTATTTCTATGTATCCTACAGTGACTTGCAGAGAGTAAGCATATCATCATTTTAAATGACAGCTATGTCTATGAACTGAACCTGTGTTGTCTCACCTTCTTTAGTCAGTCAAAAATGCCTTCTCTGATTCTTCCTCCAGTGGTGTATGGAGAAGCCATTGATTCCACCATTGTCCTTTTCTCTTTAAAATATGCCAAATACAGAGACACTACTGTGCAGATTAAAAAGCAGTTGTTCTTGACAAAGGTCCAGTTCTTCCCATCAGCTTTTCCAGGTAAAAGGGAAAGATCTATCAAACTATCACTTTACCAAAGCACTGAAACTTGCTCAATGCACTTTGGTAATTAGTTGACCCTCATGGATAAAGTTGTACTGGAGTCAACCTACAGTGGAGAATTTGTATATGACAGATTTTTTAAGAAAGTATGCCTAGTAAGAGAACAAGAAATGTAGATACAGGCTAAGAAGCCCAACAACTGCACAATCTTGGGCAAAAGTCCTGGGAGAATGCAGGCTTCAGCAGGATTCCACTAAGGAGTGCTAGAGAAATTCATCTTTCAGAATCATCTCTTTGTGAGGTAATGATGGACTTACTTTCCCTTGAGCTTGAGGACCATACTTTTTAGAACTAAAAGGACTCATGGCAAAGAGCACATAATTATAGGGGAAATCAGTGAAAATCTGCAAGGAGCACTGTAAAGCACAAAATGGGATTATGAACAAATTCAGAGTTAAGCTGTTTGCCTTTGGGGTGTAATTTAATTACCTTTGGTCTTGGTTCTATTGTTAATCACCCCTTTGACCTTGGGGATAAAAATTAAATTTTGAATCTTACATCCTCATTTGTGAAATAGAGATAAACAAGAATGGATCAGCTTCATAGGACACATTAAACATTTGGGATTTCAGCCTAAGGCACCATTTCAATATAAAGTGTCAAAGGGTATTAGTTAAAAAAAAAACCTTATTCTCAAGCATGTTAAAAAAAAAAAACTAGGTTCATCAATGTTAAATAGCTGTCCTCAAGGTAGGATTTCCTAGAGCATCCAGGCTATTGATAAGCTGAACTACATACCTCCAATGTCCCTTCAAGATCTTCAAGCTCAGATATTATATTATTTGTAATGGTGACAAATCTGAAATTTTAGTTTTCTTGTAAGCTGATAAGTTATCTTAGCAAAAGGCAAGAGACTTCTGTTTCAGGAGCGTAGGGCAGTTTAGTATCCATAGCAACGGTAGTAGCTGGGGTATCAGTATTCCTGCAAGCTCTTTAAGCCTCACTTCCCAAGGTTCATATGAAGACACTCAAATATGGACATAAGCAAAGGGATGCATCTTAGAAGAGGAACTGGGAAGTTAAGGAGACTAAATAAGTGAGCAATAAAGATGTATAAATCATGTCCTCCTAGAAGGGGATATTATTTTTATTATGCACACAAAATGTAACCTGTCCTTTATTTCACCAGGATACATTGTCTTTTTAGCACGGTTGTTCCCTATGTACATACATATTCTTAAAGAGTTTATCCCAAACTCAATCAGAGATTTTTCTTGCAATGTGTCTCCTTACATTTTTTTTCTAGAGTCTATCTCTCTCAACTCTTCTTTTGAGATAATAATGGCTAAATGTGGACATGAAATGCATAAATGTTTCTTAAAACTTGGATCAATGGGAGTGTTTGACCACATCATGTATGAAAACAATGAGAGCCAGTGAAAGCAAAATTGAACTTGACAGGCAACTTTTAAAACTCCAGATTTAGGTTCCACAAAACTTGCCTTAGTTATTTATTTGTTCTTTCCTTGCTTTCTTCTTCCGTGTTTCTCCAAACATCTCTCCTCAGTGTCTATGAGTTCCTAGGAAAAGCCATACTGTTTCCAATCTGTACTGTGATCACACTATTTCCTTTAAGAAACAGTAAATGTTGAGAGTAACCGCAGACATCGTTCTCCAATTTCCTTGAAAATCCATCCAAGTATGGAAAGTTTCTCACCTTGGACCACCTTCAGAGAGAATATAATCAAGCTGGGCAGATAAGCATACCCTCACAGGCACAGGGCAAATCATAATTTTAATAAAAATTGGAAATATGACCCATAGTATTGGGACTGAGCCTCTCCAGGCTGTTCAAAGGCATCATTTTCAAGGCCTGGGCATAGATCAGGCTCCAGGCATCCTACAGTGCTGGGAATATTCAGCTAGTGTTCCTTAATCTATTTTTCTTAGCTGACAAAGTAAGCACCTAGGATATTTTCTGGAAGTAGAGAATGTATACATTATAAATCCATAAAATAAAATATTTGCAAAATTGATTCTACTCCCAGTAAGAAGAGAATGATGAATACCAGAATACAGTCAATTGAATTGATTAGTGTGGGAGTGTGTATCAGATATCAATTTTCTCTGAATTTTAAATGACGTAGCCAATTTCCATATCCTAGGAGAAGTTAATGTTCATGACACTTTCAGGTTATTCTAGTCTTTCTCAATCTCAGATCTCCTAGTTACATTATTCTGGCACATTTCACATGGTCAGAAGCCAAATTTTTCAGCCCAGGTCACTGATGAGGAATAGAAAGGAATGGCCTAAAATTTTTAGAAGATTATGTCATACAGTTCAAGACTTGCCCTTATTTTCAGAGCAGAAGAGGTATATGTTTGTATTTTGTTATCCACGAGAATTAAGATGTGAGAATGAATACTATTTTATTTCCCATGCATCTCAGTGATAAATATTCACACTTCCACAATTAACCTCAGCTCAGAGGTCAAAAATCAATAACATTCATTAATTCCACAAATGATAAGAGAAGGAGATGTTGACACAAGTAGTAGATGTCACACTTCTTCTAGGAGTGGGTTGATGACTGCATTTGGGACTCACATACTTGAAATTACAGCATTTGGCCCCACCTGTGTATTATATGTTATAATGATTGGAATAATAGAAAATAATATTTCAATATGGTTTATTTTCTGTCCTTCTGAGCAAGCAAGCCTCCCTAGGAATCAGTTTTATTAATGAGACCAAATTACCAGCATCCCAGCTTGCTTGTCCTTGCTATAATGAATTTAAACAAATGGCCAAAAATAGTCCTTGGTAATTATGTTTTATAGGGACATAATCCATGTCATTTTTCTAAGTTGCTAGCAGGTGTTATGTACCCAGTAGGTGCTCAATAAATATTAATTGATGTTGATGTAACACTTTCCTCCTTGAAGTAGTCAATTTCTCATATTTTTGTATCCTTTGTTTTCTTCTATGCTTCCCTGATTACAAGGCCCTGATCAAAGACTTTCCCACTTCTTGTGCTTACAAATACCACATATTTTTAAAAAAATACTAAATTCTTTTCCTGTAATAAAAGTAACTTATGTCCAAGTATTCTTTTTGCCCTATCTAAGATTTTATTTCTTAAAAATAAAAAAAAATGAGTGAGTTTCTGTAGTGTAATGGTTATCACACTCGCCTAACACGCGAAAGGTCCCTGGTTTGAAACCGGGCGGAAACAAAGGTGTTTGTTGGGGTTGGGGATTTAGCTCAGTGGTAGAGCGCTTGCCTAGCCAGCACAAGGCCCTGGGTTTGGTCCTCAGCTCTGAAAAACAAAAATGATAACACAGAACATCCTAAATGTACTTGGATAGTGTTTGTGATAACATGGTGTTATTTATAATAAAATTAGACAACTAATAGGGGGCCTTTCTTAAGCAAAGACAGGGCTAATGGTAACTGGGGTGGGTGGCTGCTCATTTTAGGACTAAGTGTATTCATTCCAATCAATCACACTTAAAATAACTTCAGGAGAGCGTCAAAGTCTATTAAATCTGGGGTAAAGTGTTATCATATAGAAGTTGGAACCACAGCCTTTTGCCCCAAGCCAGTTCAGCCACCAGCCCTCAATAACACAATTAAAAGAGTTAACTTAATAGTAGAAAGCAAAAAAAAGGAGATTTATTTTTTCAATGTGGCCACATAGGGAGTAGAGACAAAGAAATCTAGTGACTAGCCCACCCTCCTTCTCCACCCAGCAACTCCATCTTCAAGACCCTGAAGTGAGGTAAAAATGTAAATAGAGAGCCAAGACTATGCACTTCTAAGCAGTCTTGTGATCTCACCCATCACTGACCCATCATTATCTGGGTCATCCTTTCAAATCAAGAAACACAGATTTCTCTTTAGGATATCTTCATTTCTGCCAGGCCTCTTACAAAAGGAATGTGTTACAGAAGATGACAATACAATTTGTGGTAGTCTGGATGAGAATGTTCCCCCATAGGCTTATGCATTTGAAAACATGGTCCACAGTAGATGGAGCTGTTTGATGGGTTTAGGGGTTGTGACCTTGTTGGAGGAAGTCATTGGTGGCAGCCTTGGCTCTCTAGGCTTCCTGCTTGTAGATGGATGTGTAAGCCCTCAGGTTCTGCTCTCAGCATCCAGTTCTTGCCTCCTGCTACTTCCACACCATCATCATGAACTCTAACCCTCTGGAACCCTAAGCCCAAATCAACACCTTGTTCTATAACTTGCCTTGGTCATAGTGTTTTGTTACAGCAATAAAAAAGGAACTAATAAAAATCTGGGATTGGTTTTACAGGGTAACCTATTTTTATCACCAGAAGGGGAAAGAAAATGGATCTTAGAAGATGGGACACAAGCTAGCTTCTGATGAAGGAACAAAGTCAGGGACACATGGGATCAGTGACTCATTGTAACAGGATATCTTAGGTAGGGGGAATACAAGGGCAATGAATGCACTGAGAACAAAGGGTGCTTATGAGAAAAGCTTAAAAGGAGATTAAGACAATAGCAACAAAGTGCAGGAAAATTCTAGCAAATACAGAATTTTTGCAATATTAATCTTATTCCTAAGTTTAAATAAAATAGCAATTTATTTCTAGAAATGATTCTTAGACTTTTCTGTATATTAAAATAATTTGGGGAGCTTTCCTCAAAACACAGATCAGGACCCCACCCCAGAGAGGCCACTTTAATTCGTCTGGGAAAGGACCAGAACACTGGCCTTTTTTTAAATTTCTCCCAGGCTGATTCTAATGTGTTGCTGGGTTAAGAACTACTGACCTGTAGTAAATTGGGGAGTTGAGGCTTGTTTCCCACATGGGAGTGATTTCTAGTTAGTGTTTTTCTTCAAGCATTGGTTATCAAACTTAAGTGTGCATTCACTTAGGGGTATTTGCATATTTAATTAGCACCTTCGGACAATTCAGATTTCTATTCACTTACTTTGATGAAAAGAGCCAGAGATGAATGGGAATGATCAAAGTCTGCTCTACAAGTAGAAGATAAGATAAGGAATTCTCAACATGGACTATAGCTTTGCTACTTAAGGTTAGGTCCTCAGGCCAGTAACACTATCTAGATGCTTGTTTGAAATGCAAAATCTCCCACATCTACCCTAGACATACAATATATCAAAGTCTGCATTTTAACAAGATTCCCCCAGTCATTCAGCTACACATTAAAGTTTGAGAAGCACTGGTATGTAGCAACTTCAAATCTACTTTATAACTAGACCATTCCTTAATTTCTTGTTCAAAATCACTGTTGAGTGAGTGCCTCTCAAACCTTGCTTTGTTGCCTAGTAGGTAATCAATGAATAGTTAAATCAGTAAAACATCTATTTTAGGTATCAAACATGGGAGAAACTGTCTCTCAAATGATATTCTTTTTCCTTCCTTAGATTTTGGCATAGCCTTTAGAAATATGTAGGAGTCAGGTGACTCTTTCTGAAGGTTAACTAAAAAGGAGAGCTTTGTCTCTTGGTTCCTGTCACAACTCCTCTCATGTAAAGTTTATTTATTCTGTGCAAAGCAATTCTGTGAGCTGTGCCTTTCTGAAGAGTGTGTATTTATGAGGGTGATGTATTTATGTTATAGGCCTGGCAGAAATGAAGATATGCTAAAAAGATAATTGTATCTTTCAATCTGGGTATCAGATTATTGAAACAAAGGACCCCAAAGAAATGTAAATTTCTTTGTCAGTTCCATGTCAGTTCCAAAGGAAACTCCATTTCCCCAAATTTTAAAAAGCAGAAGGGACAAATGGCTATATGTGGTTCCTATTAGCATACTAAAATGCGTGCTGGCCTCCAGGCTCCCTCAGTATCAAGTATATGTTACACATTTCAAAGCTCTTCTCATCTCCACCCCTACCATATACTCCATCTTTCTTCTCCTCTTCTCCCTGTCTCATGTCCTCCTCCTGCTTCTCTCATGGCCAAGTCCAGTCTGTTGGTCATGCTCAATCTATTATTTTCTCTCTATGCTCTGATGCTTCCAGATGTCTCTAGTTGTTCTCTCTCTCATACCTACAATAAAATCCTTTCCCTTATCTATACCATGGAGCTGTTATGTTATTAGTTTATACACTCCAGAATCTAATGCAGGAAGAGGAAAAGGTGCCAGCCAGAATGGGAAATTGTTTCCCAAATAAGATTTCACACAATTCTAATAACTTGCCAAATCACCTTATAGAATGAGACTGAAGACCAACCAATGATGGATCGGTGGCAGGTGGGATCACACCTTGATAAAGACTGCTTGGATATGCATATCTTTGATTCTGTATTCAAACTATGATCTATCTCCGCTCAGGACCCTGAAGACAGTCTTGGGTGGTTCTCTGGATCACTGCCATCTCCCTAACACGGCCCTGTGTGAATACATCTCCCTGTTCTGTTTTCCACTTTGAATTTGGCTCCTTTAATTGGAGTATTGATGTTGATTAGCCGGACTTGGCTTGGGGCCTAAATTGTGACCCCTCCCCCCTGCAAGTTCAGTAAGATTTATTCTTTGAGTAATCTTTTTCTTTGCATTTCTATAAGACATTTGCGTGCATGCATGCACATGTGCATTCTGTGTTTTTGTACATACATTTATTAATATGTGTGGGGCTACTCTAGAAACATAAAGAATAGAGGTGACCCCTATATTATTAATATTTTTGCACATCTTAGATATTTTGTGGGACTAGAAATGTATAAATACATTATAAATCTATGAAATAAAATATTTGCAAAACTGGCTTGAATGATGATGTATCATTCAGTCAGATTTATATATTTAGTTCATATTTTTGTGAAGTTGATTCAGGTGGCCAGAAAGCTACATCTGTTCAGAATTCAAAGGGTACTTAGCAATTTCTTTTTATTACTACTTGCTAGAAAACGGCATTAAAATTTTACTTTGCTTATTTAACTATATCAAACCTTCTCGCTGTGAATTGAATATCCTTGAGCATAGGAAATGCTGGTACTGCATTTTTAATAAGTATCTTAGGTAATTCTGACCAAGGTGTTCTCTTAATCTCAGTTTAAGAAAACCTGGCCACAAGTGGCCACTAGGAAAGACAAGGAGGAATAAATATTTATTGAACCTGTACTGTGGGCCAAGTGCTACATTGTTTTGCAATGCCTCATGCCAACCCTTTATTTTCAAAAAGGACCAAGACAAGCTTCAGTTAAGTAGATAAGACACACAAAGCCACCCAGCTTCAACATAATGGGTATCAGAACTGAAAACAGAACATGTTATGAAATCAGACTGCCAGGGCTGGTAGCCTAGTTCAGCTATATCCTGCATGAGATTAGAACATTGATTTATCATTCTCCACCTCAGTTTCCACATCTATCAAATTGGGGTCAATACAGTATGCACTTTACAGGACTGGAAAAAGAGTAATTGAGACAGTAGCCATCAATAGCTCTAATGAGCAGCTAAAACAGAGCAGGTAATCAGAACATAATAACTGTTGTCATTTTTATCAGTATGACCATAAAGATCATAATCCTCATCATTATCATACAAAAATCTTTCTGTTTTCTGTATCCTTCCTCTGCACAGTGGTAGTTATACAATGTATTCTGCAGAAGGTAAGATTTCCCCTTTGCAGAGAAGAGAATAAACAGTGTCCTAGCATGTTCAACACTGAATCAGTCATCCTGTCCTTTCTCTTGTTCAACGGGTCCCTCCCTGTTTGATCCTTTCCCTCTGCTTTCACAACCCACATGTTTCTGTGGGCTTCAGTGAAGTCACCATTCAAGATGAATATGAGTATGATATTTGCAGGAAGCTGGAACTGAGGACAAAAAAAGTAAACAATGCAGAGAACAAAGGCCTTGGCCAGGTATCTGAAGAGTGTGCAGCAGATGAGACTTTGTTTCAAAGAACAATCCAACTGTCAGTTAAACACTTAGAGAAACAAAAGGAGATTCAGTAAAAAGTGGCAGCAAGGCCACACTAGAGTTCAGATGGGTTTTTCTACAAGTTAATGTATGAGAAAACTGTCTTTGGGTCACAAATACTATTTTTGCATAACAGAAATTCACCTTGACTCTAATCACATCATCTTGGGTCCTATATTTTTACTTTTTCCCCATCACAAGAGTGAGTAAACAATATAGGGTAGAAATGCAGGGTTCAGAATAAAAGAAAGATAGATCCAAGGTTTGGTGCTACCACTTTGAGAAAAACATTTCTATTCTGTGATCCTCAACTTCATCAAGGGTTAAACCAAAGATAATAAAAATTTTAATTTTAAAAAGTTGCTGGGAAGATTAGATTAAATATTATCAGTAAAGAACCTGACATAGTTGTAGTCAGAAGGTTTCTCCAGTCCCACCAAGCCCCCTCAGTCCCCTTATAAAATAATCACTCAGAAGCTTATATTAATTATAACTGCTTGGCCATTAGCTCAGGCTTATTACTGATTAGCTCTTACATTTAAATTAACCTATTTATCTATGTTTAGCCACGTGGTTTGGTACCTTTTCTCAGTTAGACATTCTCATCTTGCTTCCTCTGCATCTGGCTGGCAACTTCTGACTCTGCCCTTCCTCTTCCTGTCTGTCTCCTGGATTTCCTGCCTGGCTATAACCTGACTCACCATAGGCCAGAGCAGCTTCTTTATTAACCAATCATAGCAACGCAAATTCACAGTGTACAGAAAGACATCCCACAGCACATAGTGTCTATTACAAAGATCTGGAAAATCTTTAAGTGGGTAAAAAGATGGCTTCGTCGTAAAGAGTACTGGCTGCTTTTGTGTAGAATCTGAGTTCCGTTCCCAGTACTCACACAGTAGCTCATAACTATCAGTAACTCCAGTTCCAGGGGATCTGATATTTTCTTCTGGCCTCTATGGGGACCAGGCATACACATGGTTAACAAGCACAGGTGTAGACAAAATAGCAGCATACATGAAATAAATTAAATAAATCTAAATAAGTTTTTAAAATGTACTGTAGCATAGTAGCATTTCCCTGACACTCTATTTTCTTTCTTCTATATTACTAACCTGTAGAAGTTTCCTCATACCATCTGGTCCCTAGCTGTGACTCCTTAAAGCATTGCACAGATTACTAAGCTCAAATTGGTTATTCTTAGGTCCTGGGAGAGTTCACCTTTGTAGGGCCTGTAGACCTTTGTGTTGCAATACAAACCTGAAGTAGTCTTTGAACAACAAATGTTGCTTCACATATCTTAGATTATAAAATAAGGTTATGTGCACCTTTTAAGATTTAATAGAAACTTTTTAAAAACACATTTAAAATGTTTATATTACTTGATATTATGTCCACTGGGAAATCAAAGCCAGAATGATACACTTGTTCACTACCCACATATTTTATTCTCGTGGAATAGAGAATGCCATATTCCAAGCATGAATTTTCTGGAATAAGACTTTTTGGAAATTGTGACCTTTCTTTCTGTTATCAGTGAAAGAAAAATCAATGTATTTTCTACATTAATGCATGCATGCTGGGAAGAAATGAGCCACTCGGATATTCCGGTGTAATTATTTCATTATTAGAAATAAAACTAAATATAGGGTCTTGCTTGTTTAAATAATTAAATCTTTAGAAACCCACTACTGAACACTCCCAGTGAGCCAAATTCATGTGTGATTACTGCAAATTGAATGTTTCTGCTCCTGTAGGAGTTTCATTAGAAACAAATTCCCAACTTACAATGTTCAGCATAGGCCATCTTTCTCTGAGCTCCTTAGCAAAGACAGAGTCCCCCAACTCCATGGTCTCCTTTCTGCATTCTTTGGCAAGAACTTCAGGAGAACTTATCTGAGACAAAGGAATAAAAATAATTCTAGGAAAAATCTTGAAAACTGTGTTCCAGTGCATATGGAAATTTAAATGGATTCTTTTCCTTGTTAAAAATATGTATGCATATGTATGCAGATACATATATATTCTACTTAAAATATAACACACTAAAATGACTCAGAAGACAGAAATAGAAAACTTGAATGGACCACTGTATGTGAAAATCAAGTTGAGCCAGTACTTTAAAGTCTTCATTCATACACATAAACATGGACCAGGCTTCCTTCAAACATTGAGCAAGCTTTTCTTTCTATAAACATTTAAGGAACAGATCATCCTTATTTTATACAAAATATTCCAGATAATATAGGATGTTCATTCTCAGTGATATGTGTGTGTGTGTTTATAAAAATATTTTCCTCTTGCTTTTCTGAACATTTGAAAGTTTTCTAATTTAAATTTTTGCAAATAGAAATGTGTTTTTTAAAGAAAGAAATAACAAGTTGCTTCTCAGGAAAGGCATTAGCTATATTAGCTCAGGGAAGAAACAAGAAAGACAATGGGAAAGGATGAAGACAGAAGGGTGAGTGAACTCAGATGGAGTCTGAAGTCAAAGAATGGATGCAGCCACTGAGGAGAGATTTGTATCATCATCATGAAGATAGAAAAATCATTTAGGAGTTATTGCATGACCCAACTTGAAAATTTTTTTTTTAATTTATTTTAATTTATTTTGCAATACAGTTCAGTTCTACATATCAGCCACGGATTCCCTTGTTCTCCCCCCCCCCCCCGTCCCCCTCACCTTCCCCCCAACGCCCCCCCCATTCCCATCTCCTCCAGGGCAAAGCGTTCCCCACAGACTGAGGTCAACCTGGTAGACTCAGTCCAGGTAGGTCTAGTCCCCTCCTCCCAGGCCGAGACAAACAATCCTGCATAGGCCCCAGGTTTCAAACAGCCAACTCATGCAATGAGCACAAGATCTGGTCCCACTGCCTGGATGCCTCCCAAACAGATCAAGCCAATCAACTGTCTCACCCATTCGGAGGGCCTGATCCAGTGGGGACCCCTCAGCCATTGGTTCATAGTTCATGTGTTTCCATTCATTTGGCTATTTGTCCCTGTGCTTTATCCAACCTTGGTCTCAACAATTCTCGCTCATATAAACCCTCCTCATTCTCGTTAATTGGACTCCCAGAGATCCACCCAGGGCCTAGTCATGGATCTCTGCATCCAGATCCCTCAGTAGTTGGATGAGGTTTCTAGCACAACAATCAGGGTGTTTGGCCATCCCATCACCAGAGTAGGTCAGTTCTGGCTGTCTCTCGACCATTGCCGGCAGTCTGTTGTGTGGGTATCTTTGGAATACTACTCAGCAGAAAAAAACAATGGCATCATGAGGTTTGCAGACAAATGGATGGATCTAGAAAAAATCATCCTGAGTGAGGTAACCCAGACTCAGAAAGACAAACATGGTATGTACTCACTCATAGCAGGATACTAGACATGAAACAAGGATGAATTGTCTGCTACTCACATCACCAGGGAGGCTACCCGGAAAACAGGACCCCAAGAAAGACACAGGGATCGCCCAATGACAGAGAAATGGAATGAGATCTACATGAACAGCCTGGACATGAGTGGGGGTAATGAAAGGCGAGGGTCGAGGGAAAGAGAGCTTGGGGGAGCGGGAGATCCCAGCTGGATCAACAACAGAGAGGGAGAACAAGGAATAGGAGACCATGGTAAATGAAGACCACATGAGAACAGGAAGAAGCAAAGTGCTAGAGAGGCCCACAGAAATCCAACTTGAAAATTTTACAAGTGTTTTTGATTCAGATTTGTCCTTTAGATGTGACACTATGCTGAGATTGTCTTAAACACATGGAGCTGGGCTTTATCATATATGGGTAACATAGACTTGCATTCTTCAGTATTATGTTACCACTCAAAGAAAAATGCCATCAGCATCTAAGAGGCCATATGAAATTGGAAGAATATGTAAGAATGAAGATTATCCCAACTTCCTATTTGGCAGAAGTCAAAATCATTGAAGTTCACTTGCTCTTGTAAATTTACAAAAGAGGACAAAAACATATGAAAGATTTAAAATCATTATCCTCATTTACACAATGGAATTTTATTCAGCTGTTAAGAAAAACAAAATTATGAAATTCACAGTGAATGGATGGAGCTGGAAGCAATTACTCTGAAGGAAGTAACCCAGACCTGGAAAGATGAATGCCACATATTTTCTGTCATGTGTGCATGTTAGCTTTGAAACATTAGGCCTGTGTATTTCTTTCGGAATACCCACAGATGTCAGGAAACTTATAAGAGGCCATGGTGTGGGCACTTGCTTTCAAGGGACAGGGGCTAGAATAAAATGATATAAATGGAGAAAGAGAAATAATGGAATGGGAATGCTGTGTATATTGCTCTATATAAATAAAATACTGATTGGCCAGTAGCCAGGCAGGAAGTATAGGTGGGACAAGCAGAAGAGAGAATTCTGGGAACAGGAAGGCTAGTCAGGAGACGCTGCCAGCCGCTGCCACAAGTTCCAACGTGTAAGATACTAGTAAGCCATGAGCCATGTGGCAAGGTATAGATTTATAGAAATAGGTTAATTTAAGATGTAAAAACTAGATAGCTAGAGGCCTGAGCCATTAGGCCAAACAGTTTAAATAATATAAGCTTATGTGTGTTTATTTTATAAGTGGGCTGTGGGACTGCAGGGGCTTGGTGGGACCTGGTAAAAAAAACTCTCCAGCTACACATGAAGGACTGAATGGTTTGTGAGGAGTGGAAGTGCAGGGTAGAGGAGGGAATACATGAAGATATAACTAACGCTAAGGATATTTTTTAAAAAGTCATATAGAGAAACTTCCTAAAATATATGCATATCCATCATATACTTATGTGAAGAGTTTAAGTATAAGTATCCTATAACAGGGTGACAATATCCCTACTATACAAGATAGAGTAACAAATAAAAATCCCAGTGTCAGGTATGGATTACCTCTCTTGAAGTTGTTAGACAGTGAGGACCCATAGACTCACAAACATTATAGGCTATTTTCAATGCCCTTGGTTACCCTTCAGAAGTCAATAGTAAAACCCTACCTGAGTCATAGAACATGGAGATATCAATTTGGTACTGACCTCCAGCTTATTCCTTCATTCTTACTGGTTAGCTTTCATAGTGCTGGAAGGTGCTATGCACACTACCAGAGGGGAAAATAATTCTCAAACTTACCTGAGTGTGAACCTGGCAAACTAAAATAATGACTAGCCTGGCAAGAGCTACTCATTGGTTAAATAGTGACAAGAATGTCATGGCAGTAACTAACTACTTTCTGATTGGATATAAGACCCATTCTTCAAGATGAAACCCCTACTTGAGACACCATTATTAAGTACAAGAATCTATGGCTGGATATGTCTTAGTACTTAGGGGAGAGCCTACCACTATTACTCTGTTAAATGAACATAGTATTAAACAAACTCCTAATGAATTATTGTTTTTCCCACAGATTAATTCATCTGTTACACTTCATCAGAGAAGCTCCTTTTTGCAGTAGATGGTGATTAATACAGAGACCCACAACTGGTTAAGATGTAGAGAATAAGATGTAGGGTATTCACACTTAAATGGAACATCTATATCATACCCTTCCTTCAAAGGCTCAGGGATCTTCTCAGATAAGGAAGCAGAAAGATTGTAAGAGTCAGAATTGGTGGATGACTACAATGACATACAGTTTTCCAGACATAACAGGACAGTTGTGCATGTGAACTCCCATCAGTCATGACACCATGCACAAAACCCAAACAAGCTCAAACCGGACAACATTCCATTGTGGTGTTGTGATGGATGGACACAAAGTTCCACCCCTAGCTGAGGAACTTGGTAACTGATAGTTGCTGGGAAGGGAGGAGTTTGTTTTCTTTAAGGGTGTGGCCTCTGTTAGGTAAACCACACTGCAGTGGATGGTTGTACACCCAAGAGTATATAGGCAGCATAAATTGGACTTGATGGTTATTTAAAAAATGGGGATATAAAGTTGGGTGTGTATGGAAGAGGGTGGATCTAGGAGGAGTTCAGGGAAGGGATGAATGTAATCAAAACACAATGTACGAAATCCTTAAAGAATTTATAAAGTATTAAGATAAACAAATATGAATAATTAAAGAAGTATTTAAAGAAGAATTTAAATCAGTAGATATATTGACTGCTTCTCCAGACCTGAAGAAACAGGATGGGCCCACTTCTGCAAATGCTATGCTTTAGGTTTCCCTTCTCTAAGGAGCCATGGATTCTGTTTTGATCAACAATCAACTTCGCAGTAGAAGAGAAGGAAAAGATATATGAAAGGCAAGTATTTTTGTTGAATAAAGGCAGGAATTCTATAAACATTTAGTCTCATAAATTCCAAATGAATGTAGTATAATTAACACAGTAATGATTCTTCTAGGGTGTGGTAACCAAACCATGCTTGGAAAATAATGAGTTGGTTTCCTGGAGACACACAAAATTAATTCAGTTGTACCTGGACATCAAATCTAACCACCCTCCAGCAAACACCAACTTTGTTACTTCTGTTCTCCCTTTGTTGCAAAATAAGCCCACCAGACATTCATTAGAGAGTAGAAATAGGGGCTAGAACATTCCAGAAAATAATAACTTCAGAATTTTCATTAAAAACAAGGAATAATACAACTTAGTGATACCCAAACCTGAAAAGATTAGCTTAGCTCTTTGCAACAAGCAAATAAAAAGTGGCATGCATGCAAAGCATATCTAAAGTGCTGTAACTACAACAAAATGAAAGTCTCTGGATGGATGTTACATAACTTACCTAGACATGTCTTGAACTGGTGTAGTGGAAATTGCATAAACAACAACAACAAAAAAGGCTGTGTGAGCATCAGCTATTGTATTACAGCTTTACCCCACTAATTTATTCTCCCTGGCCCTGACCTGGATGTTAGCAGCCAATTATAGCACTTTTTAAAAGGTGCCTTTTTATATATTTCCCACCTCTCAATTTTTACTCTGATGCTTCCATAGGTAGCTGTATTGGTCATGAATTACTTGCATTTTATTATATCTAGATGATTTTTAAAGAGGGAAAAACAGCTCATGGGAACTCTAATCCTTCCATTATAGAAATAATTAAGCTCTTTTATTTGTAATAGGGAAATCCTTGGGGAGTGTAAGAAAACTATCATATGGCAGTTAAAAGAAGAAGAAAAGAAAAGAAAAAGAAGATAAACACACCCTAGGCATTAAAATTGCAGGAAATGCTGCATATAGAAGGATACAAAAGAATGTTGAAAGCTCAACATGCATATGATTTCTGCTCCATTCTTTGCTGAAGTTGTTCAGCATAATTGGTTATTTAAAATCTCCTGGACACATAGATATGCAAGCACAAAAGTAAAGTGAAGTAAATACATGAAAACAATGTGAATTCCAGAACTAGTTTATGGCTCTTTTTCAAATCTCTGCTCCCAACACTCAACCCAGTACATAAAAATCAGGCATGCCTGGAAGGGTTGCTTTTCTACTGCAGGGCTATCTGTTTCATCTTCAAACATAATGACTAAGTGGGCCATTTTCTGAGATGGTTGGCTAATTAGAATTCTTGTGAAGAATGAAATCTGCTTGTTCCACTGTGGAAACCTGAAATGGCAGCAGGGCCTTGGAATTATTGTGTTTTGAAATTCTGAATGAGTACTTGTGCTTTGAAATAATCCATATATGCATCTTGAAATGAAAATAAGTTTTCGATATAGTTCCTGATTACTGAAAAATACAGGGTAGGTTTATTATAGCTACTTCTAGTCACTGGCCCTGATGGGCTATGGCCTCAGGCACCTAGCATACCTGTTGGGGAAATCATTACTGTAAGTTGTCAGAAGTACTATATGGCTTTGCTTGGCTTTTGTTCATTTTCTCCCCCAACTTCTGAAATGATTGTTTTGGAATTTTACCTTAGAGATCCTCCTCAAAAAAGAAAGATGAATATCAAATAAAAGTCTTATTCTTATCATTTAGCCATAGATATATGGAAACTCATTTGTTCATGTATTCATTCAATGAATTGGGTGTCCATTATATAATGTGTATTTTAGCAAGCAGTGAGAAAATAGAGATGGGCAGACAGATTTCTATGACTAAAGTAAAGAAATTTTCAGTTCCCTTAAAAGTGGTCATCTTGTGGGCCACAACCCTTATCAAACTAGAGGGAATAGAAGAGATAAACTCCATTTGTAATGAAGAAATAGCAGAAGGCCTTATATTAGTTCCTTATCAAATGTGACTATTCCTTATTAGCTAATCAACATAATTACATAATCATACTGTAAGCTGCATATTCCAGGACAAGTTTTCATCCATTTGGAAGTGGCCCACAGTACCTACAAATATAATGTTAAAGGATAGGAATTTACCACTAGGTACAGACATATCATCATCTCCTTTAAGAATTAATCCAGTTGACCTAGTTAATAACCTGATGAAGGGACCACTTCTCAGGAAGGTGGATCAACCTTAAGCCATCCTGAAAAGATGGAAGGAATAATGATCCCTTTAATGAGATAATGTATCTGTCTGTCTCAGAGTCTCTACTGTCAGTGCTGTCACTTACAGAACTTCAGTCATTCAGCTTCATAAGTCTGCCTTTTTTTATGAATTACTCAGAAAAAAGATAACTTCCTTTTCTTATTTCTGTCTCTTTTCTAAGCATGTTTTTCTTAATACTTTGGGCTCCACTCTTGCTCTAAAGTGGCCTCTCCCTTCCATGTGGCTATGTTTCCACCCTGTGGCTGACCTTTACACCTTTTGTACTCAAACAACATAGTTGTCTCTCTTCTTTATCCCTCCCTTCTCTCATCTTTATCCCTCCTTTCTGGAATAGTTGTCTTTTAAATTCTAACAAAATTATTCTCAAACTTTCCTCTCTTAAATTCCTCAAATAATGAGACTAGGAACTACAAGATGAGATCTTGATTTTCCTAGTAATATGGCAATTTCCAGTAACAGTAGGATCTAAGCACATGTGACACCTGTAGTATGCATGAACCTACTAATCCTTACTACTGCATCTGCCTGAATGCCCTTATTTCATATATACACTTTTAAATATTTTGCATATTTACAATAAAATCTTCTTGGAGAATTTCTCTCATGAATGTGTGTCTTATGGTATAATCATTAGAATTAAAAGATTAAGATTAAATAATTCAAATCAATGTAAAAATATTTTATAAATATGGTCATATAATTCTCAGGATATCAAATCAGAATTTAAGGAACCAAAGACCCAAATATGGTATATTGTACTTGGGTTCAGTCTTCAAAATAGAAGAGATGTGGCTACCCCAGAAGAGCCAGAGTCTCATTCATCTCTCTCTGCTGAGGTTATTGCATGTAGCCTGTTTAGTACATGCTCAACAAATATTTGAAAAGGACAAGGAAATTTTGAAGATCAGTTGATTGGTAGGCCATCTGAAGATTTTTGATTCACTCAGTAAAGGAGCAAAAATGCATTTGGGAGCATGGAACAGCAGCTACAAAATTTTGGAAGTGCAAAAAAGCAAGTAGTGTAGTAGAAAGATTGGTGTTCTGTAGATCTGGAGAAGCTGATGTGAGGATGAAAACAGTCATGGTATAGCTGAGAAGATGAAAAAGCTTCAGACAAACATAGTTCATGTGCCTTTGGGAACTCAGTGAGGGGCCACCCCTAAGCTTCCAGCGAGGAGATGAGCATAGCAAACCTCTTCTTTCACAAGGATGCATTGGTGGCCCCAAGGAAGAACAATTGCAACCTAAGTCAAGTAAAGCATCTTAAGGAGCTGTGGCAATAACAGTGCAAACTCCCAGTTACAATTACCTACACAAAAGGTTCAACTGCAACTGGGAAATACTTAAAAGCATATTGGGGCTGACATGTATAGCCTTTTTTTGTGTTCCTCTTCCCTACATGATCTAGGATACTAACCGCTTACATACCATTTTTCACATATTAGCCATGTTTAAAGTGTGTAGACAGTTATTCAAATGCTACCACATTTCATATAAGAAACTGACATCTATAGCTTTTCCTGTCCCTGGATACCAAATCTCCTGGTTGGGGGGCAGAGGCTGCCATCACTCATTCAATCTCAAATCACCAAATTTCTCTTGTGTCCAAAATCTTTCTTTGCTTCCATGCCAGGCTCATTTTCACCCTTCATCTATACTCATCCTCACCTGGTGCCATTCATGGCTCTGCTTTTCTTCCACCACTGCCTACTTTTTATCCATCTGTCTCTTTGGAAAGCCCTACTTTATACCAATATATAAATAAAGAGGAAATGCATATGCAGAGATGTAAAAAGATCTAACTATCCTTAAGGTTATCCACCCTCTCACTATAGCACATTGCCACTCTAACTAAGAAGAATACTGGTTAATATTTCTTAAAAAAAGAAAATCCAAACTCTAGGAAATATTCACATTGCTAAATCCATTTCAAAAATGATGTCTTTTTCTTATTTTTCCCTAGCCAATATGTACTACTACTTTGCCTTATCCTGTCTCAAGGTTGTAGTTTAGTATAAAAGCTAAGTAAACAACACTATAAGCTTTGATTTCCTTTGGTGCCTTGCACTTTTTCCTGGACAAGTTTTGCCATGACAGGAGCCCTCAGGACTCACTTATCCCATTCTGTGACAGTAGCCCAAAGCTGTTCTTTCTGCATGAATGTGCCAAAGCTCAGGCCTGAGGATTGGGCTCCTGCACTGTCCCTTTCCTTCGAAATGGCCTGACACAAAACTCTGTTCAAGAGGAATGTTTCAAGTTAGATGGCATCAAACTACTGTATTACAATGGAGAGGAAACTGCATTTAAAAGATATGTACTGGTCGACTCTCTTGCCAGTTTTCTGTGAGAACTATTGTACATCTCAAGCTAGAAAGCTGCAACCAAAGAGATCCCAGAGACCTTGTTTCCTTCCCAAGGTCATAGCTAGAAAAGACCTTCACTAAAGTTAGTCTGTGTCTACCCCTTGTTCTCCCAGTCCCCCCTTTAGGCTTCATGTGTACTGACATATCCTGCTAGGAAGAGCTCATAGGCATTATGCCAGCTTCACAGTCACTATTTTGTAAGTGATTAGTGACTAGAGACATTGGTTGTCAGTTGCAGTTTGGCTTTGAAGTCAGAAATTTCTGAGGAAAACTCACAGGTCTTATTGTAGACAGATCAGTTCATCTTGCTCAGTTTGGGCTTCTTCATCTTGGAACTGGGAGCAGTGATGGTATATGGTTCATAAGGCTACTGTGAGAAATTAATGTGAAAATAGATCTTAAATGCCAGGAACCTTGTTTACTGGTGAGTAATGAATGCCACATAAACACAGCTATTATTTTGGCAGTTGTAGAATCACGAAGTCCTCCTTCAAACCTCCAGGAAGAGTTGGAATCAGAATGATATCCTTTATTTTTATTTTTGCTTATCCACCTTGCCTCCTGCCGTGTCATAGTATCATGGTAAATCTTTGTTGTGATATTCATAGAGGTAATAAAAATCATTTATTCTATTTGTGATGACTTTTACAGGATTGTTCAACTGTCTAAATCTTGTCAGTAATTAAATAAATTGAAGTCATGCCACAAAAATAACACTATAATTCCATTATGGAATGGCTAAATAAGTCACTTACTTATTGATTGAACAATAAGTTATTCTAGTTAATGAAACATTAAGTTATCCAAGAACATGTTGGAATATTCAATATGTATAGCTAACTTCTAAGGACAAGAGCTTTAGAAAACAGCCCAAGGACTCTGTTTCTTTGTCTCTAGCCTCACATCTCTCCTCCTCTTTCCTTGTAACATCATACAATATAAAAATACTGAGTTGAATGTAATCTAAGTCTCTCTCACAATGACATTTAACTGTAAGTGTTTACTAGCACGGTATATGGCAAATCTTTTATTGTATTTTTATATTACTGTGTATCATCCAAAAGATAGAATTTGAAACATGACTAAATAAAAGGTGTCATACCCACATAATGGAATATTATTTGATTGTGGAGAGGAACAGAGTATTTATACCACAACATAGATAAGCTTTGGAAGCAATATGCTAAATGAAAGAAGCCAGTCACAAAATGTCACACACTGTACACTGTATATTTCCACTTACACTTAAAGCCCATGATAGGAAAATTATATTTTTATAAAGTTTATAATAAAAGAACTTTACAAAAAAAAAACCAAAAACATCACACACATAAAGTAACCACACCCCAAATATATACAGTTAGGATTGGCATGGGAACAGAAGCTGAGGGTTTTAAACTTTGAGTATCGAATATATTTTATGCACTTAGTTACCACCAAAGCCAAAAAAAAAAAAATCCATGACTGAATCAGAACTAGACAAACAATTAGCTCTATAGCCTCTTTCCTAACTTGTGTCCGTTACCTGTATTTAGACACTAACTTGGCACAGTATAGTAGGAAGTTAACATTTGTCAAAATTACAATAGTAGTTGTTTAGAGCTGACAAAGAATGGTCGTGGGGTCTCGGTTCCAAGATTTCTTTTGTGGTTCATGAAAATATGCTAACGTTAAATTGTGACAATGTTCACATAACTCTGTGAATGTACTGAAACATTGAACTGTATGTTGTACAGAGGTGTATTACATGATCTTGCACATCTTAATAATGATATTACACATCTTAATAAAGATCCTATAATTACAGATTACACTTTAATACATCATCTATTGCCACATAATGCCACATAACAAGCCACTCCAGTCTATCATTCCTAACTGTATTTATTTCTTGGTACTTTGTAGACAAATTGCTTGGGCAACTTTGTTTAAAGTTTTAGGTTAAGTTTAGGCATGTGCCACATTTCAGGAAGGAACAGTCTCATGCTACCTGGATCATGGATTTCTCCCTGAAAAAGTTGAAAGTTGGAGCATGGATTTGTCCCTGAAAAAGTTGAAAGTTCCCAGGAGGGGGAAAGAAGCATAATGTGTTTTGAAGGCCATCACAGACCCAGTAACCGTCACTTCCAGTCATAGTTACTCAGTGCAAATAGCTTTAATAGAGTGCTCGGCATTAGTGGAATGAAGAAATAGTCTTCTTTCATAAACATAAGGAAAATAAAATGAATATTTGTTGAAAATTAATCAAATCTATCACCTATCCCATTATATAACAATATATTAGCAATGAAACCCATTATAGTAACTACATTACATATAGTATCTATTTAGACAGATGACAGATAGATAGATAGATAGATAGATAGATAGATAGATAGATAGACAGATAAATAGATGGATAATTGCTCGCTTGCTTGCCTGGCTTCCTTAAAAAAAGAAATGAAATTTTATTAAAAAAAACAACAACAATAATAATGAGGACACCAAATTCACTGTCCTTTGCTTCTGTAGAAAAGAGTCTAACTTGCCAAAAAACTGTCCAGAAAATGTCCTCTAATCATTGCAGTATTGTGCAGTTTAACTATGGTTCATTGTCAGCTACAGCAGCAAAGTGGAGCCAATCTGCCTAGCAGTGCTGCAGGTGGCGTTACATGTTGGAAATCTGCAGAGTTCTCCACAGTGGTGGGGCCCGAAGGCCCAACAGAGGGGCAGGTGGCATGTTGGGGCTGGCTCAGCACGAAGCCAAACAGGATATTGTTATGATTTACAAAATGAGCTCTGTGGCACTACAAATGTACTTGCCTTATGATTTTGAAGTCATTTCCTGGGGTCAGAAAAAGCCAGAACTTTGAGCTTCCCAAACTAAGTGGTTCATCAAAATCTGATCCCTACTTTAACTTCAGAATTAATAATTGGAGCTAATCACAGAGATTTCCATATTACCCTTGAAAAAAAAAAAAAAAAAACTACCTATATCTGTGCCCGGAACAATCCAGTGCAGTGTTTAAAAGCTCAGAGGGTTAAGTGTTTCTGATCAGTGTGAACACACTACAGTGAGTAATATTTGAGGAAGCTGCACCCGTTCAATCCCAGCTCTCCTTTAGTTAATGCTAATTTACAAAGAGAGCAAACATTGCCAGATTGCAACAGCCCAGCATTACACAAAGGGGTCCTAAGCTAGCCAAGTTCAGAAGCTTAAAGGAAAAAAAAAAAGCCCTCTCTTCAGCTGTGTGACACTAGACAGGATATAGATTTTGAATAGTTGGCTGTCCAAAGGCTAAGTGGTAATATGTTGTCCAATCCTACAGCTGGGTGCCTTACAAAATAAGGAACTGTCCTTTATGCTCTAATACGATGGTAGAAATCCATCTCTCTTTGCTCCTGCTGAGGCCCAAGCGTGCACTTCTCTGCATGTAATTATACTCAGTTGGGCCCAGTCATTGGCTGCATTTGGGAGATACCCTGCTCTGGTTTTTACTAGCTCTTCAGTGACTCCTGAACCATAAAGTAAGTGGTCATGTCAGGTCAGGGTTTATTATGGAAACAGAGAGTTTGAAGGGGCTGACATTGGAGCTGACAGCAAGGTGGCTGGCTTGTAAAGGAAGCGTCCACCCGCAGAAGCCTGAGTGTCTGGACAGCAGAGAACATCTTGGAGTGATTTCTTAACATTTTTCAGGGGGAAGGTGAACAAGAAAGAATTTCTTGACTTTGCCAGCTACTTTGCTTTCGTATTCCCTGTAAGTTGTTCAGACATTCTACTCTGTTCTTTCTAGGGATATAGTGGAAAAAGATAGTGGGTTTTAATAAAAATACTGGTGAGATACTCGAGCAATTACAAAGCAGCATTAATTTCCTAGGCTGAATGTTTATGTAGTTCACTGTAGACTCAGGCAATTTAGACTGCTAACATAGTGCACCGCCAGGCTATATTCAGCCATAAAGATAACTTCTGTGGCATCACCTAGCCCCTAGTAGGAAGCATTATTATATGCCAAGACTCGAAGATAACATAACAGGAAACTGTGGAGGTTTCCTTCATATATAAAATTGAAAGGAATTAGAGTACATGCATTGTGATAATGGATGCGCATGCAAAATGGAAAAAATTCATACACTCACGTTATCAATTTATACACCTCAAACAGGTTGAAAAATGATGTTCATGGAGGAGTTTAAATTCTAAAATGCACTCCCAAGAGGCAAGTGCTTTTTAAAGATATTTTTAACTAGAAAGTGAAAACATATTTTTTTTAAAAAAAAAGCATGTACATTCAGTCTGTGAAAGAAAATGAGAAAGTATGCCAAACCTTGGGAGAAAATATTTGCAATAGATATACATAATAAAGGATGATGCTCTAAAATATACAAAGAACTCTCATAACTCAACAATAAGGAAATTCAAAATCCAATTAAAATGAATGTAAATTGTCAACAGACATTTCACTATAGAAAAGAGATGAATGGCAGGGAAGCATACAAAATTTGGTGAACATTGTTGTCATAAAGGTGGGGCAAATTAAAACAGTCATTACAAACCTATCAGGACATGATAGTAAATGCAAAGGGACAGGTAAGTACAATCCTTACTGTTGGTGATACACCCTGGTACAGCCAATTTGGAAGACAGTTGGATGGACAGTTGAAAATTACACGTTTTTACTCTAGAATCTGTAAGTCATGTTCCTTGGTTTTTACTCCTATAAATTAAAAAGGTATAGCCACTTAAAACCTGCATGTGGCATAGTGGCTTGTTTTTATAATTGCCAGACCTTGGAAGAAATTTTGATGCTCTTTTTCTTCAGTAGATGGCTGACCATATAAACTGATGCAAATGTGCAATGCAAAATTAATCAGACCAAAACAGAAATGAGCCAGTAACCCCTCCATGAGGAAGCCATGGGGGGGGGGGGATGTGAATGCACATCCCTAAGTGAAAGAAGCCAATCTGAAAAAGTTACATATTGGATGATTCTCATTTCATGCATTCTGGGAAAGATGAAACTCAGGAGACATTGTAAACATTAATGGTTCCCAGGGGTTATGGGATGTTGGATAAGTGGAACACAGAGCATTTTAGAGCTTTGTGTGGTTTTATAATGATGGACACATCTAAACATTTGTCTAAACCTACAGAATGAACAACAGCAATAGCAAACTGTAATGTCACATGACACTATTCTTGGGCAAATGTGAACAAATATCTACTGGCCCCAGATAAGAAACCAAATGGAGCAAGTGGCCCTGAAAAGCTAACAAGCAACATCTACAACAGGATGATGAACATCCTCATGGTATCTCACTATGTTTCATCTACAACAAATTCCTCCCCTTTCCCCACTCTCCCCTTTTCTATGCCTTCTCCCTTCTCCCCTCTGTACTGTAAATGGCTTGTGGTAAATACTGCTGCTTGAGGAAATTTTTCTGCTTGTTGATCAACTCAACAGGTTTAGAAAAACTAACTTAGGAATTAATCTCTATCATTATATTTGATCAAATGGGGGTCAAGTAGCATATAAAAATTAATTTTGGATGAGATCAGGGCTCTGGTTTTTATACAGACATCTACTGAGCACATGTGCACTAACACTACTCAATAAACCTGTATCCTGGCTCACAGCTTGAATGTCTCTTCCCTTGGTTAATGACAGATCTAAAGCACAGATACCACTAAAGTCCAGCTTGGTAAACAAATGAGTTTATTGGGATTATTTAATAAGGACAGAAATGATTCAAAGACAGCTGCGTCACTAAAATCCACCCCAGCGTGCATGAATACTTAGAAATTTAGAAACCTAGAGCACAATGCACAAATTTTAGGCAGCTCAATAGGTGGAAGAGTGTCCTGTACAGGTAGCTAAGTTGATCTGAGTCTTTTCCAGACAGCTAAGCTGGGCTCTGCCTCTTCAGCATAGCATTGCCTGTCTGAGAGTGTGTCTCAGAACCCCTTACTGCTTGTATAACTTTGGGGAGGGAAGGACCTAGTACATCTGGTCAGTTTCAGAGACTTCCTGAAGTCCTTCAGTTGTTTCCATCCTAAGCATTAAAGAGCCTCCCTGAATGATGGAATGTTTCACTTCCCTTTACAATATCTAAAATCTAATAAGCTTATCTCCAATAGAGAGTTTTTATTTTAGAAGATATTACTCTACAACAAATATATAGACCATGATCCTTATATAATAACGATTCACTAATGTCGATTGTAGCAAATGTGCTACTGAGATGGGACACATACAGAGTGTGGGATTCTTTTTTTTTTTTTTTTTTTTTTTTTTTTTTTTGGTTTTTTCGAGACAGGGTTTCTCTGTGTAGCTTTGCGCCTTTCCTGGAACTCGCTTTGGAGACCAGGCTGGCCTCGAACTCACAGAGATCCGCCTGGCTCTGCCTCCCGAGTGCTGGGATTAAAGGCGTGCGCCACCACCGCCCGGCGAGTGTGGGATTCTTATACATGTGAGAAGACATAAGTGTAGTTTCCATTTTTTTATTATCTCAAACTTTTCTAGAAATTCTAGAAATAAAATGCATTGATTATAAATAAATGGCACATTAGGGTACATATAATATTTAAGACATTTCGTTTACTCATGACCATTAACATTGCCTGAATATTGACATGTGCTATTGTGTTCCTCCTCAACCTCAGTCTTCTTTACTACTATTTCATGCAAATTAACTGCTATGCTGATCCCATGTCAGTTCTGCTCTTACCTATACTGCATGCAATATACTGCATATACTGTTTTTCTACTCTTCTTAAACATTTGATTTCTTCCTGATTCTTTTTCTTTCTTATTTTATGGCTGCATACATTGCTCCACCTATCTTTTTATGAATGGATACAAGGGATTTCTCTAAGAAGAATTTGTGATCCAATGATAAATTTTTAATTGGTTTTTTAATATATGTATTGGTCTTTTGTGTTCTTTTATGAAATAAGTGCTTTTTTGTTTTTATCAGATTGTTTAACTTTTTCTTGTTACTGCTTATTTTTTATCAGTTTGTGGCTTTTTGTTTCACTTTAGGTATGAATATTAATTTTTGGTGTATGATATTGGGAGTTTGAACCCAGCCGCTGCTCATTCTAGGCACACATTCCACCATGGAATCATCCTTGCTCATTGTGTTTTAATTTTGATAATAGCAATTTTATATTAATTTTAATAAAACTAGTAAAAGTGTTTGTTTTTCCTTGTTTTTTTTTGCATGATTACTATCTTATTTGTGAAAGTGTTAGTGATAAGAAGATAAAGACACAGGTCCACATTGTTCTCTTCAGCAGCCTGAGGGTTCCCTGAACCACTTGGGGACCTCAACTCATGCCAAACTGGATTTGTGCTTTTGTCACAGAAAAGAATTTAAAGACTGACCACCATGAAGCAGATTTGAGACTTTATTAAAAGTATTTTTGTATAGACTTTAAGTCCAGTGTTAGGAAAATGATACTTATAAAGACATACCAAAGTATAGATGTGGGCTTCCCAAGAGCAAGTCAAAATTAAGGTTCTTAGCATTAGTCATAATACTGTTTTGGCAACTCTCAAGTTAAATTTCCAAAGGTTGCTAAGAGAGCCTTCCCCAACCTTCTTTGGATAAGTGATATTTTAGGATGTTTCTGGAGATGCCTTATATGGAGGGATAATCCGGTAAAGTAAGAGTAGGAGCCACTAGGCTACACAAGTTACATGTCCTTCCCCTGTAAATGGGCTCCTGGTGACCGTCCTAGAAAATTGTAGGTTTATAGCTCTGACTGAAGAAAGGCCTTAAGCAGTTGTTAATTGTACTGGAACTTCTGATTCTCTTCAGGCAAGAAGCTTCACTCAGACTCCAGGATAAAGGTCTCCTTTTCTTTCTCATGTCCCCATAACTTTACTTATCTTTCTATCCTGCCTCACTCTCATGTTTGGATACCAGAAATGCATCCTTTCAAGTTATTTTAAAAAATATCTTGCCTTTCAAATTTGGCATTAATCAATTTGAAATTGACTTGCTCTGTGATATAGTTGATATTTTCATGTATTCTTAAATGTTTAAGCATAATTTGTTAAATATTCAATACCATTGATCTCCATGATCAACCATCTCATACACTATATCTCTATGATTCGTGTCTTTTTGCCATTAACATTTGTCATTTCATAGGACTTACTAACTTTCCTTAAATGCTACATTATTTTATTGATCAGTAATTTATTATGATTTTTTTTATCTGCTAGTGAAAGACCACTTGTTTTTGTCCATTGGTATTTGGTTAAGGCTGTTGTTTCATCTCTCTATGTGAAGCTTAGAATCAAATCCTCAAATTCTGTTCTTTTTACATATATATTTGGAATTCTAGGTTAAATAGCATCAAATCTAACATTTTATTTGGGAAGAATTGGCCTATTAAAGTTTTCCATTCATACTCATTTGTTGGATTTCATTAGCTTTCAACTTCTAACTTAATTTCATTTGGTTGATATACATGATACCTCTTATATGAAAATTTTAATGTCATTTTGTTTTAGTGTATGGCCCATTTTGTGACTTTATTTGCATGGTTAAAAATAATGTGTATTTGATAATTGGCAACATGGTTACATCAAGATTTTTAATTATGCTTTCAAATATTTATATGGTTATTGATATTTTTGCCAACTAGATATACTGGCTTTCATTTAATTGGCTTTTGCATAAAGTATTTTTCTATTTATTAATCCTAGACTTCCAATGGAATTGTTTCCCAGATGACTTTGTAAATAACAAACAGCTATATATTATTTTTGATGCAGTTCAAAGATTATTCCTTTAGTAGGATTTTTTCATTTATTTAAATTTATAGTAACCATAGGTACAATTAGGATTTATTTCTACCACTTTAGGTATTGGCTTGTTTTTGCCCTGCTTTTTATATTGATGTTTTATTTTCCTTCTTTATAGCCTTATCTTAGATTGATTGGGGCACTAAGGGAGTCATTTCAAATTTTCCCAAATGTTATTATGCACATTTAACAAAGTCTGAAGTTAATCAACTTCTTTACATTCCTCCAAATATTGCCGGGCATTTATCACACCACCCTCTACTAAAGATATTTTGAGATTTTAACTTTAGTCTGAGTTTTTTTTTTAATTTCTCATACAGTCATCATTTGTTTACACTTTCAGACAAATTTAAAAGTTTCAAGATTCACCTTTTCTATGAACCTCTCAACACTTCCTTTGGGGATGATTTGCCATGAGTCTGAAGTACATACTTTAGAATCTTCTTCACTGAGGTGTGTTGACAGAATTGTTGACATTTTCCTAGCTGATCGTGTCACTTTTGGAACTCTAATTTCCACACAATGCTCTCTATTTCATACCTATCCCTCAATCATAAGTTTAAGTGCTTCCATCTCATGATTGTTAATTCTAACATTTGGAATCTGCATGAAGACACATTATTTTAGTAGACTGAACTATTGGTGCCTGCCCTAGCTTATGAAGGTAATCCCATTAAACATTCCCATAGGAAAACACAACTCTATCATGTCTATAACTTGACTCAGAAAATGTATAAAGGTAGAAAGATATCAGAAGCTTAACAGTATCAAAGATCTCTTTGTTTGGAAGAAAACATCAAGAGTAGAGAAGATATGTAGACTTTAAGTGTGATTTCTGAGTCATTATTAGTTTGCTAGGGCCACCATAAAGAAATACTATAGACTGAGTCACTAAGTCAACAGAAATTCATGGCTCCCAGTCCTGAAAGCTAAGGGTTTGAGGTCAAGGTGTCAGCAGAATTGGCGTTCTCTGTGCACTATGGAGGATAACCTGTCCCATGCTTCTATCCTAGCTCCTGGTAGTTTGCTGGCCATTAACATTACTTACAAATAGTGTTCCTTCCTGTCTTTACATCATCTTCCCTTTTCGTCATCATCTTCCCCTTTCCTGTTTTTTTTTCACAGTCCTTTTTTATGAGAAAAGAATCATGCTGGATTAGGAATCCATCTCCTCCTTCATGATCGCATCTAGACTATAACTACAATGACCATGATTCCAAAATTGGGGATGCAATTCAGTTCAATAGTATCCTTGTATTTTTTGAGTTTAAGTACATGGTCTTTAGGACTTCAGCTGTGGAAAATCTTTGCGACTTGGGTTGAAGCATTCCCCCAGAAGGAATTAGATTTTGATTTTGCTGAGTGCCTGCATTATGTCCAATCTGGAACTATTATGAAATCAATTCTCACCAGGAGATTTCTGCAGACTACATAGGAAATGTGAATTGAGATTCCAACCCTGCCCCAAGGTCCCACCTTTTGTTTAACAATTCTAAAAGACACCGTTCCTGTGTAACCTTATTCTTGAACTAAGATGCATTTGTTTTCTGTTTATCTTGTGAGGTGGATTTGTTTGTGTTTTTTGCTAATGTGCCCTTTTAAATACTAAATATGTCTAAACTTTTTACCAGGGCCTTCTAAGAGATTTTTGTCTCAGGGTCTATGGATCAAATGTTCTCTAACAGTAATGCTCAAGGTAACTAGGACTTACAATTGTTTCTAGGATAAATACTAGCTTTTTGAAAAGAGATTTATAACTTTAGACCAACAGCTGTGAAACCTGCATGGGACCGGACTAGGCCCTCTGCATATGAAGACAGTTGTGTAGTTGGGTCTGTTTGAGGGGCCCCTGGAAGTGAGATCAAGATCTATCCCTGGTGCATGAGCTGACTTTCTGGAGCCCATTCCCTGTGGTGGGATGCCTTGCTCACTCTTGAAGCAGGAAGGAGGAGCTTGGTCCTGCCTCAACTGAATGTACCAGGCTTTGCTGACTCCCCATGGGAGACCTTACCCTTTTGGAGGAGAGGATGGGGGGTGTGGTGGGGGAGGCTGGGGGAAGCGGAAGAAGGGATGAGAGGGGGATCTGTGGTTGGTATGTAAAATGAATAAAAAATTAAATAAAAAAGAGTTTTCTTTTTATTATTTTTAGATTATATGTGTACACTCAAGTGCATGATGTGCATGGATATAGGTGCCCATGGAGTCCAGGGGTCCTGGAGCTTGAGCTCCAGGCAGTTGTTAGTCAATGATGCCAGTGCTGAGTCCCAGACTTGAGTCTTCTTCAAGTACAGGACATGCTCTGGACCACTGAGCCATCTCTCTACTCCTTAAATACTAGCTTTTGCAGGTATACTTGTTTTGTTAGATCTTACCCTTAACCTCCATTTTTGGTTTTTAAGGATTTCTTCCTTCTTTCTTATTTACAGAGTTGTCAAATAAAAATAATTAAACAAGCATTGACCAACATTTCAGTTGTTTGACCATGAAAGAATTAGTTTCCACATTGCTGTACTGCCCTGTGCTATATCTAGGTGGGGTTCTTATAGTTTTAAGGAGGGAAAGCTGTGGGGAGGGGCTGAGATGCAATGATGGTAGCCACAGTGGAGATTTGGAAGCAGAAAGTTTGGGGCTAGAGAGACCTAGCAAGATGTCTTCTTTTAAAAAATTGTGTTTTACTTATTTATTTAGTGCTGATTCTTGGTGGTGGTGGTGGTATGTGTGTGTACCTAGAGTTTGCCTGCCTGGCCCACAGTCAGGATAAATCTCTGCCACCCGCCAGTCCCACAACTGCACAGACCCAACCAAGTAAACACAGAGACTTATATTGCTTACAAACTGTATGGCCGTGGCAGGCTTCTTGCTAACTGTTCTTACAGCTTAAATTAATCCACTTTTATAAATCTATACCTTGCCACGTGGCTCGTGGCTTACGGCATCTTCACATGCTGTTTCTCATCATGGCGGCTGGCAGTGTCTCTCTGACTCAGCCTTCCACTTCTCAGCTTTTTTCTCCTCCTTGTCCCGCCTACACGTCCTGCCTAGCCAATGGCCAATCAGTGTTTTATTTATTGACTAATCAGCAACACATTTGACATACAGACCATCCCACAGCATGTGTGTGTGTGTGTGTGTGTGTGTGTGTGTGTGTGTGTGTGTGTGTGTGTGTGTGTGTTCCCTTGTACACATGTAGAGATCAGAGGACAACTTGGGGGAGTCAATTTTGTCCTTTTACCACTTGAGTCCTAGAGATTTAACTCAGGTCCTCAGCCTTGGCAGCAATTTCATTTCATTGGTCTAGCCAAGGCATCTTCATTTTAAGGTCTGTTTAGGGGGAAATAATGGTGGGGTGGTCCTATATCACAAGGAAGCAGGCTTAGTTGACATGTTACCTACTCAACAGGATATATGAGAAACTAGTGACATGAGTCCCAGAGACCCTAGATAGGGGAATGGGACTGATTAATGTATGAGCCAAGTCAAGCAACCTTAGACTGCAGGAAGTAGGAGTTGTTGAGTTTATTTCCCTCTTTGCTTGCAGTGGCAGAGGCCTGGGCCTTGCTTGAAACCTCTTCTGCTTAGAATGTAAAGAGTTTAGGTGCTTTAACAGAAGTCTGGAGAAAAAGAGTTGTGTCCAAAATCAATAGCTAATACTTATGGAATGCATATTATTTATATGCTGATATTATGCTAAATGTGTCATGATAATTCCTTCATTTAATCCTCACAAAATCCATGAGGTGAGTGCTCAATTTTTTTTTGTTTTTAATTTATTTTAATTTATTTTGCAATACAATTCAGTTCTACATATCGGTCACGGATTCCCTTGTTCTCCCCCCTCCCGTACCCCTCACCTTCCCCCCAACGCCCCCCCCCCCCCATTCCCATCTCCTCCAGGGCAAAGCCTTCCCCACAGACTGAGGTCAACCTGGTAGACTCAGTCCAGGTAGGTCTAGTCCCCTCCTCCCAGGCCAAGCCAAACAATCCTGCATAGGCCCCAGGTTTCAAACAGCCAACTCATGCAATGAGCACAAGATCTGGTCCCACTGCCTGGATGCCTCCCAAACAGATCAAGCCAATCAACTGTCTCACCCATTCGGAGGGCCTGATCCAGTGTGGACCCCTCAGCCATTGGTTCATAGTTCATGTGTTTCCATTCATTTGGCTATTTGTCCCTGTGCTTTATCCAACCTTGGTCTCAACAATTCTCGCTCATATAAACCCTCCTCATTCTCGTTGATTGGACTCCCAGAGATCCACCCAGGGCCTAGTCATGGATCTCTGCATCCAGATCCCTCAGTAGTTGGATGAGGTTTCTAGCACAACAATTAGGGTGTTTGGCCATCCCATCACCAGAGTAGGTCAGTTCGGGCTGTCTCTCGACCATTGCCGGCAGTCTGTTGTGTGGGTATCTTTGTGGATTTCTGTGGGCCTCTCTAGCACTTGGCTTCTTCCTGTTCTCATGTGGTCTTCATTTACCATGGTCTCCTATTCCTTGTTCTCCCTCTCTGTTGTTGATCCAGCTGGGATCTCCCGCTCCCCCAAGCTCTCTTTCCCTCGACCCTCGCCTTTCATTACCCCCACTCATGTCCAGGCTGTTCATGTAGATCTCATTCCATTTCTCTGTCATTGGGCGATCCCTGTGTCTTTCTTGGGGTCCTGTTTTCCGGGTAGCCTCCCTGGTGATGTGAATAGCAGACAATTCATCCTTGTTTCATGTCTAGTATCCTGCTATGAGTGAGTACATACCATGTTTGTCTTTCTGAGTCTGGGTTACCTCACTCAGGATGATTTTTTCTAGATCCATCCATTTGTCTGCAAACCTCATGATGCCATTGTTTTTTTCTGCTGAGTAGTATTCCATTGTGTATATGTACCACATTTTGTTTATCCATTCTTCAGTTGAAGGGCATCTGGGTTGTTTCCATGTTCTGGCTATTACAAACAATGCTGATATGAACATAGCTGAACAAGTGCTCTTATGGTGTGGTTGAGCATTTCTTGGGTATATGCCCAAGAGTGGTATAGCTGGATCTTGGGGGAGATTGATTCCCAATTTTCTAAGAAAGCGCCATATTGATTTCCAAAGTGGTTGTACAAGCTTGCATTCCCACCAGCAGTGGAGGAGAGTTCCCCTAGCTCCACATCCTCTCCAGCATAAGGTGTCTTCAGTGTTTTTGATCTTAGCCATTCTGACAGGCATAAGGTGGTATCTCAGAGTTGTTTTGATTTGCATTTCCCTGATGATTAGGGATGATGAGCAATTCCTTAAATGTCTTTCGGCCATTTGAGTTTCCTCTGTTGAGAATTCTCTGTTTAGTTCTATAGCCCATTTCTTAATTGGACTGTTGGGCATTTTGATGTCTAATTTCTTGAGTTCCTTATATATTCTGGATATCAGTCCTCTGTCAGATGTGGGGTTGGTGAAGATCTTTTCCCATTCTGTAGGCTGTCGCTTTGCCTTGTTGACCGTATCCTTTGCTCTACAAAAGCTTCTCAGTTTCAAAAGGTCCCATTGATTGATTGTTTCTCTCAGAGTCTGTGCTACTGGTGTTCTATTTAGGAAGTAGTCTCCAATGCCAATGCGTTCAAGACTACTTCCTACTTTCTCTTCTAGCAGGTTCAGAGTAGCTGGATTTATGTTGAGGTCCTTGATCCACTTGGACTTAAGTTTTGTGCACGGTGATAGATATGGATCTATTTGCAGCCTTCTACATGTTGATATCCAGTTTTGCCAGCACCATTTGTTGAAGATGCTTTCTTTTTTCCATTGTGCACTTTTGGCTTCTTTGTCAAAAATTATATGTTCATAGGTGTGCGGATTAATGTCAGGGTCTTCAATTCGATTCCATTGGTCCACATGTCGGTTTCTATGCCAGTACCAAGCTGTTTTTATTACTGTAGCTCTATAGTAGAGCTTGAAGTCAGGGATCGTGATGCCTCCAGAAGTTGTGTTATTGTACAGGATTCCTTTGGCTATCCTGGGTTTTTTGTTTTTCCATATGAATTTGAGTATTATTCTTTCCAGGTCTGTGAAGAATTGTGTTGGTATTTTGATGGGGATTGCATTGAATCTGTAGATTGCTTTTGGTAAGATTGCCATTTTTACTATGTTAGTCCTGCCTATCCATGAGCATGGGAGATCTTTCCATTTTCTGACATCTTCTTCAATTTCTTTTTTCAGGGACTTAAAGTTCTTGTCATATAGGTCCTTCACTTGCTTGGTTAGTGTTACCCCAAGGTATTTTATGTCATTTGTGGCTATAGTAAAGGGTGATGTATCTCTGATTTCCTTCTCTGCTTCTTTGTCCATTGTATATAGGAGGGCTACTGATTTTTTTGAGTTGATCTTGTATCCTGCTATGTTGCTGAAGGTGTTTATAAGCTGTATCAGTTCCTTGGTGGAATCTTTGGGGTCGCTCAAGTATACTATCATGTCATCTGCAAATAGGGAAAGCTTGACTTCTTCCTTTCCAATTTGTATCCCCTTAATCTCCTTATGTTGTCTTATTGCTCTGGCTAGAACTTCAAGTACTATATTGAATAAGTATGGGGAGAGTGGACAGCCTTGCCTCGTTCCTGATTTTAGTGGAATTGCTTTGAGTTTCTCTCCATTTAATTTGATGTTGGCTGTTGGCTTGCTGTAAATTGCCTTTATTATGTTTAGGTATGTTCCCTGTATTCCTGATCGCTCTAATACCTTTATCATGAAGGGGTGTTGGATTTTGTCAAATGCCTTTTCTGCATCCAGTGAGATGATCATATGGTTTTTTTCTTTGAGTTTGTTTATATGGTGTATTATATTGACGGACTTTCGTATGTTGAACCACCCTTGCATCCCTGTAATGAATCCTACTTGATCATGGTGGATAATTGTTTTGATGTGTTCTTGGAGTCTGTTTGCCAGTATTTTATTGAGTATTTTTGCATCAATGTTCATGAGGGAGATCGGTCTGTAGTTCTCTTTCTTTGTTGTATCCTTGTTTGGTTTAGGAATTAGGGTAATTGTAGCCTCGTAGAAGGAGTTTGGTAATGTTCCTTCTGTTTCTATTGTGTGGAACAATTTAGAGAGTATTGGTATTAACTCTTCTTTGAAGATCTGGTAGAATTCTGCGCTGAAACCATCTGGTCCTGGGCTTTTTTTGGTTGGGAGACTTTTAATGACTGTTTCTATTTCGTTAGGGGTTATTGGACTATTTAAATAGTTTATCTGGTCTTGATTTAACTTAGGTATGTGGTACCTATCCAGAAAGTTATCCATTTCTTTTAGGTTTTCCAGTTTTGTAGAATAGAGGTTTTTGAAGTATGACCTGATGATTCTCTGGATTTCCTCAATGTCTGTTGTTATGTCCCCCTTTTCATTTCTGATTTTGTTGATTTGGATGCTCTCTCTCTGTCTTTTGGTTAGTTTGGATAAGGGCTTGTCTATCTTGTTGATTTTCTCAAAGAACCAACTCTTTGTTTCATTAATTTTTTGTATTGTTCTCTTTGTTTCTATTTGATTGATTTCAGCTCTCACTTTGATAATTTCCTGGCGTCTATTTTTCCTGGGAGACTGTGCTTCTTCTTGTTCTAGAGCTTTCAGGTATGCTGTTAAGTCTCTAGTGTGAGATTTCTCCAACTTATTTATGTGGGCATTTAGTGCTATGAATTTCCCTCTTAGTACTGCTTTCATAGTGTCCCATAAATTTGGATATGTGGTGTCTTCATTTTCATTGATCTCTAGGAAGCCTTTAATTTCTTTCTTTATTTCTTCCTTAACCCATTGGTGATTCAGTTGGGTATTATTCAGTTTCCATGAGATTGCAGGTTTTCTGTAGTTTTTGTTGTTGTTGAAATCCAACTTTAGACCATGGTGGTCTGATAGAACACAGGAGGTTATTCCAATTGTTTTGTATCTGTTTAGATTTGTTTTGTGGCCAAGTATGTGGTCAATTTTAGAGAAGGTTCCATGGGGTGCTGAGAAGAAGGTATATTCTTTTTTGTTAGGATGGAATGTTCTGTAGATATCGATTAAGTCCATTTGAGTCATGACATCAGTTAAGTCCTTTATTTCTCTGTTAAGTTTCAATTTGGGAGATCTGTCCAGTGGTGAAAGTGGGGTGTTGAGGTCTCCCACTATTAATGTGTGGGGTTTTATATGTGATTTAAGCTTTAGTAATGTTTCTTTTACATATGTGGGTGCCCTTGTGTTTGGGGCATAAATATTCAGAATTGAGACTTCATCTTGGTGGATCTTTCCTGTGATGAGTATGTAATGCCCTTCTTGATCTCTTTTGATTGATTTTAGTTTGAAGTCTATTTTGCTGGATATCAGGATGGCTACACCCGCTTGTTTCTTAAGACCGTTTGATTGGAAAGTCTTTTCCCAGCCTTTTATTTTTAGGTAGTGTCTATCTTCGAATTTGAGATGTGTTTCTTGTATGCAGCAGAAAGATGGGTCCTGCTTTCGTATCCATTCTGTAAGCCTATGTCTTTTTATAGGTGAATTAAGTCCATTGATATTGAGGGAAGTTAATGACCAGTGATTGTTCATTCCTGTTATTTTTTGGTGGTGATGTGTGGGTACTTCTATACGTTGGGGTTTACTGCTGTGGCTTTATCTGTTGCCTGTGTTTTCGAGGGTGTATCTGACTTCCTTAGGTTGGAATTTTCCTTCTAGTGCTTTCTGTGGGGCTGGGTTTGTGGATAAGTATTGTTTAAATCTGGCTTTGTCATGGAATGTCTTGTTCACTCCATCTATGGTGATTGAAAGTTTTGCTGGGTATATTAGTCTAGGCTGACATCCATGGTCTCTTAGTGTCTGCATTACATCTGTCCAGGTTCTTCTGGCTTTCAAAGTCTCCATTGAGAAATCAGGTGTTATTCTGATGGGTTTGCCTTTATATGTCACTTGGCCTTTTTCCTTTGCTGCTCTTAATATTCTTTCTTTATTCTGTACGTTTAGTTGTTTAACTATTATGTGGCGAGGGGACTTTTTTTGGGGGTCTAGTCTGTTTGGTGTTCTATAAGCTTCTTGTATCTTCATAGGCATTTCCTTCTTTAAGTTGGGAAAGTTTTCTTCTATGATCTTGTTGAATATATTTTCTGTGCCCTTGAGTTGGTATTCTTCTCCTTCTTCGACCCCTATTATTCTTAGGTTTGGTCTTTTCATGGTGTCCCAAATTTCTTGGACATTTTGGTTCATGACTTTGTTGGCTTTAGTGTTTTCTTTGACTGATGAATGTATTTCTTCTACTGTATCTTCAACGCTAGAGATCCTCTCTTCCATCTCTTGCATTCTGTTGATTATACTTGCATCTGAAGTTCCCAATCGTTTTCTCAGATTTTCTATTTCCAGCATTCCCTCTGTTTGTGTCTTCTTCATTTTTTCTATTTCCCTTTTCAGGTCTTGGACTGTTTCCTTCATTTGTTTCATTGATTTTTCTTGATTTTCTCTCAGTATTTTATTGTTTTCTTCCAGGACTTTATTGATTTCTTCTAATTTGTTTGCCCTTTCCTCTAGTTGTTTACAGCGTTCTTCACATTTTTTTGTCTTTTCCTCTACACAAGCCTCTAGCTTCTTCATGATGTCATTCATAAGGCTGTTTTCTTCTGCTTCTTCCAATTTCTGATGTTCAGGTCTAGGTGTTGGAGGAGGGCTAGGGCCTGGTGATGCTGTATTGCTATTCATTTTGTTGTATATGTTTCTGCCTTGACGTCTGCCCATCTCCTTGTGCTTCGTTACTGGCCTTATCCGCACACTTGGTTCAGCCAGACCAGTGTTCCAAAAGGGAAGTCCGGAGCAAGATGGGAGCTGGGGGCCGGCCTCTAAGTCTCAGGAAGAGGCTTGGGGCTCAGGCGGATGGGCGTGGGGCAGGGCGTGGAGACTGCAGGGCCTGCCAGGGGTCTTGGAGAAGGGGATCCTTCCCGGTGGGGCTAGCAGGGAACCTGCCCGGTGGCCAGAACCTGGGGCCAAGTTGGGCAGGTCTTCCCTGGAGTGGCTGGTGCCCAGGGATGGGGTCCGGGGCAAGGAAGGGCACTCACCAGTTTTCCAAAAGGGAAGTCCGGAGCAAGATGGGAGCTGGGGGCCAGCCTCTAAGTCTCAGGAAGAGGCTTGGGGCTCAGGGGGATGGGAGTGGGGGCAGTCGTGGAGACTGCAGGGTCTGCCAGGGGTCTTGGAGAAGGGGATCCTTCCCGGTGGGGCTAGCAGGGAACCTGCCCGGTGGCCAAAACCTGGGGCCAAGTTGGGCAGGTCTTCCCTGGAGTGGCTGGTGCCCAGGGATGGGGTCTGGGGCAAGGAAGGGTACTCACCAGTTTTCCAAAAGGGAAGTCCTGAGCAAGATGGGAGCTGGGGGCCGGCCTCTAAGTCTCAGGAAGAGGCTTGGGGCTCAGGCGGATGGGCGTGGGGGCAGGGCGTGGAGACTGCAGGGCCTGCCAGGGGTCTTGGAGAAGGGGATCCTTCCCGGTGGGGCTAGCAGGGAACCTGCCCGGTGGCCAGAACCTGGGGCCAAGTTGGGCAGGTCTTCCCTGGAGTGGCTGGTGCCCAGGGATGGGGTCTGGGGCAAGGAAGGGTACTCACCAGTTTTCCAAAAGGGAAGTCCTGAGCAAGATGGGAGCTGGGGGCCGGCCTCTAAGTCTCAGGAAGAGGCTTGGGGCTCAGGCGGATGGGCGTGGGGCAGGGCGTGGAGACTGCAGGGCCTGCCAGGGGTCTTGGAGAAGGGGATCCTTCCCGGTGGGGCTAGCAGGGAACCTGCCCGGTGGCCAGAACCTGGGGCCAAGTTGGGTAGGTCTTCCCTGGAGTGGCTGGTGCCCAGGGATGGGGTCTGGGGCAAGGAAGGGTACTCACCAGTTTTCCAAAAGGGAAGTCCTGAGCAAGATGGGAGCTGGGGGCCGGCCTCTAAGTCTCAGGAAGAGGCTTGGGGCTCAGGGGGATGGGAGTGGGGGCAGTCGTGGAGACTGCAGGGTCTGCCAGGGGTCTTGGAGAAGGGGATCCTTCCCGGTGGGGCTAGCAGGGAACCTGCCCGGTGGCCAGAACCTGGGGCCAAGTTGGGCAGGTCTTCCCTGGAGTGGCTGGTGCCCAGGGATGAGTGCTCAATTTTTAAATGAAGAAATTTAGTTTTAGAATAGAGAATGTGGTAGCCCAAGATGCCACAACTGAAAAGTGATGGATATGGAATTCAAACCCTTCTCAGTTGCCAGAGTAAGTGCTCTGAAACACTATTATATACTACATCTTAAGTCAAATGTGTTATGAAATGGAGGTGTAATGATTATGCGCATGAATTTAATGAAAACACTGTGAAGGCAAGTACAGTTTTCTTTGATTGACTATGAAGGACTAAGTGCTTAAATCCTCTTGGTGTTCAATATATGTGCTAAATAAAATTAAAGTGAAAAAGCATGCAGTAACTATTATCCATGTACATGTAGAAATCAAACCACATTACCTGCTACTATTAGGATGACGATTTGATAATCCTGAGCTTTGGGCAGATTCTAGGGTTCACTGTTCCTAATACTTTGATTTCAAATGGTCTTGTCTTCAGTAATTAGGTTTATGCTTTTATCCTTCCTCTGGAACCTATAACATGCCTGTAGTCCTTAACATATTTTTTGTTTGTTTGTTTGTTTGTTTTGTTTTGTTATTTAGTTTTGGTGCCTGTCCTGGATCTTGCTCTGTAGACCAGGCTGACCTTGAACTCACAGAGATCCTCCTGGCTCTTCCTCCTGGGTGCTGGGATTAAAGGTGTATGCCACCACCACCCAGCTACTCCTTAACATGTATTCTTTTTTTCCAATCTATGTGCTCAAGGATATAACCTGTGATTTTTATCTGCTTTTTTTTCATATGAGCAGTATTGAGATGGAAACTCAATCATTATCAATTAGAATATTGAATTCATACCATTGCTCTTGGTAATTACTGCATGCCAGCTCTTGTTCTATGTTTACTGTCCTTATGACACGTCTGCAAGTTATCCTTGCAGTATCCATTTAGCACATGAAAAAAAATTGGAGTCTCACACAGTTAATCAGCAGAAGGTCAAGTTATAAAACCCCTAAATGCACCGAATTCCTAATGTATTGTCTACCCGGATTACTCTTAATGTTCCCAAACCCACTCTGCATTTTTAGTCTAGAGACTTTCCCCTATACCATTTTCTTCTTCCCAAAGGCTTGTTTTTAAAAGCTAGTGAGTCTTTAAGATTCTTCATGAGCAACACAAGTACTGACCGCCTCCTCATTAAAAACAACCATGAATGAGAAAACTACTGTTCATGAGGAAAACCATTCCTGGCCTTCCTGCTTATTTGCTTTTGTGTGTGTGTGTGTGTGTGTGTGTGTGTGTGTGTGTGTGTGTGTGTGTGTGTGTCTTTATGTGTGTCTCTCTCTGTGTGCTATTTTTATTGCATTCTGTAATGAGTCTCCTGCCTGTTTCTACATGGGCAGTTGTAATGTGGAGAAAGAATCAGACCACTGACTTCATTGGATCTGTATTAGCCATTGTGGCACCGGGAACACATAGCATGAGTGAATCAGTGATAAGATGCTGCAGTTTCAACATGATTTTAGTTTCATCTAAAACTCTTACTACACTCAATCCCCATTGTGAAGGTGGAAACTTAGTCAGTCCATCAATAGCGATATAGAAGTAGACATTAGGGGGATATTACTATTGTATAAGATAATGAGAATAGAGTCTACATGATCAAATACTTATGGCCTGGTAACAAGGAGACAAGGACACTGGAAGATTCCCATGCACACTCCCTGTCTGTAGGCATGGGAAGCACTGTATTGCCTCAAACTTTACTAGCAAGAAGGGAATCACCGGATGAACACCTCAACTTTCTTCCCTCAGAAATGTACATCTAAACATGGACCTCTTTTCTTGAAAACTTATCTTTTCCAGGTAGTATGCTATTGTCAACAGAAAATGCACTAAGACACTGGAATTATTGGAACTAATTAGAAACCTCCTGGGAAAACGATGCTAATAATTCCTTACATGTTTTCACTTCTCAACTAACTAATAGGCTCTTCCTTCATTAATTAACATATCTATTCTTTTTGACCCTGTCTGCAGAGAGTAGTTTTAGGAATAATCAAAATCAGATGGGAAAATCAGAGTTGAATAGAAATCTAGAGTCTTCAAAGCACTTTCCCAGAGCTGGAGTTCAGTGGTTAAGAGTACTTGCTGCTCTTCCAAAAGATCTGAATTCAGTTCCCAGCATCCATGCCTGGCAGATCACAACTAGCTGTGACTTCAGCTCCATGGAATCTGACACTGCCTTCTGGCTTCTGTGGACACCTGCACATATATGTACATACCCACACAGACACATAGGCACAGACACACACAAAAACACACAAATATTTTAAAAGCACTTTCACCTCATCCTGTTCTCTCAGTAGCCCTCTTAGTTGACCTAGGGAGGTGGACTAGTCAGGTCTTGGATTCACACACTGGATGGCAGCTCAGGAAATACTAGAATGAGTTGCTTTCTTGTATTCTAGCATGCAGCCCACAATTTTCCACTCTCTTCATCTCAGCATTCCATAGTAGTCTTTGGAAAAAGGAAACCTCAGTAACTTGAGTCATGCTAAGTTTAAATAAAGGATTGTTGGATGATGTAGCTCTCCAATCTGTGTCTAACCACAAAGAAAACTGTGCATGATTTGCAGACTGTTGGACACCAGCCTCAAAAACTCTGACTTGGTGCATTAGGGTCGAAATAGAGAGTTACCAAGTATTTGAGGTGCTTCTGATGTAAGTATTTCTTAGGCTACAATTTGTGAAGCACTAGAAAGAAAAAAAAAGGCTAGGTTAAATGTAACTATTTCATGGTACAATCAGAGGAAAATTTGACCTAATGCCTAAAATCTGTGTCTCTTAAAGGATGAAGGGGAGATAGAGTAGTGGGAAAGGGAAGGGGCATAGTGGGTGGTGCTGATGGGAAGAGTAGAAAATGTCAACAGCAAATGGACTAGCTGAGAGACCGAGAAGGCAAAGCTTAAGTGCATGGGGTGTCCACTTGACTTTTTATAAGGCACAGAAAGACAATTAGAGTATGCATTCTGTGCAGCTTGCAGTGTTTGCCTCGGGTTTCCAGGGCATTTGTATTGGGAAAAAAAGAAGTCTGTTGATGCAGTTCCATATCTAGCATTGCCATTTGTTCTTTTTCTTCCACAGAAGGTGTTACTTTCTATTTTTTTCCCTCTCTGCTCTCTAAACTAGGTAACCATTTGGTTGTTTTTAATTGTCACATTTGTTCTCATCCCAACATGTTAAATGGAACTTGAGCAAAAGCCAAACCTGCACATTCCTTTTTCTTCTTTCCAAATCCACACAATAGGGGTTAGAAATGTTTTTCTTTCTTTTTCTTAGTTTGAATTTTTCTTAAGTTACCATGTTGATTAGCACACAAGTGTCAGAGAGAATACAAAGTCCCTGTCAACTGCTCATGGAATTCCGAACATCTGGACACAATGTTGATGGAAACCAAAAATATGGTATCTTAACACCCAAGTCTCTGCCTGTGAAAAAGTATCAATTGCCTATCCTATTATTTTCTTACTCTCTTCAATATAAAATGAATAATTTCTTCTCCAAAATAAGATGTTGTTTTCAGACTCTGATAAAATCACGAGAAGAATGCAACAAACACGTTAAAATTGTATTCTATAAAGAACAAGTATTTGCTAAGCTAATATAGTTAAAATAAGATATGAATGCAAAGTAGCTGAGTTAATTTTTTTCCTTTATTCAATAAAGTTAAAGTTACAAAAGGAATAAAAGCCTAAGGGCCTAAGATCACAAAACCCTCTGAATTAGAATGTTCACTTTTACCCTCCACTTGCTTTTTTAATTGTTATTTTAAAACATTTATTTATTTGTATTTTACATGTATAAGGGATTGCCTGAAAGTATATCTGTATATCATGTGTGTGCGTGGTGCCTCCAGAGGACATATTGGGAGTTGGATACCCTCAAACTATATATACAGACAGTTGTGAGGAGCCATGTGGATATTAGGCTCTGAACCCCAGTTCTCTGAAAGTATAGCAAGTGCTCTTAACCCCTGAGTCATTCCTCCAGGCCCCACCCTCCATTTTCTTATGATGTCCCTTACTCATACCCTCAGACAAAAGAATGTTTTCTTTGGTGTGGTTTGGGAGAAGAAAACATTTCAAGTTTCTGATGTGACAGACACTAGGTGCACAAAATTTTTTTCTTTCTAATAAATTCCTATAATGTCATGTCAAATCAAGAAAAGAGTCTCAGAGGTTAAGCAACTTGTCTAGAATTGCAAGATTAGTAAATGGCACATTAAAACCAAGTGTGTCTGATTCTAAAGTTTATACTGAGCAACCTAAATTGTCATGAATAACTTATAATTAATTCTCATTATAACCTATAGTCTCAAATAATAATTAACTTATTACACCATAAGAATAGAGGTGCTTTAGAATGATAGCCCATTGTATTGTCCTATTTTTTGGCCTTATTCTGAAAATTACGTTTTGTAGAGGGGACGCCTTTGGTTTCAAAGGTGAAAAGAGTCTTTGAAACAACTGACACTTAACACAGATTTCAGATAATGGTTTCAGTTGCTGTGCCCTAGAAAATGAAAAAATTAACTTGTAATATCATTCTCATTATTTATCAGAATAATGTACAAAGAGAAAAATCAAAGGTAATACACAGACAAAAATATTCTCAGGGTGAAAGCCTCCACTCCTAAGGTATATAGGTAAGCCTAATGGAAAGAATTGTGCTTTAAATACTTGAAGTTGAACAAGCAGAAATACAGGTGTGTCTGGAGATCAGAGCTAGAGAGTCATGACGGGATAAAACTTGATCATAGAATGTAGATGGCAGTGCAAATCCTGAGACTCTGAATTGCCCAAGGAGAAACTATTAAAAGAGAAATGAACAGAAGAATAAGACATGAAGTGCAAACTCAATGACTCACTTGAATCACATGCCAACACACACACACACACACACACACACACACACACACACACACACACTATTAATAGGCACAAGAACTTCTGAAAGTTTCTTTGGAGATGTTTATGATCAAATAGAACCAATGAATGACTTGACTTGGTGATAGCTCTGTAGCACAGTCGCTGACAGATTTGGCTACTGCCTAGAATTATTTGGATTTAAATTCCAAATGCACTGTTCTTATCAAGCGTCCTTGAGCAAATGATATCATTCAATTGTCCTTCATTTTCCTTGCTTATGTAATTGTAGTATGCACTCCTTGAGGTTCTGGTGAGGATAAAAACAGCTAAAATAGGGAAAACATATGTCAGCACCACAAATGCTCACAATTCTTCTCCAAGAATTGTGTAACTCTGGGTTTTAAGGGATCCTAACAGCTTTCTTTTCTAAGTACCTCACCCTCCAGGAATCTCTCAAGGAGTCCCTGCACCATGAGGTTGCCTTTTCTACACCGACTAGCTCTCAGTAGTCTGTAGTTACTTTCTACATGGAAATGGAGCCTATGTCCTTTGCTTCTTTTGCTTTGTTTTCTTGGTTTTGCATTCCTGAAAGCTTCAGAAACACTTGCCTCTTCTACTGATGCATCTTCAAATCTTTGGGGCAGCTCTCATGGCCTCCGTTGTCTTTCTATCACAATAAGGCATACTATGTTCCTTCCATGATTCTACACACAAATAAATTCCAGACCTACTCACACTCCTGGATATCCTCATATATACATACTCCCATTTATTCAAGTGCCTTTCAGATTTGTCCATTAAATGTGTGTCAAGACATGTTAGTGCTTGTGACTGTGTAAATATAAAGCCACATCTGATTTGAGCTAAAAGTAATATGACCAAACAATGAGCCTATTTGCTATTTGTGAAGCTTTTAGTCTTGACAACTTTAAAAGGAAGAAAGAAAAAGCAGTTTAATTACTCTGCTGAGGACAAGGCTCAAGTGTTTTTGTAAGTTGAGTACAACTCACCTAGCTTTTTGGTGATAAGTATTACTATTTATAAATGAGTGATCTCAATACGTGAGTCATAACATTGACACGAGAAACAATCTTTCAGTTTTGGAGTGCCTTTTCAATAACGGTACCCAAGCTGGACACCTGTGAAGATTCATAATCCATTATTTATCTTAAGCACTTCTATAGTGCCCGTTTCCATAGTAACCTACTAAGCCTGAGATACAAGACAATAAACAAATACCCTTGGAAGACCACTATAGGCACAGATACCCTGATTATTGTGCTATGATGAATAGGAAAGTTGATGTTCTATTGAAATAGGGTGAGTCAAGATTCAAATAGCCCCTGAAACTACATACCAAAAGAAAAGACTGCTGAGCCTCGTGAGAAATGTTCTGGGTGCCACTCTTGACTCCCTCCATCATTTATCAGCTGTCTAACTTTGTCGGATTCTTTGAACTGAAATTTAGCTCTCACTTTAGATTGCATAATCTTCTTTGTGGACAGTGTTTTCAGGAAAAAGCAAATGAGAGGGCACTGTAAACAGTTTTTGTTTTCATTTTTGTCTTTGTATGACAGGGCAAAGTGAGCTAGTTCTCTAAAGTGAACTTATCTGCATTGCTATGCTTCCTTTTCAGAACAGTTACATAGAAAATGAAACAACATATCCTCTAAAGTTTTCAAAATACATAAATGGTGACATGATCATTACTCTCAGTGCTAGCCCGAGATAAATAACTAGTTATCTTTGCAGATTAATGGTCTTCAGGAAGTTAATTCAATTCCATGGAAACTTCTCTTTGAGTGCTAACTTCTAGGATTTTCTTACAATAAATAATTTTCAACAATTATGTTTTACAACAAATAATTCTTTAAAGATTTTTAAGTGTGTGTGTGTGTGTGTGTGTGTGTGTGCAGGTGCCTTTGAAGGCCACTGGAGCTGGAGTCACAGGTGATTTGTGGGCTCTCTAATGTGGGTACTGGGAATTAAACTTGAGTCCTCTGCAAGTACATTACACACTCTTAGTCACCATAACCACTGAGTCATCTCTATAGCTCCAACAAATAATTGGTGAGATTTCTTACCATTCTTGTGGTGGTAGTAAGACAACTAGACTGTATAAGAAAGCATGCCAAACATGTGTTGAGAAGAGACTTAACACGATCAACCTCATTTCTGTTGCTCATGTAGAAAACATGTGATCTTTGAAGCCAACTTAGTCAATGTCAAATGTTCAGGACTCCCTTTTAGGCAGCACATAATTGAAAATGTGCACAATTGAGGGTCAAACCCAAGTGCTGCCAAATAATAACCACATGATCTTGGGTGAGTCATTTAATGGCTTTTTAAGAGAAGCTCGTTTATAAATGGAAGTAAAAGCATTGCCTTTGCAAAGGGGTTTGGGTTTAGCAATAATGTGTGGGCAATAAGTGGATGTTGTTATGACTAATCATAATCTAGTTTCTATTGACAAACACTTAGCTTCCAGTGAATATAACTTTTAATTTTATTTCTGGCACATTATTATGTCTTAAAAATCCAGACAATTAACAATAATTAAGGATATTACTGGCCAAAGTTACATGTAGATCTTTGACCAAGTGGACAACACATTGAATTTGGAACAGTAGACCACATTTCTGTATAGTCATTTGCAGCAGGATTTAGACCACGAGGGTTCACCATCCCTAAAGTAGATTTTTGGAGTTGTCATTGACACATAATTTAGGAATCAGCCACAGAGCTGCTTGCTTGCTACATAGCTGGGCAAGCACATATAGCAGGACTTAAGGAGAAAGTCACTACTTTCAGAATAAAGAACATGGTTATAGGTTATAAGTTTGACAACTGTTCTATGAGGCCCTCCAGTAAAAATTAATTTTTTTCTATTCCCATGTAGTGTCTTTGGATTTTTATCACAGATCTCACAAAATTCTGCCACATATTGTGTTTAGTTCTTGGTGTTGGTTTTGTGAAATCACAGGACTAGGCCAGGAAGCTTCTCCCTTCCTAGACTTCCATCCAGGGGGAAGGGAGGAGAGCTCCAGAGCTCTGCAGTATCTTGGTTGACACTTCTCTTCTAGCTCCCACATTGCCTTATCTCTGCAAGAAGTGAGGGCAGGAGTCTCTTCTAGTAGCTGTTGAGACTCCCTGACCTTCTCAGTGATCAGAACTTTGCCACTCTGATTTAACTTAAGAACCCTCAGGCTGATATTATGCATTCAACTCTGCTGACTCTGAGGTTACCTATGAACCTCTAAAATTGCTAGTCTCAAATTCTATGAATAATGGATAATTTACCACCTCCAATCCTTCAATATCCCTCTTTTCTGTTTATTTTTAGACATAGCACTTATCAACTTCTATATCTTTCTTTTATTTCTTCACTCTCCAGCTTTCTCCACTAGAGGACACATGTTCTGAGGGCAAGAAACATTCTACTTGTTTCCTTTACCAGTTTGTAATAAAGACCTGGAACTGTGCATGACAAATAGAATGTGCTGGAACTTGGAGGTTGTATTACGTTTGTGTTTCCATCTAAGTGTTTTGAATTGGATGAGATGGTAGGTTTCTACTAACCAAAGGCTTGGATTCATTCTGTTCTGATGACTTTGGTGAATGGGAAAGAGAGACTAATTGTGCTTCTGTGGTTGATGTGAGCCAAGTGTAGATGACAAATACAGATGTAGACCTCAAATAATTTTATGATGAAAAATTGAAAATAGAAATAATATTCATATTATTATTATATTCACATTATAAACAGTGTGGAATATTGATTATTTGTTAATTATTAGAACTCTGTAACAAAGCTGCCATGCCAGAACCACTTCCCAGCACTAATAAAAATATAATACAACATACTTCTGCCTCATAAATAATAAGAAATGAAGAAAAATCAATATGAATAGGATCCTTCATCCACAAGCTATATATTAGCAACAAACCAACATTTACTTAAAGAGCAGAGCACAGGCTATCAAGTGAATAGGAGCATAAACATCCCTCATGGAACTTTTCGCCCAAACATGTGACTGCCTGCTTGGGAGAAAATACAATATGTCTATAGGAGACTGTATTGCAAGTACTATGAGTAAAGCATGAGTGTTTTCACAACAGACTGCTATTCAGCTTTTATTAAAAAGGAAATTCTTAATTTTGAACCTGTAATTACCCGAAGTAAAATAGTACAGGAACAGAAAGTATCCTTGCCACAAAAATAGTAAACACGTGAGATGACACATATGTTAAATAGCGTTAAAAATGTATGCATGTATCAAGACATCATGTCATGCATAAAGTTATCTATAACTTTTTGTAAATTAAAACATATACAAATAGAAAGCTAAAGCAACACTCTTTACTTTGCATAATCGTCCCAAGAATACCAGGACCATTTGGAGAAGAAGAAAACGATAATTTAAAAATGATTCAATAAAAGTACAACATTCCTGTGATTAACATGAAATGATTCTAATAGATTAGTAAAAGTGAAACATTTAGACCCTTCTGAATGCATTAGGTAATGACAGGGAAGCATTTACAAAACATTTAAAGGTATTTAGAGATGTAATATTACCATTTATTGTATTAAATTTTAAGGCATGTGTATTCCCTGATGACTAAGCATTGAAATTTATGAGCCTATGGAGGTCATTCTTATTCACACCACCACAGTTTCTTCTTTAATATTTCTAATTTGACTCCACTTTATTTTTGCTTCTTTTGTCCAAAAAAATATAACAAAAACATCGTTGTACATGTTAGCAGTACATGTTAGCAGTACCTAGATTTATGTGCCTTTGGTGTCCATGGGCATTTAAAGATAAATTACAAAGCTAAAAAGATAAAAATAATTTTAGAATGGTGCTTAACATGATGGATTTGAAACTTTCTCTGATCTATAGAAAATTGCTCTTAGGAAGCAGTCACACTATTATAAGCTAAAATTAATACAATTCCCAAAACTCATGTGAAGATGGAGTATTGCTCATTGGTCTGAACCCAGAATTGGGTCTCTTCTCCTGGGCTTTAATCCCAGCACTGTGACTATGAGTAAGTCATTTCCATTTTAACCCCATGATGCCTCAGTTTCTGAATTTGTTACAGAAAAGAAAATACTGACCTAACTCACAGAGCCTTAGAGATTTTGAAATGAAATATTACTGCTCTTTGAAAATATGAACCGCAATAATGCTAATTATTATTACAAAAATAAATGCATGTTCATCATATGGTAATTTAGGCAGAATGAGGTTGGGGAAAGGAGACTCTCAGAGCTCTTTTGTGTCAGTTAAATGAGCCCTCTCCATTTAGTTGGTTCCCTAATAGGAGTTAGCTAAATGTAGGATTTGCAAACAGTACAGTGTTGATAGAGGAATGAAAGAAGTTTGAAGATTCTATTACATGGATTATGGGGCAATAGTCCACTTCACTGTAGCAGCTTGTTTCTTCAGACCTGTCCATGAGAATTTAGAACTCTCATGTTAACAAGAAATTAAAAACCTGGAGGCAATCTTTACAAATGTGTCAATCTCATAGCCAGTTAGTCACATTGACATGGCCTTTCAGTATCCCACAAAATTTAATATATAAAGGAGACCAAGGAAGTCTGTTTAAATTTAACAACATCCATTCCTTCTTGCATAACTTCCTTTTGCTAATTAGAATTATTATGCCAGTTTTTTAATTGTACATTCAGCCTTTTCTGCATGACAGTGACCCATGATAGACAGAAGCAGCATATCAAATTGGCACTTGAGACTTGCATGGGTTCTGCCTCACTTATCTTCAATGCTTCAGCTAAATAAATATTTATACCACCATCATTATTGTGTTGCATAATAAATGTACATGGGATTTTATAGACACTAGGACAGAGATGATATTGTTTTCTGGCAAGATCACAGAATAGGCTAGTCACGGAACAGTAGAGAATTTAAGTGGACTTCTGCTTCAGAGCACATGAGTGAAGCTGCCAGACAAATTTGGGTGAATGAGAAGGTGACTTAGGAAACAGTAAGACAAGAAATTTCACAGAACAGGAACAATCAAAGCAGGATTTTGGTCAGGAGGCATTGGGGCAACTGTGAGGAAATATTTGTTGGATATGCACAACAGACAAAGACAGAGAAAAGGCCTTTAAGTCCGATTTCAGGAGCAGTTTCGAAGCTATCATTTCAAAACTCTCGTACTAGGTGCTTTGTTTTGTTTGTTTGCTGTCCCTTAAATCATGCTGCCATCACATGGATTGGTTTGCCTCAGCCTTCCTTTTTGCTATCTATCACTGAGGTCCTAGAATGCTCATCTCCTTAAGATGCAAATTTATTATGTTCTTACCCAGCTTCAAATCCTTCCATGGCTCTGCTCATAGAGCCTAAATTTAGTAGTTGTAATTTGAATACATCAGTGTAAGATATGTTCCCTGCCTCCTCCTCCTCCTGCATTTCCTAAGCCTGGCATTGGCTTCCACCTACCAGTCACTATGTCTGTTACTCTTCATTCTGCTTCAGCAGGATTTTCTCATCTCTAGGTCTTTCCAAGTGTTGCTCTCTCTGTTCATACAAATTCTTCTCATGGTATTCTACCCATAATTCTATATTCAAACATAATTTTTCTTTTTACTGACTGTTCTATGAATAACACCCCACTACCACCACCATAAAACTAGAAAAAGTGACTTCTTCCCCTTCCAATAAAAAACTGCTGTTTCATACAGAGAAATAATTATATGTATAAACTTTGAGATTAGTGAGAAAGAAAAAGTAAGCTCGTGTATTTGATCATTTGTTCTCTAGTTGGCAGTACTATTTGGGAATGTCTAGTAGGTGTGGTTCTGCTGGAAGAAGTATGTCACTGGGGGGAGCTTTGAAGTTTCAAAGCCTCACACCACTCCCAGTATTCATTGTCTTCATATACTCATCCTCTCTCTGCTTTCTACTTGCAGGTCAAGATACAGGCTCTCAGCTTCCTGCTGGTGCCAGGGAACCTGCTACCTGCTACTGTTCTTTCCCTGTGATTATGGACTGTAACCTACTGGAATCAGAAGCAAAAAAGTTTTTTTTTTTTTTTTTCTGTAAGTTGCCTTGGTCATGGTATTTTATCACAACAACATGAAAGTAACTCATACAATGCATGATTTTTATCTCTAGTGCCACTCTAACTTAACATACTAAATAAAACTTAAATGCTTCTCAAACTAATAAATAACCAAATTTATTTAGTTATGGATGAAGGCAAAACCAATCAATCAAATATTTCTCTGTCCATCCTATCAAACATTGGCTTTAAGTCTATTCATGACCCTAAATTTGCATTGGAATGTTTCTCTAATTTTAAATCTGTTGGGTTTCTGACTGTGTCTTTGTTGAACAGAAAGCCTCATAAATGATTTTTCTTTCTCTCTAACCTCCAAATTTATATTTCTAATTCTCTTTTGCATTAAACAGAAGTCTTCAATAATAGAGTGATTTACTAATATTCTAATAGGTGCAGGTGTCCTTGCTGCAGGTAACCCTATGTGACCCTGCTGCGTGGCCGTGGCCTCAGTACAGAGGTCATGGAGGTAGCAAATGTATTAGTTGATGTTATCCCCTTTGTTACCCTGCTATCTACTTTGCGTTTCTTTTTTTTCTTTCTTGTCATATATTTTGGGTAGGAGATGATCCAGTATCTTTGCAACTGAAGTGAGAATGTAAAGCAATGACAAAGATCTCTAAATACTTACAATAACTGCGACACTAATTGTTCTTTAGGCTGGGAGTTGCAATTTCTCCAAACATACAGTCCAACTGTGCCTGTACTGATAATATTAAATAATCTCACTTCTTTAAAGTATGAACAAGTTTTGGTTTCCAAAAAAGTACAAGTCTAGAATTATTGATAACATCATGATTTGAAGGTATAGCCTTCAAATAATAATATGGATCCAATTTTATGTATTAAAGGCTTCATTTTATAATTAAAAGTGTCTCAAACAGTAGATTCAGACACAGTCGCAAAACCAATATTGGAGACTTCTCTAGTCTTTTTGCAGAGTTTCTCCTAATGTTACATTTCCTAAAATTGATATGCCTTAAATTAAACTGCTGTTTAGAAGCTGGTAAGATGGCTCAGTGGGTAAAGGAATTAACTGCCAAGCCAGAGGACCTGACTTCCATCTTTAAGACCCACATATTGGAAAGAAAGAACTACATCCACAAGTTGTCTTCTTCCACATTTGTGCTGTGTACCCATGTGAGCTCACAGTGAGAAGGTGACTATGAGCTAGAAAAAACATAAAGTATATATGTGTGTGTGTGTGTATAGTAAATGAATAAATGGAATACAATTTTAAAATAAACCATTTATACCTGATAGCTTATGTTAAATGCATTGTGAGTTTTTAGTAACAATATTGAAGGGAAATGCTGTGAGAAGAAGTGTAAGCATAGTGACCTACTGGACTTTCATCTGTATGCTCACATTGCTCAGATTCTCAGCCCAGGGCTAGCCTTCATATTGCCTTTCTTATGTTTAGGTACATTTCTTATATTCCCAATTTGTTCAGTCTTTGCATCTATTGAGATGATCATATTTGTCCTTCAGCATGTTCATGAATTTACATATGTTGAAATAAGCTTGCAACCCTGGGATTACATTGATTATGGAGAATAATCTTTTTAATTCACTGTTGTATTCATTTAGTGTTTTTCCATCTATATTCATTGAGGATACTGGCATGTAGTTTTCTTTTTTGCTACATCTCTATCTGGTTTTATTATTGGGATAGTGCTGGTTTCACAGAACGTGTTTGGAAGAATTTCTTCCTATTCTATTTTTTTAATAACATGGGGACAATTGGTATTCATTCTTTAAATGTTTGTTAGAATTCAGCGTGAAGCCATCTGCTCCTGGGCTATTCTTTGTTTGGAGATTTTTCATTACTGATTCAATCTCATTATTTGTTATTGGTTTGTTCAGATTTGCTGTATCTTTATTATTCGTCTTGGTAAGGTGTAGGCTCACACCTATTACAAATACTAAATTTTCTTCAGAATCAAGAGTAATTTTCTTTTCCATGACTCAACAGAACTTCCTAATTACAGCCTTCATTTAGTCTATTCAAATCTTTAGGGGCACAAGTAAGATAAAACTCAGGAACGACTAAAGGCACGTGTTTTAGTCTGCTCGGACTCCCATAGCAAAATACTGTACACCAGATGGCTCAGAAAACAGAACTATATTTTCACAGTTATGGAGACTGGGAGTCAGAGGTAAGGGTGGCAATGTGGGTTCTGATGAGATCTCTTTTTCTAGCACCTTTTCACTGTGTGCTCACATGGACTTTCCTCCATCTGTGTGCATGGAGAAAGGATCACTCTCCTCCATCCCTTCTCCTAAGGTCATCAATCAAATTAGTCAATACTTTTATGTATCATTCTGTCTAGGTTATAGCACTGATCTCTTTAATCAAAGAGTACTCTAAATTTTGTACAAGTATGTTAGAGATGTGGCTAACATTTATAATCAATTGATTTTAAGTAAAAGATTATGAATAGACTTCATACAATCAGTTAAAGAGCTTAGGAAGAAAAACAAGGCTTCAAAATGAAGAAATGCCCCACTACTACAGCGTCAACTTCTGCCTGACTTTCCAGGCTGAAGGAACTTCCCTGGTAGATTTCAGACTTTCTACTCCTCTCAAACATGTGAGCTTGTTTCTTTAAAACAAACAAACAAACAAACAAACAAACAAAAACTCACTGAATTAAGCCTTTCTCTTGGTGTGTGTGTGTGTACGCGCGCGTGCTCGTTGCATGTGTGTGCTCTGCATGTGTGTGTGTTTGCGTGTGATGTGTGTGCTGCACGTGTATGTGTGCTCTGCATGTGCATGTGTGCTGTGCACATGATATGTGCTATGTGTGTGTGCTTGCATGTGGTGTGTGTGTGCTGCATGTGTGTGTATGTGCTGTGTGTGATGTGCGCTGTATGTGTGTGTGTGCTGTGCATGTATGTTTGCACTGTGCACCTGGTGTGTGCTGTGTGTGTGTCTTCATGTGCTGTGTGTGTGCTGCATGTGTATGTGTGCTCTGCATGTTGGTGTGTGCTGTGCACATGATGTGTGCTGTGTGTATGTATTCACATGTGGTATGTGTATGCTGCATGTGTGTGTGTGTGTGCTGTGCACATGGTGTGTGCTGTGTGTGTGTTTGTGTGTGGTGTGTGTGCTCCATGTGTGTGTATGTGCTGTGTGTGATGTGTGCTGTATGTCTGTGTGTGTGTGTATGTGTGTGTATGCTGTGTGTGTGTGTGTGCACATGTGCTCCTGTATCACTTACTGGCTCTGTTTCTCTGGCACAGGGTCTATCTACCAGATTTCACAATAAATAAGACCAACTCTCCTTTTCCCAGTAGCTATTAAACGCCAACAACAGCTCCTGAGTGATTGGTAGGAGTTTCTCACTGCATGTTGGAATTTTTTGTGGCTAGAGTTTGTGCAGTTGTGTGCATCCTGTCACAGTCACTGTGACTTCATACATGCAACTGTACTGCTATGTGTCTGTAAAATACTGCTTCCTTAAGGTTATTCTACTCCCTCTTCTCCAAGCTCCCTGAAACCCCCCAGTGTGTGTGTGTGTGTGTGTGTGTGTGTGTGTGTGTGTGTGTGTGTGTGTGGTTTGTATGTTCCACTTATAGCTGAGCAGCACTCCACAGTCACTTATTTGCTGCATGTTGACCAGTTGGTGGAGTCTCTGTGTTAATTGCCATCTACTGTAAGAAGGAGCTTCTCTGATGAGGGTTGAGCAATTCAATGATCTATGGGTATAGCAATAAGCCATTAGGAATCATTTTAATACTATATTTATCTACAAATGCTTACCTATGAGATGTAGTTGGAAGTTTTCCTGTGTCCTGACAGGTCAGCAGTCGGGACAAAGCTCTCCCACTCATGTCCCCCAAGTAAGCACACAGAGGCTTATATTAATTATAACTGCTTGGCCATTAGCTCAGTCTTATTACTGACTAGCTCTTACACGTAAATTAACCCATAATTCTTATCTATGTTTAGCCATGTGGCTTGGTACCTTTTTTCAATTCTGCCTTGTCATCTTGCTTCTTCTGTGTCTGGCTGGCAACTCCTGATTTGGCCCTTCCTCTTCCCAGAATTCTCCTCGTCTGCTTGCCCTCTCTATACTTCCTGTCTGGCTACTGGCCAATCAGCATTTAAATAAACCAGCATACAAAAGCATTGTCCCACAGCAATGAGAGATAAATAATTAAAGGGGATCCTAAAAGGAGTTACATTTTTAAAATTAAAAGTGTGTGTGTGTGTGTGTGTGTGTGTGTGTGTGTGTGTGTGTGTGTGTGTGTAGACACATTGTTTTCATGAGTGGCAAGAGTGAGATAGAGGCATAGAGACAGAATTATAATACATAAACTTTGTACAATTATTTCTTATATTTATGATGTTGAAAATAAGTTAAGCTTTGAGGACTGATGTCAAAGTGACAAGTCTAGACACTGTAATTCTTATCAATGGCTGTCTCCCTAGGTAAAGCAAAGTTTGCACATTTCTCATGCAAGGCACTGAACAATTATAGATCTCTAATACTTAAACCACTTCTGAAAAATGATGGATTAGACATTTTTTAGTACAGAAAGTCTGACTCAATATTAATATACTAATAATATTATTGAATGTGGTCAAACTCACATTCCCATTACAGACATATTAACTAAGTTAATTTGGATTGCAGGCACAAATATATAATTGCCAATTTGCAGCACAAACAGCACCATGGAATAGTATGATTAGCAGTCAAGAGAGAAGTGGAAGATGTCCTTGGATAGCAGATATACATTCTGCTATACGATATCTATACATAATAGTGCAGAATGCTTGGAAGCCTTCTTTCTGTGATGTGTCAGCAAAAGCTTTGGAGACAGCAAGCCAGAGACTCCAAGGAGGACAACTGTGGTCAGAGTTAGACTTAACAGCTTGCCACAGCAAGGACGAATGTTCATGAGGCAAACAAGAGCTCCTTTAAAAGGAAGCAGTTCAGGAAAGGGACTTGGAAAAATCTGGAGGCTACAGTTAGTAATAGAATCATGTGAACAGGAACTAAACCAGATCTATAGAGTAGGGACTATCAGTGAATGCACATTCAGAATGCACATGCCTATGTAATTACTCTTGTTAATGTAAGCAGTCAGTGCTCTCCAGAAAATTTAATCTGGGAAGCAGGTTCTGGAGACTGTGAACTTGAATAGTCTGGAATTATGGTTGATTTTGTATGGTTTATCAACCATGCATGGTTACTCTTTTCTCTGAAGGCTCCTTCTCACAGGCAACCTGTCAACAAGGTCACTTTTATTTTAATGACCTTCCTTTCTGATCATTCTTGAATGGAAACTGAAAGATGACCCATTGTCTTCTAGGAACATGATCAATCTGGACATTCAGCACTATTTGATGTGTCATGATCATGCACTGCGGTTTGATGGCAGCTACTTTGATCTCCCCAGGTGTCAGCCCACTTATTTGTTGTGTGAGAGGTGATCAATTGCTCTACCATAAGGCTTAGCAACATGGGTACAATGGCATTCAGAACTCTGGAGCTTGCATACTTGGCCAAGGCCACACAGGTAAACAATAAGACAAAGAGTTATCATTCAAGTCTGAAAGGAACCTCAAAGCCCGGACCTCTTAATGGAGACCATGAATATGCTTAGAATCTATTTTACTTTTCTTTAGATAAAAAATTATTTCTCTTTTTATTTGTATAGTCATTTCTCAACTTTTCAAGTTCAAATCTCCAGAATTGCTATGTCTGAACAAAATCTATGACACCAAATTCAGAAATGTTGTATTTGAAAGAAGAATCAATTACAGCACTTAATCAAAAATTCTACTGGTTAATAGATCAGTGCCTAGCCTAATTATCATCAGAGAATCAACCTGCAGCAACTGATGGAAGCAGATGCAGAGACCCACAGCCAAACACCAGGCAGAGCCAGGGGAACCCCGCAGAAAATGGGGGAGGTGTAGGAGCCAGAGTGGTGGAGGAGACCATGAGAGCAGAGCCTAGACTAGGCAGCCCCAGAAACTGCATTTATTACTTACTTCTGCAAGTGGCTGAAACATCAAAATTTTTTCACTGTCAACTAGAGTGGATTACCAAAATAAAATAAACTAAGGAAAATAAAGTTTTGAAACTGAGATTCAAATAGTAATAGACAGTTTTGTCCTGCAAAATATTTAATCATAAGATTTCTTTTGTTAGTTTTAATTTTTTTCCTTTAGTCTTTTCTCATGCATTGCATCCTGATCGAAGTTTCCCCTCCCTCCACTATTCCAAGTTCTCTGTCCCACTTCACCTCTCCCCAGATCCACTCCTGTTCCCTTTCCAGAGAGAGAGAGAGAGAGAGAGAGAGAGAGAGAGAGAGAGAGAGAGAGAGAGAGAGAAAGGCCTCCCAGGGGTAGCCACTGAACATGGCCTAACAAGTTACAATAAGACTGGGACAAGTTTGCTTTTTGTTTGTTTTCTCTTTCACAAATGCTATTGTGCATATGTGACAGGGACAGCATAATGCTTTAAAAACTATTTTCTTTTTAAGTCTGTGTTTGTGTGTGTGTGTGTGTGTGTGTGTGTGTGTGTGTGTGTGTGTGTGTGTGTGTGCAAGTGAAGATGCCATCATAGGCCTGAAGAGGGCATTGTATCCCCTGGAGATGGAGTCACAGGCAGTTGTGAGGCACCCAGTGTGGGTAGTAGGAACCAAATGTGGGTCCTCTGCAATATCACACTTGCTCTCAACTGCTGAACCATCTCTCCAGCTCTTCCAATATATTTTTTATTCCTTTTTTTTATTTTGCAATACAATTCAGTTCTACATATCAGCGACAGATTCCCTTGTTCTCCCCCCTCATGCCCCCTCACCTTCCCCCCAGCCCACTCTCCATTCCCACCTCCTCCAGGGCAAAGCCTCCCCCAAGGACTGAGATCAACCTGGTAGACTCAATTCAGGCAGGTCCAGTCCCCTCCTCCTAGGCTGAGCCAAGCGACCCTGCATAGGCCCCAGGTTTCAAACAGCCAACTCATGCAATGAGCACAGGACCCAGTCCCACTGCCTGGTTGCCTCCCAAACAGATCAAGCCAATCAACTGTCTCACCCATTCAAAGGGCCTGATGCAGTTGGGGACCCCTCAGCCATTGGTTCATAGTTCATGTGTTTCCATTCGTTTGGCTATTTGTCCCTGTGCTTTATCCAACCTTGGTCTCAACAATTCTCGCTCATATAAACCCTCCTCTTTCTGGCTAATTGGACTCCCAGAAGTCCACCCAGGGCCTAGCCATGGATCTCTGCATCCAGATCCCTCATTCGTTGGATGGGGTTTCTAGCACAACAATTAGAGTGTTTGGTCATCCCATCACCAGAGTAGGTCAGTTCAGGCTGGCTCTCGACCATTGCCAGCAGTCTGTTGTGGGGGTATCTTTGTGGATTTCTGTGGGCCTCTCTAGCACTTTGCTTCTTCCTATTCTCATGTGGTCTTCATTTACCATGGTCTCCTATTCCTTGTTCTCCCTCTCTGATGTTGATCCAGCTAGGATCTCCCACTTCCCCAAGCTCTCTTTCCCTCGACCCTCGCCCTTAATTACCCCCTCTCATGTTCAGGCTGCTCATTTAGATCTCTTCCATGTCTCTGTCATTGGGCGATCCCCGTGTCTTTCTTGGGGTCCTGTTTTCCAGGTAGCCCCCCTGGTGATGTGAGTAGCAGTCCAGTCATCCTCATTCCACATCTAGTATCCTCCTATGAGTGAGTACATACCATGTTTGTCTTTCTGAGTCTGGATTACCTCACTCAGGATGATTTTTTCTAGATCCATCCATTTGCTTGCAAACCTCATGATGTCATTGTTTTTCTCTGCTGAGTAGTATTCCATTGTGTATATGTACCACATTTTGTTTATCCATTCTTCAGTTGAAGGGCATCTAGGTTGTTTCCATGTCAGACTATTACAAACAATGCTGATATGAACATAGCTGAACAAGTGCTCTTGTGGTATGATTGAGCATTCCTTGGGTATATGCCCAAGAGTGGTATAGCTGGATCTTGGGGGAGATTGATTCCCAATTTTCTAAGAAAGTGCCATATTGATTTCCAAAGTGGTTGTACAAGCTTGCATTCCCACCAGCAGTGGAGGAGAGTTCCCCTAGCTCCACATCCTCTCCAGCATAAGGTGTCTTCAGTGTTTTTGATCTTAGCCATTCTGACAGGCGTAAGGTGGTGTCTCTGACATTAATCCGCACACCTATGAACATACAATTTTTGACAAAGAAGCCAAAAGTGCACAATGGAAAAAAGAAAGCATCTTCAACAAATGGTGCTGGCATAACTGGATATCAACATGTAGAAGGCTGCAAATAGATCCATATCTATCACCGTGCACAAAACTTAAGTCCAAGTGGATCAAGGACCTCAACATAAATCCAGCTACTCTGAACCTGCTAGAAGAGAAAGTAGGAAGTAGTCTTGAACACATTGACATAGGAGATCACTTCCTAAATATAACACCAGTAGCACAGACATTGAGAGAAACAATCAATGGGACCTCTTGAAACTAAGAAGCTTTTGTAGAGCAAAGGATATGGTCAACAAGGCAAAGCGACAGCCTACAGAATGGGAAAAGGTCTTCACCAACCCCACATCTGACAGAGGGCTGATATCCAGAATATATAAGGAACTCAAGAAATTAGACATCAAAATGCCCAACAGTCCAATTAAGAAATGGGCTATAGAACTAAACAGAGAAAACTCAAATGGCTGAAAGACATTTAAGGAATTGCTCAACATCCCTAATCATCAGGGAAATGCAAATCAAAACAACTCTGAGATTTCAATATCATTTTAAGGGATATATCTAGATACTCAAACAGTTACTAAAACAAAGCTACTTAATATACTCATCAGTTTACACAATTACAAAAATATGGTAGCAAGAACAACTAAAATCCACTCAGCAAAAGCCCTAATTCAGTACACCATTATCAACTATATTCTTTATATTGAACAACATGTTTCTAGATATTCTGTCCTATGTGTGTTACTTCATACACTTTGACCTACATCACAATTTTCCCCTTCCTCTACTTCTAAGCCTGATAATCAGAATTTTATTCTATGTGTATTTGGGTCTTTCTCCCTTCTCTTTTCAATTCCCCACTCCTCACTCTTTGGATAGAATCAAGGGCCTTGTACATGCTAGGCTAGTACTCTGGGACTGAGCTGTATCCTCAGATAAATTTCCACTGCTTTCTCATAACCTTCAAAAGATGTTACATACGTATGCCTGTGTATGTATTTCTGTTAATCTTAGTAATTCTATTTAGTCTTGGCAGAAATGAACATTTTCTGTTTCACCTGTGGTGTTTTTGCCATACTATCCCATATATGGGTGTATAATCATTTGTTAGATTATTTTCTACAAACAAGCATTTAGTTTATTTCAAATTCTTTGTTATTGTAGATAACGATACAATGAATATTTTAGTGTAAATATGTACAAGTGTGCACTAGGAATAAATTATTGAAAGTACAATTGCTGGGTCAAAGGATATCTGCATTTAAAATTTGGACTTAAATTGTCAAATTGCCTTTTGAAAATCATACCAATTTACCCTCCTATCCAATATACCAGTGTCATAGACTGTAACTATACCAGTCTAAAGGTGAGAATTTCTATCTCTTTGAAGTTTGAATTTGCATTTATTTGTAATGAGTGAGATAGAGGATATTTTCACATATCTAAAAGACATTTTTGATTCTTTTTTGGTGATGTCTGATTCCATGCTCCAGCTCCTTTCTTATTTTCTATTCTATTTTTTGTTCTTTCTACTATTGATTTATTCTTCATTATTACTAAAATACTATTTTTCTTAGCCCAAAAATATTTTATCAAAAGCATATCATTTGTTTTGTGTTGTTCATGGTTGTTTATTATGCAGACACATTTCATTGTATCTATTAGAATTTGTATTTCATTTCTTGTGACTTCTATACACTGTGTCATCTTTTCTCTAAGTTAGTATCATTATTTTTGAAATTACACCATACATTCTTTTAGTATTGTTTTTCTCTTTGCATGGGGATATATGTGTGGTTGAATGTGTGGGGACATGTGTGAAAGCCTCTATATGATGTCAAGAATCTTCCTTGATCATTATCCTACTTTATTCTGTGAGACATGGTCTTTCATTTAGAGCCCAGGCTTGCCAATATGGGCAGTCTTCCTAGCCAGGTTGCTCTGGGGATCCTCTGTCTCTCCCTTCCAAGGTTGGAAGTACAGATGAGCTGCCATGCTCACTTGGCATTTATGTGTGTTCTGAGGATTTGAACCCTTGTCCTCACAATTGTGTGGTAGCACATTTGAACCACTAAGTTATCTTCCTATGCTCTATTCTAGTATTTTATGGTTTCAGTTTTTTAAGTGGAAAGCAGAAAAGGGAGATGTATTTAATGTGGTCAACACTGGGAAATGGGACAAAGAGATCCAGCAAACCCCCAAATCCATTTTTGGAATCCTGAGGTGATATTAGACATTAAAAAGAGGATCAACAATATGTACATTTAATCAGGCCCAAACAAGGCATGGTCAAGTCCATTAATGACTCATCATTGTCTGTGCCTGTAAGGTAGTCTCAGATACTTTTAGAACTGTGTGAAATCTTTCTGGGAGATAGGTTCCCCCTCTGGCTGGGGCCTTTTCCTTCTCCCAGCGTGAAAGTTCTGGGAGAAATTCTCATTTCTGGTGGTCCATTGTTTCAAATCTCTGATGATCAGACTAAGAGATATGATTGTGTCCTTTGAATATCTTCATTTCTGTCAGACTGATTACAATTCTCCATCTATACAAAAATACCTTAACCTTGAGAATGAGTATGTGTATAATTGAAACAAATATAATAAGCAGAAAGCAAGTACAGATCAAGTTTAGAACACATTTAGTGCCAGATAGCCATACATAAGAACCATTTCTTTTTCATAATCTCTTGGCTTTTAGGTCTTTTAGGAAGGGCTAGGACAAGCAACTTCATCTCATTGATTTAAGATAGGATCATTTCATGAAGCCTAGGTTGGCCTCAAACTCATCCTTGTATTTCAGCTTTTGAAGTACTGGAATTGCAGGCAAGTCCTATCATGCCCAGTGTGAAAGCCCATGGCAGCATTCTGCATGAAAAAGAGACAACTCATGGAGATGGTTGAATATGGGCTAACAAGAATATTCCACCACCCATACATCTGTACCTAACTTTGTTCTTTTAAATGAACAATGAATGCAAATAATGAAATCTCTTCAGGTTCTATTGAGTCTTTTGAGAAAAAAATGTTAACAACACAACAGAACCAATACAACACGAAGAGAGTCCCTCTAACTACTGACTCCTAAAACCAACTGTCACCTTCTTAAAATGATGAGCCTTCAGAATCTCTCCTACCCTCTGTGAAAAATGTTTAATTAACTGTTTGGTACAATGCTGATCTCTTAGTGTCTTATGGATTTAACAGGCATCCAAAATTGCCATTCTGGACAATCTTGCTAATTAATACCTGGGTATATATTTGTTGACTCTGACAAAATAAGCATTTTGCTATTATAAATATGAGATACACTTGTAGACGATCTGCTTTTGGTAACCAGCCCTGTTTCTTAAATTCGCAGGAATTTCCTAAGTGCTTTTGGTTGTCCAGGCTGTAGATTTACTCTGCTAAACAAAACAAACACGAAATTTGGCTTTAGAGGTACCTTCCATTTAGTCCTTCTGTGTCATGATGTCTGTCATTGATGACTCACAGTATATATGCCTCTTAAACTATGCAGGTTTTCTAAAAATTGATAGATACTAGATATTAGTAAATCTGTAAAAATTATTTAATATTCAAGGTAGTTTTACCCTTGTTGGTTGGGTTTTGTAAAGCCTTATAGCTAACTATTGTCTGTTACTTGAAAGTTTCTATAGAGCCACATTCTCTCATGTCTTCATTTTTAATGTTTAACCACTTTGCTCTATCAATTTGCAGTGTCACCTTTATGTATAGCAAATTTCTATTTTTATGTGGGTGTATTTCTGCTTCTGCATTCTACTCCTGTACTCTGCTTCTTGATTTATGTGTATGTCATTCTTTAATCAGCACAACTATATAATATATTGCAGTATCTGATAGGTCCAGGCTCCCCTCATTCATTCTCTTTTCTAATATATTACTGGCTCTTACGTGCTTCACTTTTCCATATGTAATTTGAGTTGCCACATCCAGTTTCCTAAAACTCTCTTGTAATATTATTAAGATTGTTTTCGATTTTTAGGTTCATTTTCTAAAGCATCTTTAAAGTGAATCTTCAATTCATTCTACTCTGTTGTCAGTCAGTGTCAGCATGAGCACATGAAAGCCCTACTGAGGTTCAGGTGCAGATATTTTACAGAGGTTCACTAGTAAATATCTGATTTCAACATACATTCATTGCTGGCCATTAACTGATTTGTAACAGACTGTAGATCATGGACATGCTGAATGTGTAAGTGCTCAGACTTTGCTGTAAAGCAATTTGTTAACATTTTTGTCCAAATAAGCTGCTGAATAATAACTATATACAGTATAAAAATCCCATTGTTTGCAATGTGAACATTATTTCAAATTTCATTGTCAAACACCACTATGAAAAGCCCACCAAATTAGCTGTATAGGTGTCTCTGCCAGTTAATTAGTAAATGTTAATGAATTATATCATAGATAATGAATTATATTCATAGTAAGTGAATGAATGATCTGTTGGCTGGCTTTCTTTGGGTCTTATTGCTCAAATTGACATTGTGGTCAATGCAACACATGACTTCCATTTATGGCTATTGTCTTACAGGTGACAGCAGATGAAACATTTGCTGTAATCTATTTTACCTTCCTTGCCCATCTGTTAGAGCATACACTATCACAATATGTCACGGGAGTAAATCTGCCTCCAATGTCTCTTCCTGTTTCCCAAATTACTTGATGCCCTTCACCTTGTTTCTGAGGAAGTACATACAGCATTTGTCTAGGTTATCCACACTATTGTCGAATTTTGTATTTAAATATGCAAAAAGAATGGAGATTGATTTCTTTAAAAGCCCTTCGTCGCTTACCCTTCATCCACCTGACAGTTTCCAAATCTAGCAGGATCATGTTTTGGTTTCTATGTCCCTTCCAGCCTCATTGTTTTACCACCTCACTCAAAGCAGCCTGCTTTGAATTCCACATTAGTCCACTTTTGTAGACTATTGGTAAATTAGCTAGGGCTGAGAATGGAGATATGAGAAAATACAAAAGGGAGAATAATACCCCTAATTCCTACATAGAACAGACTGTTATGAAAAACTGATCAAGAAAAATAGGAACAAATTAGTCTATTAACATTTATGTTACATGTGTATATAGTATACATGGAAAGTTTGTACTATTTTTTATTAAGAAATTTTATTATTCCTTAAAATGTATGTACAGTTTTTAAAGTAGCTATGAATTCCAGCTGGCATAGTACCCTCATCAAACAGCATATTTGCTTAATTTGAGAATGATCATAGTATGACAGGGGAAAGGACGTTGACAGTCTGTGGACAGCCACATGGGGAAAAGCCAATAAATAGTATGGAAAGTCTAGCTAACAAAGCTTGCTGCTATCAATTCCTCTGGTATCAACCCCAGGCTGACGAGGGTATAAAGTTGTCGTCAATGTGTTCTCCCTGGAAGAGAGAAAGCTGCATAGGTTTTCTCTTTGTAAATCTATTTTTGTGTTTAGGCAAATAGAGGAAGGGCAGAGAGCACCTTTGTATCCATTTCTTCTTAACTGCCTTCTGCTCAAGAATCCTTCATATTTTAGCAAGGCACATGATGGCCTCCTACAAGGCAAAGGCCCATATTTGGATCATTTGCTGATTTCTGCAGTATAACTAACTCCTAATAGGGTCTGGTTCAAGATACAAATGCTTTAATAATATGCTTCCAGAATTCTTCCAGTATAATACTGTTTCTCTGTCTAGACTATTCTTCCCAGCTTCTTGTGTAGACATCACTATACCTATCTTAGTTGTAGTATAACTTAGATTACTGTGGGGCATGATCTCTGATATTTTTTATATGGGTGTTGGAAAGCCCATCCTGTGTTTTCCCAGGGCATACTTAGTCTTTGTTGCCTTGATGTTACATAAGCATATCACTTTCTGTATCTCCCAGTAGCTTAAAATTTAATGAAAGGGAAGATTGCTATATTCTTTATATCTTACAGAAATCCTGGCCCATAGAAGGTCAATAAAATATTTGTTAAATTAATGAATGAATTTACTGTGTTTCATTATCTTCAATTTATATAATTTCATTGCACTATGACAGCAATCAGTAGCAGTAATAAAATGGAATTTAATATCTTAATAGCTGAAAGTATGAAAACAATCATATCACTAAACAGTGGTGCTTTTCATTACCAATAAAATACGATCATATATGTGCTATTTAAAACTTGTTTTAAGAACATTATAGAATGATTGCTCCCCATGTATCAAGTTAACATTAAATTGAACAGGTTACTCTGAGGTTTCTGGTCAGTATAAGTACATATCGTTCACACTTGAGGAATATGTGGAGAATTGAATTAAAAAACCACAGCGCTGGGGATTAAAAAACATACCAGTGCTTAAGAGCACTTGCTGCTCTTCCAGAGGACCTGAATTCAGTTCCCAGCACCCATGTTGGACAGCTCACAACCACCTGTAATTCCAGCTCCAGAGGATCTGACACCCTATTCTGGCCTCCACAAGAATCTTGTACATAGCTGGTGCACGTGCCTACACACACACACACACACACACACACACACACACACACACAAACACACACACACACAATTTTAATTCTATTTACAAATATGCAGGCTGGAGAGGCGGATCAGCAGTTAATAGCAGATGCCACTTTTACAAAGGACTTTCGGTTTCATTCCTACTAATGGTAACTCACAATTCCAGTTCCAGGAATCCAATGCCCTTTTCTGATCTCTGTGAACACCAGGCAGCATATGGTGCACATAGATACGTGTAGGCAAAACATTCATAAATGAAATAGTTAAACCTAAACAAACATGTAATTGATACTTCCTTAAAGTGAATGGAGAATCAGAGTGATACTCTCCTTCTTCCAAAGACATGCAGGGAATTAGTTTTGCTTTACTGTTTAAAACCCGGAGATAAGTAATTAGACGAGAGAGCAATTGAGAGAAGTCAGAGGCTGAGCACAATGGCACACTCTGCAGGGAGAGGCAGGCAGATAGATCTCTGAGAGTTTGGGGCTAGCCTAGTCTACATAGCCAGTTCCGGGACAGTGAAACTCTGTCTCAAAAAACAGAAACAAACAAACCACAAAAAAGCAAAAGAACACAGAGCTAAAAAGTTCCGACTTCTTCTCAAACAACTAGAGAATGATTTCATCTGAAGAGGAAGTAGTAAATATGGCCTTGGGTTGCCATAGGTCATTTTAGTAACTTCAGTGAAAGAGAAAACAAGCTTTGCCATTTCAATGCTTCCTAGGCATGGAGTAATTACTAGGGAGCTCTTATTTTCTGGTAGAAGATGAAGGAAAAACTAAGGTGAACAAGGAAGCAGGAAAACATAAAGACAAAAGCAAAAGTACAAAGTCTTTGTTTAGACTTAGAAAGGTCAACTGGAGTTTTTCATGACAATCAGTTATATACTATCGAAAGTAGACAGTATGATATTTTTGCCTATTGTTTTTCTCAGTCAGTAGTACTACAGAAAATCTAACTAAATTAGAAATTAATTCCGACAGAAAGGACTGGTATTTTAAAGTGGCATTATGTCTATCTTTAAGTAAATGATTCCAAAACATGAGAATATTGTTGTGTCAAAATAAGCAGCCTGTGGAACAGAACAAAACATTCTAATTATTTTGAACAAAATTTAAAAAAAAAAGTGATCTTGGCAAGAAAGTGCTGTTTCTTTCAGATTATTTTTCTTTAAGCTTAATTATATTTTTTATCTAGCAGATGGAAGAATTTTGAAGGTTAAGCTTGAAATACTATCATCTTCAAACCGGAAAAATCTACTTTTAGGAACTGATATCACATCTTGATTTTACACAAATCTTCCTCTCTAATCTCAAGCACAACTTGCTTGAATTTTTCCCCTTTGAAGTAGTTTATGATCACCGACTTTGGGCCACCATGCTGTTAAAAAGAAGTCAGATTTCCCAACCAACCATGAAAATTATATGACTACAGTTTCTTAAATGGAATATCTAAAAGTTAGCATGAGTTGATGTGTGATTTAAGTGTTTAAGTAAATATATTATCACATTCTGTGTTGGAGTAATCACATGGAAGTTTGCAGCAACCAGCATTAATTTTTAGGTCAGAAGAAATAAAGGCCTGCAGGAGGAAGAAAATTTTCCCTCCTCCTGGTGGGGGGAAGAGAGAGGGATAGCTCAACCACTAGATGAGTGAAAAGTACAATTTTATTTTGCAAAAAAAAATCTATTGTAAATATAAGGTGTAAGGGACAGTTGTGTGGTGGCTTACTCTGTCCAGGCTGGGATAACAAACTACCCTAAACTGCTTGGCCCAAAGAACAACATTATCACTTTTTATTGCATGCATTACATTTTAATATATCTACCTTTGTGCCCCTCCTATTCCTTCAGACCTCACTTCCATTCTTCCTCCCAACTTCATGTCCTCTTTTTATAATCCACTGGGTGCAATCAATGATGACGGTAAGTTCATCGGTGCAGGGCTATCCACTAATGAGCCACTTTTCTGAAGAAAACTGACTCTCTGTACCCCAGTAGTCTTCAAGTGCAAAGCTCCTCAGCTGCCCTTGAGCCCTCTCCTATCTATGCTGAAATGGAAATGTATCTTTACAGTTCTGGACACTGGAAAGTCTAAAAGATCAAGATACTGGCAAATCTGTGTCATGTAAGAAAAATACAATAAAAATAAGCTATACTATAGCACAGCACAGAATAGCACAGTATAGCGTATAGTGCGTGTGGTTTCAGGAATCTACAGACAGACTTCATCTGTCTTCAGGACCCCATTATTTTAAAAGGCTGTACTTCCTAATATCATAACCCTTGTGGCTTGTATTTCACCATACATTCTGGGAGGATGCAACCATTCAGACCATACCAGGTAGGGAATGGTAGCTCTTAGCAATCCCTGTTATCTCCAGGAAACAGTATTGCTGGGGTATCCGATATAATGTCTGAATCAGAATGCTAGACAGATAATGGAAATAAATTTCTTGAACTGCATGTTAAAGACAGTATCGGATAGACAAGGGCCCAGGCACTAAAGGTGACCAAAACATTGCATTTTCCTCAATCTTTGTCTTCAAATCAGTTTAGCCTTAGTTTACACATCTCCATACAAAAACTCAGTAACTTCAGTGTCATGAAAATTTTAGAAAAATAGTCCCTTTGCATAGTTACTGTAGAAGATGAAGAATTTAACAGTGGATTAAAAAATGAATGGCTTACTTTGGAGAATTGCAAATTTGATTTTGTCATTAGTTCAGTCCAATAAACATGGTCTGCTTGCCATTGTTTGATAGATGTGCAATGAAGATTCAGAATGAATCCCTGGTTTCAAGTCTAGAACCTAATGGACAGGTGTTCATCTCAGTATAATAGAAGTGAATTAGAGTTTCAATTCAAATTCTAACAGATGGCATTGTCACAGATACTAAATTATACTATCAATGGTAGATATAATTCTTACAGTAAACCAGAGATTGGCATTAGGGTAAAATGTACTAGGGCATGCTGACAGCATATGCACTATGGAGAAGTTCTAGTTTTGAAATATGTTTGGGGAATAAAGAAAAGACCATGCATGATTTCAGGATAACTAGAATAGGATTACTTTACAAATTCATATGAGCTGGAGCAACATAATTATCCAAATATTCTAAAAAAATTATATTAGGCTCACCTATATGTTGCATAAGAAAATTAATACCCTATTTATTACAAGAAATGCATATTAAATGTTGAGACAAAATTATATAAATACTCAATAAGCAGAAAATGGTTCACCCATTAAATTAATATGCTACATTTTACCACTTAATAGATTGCCAAACTCCTTTTTGTTTATTATCTCAACAGTATGTTTTTTTTTTCCCAACAATAATGCTATACTATCAGGGATGGCACTGGGTAATTTGTCTTTTTAATGAATAACCCATCATTTCTACCATGAATTTATATGCTAACCTTTTAAACTTCCTATTTACTTTTCAGCTGTTAAGCACATAAAAACCATCAATGATTTGGATTCCAACAAAGAAAACATATATGATTTTCATTCACAGCAAGTTTTACATTATATACAAATTTCATCTCTTTTTAAAGCCACTTAGGACACCAAATCTAATTCCTCTCAATCATCCACTATTTAACCCAAAGCAGCAGAGCTTCATAAGTAACAGCAAAATTTCCTCTTCCTGCAGCAATGCCAGCTGAAAATGAGGCCATCACATACTTCCACACTTCCCTCCAATAACTATATTCACAGCACAGACAGAACATCCTGTGACAGCGAAGTGTGAGGAGTGCCGATGGTCCCTTGTCAAGATACAGTGAAGTACTCTGTTCTCAAGGCTACCATAAGTGATTTACAGATGAGGTGTTTTGCTGCTGCTTCCAGGTTATTTCACTTTGCTCATATGCAGAAGCCCACAGAGTAGCAGATATTGTTTAGCTATCAGCCTCTAATGAATTGTTACTCTAACTTCATCCCTGCTAATGCTACAAGGATCTAGATACACCCTTCAGAGTTTGGGTCAACAAACCCAGATCCTGTTCACTCAGGAAGGGAATTTAACTCATCTGCATAGTGTGAGAGCTTGGGGACTAATTCATAGATTTTAATGGTCTTTTCATTTACTGCACTGCATGAGGTGACAATCAGAGTTTGTTTTGTTCTGACTAAATTTGATTTTATATCATCTTCACATATGGCTCTTCACCATTATCACCATTGGGCTTTTCCCACAGGAGCTGTGTACTTGTGTTCAGCAGCTTCTGATATGACAGGCTACCCAGAGAGTGGCGCTGGAAAACTGAGCCCTTTAAGTTAAGATGGAGAAGGAGTAAACTAAATGTATTGCTATTTTGTCATTCAGCAACACTACAAAGTGGCTCTCAAAAGGGGGAATAAGTCATCTGGTGGGGATATGATTTTCAGAACAAGTCTGCCCAAATGAAACAAATACATCTAGACTCTGTGTGTGTGTGTGTGTGTGTGTGTGTGTGTGTGTGTGTGTGTGTACTCAATTCCTAGCAACACGCCAATTGGCTCATCTGCAAATGCATGTCTTGTTCTGAGGCTACGAGCAATCACTCGATGAGACAAAAACATCAAAGCTGACCTTGGAGAGATGGAATACATGAAAATAACCTTCCTCATTCTAATCATGACACACACATTTGTTATTTCTGATGATGGCTACTGGTAGCTATGCCTGTCCCAGGCACTGAACTAAGTCCCGTTCCCAATATAATCTCTTTTAATCTTTGCAACAGCTCAAAGTGGCATAGTCTATTATTATGCTCAGTTTCCTGATGAAGAACATGAGGGTCAGGGGAGGCAAGTCACTTTTGTCAGGTATACTATTAAATGACAGAGCCAGAATTAGTACCAGGCCCCAGATTCTAAGCTCTGCAGGTCTGCTACCCATGGATTTGTGTTTTATTTCTCAGGAATTTTTTATTGTAGTCCAAAGACAGAAATAAATTATTGCTTTAGATTATCTTCATGCCCTTTATCCATTCTTTCCATAAGCATAACTATTTCAGGAGTTGACTTTGTCTAGAAGACTGTATGTCAAATTTTATTCTCAGATAAAGGTCGCTGAAGTAGTGAGCATGTGCCTATGGGATGAATTTGTCCACTGTGAATTGTATATCACCCCAACAGCGCGGTTAGCATGACTATATTTATTATGTGGACTGTGATGGCACCAAGGAATGGGTAACTTCACTGCAGCACCAAAAATGTACCACAAAGCTCTCCCAAAATTTCAGGAGGAAGTTTCCAAAACAAATTTGCATTGCCAGATTATTCATTTAATTAAATACCTTATCTTAAAGCCATGTAAAATGTATCGTGCTCTATGTGTCTTTTGACATATGGCCAATTGTGTTTAACACTCTCAAATATGCCGGCTGTGTTTAAGGAACAAAAATATTTTGTTTTCAGACAGCATGATAGAAGTCCTGAAGTGTATGAAAAAACAGATTTCTTTAAAACATGATTGTTTTGAACCATCAGAAGCCCTGAAAATGATACTCAGAAAGGCAAGTCCTTATTTTTACAAAAATAAAAGCCTTTGCTTTTAAAATAATAATGTATTGCCAAATCTCATTGAGATTATTTTTTCCTCTGTTTTGTAGTGAGTCCCTTCACTTTGGGATTCAGGATATGACAAAATAAGGCGTACCTTGCTGATTTTGTCAAGACTATGTTTTGCTTTGGATTAATCACAAGAAAATTTCAGGGCTCACTGATATGAGCTAAAGGGTTTATATCCCAAGAAATGTAAACTAGAAAACAGTTAAATCCAGTTTCTGTGTTTTTAACCCTTGCCTTAAGGATAGATCTTCACTTATGCAATTTCTTATGAATTGAAGACTGGACCTGGATAGTGTGTGGTGCAAGAGAGGCTATTGCCCTCATTCTGGATCTTTTAGCTTGCTCTGGCATTTTAGCTCCACCATCTGGACAGGGTGTTCTCAGCCATTTATTACCTCTATCAAGGAAGAAGAGGGTAATCTGTAATACAGTGTTTATGCATCCAATCTTACTAAACAAGTGCTTTGAAAACAATGGATTGCAATCCATTTATGAGAAAGAAAACAATGACAGCCACTTTCTAAAGGAAAATAGAATATATTGCCTATTTTCAAAATGTGTGTGTGTGTGTGGTTTTTTTTGGTGTGTGTGTGTGTGTGTGTGTGTGTGTGTGTGTGTGTGTGTGTGTGTGCTGGGTCACAATATACAATGCATTTTTCACTGTTTTAAAGTACAAGTCTAAAATCTACTGCACTGGCCTTTTGCCCTTGACATACGAATTTCTTAAGTTTCGTTTCTAAAGTAAAGGGGATACCTTTTGCTCTGAGTAAATTGTGTCATCCTACAAATAAGTAGGATTTCTTAGTAAAAGCTTTTAAGTAGAAAATTGTGTGTGTTGCTCATTCTTAGCAGCTCTGTTATCATACAGTCACCATTGCATCTGAGTAGGAAAGTCTATCTTGTGTGAGAATAAATGTAGTATATTAATATCACTGTCCACATAGAGAAAAAATATGTTCTAGAATCCAAGAGATTCAGACACATGAAAACTGTTTACCAATCCACACAACTGAATATCCATAATGTGCAAAGCACAGTATTGGCAGGAGAAGGTGATCATGAATATAGAAACAGATGATGGGAAGGCTCTTTTGCCAAGGAGATTTACAGTATATTGAGAAAAAGACATGCAAAGTAGTAATTCAAGAGAGTAAACAAAGTGAGGCTATATAAGTTGTTGATTAGTATTCTGGCTTTCAAAGCCGTTCTTCTCCCTACCCCTTCTCTGCTCTCTGGTGGGAAGACTAACCCCTACAAGGTGACCATACAAAGTTTCTTCATCAGACGGTATCTTTAAGGGTTTGACTAGTATAAGCCTAGTTATTGAGGGACAACAGTGAGGTTACTGTATTTTTCTCCTCTCTTTATCTCCAGGGCTCCAGATAACTCTTTGGAACTGTCATGGTTCCGGGTGGCTTTCAGTGGCCCTGTCCCTTTAGTTCTCATTGACCTTACATGAATTTCTCCAGTATCATTTCTTTTTCTTGATCTTCCGATTGTTTGAACAATCGCATTGACCTCTTGGGTTTTTTTTTATAATGTAGGAATATAGTTTTACCTATTAAATTCTCTTCATTTTAAAAGTTGTTTGTGTTTTCTTGACTTGACCATGATTAATATGAGTTCAAAATGAGTTGTATATGAATCCTCATCACAGCGATTACAGATGTTGATTAATCCTTGTAAGTGTCAGGTACTATCCTAAGTGCCTAGAGTTTGGTTTGTCCAAGGCCATGCTGTGGTTTTTACTTTGGGCATTTTTTAAGTCGGTGATTTTCCTGTAGAAATCTTTAATCACATATGTTATTTCTCACACCTACTATGCATTTGAAGTTTTCACTACCCTTGAATATTAATTGATTGTCTGGTTCATATAAATGAACATCTCTTAAGCCTCTACTATAAACCAAATATCATGGTAGGCAATATGGTTGATAAAGGCATGATGACTATCTTTTATAATGAAACGGTCCCCCTTTGACCAGCTTTTATGGGTGTGGTGTCATTTCCAAAATCAAGGACTTCTCAAGTAGACTAATCTTCCAGGCCTTCTGGTCACTTGAGAGCGAGATGACAACCCAGAAATGACTGAATTATCTCCAAAATAAAGCTACACTTGGAAATATTCCTGTCTGATCTTCTGTGAAATTTGCAGCTTTGTCCTAAAACTGCTACTCCTCAATTTGTCCATTTGAAGTCAACATACATTTTACTATGGTGGTAAATCAGGTCTGGAAAGTAATCTTGTCTGTAAAGCTAAATAATCATTGACACACAACATTATGGTTGTTTCTCATTACTGTAGTTTGGGGAGCTACTTTTCTCAAACTTTCCCAATCAATATAATATAAATCTATCAGCTACCATCTAAACAACCCTCTGGGTATAGATTATTCAGTATGCATACAAGGCTACTCATATTATGGACTGAAATGTACAATCAAGCAGAATGATGTGCACACAGCTGTTTTATATTTAGTTGGTTTTCTAATGTGAGCTAATTTGTTGTAGGGACTGAGGGCATTACTAAGATTTATTTCAAGTTTGGAACGACATAAAATTATTGTTTGAAGGTGAAACTTTAGTCTCCATTTAACTTGAGAAGCCATTACTTTTGTATTTTCCTAATGTCAGAGGGAGAAAAGTGTTTGATATATTAACATGTAGGAAGATATTAGGCTTCATGGCACCAACCATCTCCCTGAAACCAATGTCTTAAAACCTTTACTTTCCTTTTATAATGACAAGTGTGTAAAAAAAAAAAGCAAAGGTGATATGAATATCACTTAAATTGGAAGTGCAGATGGCAATTATAAAGCAATTCAGAATTCACCTTGTTCTTACATTTGTATCTTAGATAGCTAATGTGCATTTCTGGAAGTAACTTTTATTTATGCAAACTTTCTCCCCAGACAAAAGTGAAGCACAAAAGAAGTGGGTAAAAGATCTGGAGGAGAGGAAAATGTCATCCCATTGTTTCAGAATAAACTGGTGTTGTTGCCCAAACTTATACCACAATGGAAACCTTAAAAGGAGAGAATTGTCACTAATGCCATGATAAAAACTTAGAAAAAGAAAAGAAAAAAAAGAAGAAAGAAAGAATTACATGGAGACAATGATCCTGAATGGAACAGTATCACAACTGCTTTGAAAATTAAATCTATCTTTGCCTGATTAGATGCCTACACCTAATAGGGTGTAGATTATAAATTTTAAATATCATGGGAAATAGTTGGAACACAAACAATTTTATCAGTGAATACTGTTAGCTTATTGAGAATTGAAAATTCTAGAATATTAATTGTCCTTGTTGGCTTATAAATCATGATTGTTTAATTCAAAACACTGGTAATCAATTTATTACAGGTCTCTAGAATTTAGCACAAGTGACACTATGTTAGAGGCTCCAAGGCATCATTCTCACCTAAGTACCCAGCAAGTAGACCCTAATACCTGCCAAAATGAGAACAAAGACCTAATCCATCACAGTCCACAATTTTGAAAAAGTCACTAGATGTATTAACCTTGCTTTTTGGCTTCTGTACACTTATTACTAACTGTTCTTGCTAATTGAAGTGTGTCAACCAGGGCATGGTTTAGGAGCATAAAAATCCTAGATCAGTAAGGATCATGGCTACATGATTTGGCCTAGTTCCCTGTGCAGCCTGCCAGCTGTCAAACAAAGACTTTCAGCAGTGGGACCGGGTCCTGTGCTCATTTCATGAGTTGGCTGTTTGAAACCTGGGGCCTATGCAGGATCGCTTGGCTCGGCCTGGGAGGAGGGGACTGAACCTACCTGGACTGAGTCTACCAGGTTGATCTCAGTCCTCGGGGGAGGCTTTGCCCTGGAGGAGGTGGGAATGGGGGGTGGGCTGGGGGGAAGGTGAGGGGGGGCGGGAGGGGGGAGAACAAGGGAATCCGTGGCTGATATGTAGAACTGAATTGTATTGCAAAATAAAAATTAAAAAAAAAAGAGTACGTGTGTTCTCTGAAAGAGTTACCTCAAAACAATTTTCAGCTTCTCCACAAGTACTGTGATGGTTTGTTCTGGTTGTCCACTTGAAAGGATCTAGAATCCCCTAAGAGACAAGTCTCCAGAAACATCTATGGAGGGATTATCTTGATTAGATTAACTGAGGTGACAAAACAAATAATAAAGGAGCACAGTAAAATTCCTTAGGCTTGGGTCTTGAACTACATAAAATGAAGGGGCTGTAGATGCAAGGTGACCATCTGCATCAAGTTCCTGTTCTCTCATGGGCTATACCCTTGAATGGTGAGCCAAAATAAAATCTTCCTTCCTAATAGTAGTTTTTGTCAGGATATTTTGTCACAACAGGACAAGTAACAAGGATATATATATGAGTGTTGATTTGGAATAAGATTTTATTGTGATGCCAGCTGTATTTGTGACACATTAACTACAATTATGTAAATGTTATCATTGAACAACTTTAGAAGCAATGTTGCTTAATACCAGAAAATCAGTGGCACTGATCAAATATCAGTTCAAGGAAAAGAAATTGGAAAACAAATAAGCTGAGACTATAAGCAAAACTTAATTTAAGGCCTATTATTATATTTTATAATTCTTTAGGGACTTCCATTGCCCAACAATTTCATAAGTATCCTTTGGGTTCTTGTCTCCTCCACTTCCTCATTCTCTTCATCCTTACAACCACTACAGTCATTATTTCACAGAATAAATCTAATGAGTTTCTAAACAGTGTTGTTTCCTTCATACATGCTCTCCTGTAATCAGTTCTAATTCATTTCCATTAATCAGCCAGTGTGGTATTTCTAGCACATATATCCAATCTTGATCAACTTCTCACTCAAACAATTTAAATATACCTTATTCCTGTCTTACCTAGCTTTGACTTATGGCTAAAGCTTAGGCAAGATTTGTGATGGTTTCCAGAATAAACTCCAATGATCAGGAAGTAGATGCTTCTGTTAATGCTGAAGCCTACTTCTTTACTTCTTAGATATAGGTTGGGCACGTACTATTTTTTTAATCACTAAAATATCATGGAAATCACAGCTTGAGTTTTAGTGTATATTATAAGAGGCCTTACAGATTCTACTCTTGCTCTCTGGGAACCTTGCATCACTATGTATGGAATTCTGGGCTAGGTGTCTGGAGAAAGCAGGATCACAAGAAAGAGGCCAGTATTGATGATTAAGTCCAAATGAAATTTTTTAGCCACAGAAATTTGAGTCAATAAATAATTTTTGCCTAAGGTACTAAGTTTCATGATGCTTTGATATGCAATAAAGACTAAATATATTTCATTTTTATTGTTTTCCTTTGCTACTTCAATGGAAAAACTATTTCATCACACTGTAAAGCAAATAGAATTACAATCCACATTTCACAAATTATGCCTGGGTAACTGCTTATACATTTTTTAGAGTTATAGCTATTTGTTACAGCTAATCCACTTATTTTGCTCCAGGAAGTTGGTGGGAATGATGGTGAGGTAGTAATGGAAAGGCTGGTGGTGAGGAGTGCTCTGAGACAGAAACAATTAAGGCAGTGCAGCTATATAAGGATTTTCAGTGCATTAAAATCCTTAAGTTGGAAGTTCCATTGAATAGGGGAATGCCAGTGCTACAGTGTAACTGAGACTGGACCCCATCCCTTGAGGTCACATTTAACATGAAATCACAAAGGAACTGAGTGGCCATTCAGTAACATATCTGTTTTCATAGGAACGTATTTTGACTAGCTTTCCAAGCTGAAGATTTTTAATAGAAAGTTAAATTATAACACAGATGTGGTAAGTCTGCCCTTCCTGGGTGCAAGGTAAATCTTAGCATAGTATTCTTTTTTTAAAAAAATATGATTTTAATTAAAATGTAACCACATCACTTCCCCTTTTTCCTTTGCTCTCTCTGGCCCCTCTCATGTGCCCTCCCACTAACCCCTCCCCATGTCCTCCCTCACTCTTAAACTGAGAACCCTTTTTTCTTTGATTATTGTTGTTACACACACACACACACACACACACACACACACACACACACACACACACACACACACACAAAGATACCTCCTAAGTCTGTCTCAAGGAAGAGCCCCCTAATCGGTTACCCAAAACAAAATGGTTAGCACTGACTCTGTAAAGGGCATGCTACTCCTATTCTGAGTTCTACTTGGAACTGGAGGAACACATTTGGGAAGGCATATCAGCTTTTACTCCCTCCTAAGGATTTGCTCAAAGCAGAACTGGTAGAAGTGAATGGGTTCAGAATATTATTTTCAAAACAAAATCTTCCTTTGCTTTCACATTAGTATGTATTGCAGAACCATTCACAGTAGCTGGGTTATAGAACCAACCTAGGTATGCAATGGTACAAAGAACATGTAATTTTTATACACAGTGGGATGTTTTTTCAGCACAAAATGAAACTATATTATTTACAAGGAAATGAATTTGGAGAAAAGTGTAAACAAAGATCATCATATTAATTGAATTAAACCAGTCTCAGAAAAACAATTATCATGTTTCTCTGATATGTGGTCCTTAGGTTTTGTAGAGATACATAAAATCATGTAGAGATGTATGCCATGAAAGCAGAATGATATTTCCAGGAGAACAAAGAGGACTACCAGTAGAGAAGGTTGAGAACAAACATCCAGGCCGTGGCAGTTACTTGTATGAAAATGTCCTCAGAAACACAGCACTATGTACAATGGAGTTCAGGGAGGCTCAAATCCTGGAAGTCTAAAATATCCATCATCTAAAACCCTAAAACCCACACTCTGTAAAAATACTTTTAGCTTCTTTAAGAGACAACTTTTTAAAAAGAATTATTTTTAATTTTGTGTGTGTGTGTGTGTGTGTGTGTGTGTGTGTGTGTGTGTGTGTGTATGTATGTGTATGTGAATATGAGTGCAGGAGTGCCTGGAGACCAGAAGAAGGCAATGGATTCCCTGGAGCTGGAGGTATAGGCAGTTCTGAACTGCCTAGCCCTCATATGGATGCTGGAACCTGAATTAAGGTCCTCCTCAAGAACAGTATGTACTCCCAACTGCTAAGCCATCTCTCCAAGACCCAATTTTGCCCATTTTTGAAGAAGTTCTTTGTTTCATTTTATAGTTGTACACATTCATTGTATATTTTGAATATTAATCACTTACCATCTGAGTGATTCACAAACATTTCTAGTAGTTCTACATTACTCTTTTAGCACATAGCACACTTAACCATAACTAGTTCTTTTTTTAAAAGATCTAGTGTATCTATGTGTTCCTCTCTCTCTCTCTCTCTCTCTCTCTCTCTCTCTCTCTCTCTCTCTCTCTCTCTCTCGTGTGTGTGTGTGTGTGTGTGTGTGTGTGTGTGTGTGTGTGTGTACATATGTGAGTGCAGTTGCTTATGGAGGCAAAAAAGGGTGTTGGATCCCTGGAACACAATTTTGAGTCAACCATGTGGATTCTGGGAATCGAACTCAGATCCTCTACAAGAACAGTACAACCACATAACTACTGAGCCATTCTTCCAGCCTCCAATTACTTACACTTTAAAGATAGATTTAAGAAAAATAGGGACATGACAGAAATTCTTATGTAAGACTACCCAATAAAATTGTCAACAGTATCATACATATTTTTTAAAACACAAATATCAGATATACTTATGATAGTCTCATTGGTTTAATATTTACAAACAGATGATTTATGTTTTAGATATAGGTCAAAAATTGAAATCTATAAACAGGGATAACTGTGGATGATGATTGTGTGCAGTCTATGGTGTTGTAGTAACATGATAGACAACCTAAGCTTTTTCAACACATTAATCATGAACCACCATGTGTCACCACCACATACACAGTCTCTCAAAGCTGAGATTTTAAAATATTTTATCTTTTAAAAGTGAAGACATATAAATGAACACTTCTTCAATTACTGAAGTTCCAGTATTTACATATAGACACCAATGCCTACACAAAAATTCAACATTGGGATAATGAATTCTGCAGCAGCAAATTTAGGAAGAATGCATAAAACAAATTGAAACCCTCCAGAAGGCTTTAGACAACTTAAACCTCCATCATTGGAAATGATGCAAAAAAGTAAAACAAGGTAACGAGTCATTTTTTAAAATGTTGACAATTTAAGGTAGTGGGAAAAGGAAAAAGAAAAAACAACAGAAAAAAAGCTAAAAAGAACATTCAATATATAAAAATGTGTGTTTGGGGATAGATTAAAGGCTATCGGCCTAAGGTAGTTCATAATAATTTCCATGATATTTATCTAAATTTTGAAGTTCTGGATGACCCCCTGCCCCACCCTCCAACTTAGGACATTCTTTTTCACCTAGTCTGCTCAGACTTACACCTTAATGTCCTCCAGAAGCAACTACACAGACACTTCCCAAATAATAGTTAACCAGATTGCTAGGCATGCCTTCTGATTTTCATGATGCAACCACCCTGCATTCAACAGAAATGTCAGTAATTCCTTCACCAGAATTTGGCTTTCTATCACTTTTCTATAACTGTATTTTAATCAGTGAGAAGTGTGGTTGGAGGATTTTCATTTTTAGTATTTGAACATGTGAGAAGTTCCTCATTCAGGATATGAAGATTGAGGGTTTTTAGATTTTAGGAATCTTTACCTGGAGGAATTTTGATCCTTCAGGATTTCAATATCCATTATTTTGTCATTGAGTGCTGTGATTATGATCAACATCAGAGATAAAGCTAGTGTTCAAGGATTCCCAAGACATCACCCTAGGCCCTCTGGATCCTCCAGGATTTTAACCTGAGACCAGAGAGGCTAAATGACATGGAATTACAGTTATGACCTTGAAAAAATGTATCTTCCAAGGAAAGGAGAGAAGCAAGGATCCTGTCAGCTTTTACAGATGATGGTGTTCGGCACCACGCTGTTAGTGGTGAATGTGGTAAGAGCTCACAGAACACTAGGTAAATTTTGAACATAGTACAATGCTGTTTTCTGATTAGTTATATATGGCATTTGAAAGATGTGCAAAAAATCAAAAGAACCATGGAGCAGAAGAGATGTCAGTGGAGAAGAATTCTTACTCGACTGTCATGATGATTTGAGTTTGAAACTTCATCATTCATGGACAATCTAGATGTGGCCACACATGTACATAGTTCTGGTGGGTGTGGAGAAGCAGATCTCTGAACTGACTGATTAATATAAGGTTATAGAAGAGTGATAGAACGTCAAATTCTGGTGAGGGAATTGCTGACATTTCTGTTGAATGCAGGATGGTTGCATCATGAAAATCAGAAGTCATGCCCAACAATCTAGTTAACTATTATTTTGGAAGCTTACTAGTAAGCCAACCTAGCCAAAGCAGCCAGATTCAGTTTCATTAAGACTTGTTTCAAGGGAATAAGACAAGGAATGATAGAGAAGGACATACTCCACCCTTTTGTCCTCAACATGCACACACAGGTGCCTACACCCCCCCCCCCCCCCGCCACACACACAGAGAAAAAAAATCAAGATCTCTAAAGCCTTTAGCTCACTTCTTAATAATCTCATCCGGCATTTGTCCATCACAATGTACTGATTTTTTTTCTGTATATTAACTTCTTTTTTTCATTAAGAGATTTTCTATTATTTTACATACCAACCACAGATTCCCCTGTCCTGCCTCCTACCACCCCCCAGGACTCCCTCCCAACCTACCCCTTGTTCCTGCCTCCTCCATGGCAAGGTCTCCCATGGGGAGCCAGCAGAGCCTGATACACTCAGTTGAGGCAGGTCCAGGCCCCTCCTCCCTGCACCAAGGCTGCACAAAGTGCCCCACCATAGGCACTAGGCTCCAAAAAGCTGGCTCATACACTAGGGATGGATGAGTCTCATTCCCACTGCCTGGGGGCACCCTAAACCGTTCAGGCTAAACAACTGTCTCATTTATCCAGAGGGCCTAGTCCAGTACCATGGGGGCTCCTCAGCTATTGGTCCATAGTTCATGTGTCTCCACAAGTTTGGCTAGTTGTCTCTGTACTTTTTCCAATCACGGTCTCGATATCTCTTGCTCATAGAATCCCTCCTCTCTCTCATGGATGGACTCCTGGAGCTCCGCCTGGGGCCTGGCCATGGGTCTCTGCATCTGCTTCCATCAGTCACTGGATGAGGGTTCCATGATGACAGTTAGAGTATTCAGCCATTCAATCACCAGAGTAGGTCAGCTCAGGCACCCTTCCGACCATTGCCAATAGTCTATGGTGGAGTCATCTTTATGGATTCCTGGGAACCTCTCTAGTACTCTGCTTCTCCCTATGCCATGGTGTCTTCATTTATCATGGTATCTCTTTCCTTGTTCTCCCACTCTGTTCCCATTCCAGCTCGAACCTCCCCCTTCCCTAGGCTCTCATTCCCCCGTCCCCCTTGTCCTCCATTACCCCCTCACCCCCAGTTTGTTCATGTAGATCTCATCCACTTCTCCATCGCTGGGCGATCCTTGCATCATTCCTAGGGTCCTCCTTACTAGCTAGTCTCCCTGGAGGTGTGGGTTGCAGTCTAGTTATCCTTTGCTTTATATCTAGTATCCACTTATGAGTGAGTACATACTATATTTGTCTGGGTTACCTCACTCAGGATTTTTCCTAGTTCCATCCATTTGCCTGCAAACCTCATGATGTCATTGTTTTTCTCTGCTGAGCAGTACTCCATTGTGTGTATGTACCACATTTTCTTTATCCATTCTTCAGTTGAGGGGCATCTAGGTTGTTTCCAGATTCTGGCTATTATAAATAATGCTGCTATGAACATAGTTGAGCATATGTCCTTGTGGTATGATTGAGCTTTCCTTGGGTATATGCCCAAGAGTGGTATAGCTAGGTCTTGAGGAAGACTGATTCCAAATTTTCTGAGAAACTGCCATACTGATTTCCAAAGTGGTTGTACAAGTCTGCATTCCCACCAACAGAGTAGGAGTGTTCCCCTTGCTCTGCATCCTTTCCAGCATAAGCTGTCTTCAGTGCTTTTTATCTTAGCCACACAATGTACTGATTTTGTTATTTAATCAAAGCTTCACCAATCTCAAGTAACAATCTGGTTAATGAGTCGGTTATTTTTTACTAGTTTTTTTTTTTTACCTCAGTTATAATTTGAGACTGACATGAAAGCAGTCAAAAGGTGAAGAGATGCTTGGTTTACTGGGGTGAGGGTCAATGAAGGGTTAGTACCTATTAAGTCACTTTCAAAGAATCTCTGTGGATGTTTTGAGTCCTTGTGACAAGCCTGGTCCATGCCTCACTATGGCAACTTGGCTTCTATATGATTCAGAATTGCATTGGCTTTAAATTCTGTAAAATTAGAGATTAAATCTATGTATGGGAGGATGTAGTGCAGTTTTAGAGTGCTTGCCCAGCATGCTCAAGACCCTGAGTTTCATCCTTGGAACCACATACACACACAAATACAAAATTATGTAACTTTGTATTTTCAAAGAGAACAAAATACCTATTTCAAGCCAGAGAGAAACTTTTCCTCTTCAACCTTAGCACTTCTTACTGTCCTTTCAAGAGAAGAAATTTAAACCTAGCCATTGAAACATTAATTTCTCAGTTCCCTCAGTTCATTTTCCCAGTTCTCCCATTCCTCAGTGCAAGGAGAGCATGTCTGAAGCAGCACAAGCTCGGGGGGCAACTAATGATGAAAACAGAACTCTTTATACACCATATGTGATTCAAATTACTCTTTACTAGATCAATTGTAGAAGCACGGCCACCAATTTAGTTGCCAAAATCATTACTTGAGGAATTACATGGAAGAGTGATGGGTAAAGATGTATTCATTATAATATGCTTGTTACCTGAGTTAACATGAGAATTTGCTTTTAAAGTTGTTATTAGGATATCTTAATTGTGTGATGTAAGGGATTCCATAATGGCATATGCATCATGGACTTTGATCATATTCATTCCAGCTCTCATTTCACAGAACGATGAGTATTTGCTGAGTTCTTTCCTTAGAAGTATGCTAAGGCTCAGAAGGATATGGCCACTGACCATTTCATTTATAGATAGCATAAGGTAAACAATTCAACAACACTCAGCAATGTTTTCTAAGTTCTTATTTTAGAATCTTTAATTTCAGAAAGCCCTAAAATGATTACAGAAGTCTTTGGAAAAACTGCCTCCAAAGTTGCTTTAGAGACAGTGCTAAGTAACCATGACACAATTCCACCTTTCACCATTAGGGTAAGACATAGCTCCTATTTCCTTGTCTGACCACACTTTACCTTCACAGCTCACTTATTATTTGTTTGTCCAGAAAAGTTCCTCTGGAGTTTGTGCAGCTTAAGATTCTTTCTATAGAGAAACAGTAGTGTACAGAAAACTTACAGATCAATGCTATTTTGTATATTATAGCGTAATTAAATTAGTACAGTTTTAGGACATGTTTTCTTATAACTGACGTAATTAAGCTTAGTTCCTAAAATAGCCAATGTCACTCTCAAATTTGAGAGTGTTTTAGTTTTGTTTTGTATAAAACCAGAGATATTTAATTTTTCTCATTCTGTAATAGTTATTTACCCCTTAATATTTATTACTTACTGACTTCATAGATTATACTTCAATACTATACATCTCTATAATGAAGCTTGCTGTAGTTCATAATGATTGGCAACTTCCTGGTATTCAAATCACCATGGAAACAACTTTCTGCACATCTCTGAAGGATTATTTTATTTAGGTTAATTGTGGTAAGAAGATCCATTCTAAATGTGGGTGGTACGCTTTCATGGGCTGGGGACCAGACTTGAATAAAAAGGAGAAAGAGCTGAGCACAAGCATTCATTGTTCTCTGCTTCCTAACTGTAGATGCAATGCTCCTTCCTTCAGATGCTTTTGTCTGGTGTTTTTTTGTCCCGACAACTAATAAAAGTGGATTTTTTTTGTTTTGTTTTTTTGTTTGATGTGTGTGTGTGTGTGTGTGTGTGTGTTGTGTGTGTAATTCAGTAACAAATACTCCTGGGAGCCAGAATAGATCCCCTTAATTCCATTAAAATCAGAGTTTCCAGTATATTAACCATCTGCTAGAATAATTATTGCAGATATAACTCCTCGGGAATGTACAACTTAATAGTCTTGTTTTGGTTGAGAAGAAATAAATTGATCATATCTTGTAGAAATATTAAATTTTCTAGACCCTTATAGCCCTTATTAAGAAACTATGAACCTAAAACTTAAACAAATCAAAACAGCAGCAGCAACAACACTGAAATGAAAAAAGACAGCCCAGGAAATGCCTTTAATATCTATGATGAATGTGTATTTTCTCCAAGTCCACTCAGCACTTATGAGTATAGTTTACACTGTTGCGGTATCTTCTGTTATCTTTCTGTTCATCTTTGCAGCATTAACAATTAGTTCAGTGATGTACACATTAAACTGTATTTTATGATTTATATTTCTATTACTCATTTGTCGTATAATTGTATTTGCTCTTGTGGGTTATATGGTGTCATAGTCTGAACTGTGAGCCCTCAATTCCTATTTCAAAGCAGTCTCTGTGTATATTGTTACTACCTTTATAAGAAGAGATTAGGATACAGACACACAGAGTGAAGATTCTGGGAAAACACAGGAAGAAGATGTCCATCTATAAGCAAGAGAGAGGTGATCGAGTTCAGAGGACAGTGACCCTGCAGACACCTGGACCTTGGATTGCTAGCCTCAAGAACTATAAAGAAACAGATTTCTGGTTTTTATGTTACTGAGTCATGGTACTTTGCTGTAGCAGCACGGAAAACTAATATATACAACTACTTTTTTAGTGATTTATGTTAAAACACAAATATCCTATAAATGTGCAGTTAGAGTAGAGTTAATCATAAAGTGCTTTGAAACCATGAGGCTTCTCATTCAGTGGTTATTGTGAGTATCTCCATTCGTACTGACCTGTTTTAGAGTTGGGTCATAAGAGGCCATCAATCATTTAACTTGCTTGTCAATTCTACACCTGTTTCATTCAACACATAGTTATGTGTCTGTCATGTGCCTTCACTCATCTAAATATTGGGCACAAAGTGTCCAATAGCAAAATGCTGTCTGATTGATGAGGAGTAATGGCTACAGTGAATAGTAGTAATTCATTTCTTGCTTTTACAAAATAGATTTTCTACCTTAATGGCTTCAAGATAATTGTCAACCATTTTATAATTGGTTTTGATTATTACTTTAATGTATTTTTTAAGTTTGGAGTTTTTCAAAGACCTAAATATTTTGAACTGCTCCATTTTAATGACGTTTAACAGTGCATAGCATATTGTATATAGCCATTCAGCAAATGGTTGATAAATTGCTATAATTGCTCCTGAAATTTTGTATAGTAGAAAGTGTTAGTTAGCACCGCATACTCAATTTTCCACAGTGTTAGCTGTAATAATTGCAACTGTTATCCTTTACCATGCTGAGATGTTGCTTCATTTCAATATTAATTGTTCAGCCATATAATGCTTGTCTCATGTTTTAATTTTTATTTAAGGAGATGGAAGAATACATAGTTGATTTTTAAAAAGTATTTAAAATTACTTCAGACTCTGTTGTTAGCCTTCCTTCTCTGTATAAGTACCAGTTGCTAGCTAGAGTCTGATAACATATTGTTGAAAAGGATGTTTACTGATGAACTAACACATGGTAAGGAAACTGTTTTCTGAATTGCTGCCAAAACATGATAAAGTATCTTGGCTAGTATAATGGGGAGAAAATGACAATTTTTTGTAACTCAGATAATTTTCATATATTAGCTTCAACACCACTTTTGGGGCATTATGGTAAATTTCAATTTTCCTGTATGTCTGTTTAATATTATTATTTTACATTCTTTGAATATTTTTGGAGAGGAAGGGAGGAGTTTTACTTTTTGCTAAATTGATTTCTATTTGAACCTGGAACTACCAAGATCTGTTTTTTTCATTCTTTGTGTTAGTTAGTTCCTACCATATTGGTCCTGAAGTGGATTTTGAGCACAATGCATTATATCCATTTTAATGAGAGATAATAAAGAGTAAATATTCATTGCTTTACAACTATGTTTTAGCACTGGAGATTTTTGAAGATGATACAGATACACAGGAAAATTTCAACAGATGACCTTACAGTGCACTAACATTTCAACTGACATTTTCCTACATGATTTATTCTTTGCCCAGTGGTCAAACAGTGAATCAGTCAAAGTGACTTATCCTGCCTCATGAAAAGGTGAAAAGGTATGTTCTCTGTGACTCAACACTTTCCCTGAGGTGACTCAGGAAACACTTTTCAAATACTTATTCTAACTTTTTAGTGGGTCTATACTTCAAATCCTTGAAAACAAAGAAATCAAAACAACAAAATAAATAATGTTTGGTTATTATATTTGTAAAACATGACTCCTTCAAGACTTGATGGTATGTTTAAAATTCATTACCTCTTTCTCTCCAACAAATATGTGCATGTTTTATTTATTGTGAGAATGATTCCAATGACATTTTTCCTTCATATTTTGGATTATGGGCAGGGAAATTATGCACATATTTGAAAATCAGGCAATATTTAAAATTCAACGAAGATTACTCAAAAAAACAAACACCCCAGGTCCAGAAAAATTTGACATTGGAAGACAAAGCAATTTATTTCCCAAAAAGTTGGCTAGCACTGGGAAGGTGACAACTCAAATAGATTTAACTGTAAAGAACATGTTTTCTTTTTTCCTTTTGTTAAAAGAAGAATATTCAGACAGCATCTATAAATAACAAGGTCATTTGCTTTATTGAGAAAGCCAATTTGTTTTCTCCAAATAAGCACATGCATGCAGCTGCACTTACCAAGTGCCAAAGCTTTGGCAAATGTAAGTACGGAGAAGACAAAGACTGCCTACCAGGATCCCCTCACCCCAGAGTTGGAATTCCACAGGTTTCAAGAGTCATACAAAATGTGTTTGCTGTTTGAAAGGGTGTACAAGTTCAGTTCTAGGGGTTCATTATTCAAGAGTATAAAAGGTCCTCCCAAATCAATGTGAAAGAAGACAGAGCATACAATGATTGTCAGAGGAGAGCAAGGAAGATCAAGGAAAGAACTGGGCAGTCCATTAACCTTTTTGTCTTATGTCAAAGCCAAATCAGTAGTGAAAGGAAAAGGTAACATTGAGAAAGGGAAAGAATAGCTCTGACTCCACGAACAAGGAAGGCACCTAGCAGAACTGTTAAAAGCATTAAAGAAATCAATTCTTTCCCCACATCATCAGGAAAAGTCTAGGTCTGGAGAGCCAAGAAATATATAGCACTTACTTACTAGAACGAGTTATCATGCAACTTGTACACACACACACACACACACACACACAGAGAGAGAGAGAGAGAGAGAGAGAGAGTCACAATCTGCCTCTTCTTTGAAATAAAATGGAGAGGAAGTTGCCTTGTCATATCAGTGGAGTTCACTAACTTCATTTAGATTGTGGTGTCTACAGAGCATCGGCTCTTCAGAGTTTAAATTTTTAATCATTTAATTAGGAACATAGATTTGGCCTGCCCCATATACATACAATAGTAACAGTGAAATAATTTAGCACTCATTTATCAGCATATAGGGCCTATAGCTTTGCATCCCATCTATGAGATTCAGGCCTATGTGTACAAGAAAATAAGGGATCCAGCAATGCCACACAAAAGAATAAGTTAGTGTCCTTTTCCACTCTGCAGTAGGTTAATAATTATTGAAATGTAGATTATATTCTTGGTTGTTGATACAATTCTTTGCTAGATAATTGCTTTGAGCTCTGGGAAGCTCAGAGTAGGGAAAGATTTCCAAAATAATCATACATTGTGCAAGTAACTAGAAACTTCTAAGAGCTATGATTGACCATAATGTTGATGCCTATCTAAAAGAAACAAATGACAAATATGTGTCTGTTATGTGTTAAACTATACTTTGATTTTGGCTTGAGAAAATATTTTTAAAATGATTGTTTAGAAAGCTTAAATTATCTACACAAGTCTTTAATGTTGCTGTTTATTTCTTCATCATTCCCAAGCTCATTATAAATTGAATGTTTGTGTTCCTCAATTAATTCATAAGTTGAAGTCCTAACTCTCAATGTGTTGGTATTTAGAGAAGGTACTTCAGGGAGGCACAGAAGTTTAGATGAGGCCAGAGAACAGCACTGTCATGATGGACTAACTGACTGCATAAAAAGAAGTCAGTGATCATATACTGTGTGTACACAAAGCAACAGTCGTATAAGCACAGGAAGATGGCAGCTGATAAGCAAAACCTATCTTGGTCTCTTAATCCTCCAGAATTGTGAGAAATAGTTTCTGTCATTTGAATCACCCATCCAATCTCTTTCTGCTATGATAATCCAAGCTGCCTAATTTAAGACTCAAAAAAGACATGTGACTAAAAGACAAGATTGGAATAATTTCTGAACTTAGGATAAGAAAGATCAAAGAACAAACCTTAGCTCTACCATGCAAAATTCAAGCTTAGTATGGTGCCATGTGCCTTTGATACCAGCACTTAGGTGGCAGAGGCAGGCAGATCTCGTGAATTCCGAGACAGCCTGATCTACATAGCAAGTTCCAGGCTACATAGTGAGACTCTGTCTTTAAAAAGATACAAACTTTGCTCTTGGCAATCATGAAAGTTGTGCATTTTGGATTTTCAATGCTATTTCATGGTAATTAACCTGGTTTATATATAAAAATCATAAATGCCATGAAAAAGATGTAGAGAAGATTAGAGAGAGCCAAAGAGAATGATAAATACTGGAATAACAACAGCATATGAGGCCAAGGTTAATTTTTACATTAAATTTTGCTTTATATATGTCACATGAAGTCTATGTCACTATCAGTAATGTAATGTTCCTTAACATATTTTAAGATATGTAGTCAGAAGATTTCCTGTGTCCCAGCCTGCCGGTCGCGACAAATTTCTGGCACTCGCATACCCCAAATAAACACACAGAGGTTTATACTAATTATAACTGCATGGCCATGGCTCAAGCCTTTTTGCTAGCTCTTATATCTTAAATTAGCCCATAATTATTAATCTATATATTGCCACATGTTCTGTGCTTTTACCAGCATCCCATTACATGTTGCTCCTTGAGCAGCTCGCTGGTGTCTCCCCCATACCACCCCACACCAGCACCACCACCTCCCGCCTTCTTCCTGTCTTCTAATTTCCCACCTACCTCTAAGCTGCCTTGCCATAGGCCAAACAGCTTTATTTATTAACCAATCAGAGCAACACATTTTTGCAGCATACAGAAAGACATCCCCCATCAGAATTGTCATGGATTTTGAAAAGAACTACTTGAGTTTATTAAATTCCAACTTGACTATTTATTGGGTATTATGATCATAGACAAGTCATATTTACTATGTATGACATAGTTTCTGAAAAAGAGGGATACATGGTATGTTGTGGTAATTAAATAAGTGAACATGTATAAAACAAAATAGTGCATACACATACATACAATCATTCATCACAAAACATGTTTGTTACCTCCAAAACCCATATATGACAGTAGTCCTAAAGTATTATAGTGGAACTAAAAAATTCATATCACATAATGGTATGGTGTTATAATTCATTATTCATGTCCTCATGGTGTAGCTAATATAAGTAAACTTACCTGAGCAGTTTTATAAAAAAGAAACTTTTATTAAAAAATAAAAAATAAAAAAATTTATATAATTCTGCATTGTACATAATACTTGATAATAAACACTATGTTATTGCACGTGTATTCTTACTATACTTTTATAGTTACTTTGGTTGGTACTTATTCTAATTATAAAACTCATAATATGAAACAGTATTCTTACAACTCAGAAGCATCCTCATATACGTTATACTTTCAACATTTCTTGACTACATTATAAGGTCAACTTGAGTAGCTGATGTATATGATCTAGTTGATGTAACTGTACTCTGTGATCCTCATTAAGTATCAGGGTTTCTTAATGACATCTTTCTCAGAATATACGTCTCTCATTAAGTAATGAATGACTCTGTGCATATATGTGTGCTATAGTCATGTTATTACTGCTAACAACCATTAAAATGTAAATGGTAAAAGACAAGTAAGAAAGTATTAAATTATAGACTTGTTCAGTCTTTCAATATTTACTGAGCTCTTAGTATTGTTAAATATTTTATTAACTGAAGAGGGTTTATAGTTTGGCCCAAATTTGTTTAGTATTACAATATTCCCTTGATGGATTATACCATTGATTGGTTTGAAGTGACATTATTTCATTATTAGTTTTGGTTTGAAGTCATTTTATCAGATATTAGAATAGCAATTCCTGTTTGTTTCCTGGTTTCATTTCTCAGAATACCTTTCCTAATCCTTTTAGAGATATCCTCTGTCTTTGGTGGTGAGGTGTGTTTCTTGGAGGCAGCAAATAATGAAACTTGCCTTTTAATAATCCAGTCTGCTAACTTGTGTGTTTTGATTTGAGGAGTTGAAACCATCTACATTCAATAAATAGATGTGTATTGGTTACTATCATATTGTTTATTTTAATGGTGTTTGTTTTTTTAGTCCTCTTTTGTTTAACTACTATGCTAACACTGTTTTATTCCCCCTGATACCTCTGGGTGTATTTATTCTTCACTTCCACCTGAAGTATTCCTTCCAGTATTGTCTATAAGACTAGTTTGGTGGTCATAAATGTTTTATTGTGCTTTCATCATGTAGTTTTTCCTTTTCCTTCAATTTTGGAAGTTTTTCTGGGTATGTTGCTCTGGACTGGCATTTGAGGTGCATCAGAACTTGTGGAGCATTATTCCAAACTCTTCTGGCTTTTAAAGTCTCCACTGAAGTCAGCTCTTATTCTGTTAGGCTTGTCTCTCTATATTACTTGGTCTTTCTGTCTTGAAGCTTTCAGTATCCTTTCTTTGTCCTGCACATTTAGTGTTTTGACTATTACATGATATTGGAAATTTCTTTTCTGGCCCTGTATTTAATGTTCTGTGTGCATACCTGCATAGGCATCTCTTTTTCTAGATTTGGGAAATTTTCTGTGATTTTGTTGACAATGTTTTCTGTGCCTTTAATCTGGATTACTTCTTTTTCTATATTCATAACTCATAGTTTTTTTCTTTTTTGTGGTTTCTCAAAATCCTATATTTTATACTCACTGTTGTTTTTAAATTTTTATCATTTTCTTTGAGTGATCCAATTCCTCTACCTTGTCTTTAAACCCTGATAGTCTATCACCTATTTTATTGGTGAGTCTTTCCACAGAACTTTTTATTTACTTCCCCAATTTTTCATTACAAAATTCACTTCAGTTTTGATTTTCTTCAGAATTTATATTTCTTTATTGAATTCTATTTTCATATCCTGAGTTGTCTTCCTAATTTCATTCAACTATTTATTTGTTTTTTCTATGTTTTCATTCTGAAATTTATTCGTATCTTTTCTGAGATTTTTGAACAAATTCATAATTGTTATTTGGAGTTCACTGTCTGGGGTACTTTCCTCAGGAGACATTACTACAGAGTACTAGTTTTTGGAGGAGGCATACAGTTTTATTTTGTAGCATTTTCTCATGGTACTAGGGCATATGAGGTCAAGTCATTGGTTTGGCTTTTGGTATCAATACCTGTCCCACCCTTATTGAGTGGATATTTGGATTTCTATTTCCTTGCATGTTTTGCTCTGCTAGGTGGGGTTTGAGGTCCAGTCCTGGGGCCATACAGAAGTAGTTGTAGTTCACTCAGCTAGAGCAAGGTACAATTTCTGCCTCATGAATGAACCCTCGCGGCTAGCAGTTCTTTGAAAATGTAGGCTGGAGTACCAGAGAGAAGATGGAAATTCCCAGTGCAGTGTTGGGAACTAGAACTCAACAAGGATATATAACTCACAATGTTTGAGTTCCAAAGGGAAGGCAGAAGGAAGTAATATTTTGGAATGTGCCAGCAGCTCACCATAGGTCCTCAGAATGTGGTGGCTTGACTTAGAGAGGGAGGAAGAAGATAGTGCTGTCTGGCTAACACCTGAACAAGGCTTGGTTTGTTCCTCAAATGAAGCAGCTTGAGGTCTGACAGGGGTAGTTCCACTTGTGGAAACTATGTAGGGTAGGTCCTCAGACAGCAATGGTGTGGCATTTCAAGAGAAGGAAGAAGAGAGTGCTAGCTGTGGGACCCAGAACTGGGCTTGGCAAAGCCCTCCATTGTTTTTGTTTGTTTGTTTGTTTTGTTTTTGTTTTTGGAGCCAGGAATCAAACCGGGGGCTTTCTGTGAGCTTAGCAAATACTCTGCCACTGAGCTACATCCTCAGATCATGATTATGATATTTCAGTATTGTTTTGGAAGAGAATATTACTGGGAAAAACTGCAACAGAGTACATGCAGTTTTCTGCACTTTATATTCTTACTATTGTACATGGATCTCTAATTATCCCAAAACAAAACATTTAAGCAAAATTAATTAGTGGATTTACATAAACTAATAAAAACATAAAGACAATCACCTAAGGAAAAAGGCACATTATTCTCAAAACCTGAATAGAGAAAAAGAGAAACACAGAAAAAAAATCAATCCATATAATAGTATGGGAGAAAGCAAAGTGAGGCATCCAGGCAGTGGGACCAGATCTTGTGCTCATTGCATGAGTTGGTTGTTTGAAACCTGGGGCCTATGCAGGATTGTTTGGCTCGGCCTGGGAGGAGGGGACTAGACCTACCTGGACTGAGTCTACCAGGTTGACCTCAGTCTGTGGGGAAGGCTTTGCCCTGGAGGAGATGGGAATGGGGGGGGGGGGTTGGGGGGAAGGTGAGGGGGACGGGAGGGGGGAGAACAAGGGAATCCGTGGCTGATATGTAGAACTGAATTGTATTGCAAAATAAATTAAAAAAAAAAAGAAATCAAATCCCAATATTTTAGTAAACACCAAAATTGTAAGTTGTCATATTTTTATGTTATAGAAATTCCAAACAAAAAGAGCTATGGGTTATTTTAAGACCACATTCTAAAAACGTAAGCACTTTTAAGAACAAAACAATGAAGTATACAACGAGTGAGAAAGGACATCATTGAGCAAATATTAACATAATTCAAAATAAAAGATTTTGTAAGCTCATCTTTATCAGATTAATATATCTCATCCTCAAAGACTCATTCATTACTGATTATGGGAGATACTACCCAATAATGAAATGGAGAAATTTAGCAGATCGCAGAATAATTCTGAAGCTATAAAATTTAATGATATAGTTTCAATATATGAAGTAATACTTGAAATAATTACAAAGAGAAGCAAACATACCAGGTTCAAATGGATATCTGTGGTACCTATTAACGCAACAAAGCACATGATGGCCTCCTTTTGATACTGTGACTACTGGCTCTTCTTGGCTCTTTTAATTCCACTTTCTACCCTAAACTTCTCCAGCTCATAGGCTTCCCTTCCTCAGCATCTCATTTCCTTATAACCCAGCTGTTTTGGTTACATGCTCTCTTTTGTCTTCCTCTTTTGGTCACCTCAATTAGGTTATAGATTTGGAGACCATAGTTGCTAACCTTTGACAAATGGTTAGAAATAGAACTCATGCAGGTAACATTTAGAAAGCATGTATTTTACTTTATAAGAAACTTATAAATATAAAAACACAGTCCAAACAACTAGAGAACTGGCCATGGTCTAACAATGCTAAAGGGGGGAAAGACTAGAAATTAATAACAACCTAAAAACAAACTTAAGAAAGATTAAAACAGAATCGTAAACAATTTTGGGGTGAAAAAAGACACATGCAAATTTGAAAAGATTTTCAGTTAATTACAATGGAGATATTACAGAACAAAATTCCTGGAGTGAAACTAGAACAGTACTAACAATAAAATATGCATTTTAAATAAACATTGATGGAATTAGAAATGGTATATAGAACTCAAATAATTTAAAAAGGAAATGATAAAGATATCAAATTAATGAAATTGTAATTAAGAAATACTGAATAAATTAAAAATGTCAAAAGCAACTTCCTTGAACAGACCACTAAAATACTTAATACTATAGCAAGTTTAGCCAACGAAAAATGAAGAGTACAAAAAGGTGATTATAAAGACACTACAGATAGAATATTATAAACAATGAGTCAATATATTTTAGGTAGGAAATGAAATGGGAAAAAAAGCACTGGAAATTATTTAATGTAAAAGCTGATTGCAGACAAGAAAAAAGAAAAGCAACTATACCACTGCAGACAGTGACTCTGCTATTTAAATACTCTCACATAAATAACAATATCCATTAACAGAACCTGTACAATTTAAGGTTTATTTAATCAAAAATAGATTTTTTTATACAATACATTTGATTATGGTTTCTCCTCTTCCAACTCTTCCCAGATCCTCTCTAACTCTCCACCCACCTCAATTCACATCCTTCCTTTCTTTCTCTATCATTAGGATACAAACAGGCATCTATAAACAATAATGGAATAAAATAAAATAAAAAACAAGGATAGGACAAAGCAAACAAACTACCAGGAGAAAAAGAGCCAAAGAAATGCACAAGAAATACATATATATGCAGAGACACACACGTTGGCACATGCAGAAATCTAACAATGCAACACCAGAAACCATAATATATACATGAAAGACCTGCAAGGGAAGGAAGGAAAGAAGGAAGAAAGGAGGGAAAGAAGGAAGGAAGGAAGGAAGAGAGGAATGAAGGAAGGAAGGGAGGAAGAAAGGAAGGAAGGGAGGGAAGGAGGAAGGAAAGAAGGAAGAAGGAAGGAACGAAAAAAATAAAATAATGCCCAGACAAAGCATTATGAGGTAAACAAACAAATAAACAAACAAAACACCTGAAAAAATATCATTGAGTTCGTTTTGTGTTGACCAACTACTCCTGGGCATGGTGTCTGCCCTTAAGAGTGGTTGGTATCCTCAATGAGACTCCACTGGAGAAAACTAATTTTTCATTTGAGGGTGGTTATCACCTGGAGATAGCTCCTGGGTTCGGGATGGGGGTTTGCACCCACTTCAAGTTCTCAGCACTAGGAATCCATCTGGCTTGGACCTTTGCAGGCCCAGTGTGTGCTGCAACAGTCTCTGTGAGTTCAAATATGCATCAGTCTTGCTGTGTTTAGAAAGCCTTGTTTTCTTGGTGTCCTCCATGTCCACTGCCTCTTAAAATCTTTCTACCTCCTCTTCCACAGAGTTCCATGAGCCACTCTCTGTGTATTGTCCAATGGTGAGTGTCTGTATCTGTTACCATCTACTGCAATGTTAAGGTTTTAAGTCCAGTGACTGATTAACAGCTCACTCTCTGCTTCATAGACAGTGCCTTGAGGCTGTATCTTCACATGGTAGCAGGGACTATCTCAACCACATTCTTCATGAGAGTTCCAATCATGCCTCAACTACCTCCTAAAGTCTCTACCTCTTTATAGTATTGAACCGTATTAGATGAAATTTCAGACCATAATAGATATGATGTAAAGTTTCAGGATCTAGTGAAGTGGTTCTCAACCTGTGGGTCATGACCACTTTGGGGTGCTTAAGACCACTGTAAAACACAGATACTTACACTATGATTCATAATAGTAGCAACATTACAGTTATGATGTAACAGCACCAATAATTGTATGGTTGTAGGTCACCATAACCTGAGGAACTATATTAAATGGTTGCAGCATTGGGAAGGTTGAGAGCCACTGCACTTAATCAATCATACATTACCCTTGCAATCATCGACTTGGTGGATTGTAAGCATCCCTTGTTGCCAAACTGCCCACATCTGCCAAGCCATCTAAGAAAACTAACCATGTATTTTCTTCATTTGCCTCACATCTTCTATGTGTGTGGTTTGATATGCCACACAAGGCCTACTTCAGCTGAGTTAAGTTTCCAAAGTCCTCCTTTTTGTCAAGATGGCGCCGAAAGCAAAGAAGGAAGCTCCTGCCCCTCCCAAAGCCGAAGCCAAAGAGAAGGCCTTGAAAGCCAAGAAGGCAGTGCTGAAAGGCGTCCACAGCCACAAAAAGAAGAAGATCCACACGTCACTCACGTTCAGGCGGCCCAAGACCCTCCGGCTCAGGAGGCAGCCTAAATATCCTCAAAAGCGCGCGCCCAGGAGAAACAAGCTTGACCACTATGCCATCATCCAATTCCCCCTGACCACTGAGTCAGCCATGAAGAAGATAGAAGACAATAACACACTTGTGTTCATTGTGGATGTCAAGGCCAACAAGCACCAGATCAAACAGGCTGTGAAGAAACTCTATGACATCGATGTGGCCAAAGTCAACACCCTAATAAGGCCTGATGGAGAAAAGAAGGTGTATGTTCGGTTGGTGCCTGACTATGATGCTCTGGATGTTGCCAACAAAATTGAGATCATCTAAACTGAGTCCAGCTGGCTAATTCTAAATATACTTTTTCACCATAAAAAAAAAAAAAGTTTCCAAAGTCCTTTCATGTTGTCTAGACAGAAAATGTCACTATTAGTATATTAGTCAAATTGCTTCTGACTACTCATAGAAAACATTGTACCTGTGGTAAGAATTACAGGTAATCTACATGAACACTTCATTAGCTAGTCACCTTTGTTTTCGTTCTATGCCCAAACTGATTTAGAAGGAAGAAGACTTTCAGAACACCGAAGGAAGCATATTGGAGTGTATCAGGAAAGGAACCTAAAAGTGTGTCAATAAAGAGTGCATGATTAAAACATTAAAGAGTTGAAAACTACAGGCCTCAAGACTAAATCAAGTGCAGCATAAGTGCTAAGTGAATGAACATATAAACGCTTCATTCTCCCTTTTAGTGGAGAGTTTGGAAAGTTTAAGTCCTAGATTCTGGGAATAATATCAATAAAATATATTATAACTGACTTAGGCACTGGGGAGTGAGCACCTTTCCAAATGTGGGATTACCAGATCCACAGCTATTTCATTTTTTTCTAATTGAGGATGCACTGAAACAGTCAGGAGAGCATTATGTAGAATCCATAATATGAAAAAAATATTCTAGAAAAATACTAGATAAATGTACTTCACTGGCAATTAGGCAAATCAGAATTAATGTTATGAATAATTGTAAAGTGACAGCTCTTAAAAATCATCTTGTTTTCCTTCCATTCTGTGCAGGAGATACACATGCTGGCTCAAAAGGAAGATCACAGAATCAAAGTGGCTTATTCAGTAGCTTTCTAGCATCAAGTGGCACTGACTCTGGGCCAGTAGTTCCCTGGGAAATGTGTTCCCACTACATTTACTTGTTTGGAATGTTCATCTCACAAACTACAAACACTGTAACAATGGACAGAATTCATCTCAGCACATGCTAAGAATGTTTCTTCTTTTTAAAAATAGTTGCAAATAATGGCCCCATATGAAAATGGAATGGAGAAATTGCCTACGGTATTATTAGAAAATATGTAGTAAAGATCACAACAATAAATTGGGTTGTTCCTACCATTATTTAATGAAGGGGATCTTACTAGCAGGTGCTCTATTAAAATATGGTTTTGGCTAAGATATTTGTGAGGTTATGTTGGGTAAGAGTCTAGGATCACAGATCTCATTATAGATACAGATATAGATATATGCTCCAAAATAGTAAGACTATGTTTTTCTCTCTCTACTTTGTGATGAGATCCCTATGCTTTACTGTCTGGAATAAAGTTGTATAATTGTGAGAGTATAAACTGAAATTGGTGCATTTCCATCATTTGAGCTAAAGCCACTGTTTTGCTAATCCCTGGTCTACAGGCAGTGATATACATAGATCATATAGAAAGACTGGGGCTTGGCCAATTGGATTTCCAGATAACGTGGATGGATATAATCCTGTAAGGATCAATGTTGTATTTAAATTTCCTGTTTATTTTTCCCAAACTGGCACATACCTAAAATACATTAACCTCGATTAGATTATATGAAATATAATTTTTATTTAATGTTGTCTCCTTACTCAGTTACCATCATCAAAAACATGATGAAATAGATTTAGCTGCTAAGATGTTATGAGTACCAAAGCCAAGAGTTCTTTTCCTCAAAAGCCTTAAATAACTAAACTATGATTTGCTAATTTACCTCTTTTTTATAAAAGCAGAAGAAAAGCATTTGTAGCGGTTTGGTCTCCAGTGAGGTGTGATATGACTACTGCTCTATAAAATTGACTCAGAATCCAAAACGCCTCCTCCCACATCATTGTTTTACCTCCCAGAAAACTTGGTTATTGCTCTAAGTCTCATTTTGATTTGTTAGCAACACTGTCTGGTGTTTCTTAGACCTACCACAGAGGCATCATAGTTTCTCCTTTCATTGAAACTATAATTCTTCAGACAGAGAAAAACTCTCCTGGATGATATGCTTGTAAAGGACAGTGAGGTACCTATGACTTATTGAAATGTAGAAATGTTTCTACATCATCTAAACACATCAGCACACACACACACACACACACACACACACACACACACACACACACACTCTCACACACTTCTATCTCAGTCAAAATATCTACTATTATGTTCACTGGTCTCCTGAGAACTCCTGAAAATGAATTGGCTGTTCAAAGACTACAAAAATGGGACAACATGCTATGAATTGCCTTATTGCATCTGACCTTTGGTGTCAGTCTCTTACTCAGTCTCCAACTTTTGATTTCTTTCTGTGGAGGTTCTCTGTTCTATCAACATGATCTCTATATTTTTTTCAGACATTGTATCTGGAAGGTTGACTTTTGAACCAACCATTAAATATATTCCATATTGATGAACTGACCATTCCCAACATGAGGATGTCAACAGCTATGTATTCCTTAATATATTCATTTCTGCTAACAAAGGCCATTCTTTTCTGTAAAAAGCATTTTATTTCAATCCTTGTTTGTATATTTGTGTTTTCTGTATATATTTGAAGCAGTCTTCTAAATTTAAACCTACTCTCTTAATTCAGATTTTTTTCACTCAGCAGGTATCTATTTCATGCTATGCATAATTTTTGATGTTAAAAATAAAATTGGGAACCAGTTAACTAGGATCCCTGCTTTCATTAAGCTACTTCAATGGCAATAAAAATATTGACATTAAATTATAACATTATAGGAATAGAGAGCTGTCTAAGCAGTTAAGAGAATGTCCTGCTCTTCCAGAGGAAAACAAGTTCAATTCCCAGCACCCACATCAAGAGGTTTATAACTGCCTGTTACCAGATCCAGGGAGATCTGAGACCTTCCTTGAGCCTCTGCAGATAACTACTACATTCATGTAACCAGACACACACACACACACACACACACACACACACACACACACACACACACACACGCATAATTAAAACAATAAAATTAGTCTATAAAGTTATGTGAATAGTATAACATGTGGTGCCAAAAGCAACACAAAGTTGATACATATGATCTGTATGTGAAATGTCCCTCACAGGCTCATATTTTAAATGTTTCATTCCAGATGGTGGTGCTGTCTCAGGAAGTCTGACTGAAATCTTTGGGAAGTATGGCTTAGTTAGAAGAAGTTATTCACCAAGGATGCTTTGGGAAAGTTACCTTATCTTATTCTGGCCTCTTCTCCTATCCTCTGCTTCCTATCCACCATGAGATGAACACTCTCTTCATTCACACACCCCAATACACTGCCAAGATTTGGTCTGCCTTACCAAGGTCCCAGAAACAGAGAACAAAATAACCGTCTACTAAAGTCTCTAAAACTGTGATTCCAAATAAATCCTTCTTCCCCTAGATGGTTTCTGTCAAGTATTTTGTCACAGTAATAAGAAAGGTAGCTAATAGAGCATGTCTTTGAAAAAAATGGTTCAGGATTAATTCCTCTGTTAGTTTACAGATTTTCCTTTATTTTATTTCCATTTTAGCAAATATGCTAGACATGGACAACATCTGGAACTATCTTTTTTGTCCAAGATACTTCAGAAGCCATTATTTTTATGAGCTTCTCTACAGACAACAAATTTAGTATTTTGAGACTTTCTGATCTCCTGTGGTGGCCAGGAATACAAATATGGCATGACCTATGAACAACCAGGCCCTGTTTTAGAATATTTCCTGCAAAATTAGTGTTTTATATTTCAAATTAAATACCTTGAATTAGCCCAATAGTATATTTCAAGAAAAACAATTGATTTATATGTTTGCCTATTTAAAAATGGAAAAAAAGAAATAGAATCGAATAATAGTAATAGAAAATTCATGGTTCTGAATTTGATTTTAGTAGTTTTTGCATGTATTAGAGAAAATTAAATACATACATATACAGACTTTTGCATCCAACCTGCGTATTCCTTCGAATCTGCATATAACACAAATACCTGTCACACAGATATTTATTTCAAAATGTTATTTTAGTTAGTTTTAATTTTATGGGCGCAAATCAATAAATAGATTTTGAAACCTATAATACCTTACAATTATATTCTTGATTGCATGACAAGCTGGCTGAAGTTAACAGAAGGAAAGGCTTTATAGCACACTCCTGAAAAAAAGCAGATCAATGAAATTGATGCACCTTTGGTGGTTTTAACATAGTGCATCCCTTAATTATTGAATCTGTCCATCAATTCAAAAGGTAAATAGAAACACTAACATCTTATCAGATTGATTATAAATAATAATCCCATTGAATTAAATACATATTTCTCAAATACCTATTGCATACCGAGGGAAGAACTGCTACAAGCTGTTAATGGTCAAAGATTTCTGGTGTATAAAGCATTCAGAAATGCAATGACCAAGAGGTGGAAAGGTGTCAGATTTTCCTAAATCACTGGAGTATCTCCTAGAACATCTTCTAAATCTTCTGCTAAGGTTTTTCAATGATCACATTCAGTGTAGTCTCATGAATTGTGTTTTCCCTAGTTTGGGGAACAGTATAGTTAATGGAAAAACTTGTATTTGGGAGATCTGAGTTTAAGTTACAAATTCTTATGATCTTGCACAAGTCAAGTCTGTTGCAAGATATTTGATTACACTGTGTAAAGATATGTCACTGTGATTGGTTTAATAAAAAGTTAAACAGACAATAGCTAGGCAGGAGGTATAGCAGTGAGTTCTGGACAGAGAGATTTCTGGGAAGAAGAAAGGTGGAGTCACCAGCCAGATGGAGAGAGAGCAGGATGGGCAAAATGGATATGAGGTAACAAGCACATGGAAGAATGTAGATTAAAAAATATGGCTTAATTTAAGTTACAAGAACTAGTTAAGAACAAACCTAAGCTAAGGCCAAGCTTTTACAATTAATAATAAGTATCTGTGTCATTATTTGGGACCTGTCTGGAAGACTTGTTACATATGGCACTGAATGTCTCACCACTATATTCACATAAGGCCTGAGAAATCTCAAAAAGAAAAAACAGAGTTCAGAGCCACAGTCTCTTAGGCAGGCTTGGTGGAGTACAGAGACACAGCTACTGGCCTCTGCATGAAGTCTGGAGCCAGCCACTAGCACCATGCACTAAGCTGAGCTGCATGGCAGCAGACTTAGCAGTTTAAGATTTGTTTCACATGATCAGAGAACACTGCAGATGCTCTGTAAAGACATATCCAGACAGAATAAACCTCTAAACAGGTTACACTGTGTTTAAAAATCATGCTTAGGCTTAAAAAATGGGTATATACAATCATAAAAAGATAGTTTGCAAATAATAAGATAAAGTCTTTAAAGAGAGAATACAATAATATAAAAAGGATAAGCCACATAAAAATGGAAAATACACAAAGAGTATGGATGTGTATATATATATATATACATATATATATATGTGTATATATATATATACATATATATATGGTGTCTTATTGACTTTAAATTTTTTGATTGCTGATAAGCAAAAAATAGTTGCTGAGAGACATTGGATTATGGAAATTGCTAAATTAAACCAACCTACATGTTTTAAAAATGTCTTAACTTCAAAATGGAAGTAAAAAAATATGTCGTGTTGGGGAAGAGGTTATGCTTTGTTTCCACAGAAAATGAAAGGTAGTAGATTCATTCAAGCTTTCATGGTTGATAGAGATCAGATTTGATCAGTGGAGACCCCTGAAAATCCTGACTACAGACATAAAAAAAAACAGTGAAACTATTAGACAGGTAACATATATCTTACCTGCTCAAACATAAAACAAAAAATCGCCTTTGGCTGGCTTATGTCCAGTGCATAGTCAGTCCATATTTGTGTCAATACAGATATATATGTTACCTTTAAAAGTTTGTATGTTTTCAGAGCAAGCAGACTAGACATCAATAAAAATGGATGGCTCAGGTGATCCAGGATCTCAGAGTGCCTCTGTTGCAATTTCCTCAGAGTTCTGCATCCAGAACATCTTCAAGACTGCTGACTGAGATGGTCCAGCCTCACAAACTATTCTAGCCAGGAATGCAGGTAAGCTTTGTGCTTTCCCATTGCACAGATACTGGACAACAAATGCTACAACTAGCTCTTCCAGGACTTGACCATTATCCTAATTTTCTCAGGGACCCTCAAAGATGTCCTCACTCTCAGTCAACAGGAAGCAGTTTAGAGAACAATATGTCCACATTCCCAAGCAGTGGGGTGGGTGGTTTTTGGTCAATTAGTGGGTTATTAATGTTTATCATCATCTAGCAAGATTGGTTACACATTGTTATTGGTCATGGTCAGAGAGAAAGTGAAACACAGAAGATTAGATTCAAGGATATCTTTCTAAAAGGAAAAAGGAGGATATAGTATCGAAATGATGGGATAAAAGGGTGGATTGTTAAGTCTACTTTTGAATAACCACTAGTCTCAAATATTTTATATTGGGATAGAATTTTGTATATTGATACAAATTTAAGGTTATAAATGTTAGAACATACTGTACACATATGTTTCTTCTACTCTTGTTTAAAGTATTGTACCTATGAAGTTCATTTAATAATGTAATGTAAATTTCTAGTCCTTGAAAACTATTATTGTAGCTAGGACAAATCTCTGACACCTGCCAGTCCCACAGCCATTCAGACCCAACCAAATAAACACAGAGACTTATATTGGTTTCAAACTGTATGGCCATGGCAGGCTTCTTGCTAACTGTTCTTACAGCTTAAATTAATCCATTTCTATTAATCTATACCTTGCCACGTGGCTTGTGGCTTACTGGTACTTTACATCTTCCTTGTCCTGATGGCGGCTGGCAGTGTCTCCCTCACCCAGCTTCCTGTTCTCTCAATTCTCCTCTCTGTTAGTCCCGCCTATACTTCCTGCCTGTCCACTGACCAATCAGTGATTTATTCATTGACCAATCAGCAACACATTTGACATACAGACCATCCCACAGCAATTATTACAAACTATTGAGGATAATAAAGAAATGCACATTAGTAGTTAGTTACCTATAACAAACTTAATGTCATGGTAGGTATGTTTTCAAGGTCAAAGAGAGGTATATTTTAGATAGGTGGTCTTCAAACACTGCAAAGCCATAATATGTTATTTAAAATATTTTAATAACATATGGCTTTTCATGAATAGTAAGATACATCTGCTCCTGGTAGCACCAATTTACTTCAAAAAAAGATGATGAGCATCAAAGAACCTCCATATGGAGTTTGCTTTCTTTGTGTCAAAAGCTAACCATTTGGGCAAGAAACTGCTCTGTCCTTGACTGCTAAGTGTATGCTGTCCAATTTGGACAAGCAGGACACAAAACAAGGCAACCACTGAACTTTGCCAAGACAAGGCAGAACAATCCTTCAAAATTCCTGCTTCACAGTAAAGCCTGTCAAAAATTTTAGGCCTGCAGGCCAAAGATGGATGCCCCAACATTATAGAGGAACCTTGGGGTGACTGTCTAGGCATTCAGATGTCTCTGTCATTTCTTAGTTTTGGAAGTTGCTTGCTCTGCTTGCTCTGGTGTCTTTGATGGAGTCAAAGACTACATAGTTATAGATTTAGTTTTGGAAGTTGCTTGCTCTGCTTGCTCTGGTGTCTTTGATGGAGTCAAAGACTACATAGTTATAGATTTAGTTTTCCTTAGTTATGATAGAAGGTAAATTAGGTACAAAACTTTGGTCTCACCAAGATAGGATTAATAATGGAGTATTTTCTCTGAATTTGTCAAATGCAAATGGACTGGACATTGTAAATGTAATTCTTACTCAATATTGTATATAGTTTTACTGTGTTAGCATTCAAACCCTTTCCTTTTTACTCAGACAAAGAGGGGGAAATTTTGTGAGATATTTGACTACACTGTACTGTGTAAAGTTATGCCACTGTGACTGGTTTAATAAAAAGGTAAATAGGGAATAGCTAAGTAGGAGGCGTCAGGGACTTTTGGACAGAGAGAGCTCTGAGAAGAAGAAGGACTCAGTTGCCAGGAAGACGCAGAAGGAGCAAGATGTGTAGGAGAAAAAGTAAAAGCCATGAGTATGGGGCAACACGTAGATGAATAGAAATAGGTTAATTTAAGTTATAAGAGATAATGGGACAAGCCTACACTGTAGGCCAAGATTTTATAATTTATAATAAGTGTCCATGTCATTATTTGAGAGCTGGGTGGTGGAACAGAGAAAACTCATTACACAAGTCAAGGTACTGAGCTTCAATTTCTCCATCCTTAAAATCTAGGAAATATTCCTTGTCTTAAGAACTTCATGAGTGTCTGTAAGAATCTTATAAAACTCCAGTTTGATGATCCAAAGCTCTATACATGAGTGTAATGTTCTCTAATAATCCATAAACTTATTCATTGTTTATAATAAAGGAGTAGTTTAATTTAGATGAAATAAATTTATAAAAATCTTCTATAATATAACACAGCCTATTTGTTCCTTTTGCAGTTCTAACAAAACTCTATATAGTCTGGAGTTCCTGGCAGGATATAACATTGCTAGGAACTATGAACTATGAACTTTAAGGAATATATATAGAAGAATGTCTTTATATTTGAATCATAGGTTCAAGCTTTCATTTTCTTTAAATGAATAAAGATTGATATTTTACTTTGGCAAACACATTCATGTTATTTAAACACACAAAATGAATTTGTCTTATTACTCCAGAGTTGCCAAAATCTGATGTTCTGAAATGTTAGACATACTGTAGTTCTACCCAGAAGAATATACATTACTATTTAATTGTCAACAAATTGTCAACTTCTGTCTTTTCATTTTTATCCTAAAATATTATGCACATAATTTGTTTTCTATGTTCAGTGGATGTGACCACACTGAACACTATGGTTTTGATGCAAGTGTTACTGACCACTCAAAGTCAGATAAATAAATATTCTTTGAGTTCTACGACATTCCCTTCATTGCTTCTGTCCCCCTTTCCTGTTTTTATTTTCTTCCACCTCTTACTGAAATTTCTTTTATCCCCTTTATCCATATGTGCTCTACCTCTCAACATTGTCTAGTTTTCCCAAATTCACGTTTTCTTGTATTTTAAAGGTTCTTTTTTCCCTTCATTGCTTTGTACAGAAGGCTGTTGTTTTGGAAATAAGATCTCAATTAAAATGAGCTAGTCACCTGGGCAATGTGGGCTTGCTTTTTTCTACTTGGTTTTGTTTCATTTGATTCAAATTATTGGAAATCAAGGACACTTAAATTGGGAGAAAATTAAATTGAATAATTTTCTCTACATCCATTATCTACAATATAATGTACGTTCTGATTCTGTGTTTCTCTCTGTCTTTGTCTCTCTCACTCTTTGTCTCTCTGACTCTCTGTCTCTGTCTCTCTGTCTCTCTGTCTCTCTCTTTCTCTCTCTCTCTCTTTCATCCTGATGAGAAGAGGCTTGCAAAAGAAAGGGATAGGATGAAACACTTTTAGCGGACAGTACTGGAAAAACTCAAATGCGAAAAAATGAAATTAGAGCCATACCTGGCATCCTGCACACACACACACACACACACACACACACACACACACACACACACACACACACACACACACAATTTATCAAACAAAAATTTGGAAAATAAAGATAGTACCTTACAAGATGTAAGTGTAGGAAAGGACTTTCTGAATAATCAAGGCCAACAATTGATAAATAAGACAGCATAAAACTAAAAACCCCTTTTATAGCAAAAGAAATAGCCAATTGAAGAGGAAGATCACAGAATGGGAGATGATTTTTGTCAGCTATATAGCTGACAGAGGATTAATATCCAGACTATACAAAGAACTCAAAAACAAATAATTAAAAGCAACTCCCATTAAAAATGGTATATGGATATGAACAGAGTGTTTTTAAAAGAAGAAATAAAACTTGTAAGAAGAAATTTTTAAGTTGTTTAATATCTGTGCTGGATAATTCTACATCAACTTAACACAGGCAAGAGTCATCAGAGAGGAGGGAACATCATTTGGGAAAATGTCTTCATAAGATCATACTGTAGGCAAATCTGTGGAGCATTTTCATAATTAGTGATTGATGGGGGAAAGCCCAGTCCATTGTGGGTGGTGCCATGCCTGGGCTGTGTAGGTGGATTTTCCTGGCCCTCCTGCTAGCTCCCAAATCATGACACTGAGACTTAATATTAATTATAAATGCATGACCAATAGCTCAGGCTTGTTCCTAGCTAACACATTTTAAATTAACACATATTTCTTATCTATCCTCTGCCATGTGGCAGTACCTTCTTTCAACTGCAGGTTTATCTCCTGCTTCTTCTGCATCTCCCACAACTCCTCAGACTTTGTCCTTCTCCTTCCCAGCATTCTTCTACCCTGAAAATTCTTGCTTCCTTATTGGCACATCAGCTCTTTATTAACCAATGACAGTAATGCATATTCATATTATACAAAAAGATTGTTCCATAGCAGGGCTGCTGGTCTTGATTTCTATCAGAAAACTGCCTGAGCAAGCCATGGGGAGGAAGCCAGTAAGCAACACTCGTCCATGATCTCTGCATCAGTTCCTGCCTCCAAATTCCTGCCCTGCTTGAGTTCCTGTCCTGACTTCCTTTGATTATTAACTGTGATGTGGAAGAGTAAGACAAATAAACCCTTTTCTCCCCAATTTATTTGATCATTGTGTTTCATCACAGCAATAGTAACCCTAATTAAGGCAACATTCTTAACAATTACGGAAATGCATACTAAAAGTAATTTGTAATTTCATCACACCCCAGTCAGAATAACTAAAATCAAGAAAACAACTGATAACAAATGCTGCTTAGTTTGTTGGAAAAGGGAAATACTCATTCACTGTTGGTGACATTGCAAACTGGTCCAGCTATTCTGGAAATCACTGTGGAGAATTCTTGAAAAGCTAAAAGTAGATCTACTATGTAATCCCACTATACCACTCATTGATATATTCCCAAAGGAATATGCATCCTGTTCTACAGATACTTGTTCATCTACTTTCATTGCTGCTCTATTCACAATAGCTGGAAAATAGAAATACTCTAAATGTCCTTCAAGTAATGTATGGATAAGGAAAATGTTGTACATGTGCAATATGGAATACTATTTAACTGTAAAGAAAAATAAAATCATGAACATGTCAGGTAAATGGTTGGATCTGGCAAGTATAATATTAAGCAATGTGACCCAACCTCAAAAAATGCATACTCTCTCTTATTTTTGGATTTTACTTATGAGTCTTTAGAGTTAAGTATATAACCTAAGCAACCATAGAAGCCAGGAAAGTAGAAAGAAACTATTGACAGAGTTGACAAGACTCTATAGAGGGAGATAATATGACGTATGTGCTATGAGTAGAAAATGGGAAAAACATGGATACTTTAACTGGGGAGGAAGAGTAAGGGGAATACAGAGTTAGAAATAAGAAGACAGATAAATAACCATAAGGATATCTTGAAAAGCCATGGAAAAACTATCTTTATGAACTTACTTAAAAGTTAGTATACAGGGGGCTAGAGGGATGGCTCAGCAGTTAAGAGAATTTTCTACTCTTCCAAAGATTTGATTCCCAGCACCCACACCACATGTGTGCTCACAACTATCTGTAATTCCAGTTCCAGAGGATCCAATGCCCTCTTCTGGCCTCTTCAGGCAACAAGTTCATATATGGTACACAGACATATATACAAACAAAACACTCATGTGAATAAAATTATATATATATACATATATTATTCATGTATATATAGAGAGCGAGCTATAATGACTCCACCCCCTAAAGAGGCACTGCCCAGTGTCAGGCATGGGAAATCTCTCTTTGGGTTGTTGATTAGAGGAGTTCAAGAGAAACACAAAACAAATTTACATTACTGTCATTGCCCCTGTTGCTTCCCAGAACTATTGCTAAACATATCACACACTTTGGACACAGCACTTGGAGGAATCTAGCTAGAACTTACCTGTAAGTTTTCTTCCTGAGGATTAGCTCTCATAGTATCTGAAGGTACTGTGTGAGCTGAGCTGTCTAGGGGAAAAGCAATCAATAGTCCTACCTATCCCTAAGCCTGAGAACCATAACAGTGACTGGTTAGGAAAGATATCCTAAGATATAATAGTGGCACTTTTATCTTAAAGGTAACCAGCAGCTGCCTAGTTAGACATAAGCCCTGCTTAATAGTAGAGAATTCACACCTAGTACTAGAAAACCTAGGCAACTACCTACAGCTGGTGAAGTCACAGACCCTGGAGGAAAACATACTGCTATCACATCACTAAACACAGTATAATTCCCAATTGCTTATAAGTATTTGTCCTTGTATCCACAAGTAAGTATATTTTAATCGTCAAATAAGCTGGGTTTGTGGGGGTTTTTTTTGTTTTGTTTTGTTTTGTTGTTTTTTTTTTGTGTGTGTGTGTGTGTGTATGTGTGTGTGTGTGTGTGTGTGTGCGTGTGACAGGCAGAGACCACCACAGAAATTCCAAAACTGGTCAGAACAAAGAGAATAAGTGTCATGTATTTTGCCCCAATTGATAAATCTACAACACAACCTCTACTCTCAAGGCTCAGGGAACATCACAGAAAGGAGGTCAGAAAGGTTTTACCAAGCAGAAGACCAGGAAATCTGGTGTGAAAAAGTATCTTTTAGACATGACAGTTATGACGCACCCATACAATCTCAATAACATGGTGGCCTATACAAGACCTGCACAATGGTATTGGCAATAGTTAGTGTTACATACTGTGAGGTCATGGCAGGGAGATGGCTTTTCTGCTGTAGGGCTATGGAATAGAGGTCAGAAGTTTCCATGTTATCACTTTACACAGCCCCTGCTTGGAAAGATCCTAGCACAGGACAATCCAGCCCCAAATCTAAAATTTCTTTCTGCATAAATTTCAGTAACTGCTGTCTGACAGAATTTTTTGGAGAGAAGCAACTTACACACATACACACTTGTGCACACACACACACTCACTCACTCACCCCAGGAATGGGACCCATGTCAGACAAAAGCAATGATTGTGCCATAGGTCAACTTGGTGAACCCGTGAGATTTTATTGGGGCTATTTATAGGAGCTTAACAGCTTGACTGGTGGTCAGAGTCTCCTCTTCTAGTAGTTGTTAAAGCTCTTTCTATAAAGCTGGAGATGGACCTTCAAGAATTTTCCAAGTTTTCACTTTCCTACACATGTGACATTTTGTTTACCTCTTGAGTCTTATACCTTCCCATTTCCAGGAGGGAAGGTTGCAATTTGGAGGAAATCACCATACAATGTTAACCAAGGATGATCCTTCATAGTGTAACAGGGCACAGCAGTGCAGGGATTTTTCTACCTTGGATTCTTGCTGAGGCCATTTAGGTTAACTAGAATTTGATCTTTTTAATGGAGAATCTCATGGAAAATTACCCAACTCTATTCTAAGAACCCAAGGTCAAGATGCTCTAGCTATCTTATCTTAGCTTCCGTTAATCTGCTTGCTTATGCGTGCATAGCAAGATACCAGGATGTAAGTTTGCCTTTAAAAGCCTCTTGCTCTAAATGGGTCCCCAAACATCTGAGGGTTGTCCTAGATAACTGGAATAAATACTTTCAATTTGCTATAGACTGTGTCTGAGTGGTCATCTCTGGTGGGTACCCCATAACAATAGCATAAGCATATTTTAATATTATTTTGAAAAATAACACACAATTCATTTGCACAGTTTATATATCTCCTTAGATGTATAAAATTCTCAGATAAATTTGAATATTTGGAAGCATCTGAGGTTCAAATATCTGGTAAACATTCAGAAACCTGAGAATGGTAGAAATACTTTAAAACCGTGAGTAAAAACTGAACAGTTGTCTTCCTTCAGAAGAACAAAGCAGCCAGGCGGTGGTGGCGCACGCCTTTAATCCCAGCACTCGGGAGGCAGAGCCAGGTGGATCTCTGTGAGTTCGAGGCCAGCCTGGGCTACCAAGTGAGTTCCAGGAAAAGGTGCAAAGCTACACAGAGAAACCCTGTCTCGAAAAACCAAAAAAAAAAAAAAAAGAAAAAGAAAAACCAGAAGAACAAAGCAAGACATCTATTTCTATTTCTCCTAAATAACCAAAGACATTGGTATTTGAGCTTTCAAATCACAATCTAGTGTATGTGTTTTTGCTGAAATGGGTTCTGGTTCAATCATCTCTAGCATTTTTCCTTTTCTTTCTGTGAAAACTGCACACATTCCTCTAAAGATATGCTTTATTCCACACTTATGCCAGAGTCAATCTCAAGTTTGAAGGAATATTTAAGCACTAAATTTGTCTCACCAAGCCCTTCAGTCCCACTGCTCTGCCCAATGTGAGATGACACAACAATGACATGAACTGAAAGTTCCAAACCCATCGAAACTTCCCCTTGCTGTGACTTACTGTCTCTGACATTTTGATGCTGATGTGCTGTAGATGAAATCCATAAATTCAATTCTAAATTTCAGACATTTGGATTTGTCAGTTTAATTCAGTTAAAATCCAACTTACTGTATTTGTGCAAAAAGAAATGGGGAGGAAAGGGGCAAAAGACATTTTCATTCTGCAATAAATATTATCAGAGTTTTGCGGTGAAAGAATCAGTGCATACAGAACAGTACATCTCTAAACAGTAAGCTGGAGGTGAAGTCTGGCAAAATAAGCCCTTCAAAGCTCATGAGCTTACTGCTATTCACCTGGTGGATCTCTCCACAATGAAGCTGAGTGAGTCCATTAAGCTTATGTAACACAAGCTTAAAGGTGAAATGGAAAGCTCTTAAAAAATAAACTATTTAAGTTTCTAAATCAAGACTGTGCATTATGTGCTGAAACTTAAATATGCCAGCAATGCCAACAGCATTTGTACAATAATCATAATCACATTCACATTTCAAAGCGAAATATTTAAAAGTACATTTCCTTCACCAGAAATGAACCCTCCCCCCAAATCAGTATTCTGGCATTGCTCTGGGAGAAGTGAAGGGAGAGGAGCAGTCAGGGAGTGCTCTGTGCTTCGCAACTGCTGTCTTCAATTCTTATAAATCCTTAATCCAGGCTTTGATAGGCAGGTGGAAAAGAAATTGATTTTTTCAAATGTTTTGGTCTAATAAAAATACAGAATATAAGAAATGTAAGCATCTTCACTTATTTTCAGAGATATAGGACCTTATTTATTTCAGTATCCAATTTAGGGCAAGGAAAACAGTTACAGAACATCCATTGAAAATAGTAAGGGTGTGTTAAAACATGTGTACTGATGACAACCTCAAACTTACTGACAACTGCTAGTTTATTACATTATCCAAGTCCTGTGAGTTCTTATTTTGTTTTCAGTGAGCGTGGTTACTGATGGACACTGAGACTTAAATTAAACCTGTGCCACCAAACTCTAAATACCTAGTGTCATGCTTAGTATAAGAATGTTGGAGTCTGTGGCCAAGGGTAACTGAAGGAACCTTTCTTCCAAATGTTCTTGGAACTCTGCCTAATTACAACCAAATGCTAGTGAGACAACTAAGAGTTGCCAGGTGAAGTGTTCCTAAGAAGCATCATCAAAATTAGACCTTTACTTAGACTTCTTTTAATATCCTGTTCCTTTTGAAGGAGGAGGTCTCCTGAGCTTTTGTCCGTTAAAAGGGCTATTTCCTCTTTGGCCTAGACCACCAGTTCTATCATTGTGTATAGGAAAATTAATCATTTGTTTCAGGGGAATGAATCTGAGTATTGACTTCCATGACCTAGACATTCATGACAAATAGCAGCACTGATTGTGCCATGAGGCCTAGGAGCAGATGAAGCCATCCAACAGATCAGATCCGGATTTCTGGTGTGGATTTTGTTTTCCAGATGTGTTTTAATATTTCTGCTTCGGGTTTCTCTCTTACAAAATAGAAGATTACACTCTTGATGAAGGCTTCCATGGAAAGTGTTCCTTGTAGCATATCTTCACAAATACAAAGATGGATCTGCCCATTGAGACTGGAAGCCAAAAGAGTGACAAAAAAATCAGTGTGAGGGGACTTTGGCATCCAACATAGTCCAGGAAATTACTCCAAACCTCACTTTTGTAATGGACTCTAAATTTTCAGCAACTGAAAACCACACTGCAGCAGCCAATTGGTAATAAATTTAAAATACCAGAAGATGATTTCAGAGAAAGAAATTGCAGCCATGGAACAACATATTTCTAAAATCAATGGGACATATCTGTCTTCCCGGAATAGGATACACTTCTGGAAAATAAAGTAATGATCTGAGAAGGTGGAGCAGAAACTCTTTTTAATATCTTCCTCCTACTCTTTCTTAGAGGAATGGGATGAGAGTTTAAACGTTGTAGATCTCTTGGAAATTTTCAGATGGAAACTAAAGAAAATAACATTTATAATTCAAAGCTTCCTGACTCTCAAATCTTTTGAATTTATGAAAAATGTATAGCACATATATCTACTTAATGTACTATATTTATAACACACATTGGAGAAATCCCCATTACAATAGTTTGTGCATCTGTATGTGCAATAGACAGGAATTAACACATTCAAAGAAAAGACATCTCATTTGCCCAACATGAGTAAAATTAACATTGCTGGACCCTGCCAAAGATCAATACACCTATGACTTAGCAGTAAGGAAAGCAAGGTGAGTTGAAAGTCAAGAAATCTTTTGGAAAAATACTATGGTTTTCTGCTTTACTCTCAATATTTCAATCACCTAAAGTTAAATATATAGAAAGTTTTCATTTGACCTGTTTTTTTTCACAAAGAGAAATTTGAAAAACCAAAAGTTTGTCAAGCTCTTTACACATTAATTCAACATGTATGTCTTTGCCAAAGTTTAAAAGTGCTCATATACATTACCCAGTTTAAGCTAATTTTGTCCAATAGCAAACAAGTGTGTTATTAGTGCTAGCTACATCCATTAGTACAGTATGCCATGTATTCACTTTACAAACATTTAACTAGTGTTTAATTACAGCATGGGGTACTACAGTAGAGAACAGTGAAACAAGGTAAAGTAAGTCATGTCTTTCTCACAGTCTATTGGGAAGATAGAGACTCTAGGCAACATTTGCTTTTGTGATTCATCCCAAAGTGATGAAATTAGGCTTTTGAGGATCAGATTTGCCCCTGGAGAATATAAAGTAGAATCATGGATCAAAGACCACCTTGAGAAATTCATTACTAAGTAAAATGTTCTCTACACTAGGTTTTGAAATTTGAAGAAAAACAGAATGAGCCCCATATAACTTGAGCAAAGTCTCTGAGCAAAGAGCAGCCACTGCCAATGCTGATCCACCTAATCCCGGGATTACAGGCGATCCCAAGAGAAAGGGGAGATTTGTTTTAAGTGGGATTTTGCTACATGAGAATGGCCTGCAGTCCTGTGGGTTCCCTTATGGAGCCCTTTTCTCTGTACAGAGGCATTTGCTATGACTTTGCTCAAATAGATTTATTACCTATTTGAACGCTCCAGGTGGTGATATCAGCAGCAAAGAATATAGAAATTCGACCACAGAATTTTTTTAAATGCAGTTTCACTTTTTCCAACCTGTTGTGCACTGCATGTAGTTACACATTTGAGAAAATAGAGCCAGTGAATGAACTGTTGTAGTACCTTTATAGAGTGCTTATCTGATACTATTCAAAAAATGGAAACTCTGCTCAGCTCCATAAGATAAGGGCAATCTAACCTTGCCTGTGGTGTCACATATCTTATTTAGAAAATGTACAATCCCTGTATTGTAGAGAATTACACCAAAAATGTGAATTTCCATTAAAAGGCTCTTACCATTCAAATTTCCACTTGTCAAAGCAATTTGGGTGCACAGGGAGTTGTATTATGATGTGTAAACCAGGTACATATCATTTAAAATGTAAAGTGAAAGCTTAATATTCCTTTGAAGATAGCATGAGAGTTTAAAATAAAACATTACAAAGGTTAGAAAGAGTGAGGTATTGCATGCACTGGGGAATAAAAAAGATATTGCCAATTTAATAGCTGGAAGCTATCAAATTCACTTTGTCTAAAAAATAGTATATAATTTATTTTAAGTAATTAAGCATAAATTATAACACAAGGATTGATATCTTCTGGTGATTTAATTCTGTTACAGAAATGATGGTTAATTCCCATTGCTGTTTCTTTATGATCCTTTCTTTTGTCTCTTTCTAGTCTGTTTCTATGTTCTGGGCTGGTATTCGGTTAACAATTGCCTATAACATTAATATATTAACTTAGCTCTCCAGACACTGGTCTCAAATCTGCTTTCTGCATGCCTTAGTTACTTTTTTTTATTGTTGTGAGGAGAAACCATGACCAAGGTAACTTATAAAAGAGCTTATGTGTGGCATACAGTTTCAAATGGTGAGTCCATGTTCATCATGGTGGTGAGCATGGCAGCAGACAGGCAAGCATGGAACTGGAGTAATAGCGGAGAGCTTATATATTGAGACAACAACCACGTGGAAGAGAGAGAGCAAGCTATCTGGGAATAGTGTGGCCTTCTGAAATCTCAAAGCATGCCTCCAGTAGCATACCTCCTCCAACAAGATCACACCTCCTAAACCTTCTCAGACAGTTCTATCAACTGGAAACCAAGAATTCAAACATATGAGTCTATGGCAGCCATTCTCCTTAAAACCACCTTACCTTAGGGCCCTTTCACAAAAGCGTGTGGGGTCTGTGGGGCCCCCATCTGTCTTAATCTCCAGTTACTTTGTTCTGGCTCCAAGATTCCACTGACTAAAACATGCAGGTCCTGTGCTCAAATATCTGCTGGTTTACTTAAACTATAGTGATAGTTGTTGACAATGCCCAAATGTGTCACTCTCAAGACAATTTGAATTTTAACAGATATCTCACAGCAGCACATTATTTTAATAATAAAATAATAATAGTAACAATATTTTGTTTTGCTTAGCAAATGGTAAACAATGTAACAGCTGTTTCATACGTCCATGACTGGAATACTTATAATACAGTTCAGAGATGAAAAAATGACACTCAAAGAGTCAAATGATGTGCCAAATGATGAAGACAGTGAAAAGCAAAGCTAGGATTCAAACTTAGGTCTATCTGTCTCCTAAACTCATACTCATATATCAACATGAGACCTAATAATAGAATTTGGTGTTATATGGCAATGTGGAATGAAAGGTGTTCTTAGTGATAAGAGAAGGAAAAACAGTAGTTCTATTGCTTGAGGTGCCATGGAAAAGGTGATTTCTCTGCCTCTATATACATGGGAGGTTGAATTGAGATATTAGGAAAATTGAGGCTAGGGATATAGCTCTTTCAAAAGGATTTCTTTTTCAAATTGAGTTTGAAAAGTATGTCAGCACCTAAACTGTTACAAACAAATATACTGGGCCCTGCATACTGTTTAAAAAAGTACTAAATGTACTCCATTTATCTATTTATTTATTTATTTATTTACTTATGTATTTATTTATTTATTTATTTATTATTAGCTTATTTGATGTGTGTGGATGTTTTGTCTGCATGAATATCTACGTACCACATATATGCCTGGTGCCCTCAGAAACCACGGAGGGTATGGGATCTCCTAGAACCATAGTTACTGAGAGTTGTGAACTAGCATGTAGGTGCTGGTAATTGAATCCCAGTCCTCTGGAAGAACAACCAGTACTCTTAAATGCTGAGCAATCTCTCCAGCCCCCGCATAATTTTTTACGAAAATACTGCCTCATCTAACATTATTCTAATAAACTTGATTCTTCAGTACACTGAACTGGAGGTCTAACACAAAGATTTATTTATGATTCATTGTATAAATATGCCTATTTAGTCTTTAGCTTTTCCTCATTATTCCTTTATCATGGCACATTTTAGTAAAAATGAAGATTTATATTTTTTTCTAATTTAAAAATTGGGGTTTCTGCTGTGGGATAATACTCTTGTACACTGGTTTAATAAACTGCTGATTGGCCAGTAGCCAGGCAGAATGTATAGGTGGGACGAGCAGACTAGGAGAATGCTGGGAAGAGGAAGGGCAGAGTCAGGAGTCACCAGCCAGACACAGAGGAAGCAAGATGACAAGGCAGAACTGAGAAAAGGTACCAAGCCACTGGCTAAATATAGACAAGAATTATGGGTTCATTCAAGTGTAAATGCTAGTCAGTAATAAGCCTGAGCTAATGGTTCGAGCTGTTATAAATAATATTAAGCCTCTGAGTGATTATTTTACAAGTGGCGGCAGATCTGTGGGGGCCAGGTGGGACCCATGAAACCTTCCGACTACAGGTTTCATTCTATACATTGAATTAGTATTATTCCAAAACAAATCTAGTGTTTTACTGAAGGTTCCAATGTTCACCTACTACCAACTACCTTAATATTTCCTCAAACTAATTTCAACCTTAGTTGGTCTTATTTAGAATGATGGTATAGTTGTCCATTTAAGAAACATCATAAAAGCGTTCCCATTTCTCTTCCATTTGAACCAATTTGAAATTCTATGTTTGGGATTTATTCTGTTACAAAGCTATCAGATGCTGCCAATGTGTATATATGTGTGAAGAAAGAATAATAACAATCACAGTATATTAAGTGTCTAGTCATCTGTAATAAAAAGTTGAAAGTCACAAATAGTGTGAAAGAGGATTGTAAATATGCCACTAAAACTGAGGCAGAGAGACTTCAACTAGCTGGATAATTCAACATTCAAGTCATTTTTTTTAACACCAATGAGCAGAGCACTTACTGGATCGATCCCAGGTATCATGCTAGTTGATGGGGATTTACAAGTGAAAGTTGTGGTTCCATTTTGAAGGGAGTAGGTAAAGCAAGAAAAAATAGAAGGGCACTTGCTCAACTATGTTCATATCAGCATTGTTTGTAATAGCCAGAACCTGGAAACAACCTAGATGCCCTTCAACTGAAGAATGGATAAATAAAATGTGGTACATATACACAATGGAATACTACTCAGCAGAGAAAAACAATGACATCATGAGGTTTGCAGGCAAATGGATGGATCTAGAAAAAATCATCCTGAGTGAGGTAACCCAGACTCAGAAAGACAAACATGTTATGTACTCACTCATAGGAGGATACTAGATGTGGAACAAGGATGACTGGACTTCTACTCACAACACCTGGGAGGCTACCTGGAAAACAGGACCCCAAGAAAGACACGGGGCTCACCCAATGACGGAGAAATGGATGAGATCTACATGAACAGCCTGGATGTGAATGGGGGTAATGAAGGGCGAGGGTCGAGGGAAAGAGAGCTTGGGGGAGCGGGAGATCCCAGCTGGATCAAGAAGAGAGAGGGAGAACAAGGAATAGGAGACCATGGTAAATGAAGACCACATGAGAATAGGAAGAAGCAAAGTACTAGAGAGGCCCACAGAAATCCACAAAGATGCCCCCGCATCATTCATTTATTCTTTAAGTTAATCAAAGTTGTTAGTTTCTGCTATGCCAACAAAGCAGTTAGTTACTTCGTCACCTGTCACCAGGTGCCTTTCCACCATCAGCTATGCGACATGTACACCCCTTAAAAGTGCCCTCCAGGTGCCTGGACTGGTCTACTGTGGTGTCCAGTCTAGTGAATACCCTAAACATCATCATAGAGCCTTTGTCCAGTGACTGATGGTGGCAGATGCACAGATCCATTGCCAGGCGCCAGGCTGAATTCAATCGATGAGAGAGAGAAGAGGGATTCTGCAGGCGGGGGATGTGGAGATCATGATGGGAAGACGTGCAGAGATGACCGGCTACACTAGTGGAAGCCCATGAACTAACTGTAGACTAGTGGCCGTGGAGCCCCCATGGGACTGGACTAGGCCCTCTGGATATGGAAGACGGTTGTTTGGCTTGAACTGTTTGAGGAGCACCCAGGCAAGGGGATTGGTATCCATCCCTGGTGCATGGGCAGGCTTTAGGGAGTCCAGTGCCTGTGGTGTGATGCCTTGTGCAGCCTTGGTGCAGTGGGGAGGGACTTGGACCTGCCTAGGCTCAGTGTGCCGGACTCTGCTGACTCCCCATGGGAGAACTTGATTTAGGGGATGGGGGAATGTGGGGTAGGTGGCTTGGGAGGGAGGGCTGGAGGGTGGGAGGAGGGAGGAGGGGGATCTGTGGGTGGTATGTAGAGTGAGTAGAAAATTTCTTAATAAAGGAAAATGGAAAGAAAACAAAACAAAACAAAAAGAACAAAAAAGTGCCCTCCAAGCATAGCTCGCTCTCTCTCTCTCTCTCTCTCTCTCTCTCTCTCTCTCTCTCTCTCTTACCTCTTGCTCCTCTCTTAGCACTCTTATTTCTCTTGCCTCTCTTCTTCCTCTTGTCTCCTCCCTGTTCTCTCTGTCTTTCCATCTGTCTCTCTGCTTGCCTCTCTGGTGTCCCACTCCAAAAGGGCCTTTTGTTCTTTCACTTCTCTGCCCCCCCCCCCATAAATCTCTTGCACTAACTCTGTTGCATGTAGTGTTTGCTTAGTGGCGTACCTAAGCAGGGCCTGAAAGGTACCCACTTCACCTTTCTTTTTTTTTTAACCATTACATACTCAAGTTCTCAAAAATCACAAACAATATCCTGAGAATTTAGGATATTTATTTTCTCTCCTAGAGCTCACTGCCCACTAAAAGTGACTGACATTAGCCAGAATCAAGCAAAATGTAGATTCTCTAAAGATAGCAAGTTTTATTAAGGAAATGTATATATGCACCATGAGAACACACAACAAAGATGTGTGATGTGGTTGGTTGCTTACAAGGAACCAAAACCTGTTAGTTTAGCAAAAGCAAAGAGAAAGTATTGAAAGAATAAAAGGAAATTCGCTATAAACCAGAGATCTGAGAAGTCAGAAGAAGCAGAGGGGCTTCAGACATAAAGAAATCAGGAAAAATCAGATAGGATCTTCAAAGGATTTGCCTCAATTTCTTGCTGCTGCAATGTTGCTAAGGGTACGTATTACTGTGCAGGAGAGTCACTGTAGCCTACTGCAGATCACATTCCTATTATTTGGTTAGAGAAAAGGAAATAGCCTTCATTGATAGCCCTATCAGCACTTCATGAGTGAGAAGAACTTCATTCTAAGTCAATAAAATACAATGTTGTATTTCCAAGAAGCAGAATCATTTGGTGCTCATGAAAAACAAAACAAACAAAAACTACAAGATCCAAAACAAAACAGAGATGACTTCTAGCAACTAGAACTGCCATTAACCTTATGTGTGGCACTGGGATATGAAGAATAATGAGGAATTAGCTGAGGAAAAATTGGGAGCAGATGCCATCAAATGTTGGCTTCCTGGGCATAGAGAATACATAGCATATACTGTAATAAAAATCTAATTAAAGACAAATCTCCTCAAAAAGTTTGCCCTTGGTAAGTCATGTTGGTTCACATCTGTAATCCCAGCACTTGCAAAGTAGACACAAGAGTTCCAACCACCCTTGTGTTATGAAAAGAGTTCAAGACATCTTGAGTACATCAGACCCTGTCATTAACAAAAATGAAAACAAGTTGGCCATTTGATGGCATGCACTTATTATTCACCAGCAATCATCTCTGTTAACAGCACTATCAAGACCTAATTCTAAGCTTTGGAATAAAGTACCTAGTCCATAAATGAAAAGAATCACAAACACCCTCCTTTTTCAGTTAGGTGAGGGGCACTGCTTTGTAGAGTAATTGCAGATATCCATCATCCTTGTCATCACTTAGTAGAGGGTTTCCTAGAGTTGGGGATTATAGTGAATTGTGAGACAGTAGGGAATTTCTGCTCTTTACCTGTTGTTACACTGAGGAAGTAGATGTCCAGAAGCATAGTGGCACATTAGAAATGGATTTGTTCACTTCTTCACACTTTTGAACTTTATAGGTAATTACCCTTTGCTATGCAAAATTTAGACCATTCTGGGTAGCAAACCAGCTCATCTCTATCACATCCTGTGCAGTGTTGAACAAAGCAATGTACATTTTCTTTCCTTAGGGCCCTTTACTTATGAAGATGATACTAACACATGCTCTGAAGAAGCCCTGAATAAATGAATTGTGTCTTCATTTTATGGATAAGGGGAAAGACTCAGAGAAGGAATGTCACTTGTTGAACATCACACACTTATTTGGTGGGGGAACTGGACTTAGAACTCAGGTCTGTGCATCTTGGAAAAACATGAATGTTTACAACATTCATATGTACTGAACAAGATCCTTCTTAAAATTAATAAAAGCAAAAATGGGGAGCTAGAAAGATGGTTCAGATGTTAAGAGTACTGGATCCTCTTCCAGAGGACCTGTGTTTGAGTCCCGTGGTGGCTCAATATCATCCTTAACTCCAGTCCCAGGGGATCTGACTCTCTCTTCTTGCCTCTGGGGGCACCAAACTGCATATGAAGCACAGATATACATGTAGGCAAAACACTCAGATTCATAAAACAAAATAAATATTTTCTTAAAAATCAAAAATCAACATCACTGATATTCTGCTTCAAGTAATACAAAGACATTGTATGGAGCATATAAACAAAGATTTTGACTCTTATAAAACACATTAGCTAGGTGACTTTAACAGTCATTTTATCTTTCTGAAATTAGATTTTCTCATTTGCTGAATGTGTACAATAATGCTTGCCTAACTCCTTTCAGGGTCACTGTAAAGATCAAAAGAAGAGAATATACATGAGGATACTTTGCATACCATAGACTGAAATGTAAATATGCAACATGACTATTATAAACTGGATTTTGAAAAGAATTGGAAAATGAACCTCTGAGATGATATATAACTCAAGTTCACTGGGTCATCTTCTGTCTAAGGGGATCTCTGACCTTCAAGATCTAGTCCCTTACCTCTTAACTTTAAACCCTGACTTTCTTTTCTCTAGAAACACTAGGTGTCATATGCTAATTTAAAAAATATTAATCTTTAATTAAGCACTACCTGGAGTGTTCTGATATGGTAATAAATGTGTATTTCTTTATAATTAACTCCACTCCCACATGACCACCTTGTGAAAACTGACCAAAAAATAGTCATTATTTAAACTGTAATGTTGGAAAAATAATTGAAAAAAAATTAATTCAATTTTGATCTTCATTTGAAAGGCTGAGAAACATTTCTTAAGGTCATCAAATAACTCAGAAACATAAAAAATGCCCCTTCCTATTGTGTCTACCATTAAGGACACTGACCTTGGATGTCTCTCCTAATGTCACTATTCCAACTGTTCTTTAAAGAAAAGAGAAACAGATAACAAGTTGATAAATCCATTGCCTCAGCCAGAGTACCCAGATACTCAGAGGATGCACTGGCTTCATCTCACCTTCCATGGTTATTTGTAGCTTGAGTTTTCCTGCCTGGCCCACAGTCAGTACAAATCTCTCTCACCTGCCAGTCCCACAGCCACTCAGACCCGACCAAGTAAACACAGAGACTTATATTGGTTACAAACTGTATGGCTGTAGCAGGCTTCTTGCTAACTATTCTTACAGCTTAATCCATTTCCATTAATCTATACCTTGCCACATGGCTCATGGCTTACTGGCATCTTCACATGCTGTTTCTCATCATGGTGGCTGGCTGTGTCTCTCTGACTCAGCCTTCCACTTCCCAGCTTTATTCTCCTCCTTGTCCCGCCTATGCTTCCTGCCTAGCCAATGGCCAATCAGTGTTTTATTTATTGACCAATCAGCAACACATTTGCCATACAGAGCATCCCACAGCACTTCCCCCTTTTTTTTTTCAAAAAGGAAGATTTTAACCTTAACAAAGTAAAATTGCATATAATTTGGGAATTTGGGCGTAGCTTCTCTTACTACTTCCTGCTGGAGGGGGGCGCTGTATCTTGTGGGGACACAAAGAAAATTTTATGATTATGGAGTAGTCCATGAGGGTGTATCGTCTGAGCCAGTTGCCTTGAAACCATTCTGGATGTTGGATCATCTCGGCCATGGTGCCATCTGAGACATTTCAGGGGGTCTTAGCTGGTCAAACCTGATGTATATTAATCTGGAACAAATCCATAGCCTCTGGCTTTCTGTGGGAACAAAAGCAGAGTCTCCTTACCAAAGCAACACATTCTTACATCCAAATTTTGAAGTCAAGATATCTTTAAAATATGCATATTGGTTTAACTCAGCTTCCTTTACAATCAAATATCTCTCTGCAGTTAAGAATCCCAAAGACAACACAATCCAGATTCTCTGTGTAATATTCATCTTCACGTGGCTTATTTTTTATATTAATTTTACTGTCTCTTTAAAGACTTTATTTTTTAAAACTATGTATTTGTTTCTATATCTGTATATATCACCTTTTTTGTCTCTTTCAAGCCTACATATATTTTACACACATTGTAAACTATTACATCTGCATCTGTCTTATTGTGAATCTCTTGCTTTAAACTGCATCATTTGTAAGAATGAAACGGCGATCTGAATCTGTCTTATTGTGAATCTATTGCTTTAAACTGCAGCAGCTGTGGCTGCTGGCTCCGCCTACCTCAGCTTCCCAACATGGTGGTGGTTTACCGCCAGCTCTGGGATCTATGTTGGGTCTATGCTTTTATCCAAGCAGCGTGTAGCCCAGAAACCTCTTTTTTTTGTTTTGTACTAGCAAAGGCTAAAGCCACCACGCAGCTTAATGTGCCACTTGCAGAGGCCTCATTCCCACTATACGGCAGGTTGAGCGTGCACGCTAGGAACCCACCAGTAGCTCAAACTGGCAGCTGCTGCTCATTTGAGAGAGACAATTAGGAACTGTTTTTAGCTCCGTTTTAGAATCTTTTTTCTCAGTTTTTAGGTGGAAACTCTTGCCACCACGTTGGACACCATTTGTAGCTTGAGTTATCCTGCCTGGCCCACAGTCAGGGCAAATCTCTCTCACCTGCCAGTCCCACAGCCACTCAGACACGACCAAGTAAACACAGAGACTTATATTGGTTACAAACTGTATGGCCGTGGCAGGCTTCTTGCTAACTGTTCTTACAGCTTAAATTAATCCATTTCCATTCATCTATACCTTGCCACATGGCTCGTGGCTTACTGGCATCTTCACATGCTGTTTCTCATCATGGCGGCTGACAGTGTCTCTCTGACTCAGCCTTCCACTTCCCAGCTTTATTCTCTTCCTTGTCCCACCTATACTTCCTGCCTAGCCAATGGCCAATCATTGTTTTATTTATTGACCAATCAGCAACATATTTGCCACACAGAACATCCCACAGCAGTTATTACTCCTTTACATCATGCCATTATATTCATCATCCTCACCATCAATCAATTATCATTACCATCATCTTCATCCTGATCAGTATTAGTGATGGGATTCATTGAAAATTTATTATCTCACTGATCTGATGTGTGCTATATTACATACATCTTCTCAAATCTTACAATAGCCCCAAGAGATAATTGTTACGAGTTTTAAAAGCAACCAATATGAGTCTCATGAATCTTTGTATCTCCCATAGTGGTTTAGATGAAAGTAGCAACATTAGGTCCCTCTAAATACTGCTGAAATTATTCTTTGAAATACTATGCTGTAAAGCGTCTAGCACCATTGCTGAGATACAATGCATCCTCAATAAATGACAGAACTCACTTAAAAGGCATGATTGTGAAAGCCTATACTGGACAGAAACTAACACAACCTGGGAATAGTCATTAATTAAAAGTGATTTTAATGTGTTTCAGCTCCCAATAAAATAGAATTAAAATTAATTTTAAACAGTTTCATCTCTGAGCAATAATCTGGATGCATTTGACTCTCAGAAATTTTACTTAACAGGGCTTCAACATCTTTCTAGGGATTTCCTTAGAACTCAAGCTGAAATCTTGAGTTCTCCATCCTTCATTCTCCATGCTAACTAATGCAATTCTCTGGAAGAAGTTCAATTTTAGAACAGTTGCATATTGTAGAATTATCATTGATAACACAAAACAATTCTTCAGTGAAACACTGAGATAAAAATATGCAGCCTGTTGCTCTCTAAGTATTATGTATATACGCATTCACTTGTCCATATATACATATACATATAAATGTACATAAACCAAGAAGTCTGAGAAATACATATATGTATATAAAGTCACAGTAAAAAGACTAGTTAATATATATTAACACACTGATTAGATTATAGATGAATTTTATCCCTTTCTTTTTAAAGAAATATGTGAATATTTGACAGTGTACCTGTATTGTATACATATATCTCTCTATCTCTGTCTATGTTTCTTGGTGAGATTAGATTAATCCCTAACTTGGTGCCTTGATAATGCTAGGCAAGTACTCTACCAATGAGGCACATCCCTAGTTCTATATTTAATATATCTATTTTCATTTCAAGGAAAGGAGAAAGGGATGAATGTAAGGATAAATAGGAAATTATACATAGCTTTTACTACAACAAGCCCTAGATTTTTCAAGAACTTTCTTCCGTGTCTTCAGTCATAAGAAGGCCACATATGATCAAGTTCTGAACTTTCCTGGCACTTCCTTATAAAACCATGATTTTAAAAATAACTAGCTTCCAAATGTAGCAGGAAACCTTCTCATTTACATTCAAGATTGAGAGCATAATCATGATAACAGTAACTTAACACCTATTGATGGTTTACAATGTGTCAGATATTTCTACTCTCTTTGTATCTATTTTTTAATCCATATAATAACTCTGAGTTAAATATTCTTTGTTCAATAAATATTAAGCATCTCTCCTGTAACAGGTAGCATTCAAAAAATTTAAGAAATGAGAAAAAGAAACAACTATGCTATGTAAGTTTACATTGCAAATGAAGAAGACAAATAATATTTCTATTTTCCAAATATGGAAACAGGCACAGAGAGGTCAGGCAGTTTACTCCAAATCACAACTGACTAGGGACTAGGATTTAAATGTGATATCCCATTTCTAATACTGGCACTCCTATTTTACTGAAAGTGGTCACAAAAGTCCCAGTGGAAGGATTATCCAAAGGCAGTTGTAATGAGTAATTACTGAAGTGAACTCTGAACCTGTATGCTATACATAAAGGAATCACTTTAAATCACTTCTGTTGAAAATGTTGGCTCTGAGATCAAATGCCATTTGGTAAGTACTCCTACCATATGTAAATTATTTATAAACCAGAAATCCCAGTTAGAGATGTGATGGGTTGGAAAATGTACTTGACTTGATTTCCTGTTTAAATGAATTGGAATGTTATAAAAGGAAGTTAGAAATGAGTTTGCTGAAGCAGAGAAAGCCAAGGAAATAGGTCTCTTCTTCCCTTCTTTGGCCATGAACAGTTGCTCCATAATACCTCATAGCACTTTTGCCGCTGTCCACACTTTAAGAGACAAAGAGATGATGTTCTGCCTCCAGTAAAATGTGTCTCCCAGAAATGTATAAGGAAGTGTGGAAATATGTCATAATGTATAGACCACTAATCACAGCTCAGCTTTTCAACCAGAGTTGAGTCTGGGCTGGACTCCAGGGCAGACTCTGTGACTGTACCCAGAGAAAATTCAAGTTTTCTGTGCACTAAAAAAATTAAGACTCAATGTCTGAAAAGGTTAGAGTGAGTCACATTGTGCCAGAGCCCACTGCCTTTTGTGATTCTGCTAATTAGTATGTATACTTATTGCTATGTTTAATTGAAAAGAAAGAGATCTAAAATAATGCACAAAAAAGAGAGAGAAAACAAAGAGTGTATTTCTAGCTAAGTTTCATTATTTGAATATACTGTAAATTTTTGAACGCTCACTCTCTTTCTGCGTACTCAGCAGCAAAAATTACTGGTATTCCCATGTAAGTGGACTTCAAATATTGAAGAGGCCCTCTTGAGGCCTATTTTGTCTACAGAAAGTATATAAAATGAAGTGATGAGGACAGGAGATAGAAATGGAACAAGGAGTTTAGGACTAGGGGCCTCCATTTGTGTCCTTGGCCACAATCCCAAAGTGTCCTTGGTCCTGTCCTAGCTGGAGGCCCCAAATGTTGGAAGTATTTGGGGGTTCTGATCCCTGGTCTGGTTCCTAAATGACTTTAGGATTACTTCTTCAAAGAAAGAAATTCTGAAAACAGAAGACAAAAACTGGTCAAGTAGGGCAAGGACCCCAAAGCAGTAGTTCTGAGAATATCTGTACTAGAGGCCACAAATGCCCGAAGAAAGTATAGTTATCATTTCTCTATTATCTCTTAAGTAAGCACCTCTACCTAAAGGCCACACATGCTTATGGACTGAAACTGACATACCCAAATATTCCCATATCAGAAGTGCTTACCAAGAAAAGCAGTGTGTACAACTATCCCTGTACCTGCACCCCAAAATTTAAAACAGTTTCTCAAAATCCAGGATTTCCAGAATTACGCATGGTTATATCTGTAGTAGGACAGGCCCATAGGGTGGAGGAAATTGGCTCAGACAAATAGCCAAGGAATGCTTATAATGTACTCCTTAAGAGCCAACCTGGAGTCTGCCTGAGGGCCTAACAACAGTTGCTGTCAGAGTTCCTAGTCGCTGTCAGAGTTCCAGATCATGCTGAGTCTGCCTGAGGACCTAGCAACAGTTGATGTGATGTCAGAGTTCCTGATTGTGCCAATGAGGGACAACCACACAGACTGGGCGCTGGGAGGAGGGTATATAAGGCCTTCCCTGTTATTGAATAAAGGTGTTCATTATTTGCTTTTAACGAATTCCCAGTGTCTGAGTCATTGATGCTACACCTTCTCACCCCCTCCCCAGAGGGAGCCATTAGAATCCAAGCAGCATATATCCTCTGTATGTAGTGCAGTCTCTGGTATATCATAGTAATGTCTCAGCACTTATTTTAAATTTCTCAAGAATGACTTTGTTTAGTCATTGTTTTAAGGTTGGCATACAAAGTGTTGGCTTCCACCATGATATCATCATACATGTATATCATTATACTTTGTTCTCATTTGTTTCCCCCATCTCACTCCTGTGCTCTCTCTCTCTCTCTGTTTCTCTCTGTCTCTGTCTCTGTCTCTCTCTCTTTCTCTCTCTCTCTCTGCAGCTGGTGTACTTTTTCCCCAAGTTAGTTGCATCCTTCACTTCTATTACATGTATTTCATTATCAACTCTACTCCTTTAAGATCTCTTCTTCCCTGTTCAAGATCTGTTTTCTAGTCTTATGGCCTAAATGTTTCTCTCTCTTTGTCTCTCTCTGTCTCTCTGTCTCTCTGTCTCTCTGTCTCTCTGTCTCTCTCTCTCTCTCTCTCTCTGTTGTGTATACATACACATAATTTTAAGATTAGGTTCTACATATGAAAGAAAGCATGATATTTCTATGAAGAGGATTTTTAAAAGAGACTTTATGATGTTTGTAAAGAGCTTTTTATGTTACAGGAATGATAGTTTTGTGGAAAAGAGAAAAGAAAAAATGTGCTTATTATGTCTGTCATATGTGCCAGTTGATAAAATAACCTTTTCCTCTGAAGATTTGAGTTCAGTTCAAAGCACAATGCAGAATAAGAGCACAGAAAAACCTCTGAAAAAAATGTAACATGGGCTCCAGGAAAAGAAACCAAAAGGCAGACACACCAGCATTTTACATGATGTCGCGTCAGTCTTTTGGAAACAGTTCCCTCCTGAGATAAGAGCGACCTCCTCCATCTTCTCTTCTAGCAAAGGATTAAAAAGCTTTATGAGAGCTCGTTGGTAAGGAGCATAGGGCTCTGGGCACCTGCTCTTTATTCTCTTTTATGCAAGTGTCCTGTCTTTCTAATCCTGACTGCATTTTTTTGTGTATTGGTAAGCAGAACATGCAACAGAATAACTGGATAGCTTTGACTGTCTCAATAGTGGCCTTTCTTACTGTTTTCATTAAAATAATGAATATCAGTCTTCAATCCAGTGTGACTGGAGATTAATTGGTATGCTTTATCCTGGGTGGGGCTGATAAATATGGGAGTCATCAGGCCCTGCTGTGTGCTGCTGATAGCTGTAGCCATGGAGCATGGAGCAAGATCATCAGAAGCAGCCTGATTAGCACTATGATTGCTTTATATGTGATATAATCAAGTCAAGGTACTGTATCTATGAGTGGTTGTCCCCTTTCTAAATGAATAGGGAGAGGACACAACTAAGGAGGAGTGAGAAGGGAATGAAATGCTTCATGCAATCAAACTCTAATGATATGAGATGGTCTGGTGGAACCTTCGATCTATAGAGGTGGTCATGTTCTTTTGAAACAGACACACTAAGGAGCAAATGAAGCCAAACCTCCTAAACCTTTTTCAGAATAAGCTGAAGCAAACAGGTAAAAAGCTTGGCATGGTCTGTAAAACAAATGGACAAGAAACACTCTAAACCAACTTTAAAAGCATAAAAGCCCATCCTTTCTTAAAAGCTCAGGGTGCCAGGCATTCCCCTTCTCTCCTAAATGTGCTGAAGATATTGAACTATGAAAAATCAATCCTCCTGAAGAGCCTTGCTTTGCGACTTTCTTCCACAGACACACTTCCTCTGGAGAGAAAAGGAGAAGGTTCAACAAACAGTACATTAATTCTACCATGGCCGTGAACATTCCTTTTGGTAAAGCAGGTCTACAGTTCAGAATAAATGCACTGATTTGTTTTTTATCAAGATATCAATGCAATGCAATGACAGAATCAAAGAATTGTAATGGCCTCTCTGGTGGTTTGAATGAAAATGGCCCCATAGGCTTTTGGGTGTTTGATTTGCAGTTTGTAGACTATTTAGGTTGAATTAGGTGGTGTGGCCTCTTTGGAGGACAAGAATCACTGGGGGTGGGTTTGAGGTTTCAGAAGCCCACTCCAGGCCCAGCCTCCCCCACTGCACACCTCTGTTTCTATTTTTTCTTGTTTTCCACCCCCCTGTAGTGTGTTTGTGAATCAAACTCAAGCTCTCAACTATTGCTCCATTGCCATGCCTGCCTGCCTGCAGCCATGCTCACTGCCATGATGGTCATGGACTAAACCTTTGAAACTGTAAGCCAGCCCCTAATTAAATGTTTTCTCCATTGTCTTAGTCATGTTGTCTTCTCACAGCAATAGAAGAGTAACTAATACAGCCTCCAAGAGATAATGCTTCTGAAACTAGTCATATAGAGTTTCCTCTGTCACTTAGAAAAAGGTGTAACCTCACGTAACAATATCAGTTTTACTAGGGTGACAGAGGGCCTTTGGCCTCTGAGCCTCTTTAACTGAGTGACCAGTTGTTACCCTTGCTGTCTTGTAATATTGCCAAATAGAAATACCTTTTCTCCTTACAAGTGGATGAATCTCCTACTGTTGTGGCATCATCAACATCTCCTCTATCAAAGCAACTTACTTTTTGACCAACAATTCTACTATTGTTTATTGCCTGCTTAACTAACTTTCCAGTAACTTTTAATAGGTGAGAGTTGGCCCACTCTTTGAAAGTGAGGATAGAGATTTGTTATTCATTAGAATTTATATGTCTGGACCCTCAGGAACTCACCATTGCAGTGGCTGGAGAATAAAGTGTACTTCCTACCACAATCTGCCACTCCATTTCTATGTCTTGTGCACTGCTGTCAGATTACAGGCATTGCTGTTGGGATATATAGAGAGAGCAAACCAAGGGGATCCTGAAGTTCTCTCTACTTCTTTCTCCTGGGCATAGCCTGACTGAACCTACAAGAACATCTGGTTTGAAGGTAGAGCTTAAGGTCTTCTACTGCTGCTGGGGCTGCCAGAGCTAAAAGCCATTGCCAGCACCAAATTATATCATGGCAGTACCACAGAAAATTGCCTGACTGAAGCCAATATATTCATTACCCAGATGATGACACAGTAAGTGCCATACATCTACTGCTGTCCATACTGCACCTGTTGGAGCCAATCAAAGTTCTCAAAACATGAATAGACTCAAGAGATAGTGTATCATATATTGTAAACAAAGAATCTATATAAGAGCTACACTACGGTGTCAATCAGTAACAAAAGGCACTATTACATACTCTGGTAGCATATCCAGACAAATCCTTAGGGAAAATCTACTTGCGATGAGGTCCATCACATAAAATACAGCAGATGGCTAAATCTTAACACAGGAAAACAAGAAATATGAAAAATAAGACAACACAAAATCTCCAAAAGAACATAATAGCTTTATTGTAGAGAAAAGCAATACTGACAAAGTAACCAACAAAAGAATCTTAAAATGATGAATCATAACCTTAATGAGATCCAAGAGAATAAAAACAATTCAATTAAATTAGGAAAACAGTGTACTATATGAAATTCAGCAAAATTAGAGATGTTGAAATAAATCTTGGAAATAGAGATCTAAGTAAGTCAGTTTTTAAAAAAGACCAAACTTGAAAGATTTAACAATAAATTATACAAAGCAGAAAAAAGAATATTTAAACATGGTGACAGATCTCTGATATATTCTAATCAGACAAAAATTAAAAAAGAAAAATGAAAAAGAAGGATATGGACCATCAAGAACTGCAGTGCACAATTGAATAAAAAAAATCTTCTACAGGTACTCAGAAGAGAGACTGTAAAAAGCATACCAAATGTATACAATGAAATAATCACTAAAAAATCTGTAATTTTGAGAAAGATAAGGATATCAAGAGTCATATAAGACCTCATATAGAAATGAACATAAAAGAGGCTCAGTGGTTAATACAAAGTAAGACAAAGAGAATTCTAAAACTGCAGCATGAAAACACTAAATCACATTAATATAGCATCCATTATCCTAAAAAACAATTTGCACAATAAAATTTACAGAGCAGGAAGGAATAGAATGACATAGTCCAAGTTTTGAATGAAAATAAGTATGAATCAGGAATACCATATCCAACAAAGCTATGCTTTAAAAAATATGAAGATACACTTTAAAAAAATTTCATGGAAAGCAAATGCAGATACCTTTTACCATCAGATTAGCTTGACAAAAGATGCTTAAAAAAGTCCTATATCCAGAATCAAAAGAGTGATTGCTATAATCATGAAAGCATGCAAACCACTGGTAAGATGGATGCACAAAAGAGAAATGGAAAACAATAAGATCTTATCCAAACAACAAATCACCAAATCAGAAAAAAAAATGAATGAGGGAAGAGAAACTAAACAAATGTTATTTAAATCAAATAAAAGAAATTTGATGAGATAAATCCTCACGTTTCTACAAAATCTTGAATATTGTTGTACTAAATTCCCCAGCTAAAGTATAGACTCCTGAATGGATGTGACTACAACACCCAAAGAATATTTGTAAGAAAACAGCTTCGTCAGCAATGATATGCATGGAACTGGAAACCAAAAGATGGGAAAAGATACCAAGAGAATGTTGGGCTTCTGAGACATTCCCCTTTGGAAGTTTGTCTTCCTCTTGGCACAAAATGGCCTACTGGGCTAAGAACTGCCCTTGCTTTGACTGCTAACAGTATGAATACTGTCTCTTCTTAACCAGCGGGACACAAGGAAAAGCGACTATTGAACTCTGCCAAGACAGGGTAAGATGGTCTTTCAAAAAAACCTGCTTCTGAAAATGGTCTGACAGATACTCTAGGCCTGTATCCAATTTGAACACAACAATGATACTGAGACACTCTAAGTAACTGTCCAGGTTGCCAGCTGTCTCTGTCTACTCTCACCAGAGTCCTGGAAGTTGCTTGTATCCTACTCCCATTTCTCAGGTATTATTATATTCCTTCTCAGGTCTTTGATGGGATTGAAGACTAATAGTAACAGTTACAATCTTCTTGTATCTTAGCTAGAACATATTCAGTATTAGATTCACGTTCTTCAGGATAGAACACTTTTTGGAATGATTTCTGTAATGTGCCATTTACCTATGCTCCAGACTTCTCTGGATTTTAGTATGTGTCACTTGTTTGATGCTATTCTTGTTGGTTGTAGTTTCATTTTTTTTATGTTATTACCCTTGTTTTTTCAGGACAATACTTAATAATTATTCTTATTATATATAGTTTACATTAAGATTAGAACCTTCTTATTTAGACAAAAGGGGGAATTGTAGTGGTATTTGCTCCACCCATGACCCTGGGCTATATAGCCCAAAGGAGGCGGTGCTTGTTGCCATGGTACATGACCTCTGATAAGGAGCTAGAGAAGGGACACAGGCCCCTTCTCCCAGCTCTTGGTTACAAGGTGGATTCATTCCCAAACAGATCAGAGGACAACTTCTACTGTGTACTCCATTCTGTAATTGTGAGTGTATTTTCTCAATATATATCTTAAAAATTTGTTACCCATTTAACAGATTCACATGGATTGATCATAATAAAGTGATGCCAAAAGAGATCAGGAGTCACCTAGCTTATATCATGCAAAATACATTTGAAAATAAGAGCTATAAAGAGTAAAAGATTAACATAGATTGATAAATTCTATAAGAAAACATATCATATATGTATTTATAGACAGCATCCTATTTTATAAAACAGATAATACTGCATTTAAAGGTAGAGGCAGAATATAGTAACATACAATATGCAATACTGTAATAGAAAAAATCAAAGTCTTCCCTTTAACAATAGCTAGATCTTCAAGACAAACAAATCAGCAAAGAAACTAAACTATAATATAGAGAAAATAGACTTAATAGAGATTTATAGAACATTTCATCCAACCTCTACAAAATTGTTTTCTCCAGCAAATGAACAGTCTCCAGAATATGTAAGTTCCAAGAGTTAAAAAGAAGTTGAAGTAATTTCATGTAAGTTCTCTAAACCTAGTAGAATAAAACTAGATGATGATGAAGAAAAGAACCATCAGAAATAATAAAAATTAACGGAAATGTAGCAACACATTACTGAATAAACAACATCATTGAAGAAATCAGATGGGATCTTAACATTTTTTCTTATAAAAAATGAAAGTGAAATTCAGCATACCAAACTTTCTGGCTACATCATGAAATAGAAATAGCCAGGTGTGGTAGTACATGCCTATAATCCCAACACTCGAAAGATGGAACATGATGGTCACTGAAGGTTCAAGGCCAGCATGGTTTATGCCATGAGTTCCAGACCAGAGACTCTGTCTCCCAATGCCCCTGTACTAGAATTATTTCAAATAAGCATCCTAATGATGTATTTCAAGGGCCTATAAAAGCAAATTAGCTAAAGGAAATAAATAGCAAACATCAAAGCACAAATAAATGACTAAAGTCAAAAATAGCACAAAAGGCCCACTAAACAAAGAATTTGTATTGTGAAAATATAGCTAAAATCTACAAACCTTTAACTTGAGTAAGTAAAGAGAAGGAATGCAAATAAAATGAAGATGAAAAAGAAGATAAATAGTAGCAAATAGAAAGATAACAAATAAGCCAGGCATGGTGGAACATGCCTCTATTCCCAACACTTGGGAAGCAGAGGCAGGCAGATCTTGGTGACTTTGAGGCAACCTCATCTACAGAGCAAGTTTCTGGACAGCTAGGGCTATTACACAAAAGAAATCTTATCTCAGAAAACAAAAAAAATATAGTAAATAAACAAATAGCATGTTAGAAAGATCAATCATCATGATCAAATTAGATTTATTTTATGATGCTACACACATATGTAATATTATTATAGATTATTAGAAAATCATCTCTGCTCACAATCTGGAAAGTCTAGATGAGATGAATTAATTCCTGAACACATATAACCAACCAAAATTAAACTATAAAAACATAGAAATTGAAAACAAGGAAATGCAAAGTATTAAAATTACTTTGATAATACAATATCACACAACAAAGAATCAGGAACAGGTAGCTTCACTGCTGATCTACCAAATACATAAAGAAGATCTAATGTTAATTCTTCTCAAAATATTGAAAGGATTTGAAAGGGAAGAAAATTCTGAGTTCAGCTCATGAGGCTAATATATCTTGATATCAAAACAAGGACACAACAGTAAAAAAAAAAAATCTGTACACTGATATGAGTGATGAACAAAGCTGTAAAAATTGTCAAAAAAATCCTAGCAAATAAAATCTAATAGCATGTCAAAAAGATCACTCATCATGATCAAATTAGATTTATGCTAGGAATTTAAGGATGATTCAACAAATGTAAATCAATAAAATTCAATGCCTCACATCGACAGAATGAAGAATAAAAATCATATTAGCATCTCAATAGATACAGATGCAGTATTTGATTAAATTCAACATACCTACATGATATAAAACTTGAATAAATTAGGTGTAGAAGGAACGCATCTCAATATAATTAAGACTGTGTATGGCAAATCTGCTGCCACTGTCTCAGAGAGTAGGAAACCTGAAAACATTACCCCTATTATCAGCAAGACACAGGTGTCCATTTTTCCCTCTCTTATTCAACATAGTGTTAGAAGTTTGTACTAGAACAATTAGACAAGGAAAATGTATGAGTATGTGCTTGTGTATATGTGTATGTACCAGGTGCATGCCAAATACTAATAAAGGTCAGCGAGTGTGTCAGATACCCTGAAACTGAAGTTACAGACAGTTGTAGGTTGTCATATGGGTGATTGGGCAACCGAGGTTCTGAACTGCTGAGCCATCTCTCCATTCCTACATGATATGATTTTTGTACATAGAAAGAACTAACCATTACACTATAAAAGACTCTTAGAATTGATAAAGTCAACTAAATTTAGAAGGTCAGGAACATAAAATACTCACACAAAAATCAGTGCCTGCTTGTACACCAAAGAGAGTTCTAAGAGAGAAATCAGGGCAGTAATCCTATTCACAGCGCCTACAAAAAGTAAAATACACAGGAGTAGGTTAAGCAAGTAGACAACAGCACAATTAAAGTTGCAGAGACTGATGAAAGAAATTGAAAAGAATACAATAAATATGGAAAAACTTTCCATGGTCACAAATTGTAAGAATTAATATTGCCAAAACATCTGTAGTACTTAAATTGGTTTACAGATTCAATGCAATCCTGACCAAAATACCAATGGAATTCTTCAATGAAGAACAAAACCCCAAATTTATAGAGAAGCACAAGAAACCTTGCCAAAGCAATCTTGACACAAAGATCAAAGCTACAAGAATTAGGATATCTGATTTGAAGACAGCTATAGCAACCAAAAACACTATGGTGGCTTGAAAACAGATAGATAGGCCAGTAGAACAGAGTAGAGACCTCAGAAATAAACCTTTACATTTACAGCCAACTAAATGTCAACATCTATAGCCAATCAGCACTTTCCAAAAACACTAAAGATGTAACTGGAAAAGAAAAAGCCTCTTCAACAAGTGGTGCAGGGGAAGATGGAACTTCCTCCACCTTCCTCTTTACAAAGACACCTCAAATGATCCAAAAGCCTAATGGAAGAAGTAATACATTTGAACTCCTAGATGCAAACACTTCAAGGTCTCAAAATAGACAATGACTTTCTGCAGAGGACTTCAGTAGCCCAGGGCAAAATTAGCAACGACACACCCTATTGAATGGTAGGAAACGATTGACCAAAGCTCAATCGAAAAACTCAAATAATCAAGTTTAAAATGGGCCCTAAACAGACTTTTATCAAATTTAGATACATATAACAAATATGGAAAAAATGCTCAGAATCTTTTCTTGAGGCCATGTGATGCTTTGACAAATAAAATATGAGTGGAAAGGACTCATGTTATGGATGAAGCCTTCATAGTGATCATCGTGTTGCTTTCTTATCCCTGCATCCTCAGGAATGTAGAAACATAGAAACAGTTGTTGAGACAGCTTCTGGCAACTCAGATATCTGAGTTACTCAACTGAGCTTGACCTTACCCCGCCTGAAGCTTAGATTTTCAGGGTTTTACATTACTGTCACAGAATATGAGACAAACTGATGAATATAAAAATAGAAAATTAACAAACTAAAGCTTAACCTCTCCAGAAGTTAGATAATTTTTTCTTTCTGTTTCAGTTATAACATTGGGGATGAGGCTGCAGTTTTCCCATTAGAACCAGAGTAGATAAAAGTAGCTTCACCCTTCTTTTATCCAGGACCCTTTGCCATGTTTTTTTTTAATTCCATACATGTATGCAATGCATCTTGATAATGTCCCTCCTCCAGTGCCTCCACCAACACATCTCTCACCCATATTCATGTCACTTTTATTTTCAACCCACTCAATTCAATTAGTTCTCCTATATGGGGGATATGGGGTCATCCACTCAGGCATAGGTAGACTACCAGTAACCACATTGCAAAGAAAGGTGACTCTGTTACTTTATATGCCAAGGTCTTCTACTGTGACCCTCGGTTTTAGGGCATGAACTCATTTGTTATTAGCAACAATGAAACAAAAGGACACTTAGGAAGAACTACATGTCTAAGATTTCTCTCTTCTTCCTTTCTCACTGCCATAAGAACATGCCTTAAGTAATGATGAAAGATGTGAAATAAGGAAAGATGTGTTGCCCAGGTCGCCCTGGATGAATCAATAGCCAGTTAAATATTACTAGGCACATGAGGAAGCCCAAACAACAACAAAAAAGAATGGAAAAATCTCCAGGCGGTGCTGGCGCATGCCTTTAATCCCAGCACTCGGGAGGCAGAGCCAGGCGGATCTCCGTGAGTTCGAGGCCAGCCTGGGCTACCAAGTGAGTCCCAGGAGAGGCGCAAAGCTACACAGAGAAACCCTGTCTCGAAAAACCAAAAAAAAAAAAAAAAAAGAATGGAAAAATCATTCAAGACATGTAAACAGTAAGCATATGTAGCATGAATCCTAACTGGTCTTAATAAAAACCCGGAGCCAGATGTCAGGGTAAAGGCTGAAAGATCAGAGAGACAAAGGAACAAGCCACACACACCTCTCACCTCACCAACTCCTCAGCTGAAAAGAGTGAGCTCTTTTCTCCTCCTGCCTTATATTCCTTTCTCTGCCCAGCCATATCACTTCCTGTCTCAACCTCCCTAGTGGTGGGATAAAAGGCCTGTGTGCCTCCTAAGTACTGATAGTAAGGGACTGAGATCCCAAGTGCTGGGTTTAAAGGTGTGTGCCACCACTGCTTAGCCTCTATGGCTAACTGGTGGCTGGCTTTGCCCTCTGATCTTCAGGCAAGCTTTATCTGTTTGAGCATACACAAAATATCACCACAAACATATATTGTATGCCAGTGGGATTTTGTGGGTATTCATTTACTAGAAATCATTGTACCATTAGATAAACAATAAGCCTTCATACCTCTAGTCCCAAGTCCCGTACTTTACAAACTATTCTGTAAAATAATTCCCTAGTATGTGTAGCTGGAGATTTCTCCAGTCCTGCTCAGGCCCACAGCTGCTCAGACCCAAGTAAACACAGAGAAAAGGAGAGGTGCTGTGGGATGTTCTGTATGCTGTGAATATGTGTTGCTCTGATTGGTTGATAAATAAAATGCTGATTGGCCATTAGCCAGGGAGGGAGTATAGGCAGGATAAGCAGACAAGGAGAATTCTGGGAAGAGGAAGGCTGAGTCAGGAGATGCCAGCCTGCCATCCAGGGAGCAGCATATAATGGCACATAGGTAAAGCCATGGAAAAAGTGGTGACATACAGATTAATGAAAATGGGCTGAGTTTAAGTGTGAGAGCTAGTCAGTAGGACACTTGAGCTAATGGCCGAGCAGTTTTAATTAATATAAGCCTCTGTGTGTTTAACTTGGATCCAAGCGGCTGCAAGACTGGAGGGTAAGAGACATTTGTTCTGACCATGGGCCAGGTGGGACACAGAAAAACTTCAGTTACAAGTATGATTGTGCATTTGTGTGCCTTCATTCATGTTGCTTCTAACAGTTTCATAAAAGTCACTTCTCTCTGTCTCAACTTTGAAAATGGAAAATAGTCTTCTTTTCAAATTGTGTGTGTGTGTGTGTGTGTGTGTGTGTGTGTGTGTGTGTGTGTGTGTGTGTGTATTTAGGGGTGGTGTTAAAGGATTGTGTGTTTTAGGATATTCCTTCCAAACACAAAGTGTTACAAAGTCATTATACACCTATTAATCAAGTCTTCTCTTCTCTTCTAATCCAGATAACTGGCTCAGTGGAAGAATTAATCCTGTTTATGTTATACTTCACTTAACATGAAACAGCTCTTTTTATTTTCCCTTGCCCAATAACAGAAGGTAGGCTGGAAGGCAAATCACTGCCGTAAGGCCAAAGGGATTGGAAACACTAGTTATTTCTTTTCTGATTGGTTTACAGTTTATTTTCAGTTCTTCAAACTCCATTGGAGTTATATTTAGTTCACTGAGCTCATCTAGAATAGAGGTAAAAAGTAATTCTGAGATAATCAGACATCAAAATAAAAAAAAATGAGTACTCCAAAATAAAACTTTAGCAGATTTTAGAAGACTCAATCTATGCTTCTAAGAACAGTCTATCCTGCATTAAATGGCATATATAGAAATGTCCCAATAAATATTCTTTGGGATATCTTAAAAGAAAGCAATCTCACTGCTGACCAGCAGATCTCAAAAAACCTGCTTTAATAGATGTTGTAGACAAAGTTCACATTATGGTGAGTCAACTTTATTTCCAACAGCCTCAGGCTGCCTTCATGTCATTTTAGCGTTGTTTTCAAAGTCTTAAACTCCAGGGGCTCGGTATTATTGGTTTAAAACTTGTAACCAGGAAGTAAACTCAAAGACAGCTGGTAAGTCTGGGAAAGACGTGGGGGACATGTTCAGGGACAAGCAAATAGGAAGCAAATGGAGCCCTGTCTTGCTCTTGACATCAAGTGCTGCACAGCCCCTTTGCAATGTGCTTTCGGCATGAAAATGCTGTTTCTTTCCTCACTCGTCTTCCAACAGTGGAGAGCACTGAGCCCTCCTTTTCCTTGTGTGTATCATACACTGCCAACTACCACAGTAGTAGTTCAACTCTTTTGTTGTTTTATCAGATGTGAAAAATAAAGGTCTCTAATGACCACTTTTAAGGCAGGGTACAAAACCTCACTCTTAAAATCAGACACAAAATTTCTCGTGAGACAAACAAAGAAGGTGTAGGTTTGCTTTCCCTTTCTTTCTTTCCTTCTCTTTCTTCCTGTTTCCTGTAAGAGAACAAACAACTCTTTTCACTGCATGTACCTCCACTTCCATATGCATTTCATAAAGATAGTGATGGTTTGGACTAATTTATAAAGTGGAATGGTTTACATGACAATAAACAGTTATTGACTCATTGTAAACGCACCAAGTCTATCAAAAGCAAATCATGATTTTGGAGGGCTGTTAAACACTCTGCATATTTTCATAGCAAATCAGTGCTTGGTTATTTAACACAGGTGTTTCTGTAATTGCTCTACTTTTGGAAAATTCAATGCTCAATGGCCCTCAAGCGCTTCCACCTGTCAAGTGTGTTGGTCCATTATTAGTATTCCAAACGAAATTGTAAAACATGAAACATGCTTAGCTGATTAAAGATTTCATCTTGCTTATTTGGAGTCTGCTTGCATTTTTTCCTTATCACTTCATTTCTGTTAAACATATTTTTGCACATCACACCCATCCAAAAATTGAACATTGGTAATGATCAGCTTAGCAAGAGGTACAGATGTTATATCCAAGAACAACTTTGAATTTTTTTATTAAGAAATGTTTTATTCATTTTACATACAAATCACAGATCCCCCTCTTCCGTCTTCCCACCCCTCTAGCCTTCCCTCCACCAACCCATGCCCCATTCCCTCCTACAAGAAGGCAAGGCCTCCAATGGGGAGTCACCAGAGTCTGGTCCATTCAGTAGAGGCACGTCCAAGCCGCTACCCCTGCCTCCAGGCTGTGCAAAGTGTCCCACTATAGGTTGTGGGCTCCAAAAAGCCAGCTCATGCACCAGGGATGGATCCTGATCCTACTGCCAGGGGGCCCCTTAAGCAGATCAAGCTACATAACTGTCTCACTTACACAGAGGGCCTAGTCCAGTCCCGTGGAGACTCCACAGGTGTTGGTCTAAATTTCATGAGTTCCCATTAGTTTGGTTTGGTTGTCTCTGTAGGTTTCCCCATCATGATCTTGATGCCCCTTGCTCATAGAATTCCTCTTCTCTCTCTTCGACTGGACTCCTGGAGCTTGGCCTGGTGTTTGGCTGTGGATTTCTGTATCTGCTTCCATCAGTTACTGGAGAAAGGCTTTATGATGATAGTTAGGGTATTCACCGATCTAATTACTGGGGTAAGCCAGTTCAGGCACCCTCTCTACTATTACTAGTAGCCCAAGCTGTAATCAATCTTCCTCAAGACCCAGCTATACCACTCTTGGGCATATACCCAAGGAATGCTCAATCATGCCACAAGGACACTTGCTCAACTATGTTCATAGCAGCATTATTCCTAATAGCAGGAACCTGGAAATGATCATGAATTTGAAAAACAGTTTTCTACACTACAAACCTGATTTTTAAGAGAAATGAAACATGACTAGCCAGTGAATCTTTGTGGCAGCATTATTCCATGATATACTATTTTAAACTGTCCTGGAATAAGAATACATTGTGAAACATTAAAACGATTAATTGATTTTATAACCCATACAAAAAGTCAATTTGGAGCCCAAACAACACAGAAGTGGGAACCATATGCAAGTGTATAAATAAAATAAAGTCAGGTTTCTTCTGTCCCAAAGTCTTTACTAACTAGTTTGACATGAAAACTTGTATGAGAAACAAGTAGAGAACAAGCATCTGAAAGCCTTTTCAAATTCCTAGGTAGTTTCAGGAAGTTGAAACAATAAAATCCTCCACACTCTTTTCAAGGGGACACAATAGGGAGTCACCAAGTGTAGAGTTGGGGAAATGGTAGAATTAGACGGTAGAAAAATATGCCATTTCTACTGAAGTTAAAACTTTTGATTGTGGTATCTCAAAATCAATTTTAAGCAGTTTAGAACTTACATTACAATTTCCTAGTTATCTCATGAGTAATTTAGAAATGGGATTTTTGTGGTGGTATTGTGTTCCCCAAAATATTGTGAACCCTAATAAATTTATCTGGGGTCAGAGACAGAACAGCCACAATATTAAACATAGAAGTTAGGCAGTGGTAGCACACGCCTTTAATCCTAGCATTCCAGAGGCAGAAATCCATGTGTTCAAGGATACAGCCAAGCATGGTGACTCACGCCTTTAATCCCAGAAAGCAAGCCTTTAATCCCAGGGAGTGAGGCAGAAAGCAGAAAGATATATAAGGCATGAGGACCAGAAACTAGAAGCATTTGGCCTGGTTAAGCATTTGGCTGGTTAAGCATTTGGCTGGTTAAGCATTTGGCTGGTTAAGCATTTGGCCTGGTTAAGCATTTGACTGGTTAAGCGTTCAGGCTTTCTAGCAGCAGTTCAGCTGAGAGCCATTTGGATATGAGGACACAGAGGCTTCCAGTCTGAGGAAACAAGATCAGCTGAGAAGTTGGCCAGGTGAGGTTAGGTGTGGCTTGTTCTGTCTCTCTGACCATCCAGCATTTCACCCCAATAACTGGCCTCAGGTTTGATTTTATTAATAAGAACTTTTAAGATTCATGCTACAGATTTTAATTTGTGAAAATATCAATGTCATTTTCCTTTTTTCCTAATTGATACCCAACTCAATTGCTTTATTAAAGGAAATTCATCTGTACAAGATACTATAAAATTTTTGACAATTTCTTTAGAGTATGTTGGTCCATTTTTATGAATGTCCTGTGTGTTCTGTTTTTAGAAAGAACAACTAGTTCTTTTAATTCTTTTGTTGTTGTTTTGAGGCAGGGTCCTTCTACAATACTTTGGCTGTTCTGGAACTCATTATGTAGACCATGTTGGCCCTGAATTCACAGATATGCCTGCCTTTGCTTCTGGAGTGCGGGTTTAAAGGTGGGTGTCTCCACATTCAGCAACTCATTCTTTGTTTTAAATGTTTATTTTATTATTAAATGTGTGTGTGTGTGTGTGTGTGTGTGTGTGTGTGTGTGTGTGTGTGCACATACACGAATGTGTGTGGGAGTGACAGAAAATGGTGTCAGATTTCCTGGGGCTGGAACTACAAGTGGTTGTGAATTACCCAAAAATGGTGCTCGGAACTGAATTTGGGTCCTCTGGAAGACCAGTATGCTCTTAAACGCTAATCCATTTCTCCACTCCTACCCCTGTCCTGAGTATCCTTAAAAATATCTATATCTATAGCTCTTTTATTTATTTTAAATATATAAAATTATATGTATCCATTCATATTATTTAATGGGCATATGTGAAGAATTTATGTTGCCCAAATCTTCTTTTACTATTAAAGTAGGAAGTTGGCCCTGGTAGCCCAAACATGTAACACTAGCACTCAAGAGATTAAGGCAGGATGGCCATATTTCAGGTCAGCCTAGGCTACAGAGTGAGAGACAAGACAAGATAGGCCAGTAATGTCATAAAATTAGTCTTGACAATATTTATAAGTGAAAAAAAAACCTCATGAAATGGAACAAGATATTTCTAAGTCATACATCAAATAAAGGGTTTGTTCTCCAAAATATGCAAGAAACCCATACAACTCAAGAGCAAAATCAGAATATCTTAACTAAAAAATGATTTTAGGACATGAATAGATATTTTTGCAAGGAAGACACACAAGTGATCCTCAGGTATATGAAAGGATCATCACTGTTCATCTTGGGAAATATATACCATAACTACATTTGGATATCATATCTTTCTTGATTTATTTTCGTGTTACTGTTACAAAGTACTCTGATGAAAGCAACTTAAGGAAGAAAGGGTAATATCCCCATTCAAGGGTACAGTCTAACATGTTGGGGAAGTCAATGTGTCAGGAGCTTGAAACAGCTGGTTACAACATAACCAGAATAAGGAACCAGAGAGTGATTTGTACATGCTGCTGCTTAGTTCTCATTATCCATTTATACCACCCAGTATCCTAGCTAGGGAAAGATGCCACCCACAATGAGGTCTTCCCAAATCAATTAAGGTAATCAGGATGATTCTCCAAAGCCATGCACAGAGGACTGTCTCCCAGGTTATCCTGGAGTCTTTCATGTTGACAATTTACACTCTCACAATCACAGACACCCCAAGATGGCTATCATTAAAAAAAAGTAATACATTATCGGCAAGTATGTGGTAGAAAGAGACAGATTGGACACTGCTGGTCAAAATTGAAAATGTTGCAGCCACCATGGAGAACAGGTAGTAAAGCCTCAGAAATTAAAAATATAACTATTACATGGTCCAACAATCACATTTCTAAGTACTTAAAAGTAATTGAGAACAGGATCTCAAAGAAGACTCCAGTGTTCACTGTAGCACTATTCACAATGGACAAGATGTTGAAAACAGCAGAAATATATATAGGAAGCAGTTAGAAGGAACTGCTGACCAACATGCATACATTTTCAGTTATGAGAGATGAATAAATCTTAGTGATCTGCAATGCAAATTGATGTATAGTTAATGCTACCATATTTTACACTTAAAATTTGTAAAAAAAAAAAGAGAGAGAGAGAGAGAGAGAGAGAGAGAGAGAGAGAGAGAGAGCACATTAAATATTCTTACTAGAGAAAATAAAATTCTAAAAATTATAAATAAAATAAAGCCAAGCAAGTACAGACTATTATGAAAGATGCTATACAAAAACAAAAAGTAAATATCATGACTCTTTAATTTATATATTATATCACTGAATGAAAATTGGCTAAACTTACCAATTAATTAGGCATAAAGTAAGTACAGTTTAAAGTTTAATATAAGAAGTAAACAATTTGTGTATGTGTGTATGTAGTGTATGTATGTGCCCAGGTGTGCGTGGGAAGACCAGAGGTTCATGTTGAGTATCTTCTTCCGTCAATGCCCACCTTAATTTTTGAAACAGAGTCTTTCACTAAACCTAGTTAGCCAAGGAGCTCCAGGGGTCTTTCTGTCTCTGCCACCTCCCCTACACTGAGGTTACAGACCTCTGCTGTCATGAACAGGATTTGACAAGCTGGGGATACAAATTAGGTCCTCATGTTTGTGGGCAGATACTTTATCAACTAAGCCATCTCCCAAGCTGCTATAAGAAATAAATATTTTTAAAAAGTGAGTAAGACAGACTCCAAGTAAAAGAATGGGAAATGTATTCGAGAAAAATAATAAAGAGCAATTTTTTATAAATAGCTGGGATTGTGATGTTATTGGTAGATAAGATGGTTTTCAGTTTAGTTGAGAGGTAAAGAAGTAACCTAGATTAGGGATACTAAAAAATGCATTGATAGGTGAACAGTAAAGATTCTAAGTATAACCATATATTTCAGGTATTTAGACAGATATAGAATTTTAATATTATGTAGATATTACCATACTAATTGCAAAGAGTGACTTAAGATTTCCATCCCTTCTGCTTGCCTTCTTCTCTTCTTATTCACCCCTCCTTCCTTCCCTCATTTTCCTAATATTTACCAAGTTCCAACTATATGCCAGGCACTGTTTTAGCCACTTGAAAGTCAGCAGGGAGCGAAATGGATGAAAACTATGGCTTTCACTAACCAGCATTCTAGCAGGGAAATATTTCCAATAACATGTATTCAGAATACACTGTATTCCAAAAGTAGATATAAATAGCAAGAAGGGAAGTAGTTTTCAGTTTAAGTAGGATAGGCAGCCATTAGAGGGTTATAATGGGAGCAATGACATAATTTGACATAAACTGTTTTGAGATAGCTGGGGAAGGAAAGGAGGAAAATTAAATTTGCAAGGTTCCTATGCTGTGATGTGTTTAACGCTGAAGTTCATTTTTTTCTTTACAACGTTAAGCAATTGTAAAGTCCTTAGGATAACATAATACAAAATTCACGAACTACTCACTCCTAGTGAGTTACATATTTGACTTGTTAGATTAAATGTACCACTCACCAATGACTTGCAAACCTTAGTGTGCATCAGAATCACCTGGAAAACTTGTTAAAATAGATTGCTGGAGGCCACTCAGAGTTTCTGATTGCATCTATCTCAAGCAGAATCTGAGATTCCATTTCTAACAACATCCTTGCTGGATAAGGGCCTGAGTTTTCAGACCCACAGATCAAAGACCTATAGCACTGGTGTGTGACTTACTGGTATGTGTAGAAGTCCTACTGACTATGAACTTAGTATTATGTCTTCTGGTATTCAGAAGTTCTCCTTCATCAATAGTGACATTTTCCCTTTCCATGTTTATTCGTCTATCACAGATTAAATGAAACTACATACAAATGTATATCTAGACAACCTACTTGATTGTTTTAAAAGAATGGAGGTTAAAGAGATGACTCAAGAGTTAAGAGAACTGACTCTTCTTGCAGAGAGGACCTGGCATCTGTAGACCTGGCATCTGTTCCCAGCACCTTTTGCATGATGGTAAAAACAGTTGGTTACTCCAGTTCCAGGGGATTGGATACCGCCTTCTGGCCTCTAAGAGCACCAGGCACCCCTGTGATGCACATACACTCAGGCAAAACAGTCACACACATAAAATAAAAATAAATAACTTTGAATATCTGAGAGTGATAATGTTGCATCTTTGGAGAGGTAGAAAACTTTGCTACTAAGCTAAGTACATTCATGATACAAAGTGCTTAAACCAGATATTTTCCACTATTATTAACACTCAGTTTTTCATTGCTACTCTGAATCCTCTCAAATCATTTAGAGGATTCCATCTTACCATTATTACAATGTATTCTGAAGAAAAATATAATAAAGTAGTACTTGGAACATTCTGAGATAATAACACGGTGGGGGTTGCTTTTACTTCTTATATTTTTAGAATAGAAAGTATAAGGGAGCTAAAGAATTTTGCCATGATTTTAGAACAGTACATTTAGAAATACTTGACTGTTGCTGGAATGCTAAATGCATAGAATGAAATTTACATATATGCTGATGTCTTCATGAAGTCTAAGAAATATATATATGTTAAGGTGGCAATTATTAGATATTTCTTAGATTGTTAATTATTATCATCAAGGGACATTTCTTCAGTTTTGCAGCTTTACATATTTTCAGTCAAACACAGAGTTTTACCATGTTGATTTGATATAAATAAAAGAGGGAAAGAGGAGGAAACTATTTATAAGATAATCTTACACATGCAGGTAGTATTATATGGACTGAGCCAGTTGTGTATATAGCAACAATTGAAGAAAAGAGGCCACTAGTTTCAGAGAAAGCAAGGGGGTGTAAGGGAGGGATTTGGGGGCAAGGGGGAAAATTATGTAGTTATATAGTAATTTCAAAAATAAAAATATTACATTAAAAAGATAACCATAAATGCCTTTTCAACTCATAAATTTATTCCCGTAATTAATACTGAAAATTGGACTGTCATGGCCCCCAAAGGAAAGATGAGTGCACATATAATTACATTTAATTCATGTTTCATATCCCAAACAAAACACAAAACAAAATAGGTCATACATACTCAGAATACATGATCTGTTAAATCTGTCATATTAGTTAAAGATAATGTCAGGGTGTTAATGTCTTGCTATTCTGTGCTTTGTGTAATAGAAATGATTGATCAATTTGGCTTGAATAATCCAAAACTGAATTATTTGAAAATTAGACTTTGGGGAAGTTTTTGTTTTTCATGTTTGATTTATGTCTGTGGAATATTCATGAATAAGTTGTTCAGAGGAGTATAATGTTATGTTTTTATTTTTAGTTTAGTCTCTCTATGTGAAATTTTACCTTTGCATTTCTGTAACCATATTGATTAATTCAATACATAGTTTTCTCTACATTAACAGAGACAATTTTAAGCACTAAAGATTATTTTAAGTTGTTCACATTTACTGTGTTCCACAGCTAAAATAATTGCAGTATATACAAATTTTTTAATGTCACCTATTGCTGATGAGAAAGTTTTGTGTTTTACAAATGAAGATAATTTGGGTATTACTATAAATTCTATGTTTATATGTTTATTGGAAAAATTTGTGATATTCATGAATATAAACCTTACTACTAAAGTCTGAAATGTTTCCAGGTATCCAGCAGAAACTACTAAAACTAAAAATTACCTCCCTTTTTTCTTTATATTTTATCTGTCTTACACATAGCAAGCACCAGTAACCATTTTGTTGAGTGAATGAATATGACAACCTATATAGTTACTGGATAAAAAAAGACTTTACTAATTTAAAATTATTTAATTAAATTTTTTATTTTATTTTATTTTATGTATATGAGTGTTTTGCATGGACGAATGAATGTTCACCACATGCACGCCTGGTGCACAAGGAGGCCAAAGTAACTGGAGTTATAGATGATTATATACCACTATCTGAGAACTTCTGCAAGAACAGTTAGTTCTCTTAACCACTAATCTAGCTCTCCAGGCCCATACTAAAAATTATTCATCCCATAGTAATGGTCCTCATGATGCAAACATTTTTTTTACATTTACATCTCCGACAGATTGCAGAATTCCTCTTCTTCACTTGAATTTATTGTCTTGGGAGTTTTGTAAACATAGAAAAGCCAGACTCCCGAAAGTCAAAGAACCAGAGCAATATAAAAACCTCAGCTGTTGCTACTCCAGCACCATCTCTCCAGTGTATTCGCATCTCATCTCCTACATCCAATTGACTTCACTTCTACAGGTCATCCAAAATTCACTCAACAACCAAATTCTCGGTAAAGAAAATCTGATAGGCCTATCTTGGGTCACATACTCACCCTGCAGAGAGAGACTAACTGAGTCCTGTCAGTGAGGGCTCTAGCAGAATTGTGTAGTGTGAAATGGGCTACTTATTGATGTAATATATTATGGTCAGGTAAAACAAAATGGATAGTACCTAAATAAAAATAATGAATCTTTCTTCTGTTTTTTTTTTTTTTTTTTTTTTTTTTTTTTGTGACAGGATCTTGTGTATCCTGTGCTGGACTCCACATGTCTATGTAGTGGAAGAGGAATTTGAAGTCCTGAAATTTCTGATTGTACCTACTGCATGTTAAGATTGCAAGTGGTACACCATCAAACCTGATTTATGTGTTGCTGGAGATCAAACCCAGGGTTTTATTCTTGCTAGACAAGGACGCTACCAACTTGGCTCCATCACAAATCCAATATTCCTTTTTAAAAGTGGTACTTCATATATCTACATATTGTGAACACAAAACATAAACCCTATTAGGGGAACTTTGGGGATGACCAGTGACAAATTAGAAAAGAGACCAAGATTGGATCAACTGCCATCTGTAAAGATCATGATCATTAAGCTCATAGTGTTTGATGGGGAACTCTAAGTTTAAGCTTTGAATGGGCAGAGATAAGTAAAAGGACATTTTTAGTCTTGTAAAAAAAAAGTACAATGACTTGAGTTTGGGAAAGTATTATTTTAGCACTGCAAATTTCAGTCAGGTGGTTCCACCTTACCTGTAGGCACTGAGTTCTGGCATCAGTCAGTTCTTCTCCTGCCAAACTCAGTTTGTGCCAAAGTAATAAGGTCAAAGGGGGAGCTACAGCATAGAACTAAATGATACATGTAGGATTCATTCCCTAGGAAGTAGACTGCAAAAAAGGAAAGGGGATTAATCATATGTGAGTGCTTTTTATGAACCATACATTGGGCTACAAACCTTACATATCTGATCTTATTTTCCCATCATAAGTCTATAAAATAATATCTATCCATATTTTACAGTTGAAAGCCCAGTTCAAAGAAGCTGAATCAGTTACTCAAAAATCACATACTGATTAATGGTAGGGTTTAAATTCAAAGTCGAGTTTAGCATCTTGGGAGTTGGCTAAGCAAGTCAGGTTGAAGCTAGAGTTCTAAATATGGAACTAAGACAGTTTATAGTCATTTCTTCTATAAAGGAATGGGAGGACTAAAGAAATAGAGGGGCCTGAAAGCTTCATTCAAGTCATAAAACATACAAACAGAATAGAAAAAAATTTATTCATGTGTATTAAGAAAAAAAATCTGTTCTCTTCCTTTATTTGATTCAAATGGACTCCAGCAGGAGAAAATATTCATATCTGGATTCAATGAGTATAGATAAGCAGAAACCATCTCAATTACAAGATACTAAAAAATGTCAGTGTACTAGACAGGAGAGTTTATGAGCTCAAATATTAGAATGGGACACTTCCAGAAATACAGAGAGTCAAAACTAGAAGTTCAATAAGACACCACAGTATATTGTACTCTGTAGTTGTGTGATAAATTTTACAAGTACTTAACACCAAAATTGTACCATAACTTAACAGCTTATCATATTATGTACATACGTTCTGTAACTCTAGAAGCTAGAAATGCCTAAACTCGGCCATTTGGGCTCAAGGTTTCTTATGAAGTTACAGATACGATTGGGTCTGAAATTCTCTAGATGTTTGGGCCCTACATATTCATTTTCTAATGCAATTGATTTATACACATAAGTTAATGGTGATTGTAAGTACCCTCAATTCCGTATCACCTCATCATGAAACTAGTGAATTCACCTTATGACTTGACAACCATCTCTCCCCAAGATGATAAATCAAGAGAAACAACATCTTTTATAAATATCTTCACAATTAATACATTGTTATTTTCCCAATATATTACAGATTAAATAAGTCAGCTCTATTCAGTTATTTAAAAGACTGTGAATAGAAGTGAAAGCCAGGACAGAAGAATGATTAGAAATAGTTTTGGAGGCTGGCTATCAAACAAACATATAGATCACAGTTTATTCTTTATTGTTAAATGGAGTGAAGCATCTATATAGCCATTTATCTTTTCAGGAAGTATCTCACATTATAATAACTATGAAAGTGAAAATTTCCTTCTTCTACTTAATTAATATCGGTATTTTATGCAATCCAGACCACCATGAAAAGAGCAGAAAAGTTGCTACTCTTGTCCTTATAATGAAGGATAAAGCTGAACGAACTGAAAATTAGTAATATATCTTTAACACACCAGAGAATAGAACTCATGGCACAAAACACTGCCCCCCAAACTGGACAGAGACACAAAGATACAATTATAATCTATCAATGCTTAAAAAATAACAAAAAGACAACTAATTGACCAACTCCTAGCAGCTCAATGTGGACCAGGTCAAAAATCTCAGGGACACTCTGCATTAATTTTTTCAGAGATTTATTTTATTATACATATAAGTGTTTTGTCTACATGTATGTATGTCTTTCACATGCATCCATGGTGTCCACAGAGGTCAGAAAAGGGGGTCATATTGCCTAGAATTGGAGTTATGGATAGTTTGAGCCACTATGTGGGTGCTACAGACAGAACCCAGGTCCTTTGCAAGAACAACATGTATGCTTAACTACAAGCCATCAAATGTTAATTAATTTTACCTTTAGGATCTCTATTATGCTCTGGAGAAAAAGAAATCCCTTCCTGTTTCCAGTAGGAAGACAGACAAAAGAACTTTTCAAAAATGTTTTCAGGCCACTCCTATTCGATGAGGATAACTATTTAATTGGAGCCTAACCAACTTTAGTTTAATTATAGAATGTTTTGAGAGAAGGGAAAGACTTTCTAGTCTGCTCTAGCCATTGATGTGCAGAAAGGAAAACATTTAACTGCAAACCTTCCTCGCCCCTGGACTTTCTATGACACTCTGAAACAGATGCAGGAAGACGGGGAAGGATGGGTGAAGGTCATAGCCTAAATCAGAGGCTTATTAAAATGAATATCTAGCCACAAGTTTGTAGAATGATTCCCATATACTATTTCTTTCACTGTCAATAGGACTCTTGTATACTATGGGAAGATCACAGAAAAACTAAACTGCATCTCAACTACAGTGCTCAGACCTTACATATTAAGGAGCCTTTTGGAAAACCAAAAGACACCAGAGGAAACATAAGCCAGTAACTCAGAAGAAATTTTAGCCGCTGCAGTGGTTTGAATGAAAAATGTTTCCTACAGGTGCATGTACATGAACATTTGATTTCTGGTTGGTGGCTTTTTGGAGAGGTTATGAGATCTTTGAGAGATAGAGCCTTGCTGGAGGAAGTACATCACTGAGGAAGGGCTTTAAGAGTCTCACCCTACTTTCAGCTTACTCTCTGCTTTGTGTTTGTGGTTTCAGATGTGATATCTCAGCCTCTTGCTTATCCTTCCTGCTGCCATGCTTCCCATACAATTATGGACTTTCCCTCTGAAATCATAAGCCCTAATGCATTTTTTTTCGTCCATAAGTTGGTTTTGGTCATGGTGCTTTATCAGCAATAGAAAAGCAATTTAAAACTCACTGAACTGTAAAGCCTAAAACATGGTCAGATAAATTAAATATTTTGTATGAAAAGTCTACTTACATTTGGATTTATAGTAATATTTATCATATTCAGAATTTAGCAGAAAACTACAAAGTCTATTAAAACAGATAATAAAGTTTGAGGAAACATAGCAATGATTAGAAATAAACTCAAATAGGACAGAGCTGTTTTAGTCATAAGACAAGAAGTTTAAAACAGTTACAAGTAGTGTGATAAAGGCTCTAGGGAGAAAATAGGGCAATATGGAAGAACAGGAGTACTGAGTTCACACAAATGGAAGCTCTAAATACCAACTCTAAACGCTAGAAAACAAAACTACTATAACAGAAATGAAAAATGTAACTAGTGGGCTCATTTATGGACTAGAAAGAACCAATAAAACAATAACAAATTCTCAAAATGAAATAGATTGGGATGGGGCATAAGAAAATATACCTAGTCCTAAAACATGTTTGAACAGCAAAATGTAACTTCAAATGTAGTCCACTGACTTGAGACCATGAAGTAAATTATTATAAAGAAATCTTATACATCTCTTATTTTGTCATCTTTATTACTTTTAGGTCTCTTTTCTTGTATTTTCATGACTATTTAGCAGAAGGATTTGGAGGAGCTAGGTTTTCACTGTTTTTTGTTTTGTTTTGTTTTTATACATAGGAAACAGTTTTTGGATTAAATTTTGAATTCTTTATTTTTTATTTTATGTAAGGAATTAATTTCTGTCTCCAGCTTTGCCATTTCTTGTGCCTGTTATTTGTAAGAGCTATCTACATTTTTATTTGATATTCTGTTTTACCTAAACCTTATTTTAAATAGTTACATTTTAATGATGATTCCTTTTGAATAGATAATATTTCATTAGTTAAATTATTATCAATGTCTGGATTTATTACATCATTGTAAAGAATAGCTTGTATAATTTTAATTTTGATGTGGGAGGCTTTTAGTTTCTTTGTAATTTAACAGAAATTAATAAATTACAACCTTCATAGAAAGTTTAAATTTTAAACACAAGAATGATAATAATATATTATAATACATTCCACTTAGAATAATCTGTAATTTCATAATGATACGCAGAAAGGACATAAACAAATCTTTTCTTTGCAGATGAATCACAGCTAATGATAAGCACACCAAGGTTAGAGTTCAATTAAATTATTAAAATTATTTTTCTGCACATGATATTTCATACTTGTAATCTCAGCACTTGGAGAAGCTGATATGGAAGTGCTAAAATTTCAAGACCAGCTTTTATTACATTTTAGAGCAATTTTGGTGGTATGAACAAAAATGACCCCCAAAGGGAGTGGCACTATTAGGAGGTGTGGCCTTGTCAGAGTAGGTATGGCCTTGTTGGAGGAAGTGTGCAACTGTAGAGGCAGGCTTTGAGGCCTCATATATGCTTAAGCCACCCAGTGAGATAGACCACTTCCTGCTGCCTATGCTAGATGTAGAACTCTCAGATATCTCTCTAGCACTGTGTCTGCTTGAACGCCACCATGTCCTGCCATGATGATAATGGACTAAACTTCTGAGCTGTAAGGGAAATGTTTTCCTTTATAAGAGTTGTTGTGGTCATGGTGTCTCTTCACAGCAATAGAAACTCTAAGTAAGGCACCAATGTATCAAAAAATTAGTATTAAAGCTTATGAACTCAACCTAAGAATTCAGAAGGAGTGTACAATTTAAATCATGAGAGGAGACCATAAGAACTTTATTTTTCCTGATAAATGAACAAGATTTTAATAAAAACATGAGCTTGTAGCTAAAGTTTTCCTGTGTACTGCCCAGTCCGCAACCACTCAGACCAAGTAAACACACAGAGGCTTATATTAATTAAAACTGTTCTGCCAATAGCTCAAGCTTACTACCAACTAGCTTTTACACTTAAACTCAGCCCATTTCTGTTAATTTATATGTTGCCACATGTTCTGTGGCTTTACCTGTGCACCATTACATGCTGCTCCCTGGATGGTAGGCTGGCGTTTCTTAACTCAGCCTTTCTCTTCCCAGAATTCTCCTTGTCTGCTTATCCCACCTATACTTCCTGCCTGACTACTGGCCAATCAGCATTTTGTCAACCAATCAGAGAAACATATTTACAGCATACAGAGTGATATCCACAGCATGAGCTACTCGGTGAAAAGAGACTGATTTGCTCCAGGTTGCACTGTGACTACTTGTCATCGTGTTTAGCACATAGAAATGGCTGCCAGCCAAGTATGGTGGTTCATGACTTTAATTCCAGCACTTGAGAAACTGAATCAGAAGGCTGGAGAGTTTGAGTTCAGCCTGGTATATATAAGATGTGCTCTCAAAAGAAAACAAAACCAAATTTATTTGGAATGCTTTGGCAAAATGATTATTAAATTTTATGTAATGCATATTTTTGTATATGCTGTCCTTTGATTTATGAAAATAAAACACCATAAATATGAAATATATTAGAAGAAAATGTAATCAATGTCTATGTATACTGATAAAATAGTAGTTTCTCTTTGAACTTTTCTTTATAAGCATTACTTGCTTAAATTTTGTGCAATTATCTGATATTTGCTCACAATTATATTTATTGTGAAATGTGTTATTATAGAGAACAGAGGGTCATTAGGGCCAGTTTATATTTAGACAACATGGCAATGATATGGATATCTGGCATGTGCCAAATTGGTAACTCTGCACTTCTGAGGGACTGTGAGTCACACTCAAATGGCTGACACAGGATATCCAGGAACTCCAAAAGTAAACACAGATGTTATTTGTTATATAATTATTCCTGGTAGAATGCCACTTTTGTGTTGGTTTTGTATAAATATGGCCTTGAGGTCAGAGGTGAGGGTCTTTGTTACTTTGCTTACGTGTTTGTCTGTAGGCCTCTGGGTTTACCTCTGTGTGCAAGTCTGAATGTGTGCCAGTGTTGACTTGTGTACAACTCACACATGCAAGTTTATGCCTAGGTGCCTGCAAGTGTTTGCTTGCCTACAGGCCCATGGTGATGGTAAACAAAGTATGAATCATACGTCTACATTCCTTCCATTCATGTCAACCTCTGGCTTCTTGTGATCTTCCTCTGTTTCTGGCTTCAGAGCTTGGATCTCAGATTTGTGTATATATATAATAGAGTATATGCAATGCATGTATACTGTTTTAATATGATGAAGTGAACATCCATTTATCATCATAAACTTTGATAATTATCTGTTAATATTTGTCAATTATCTGATAATGATGTCTTCTAAAATTGCCTGTGTGTTCTCTGCATCATAACATATATCTGTAGCTAGAGTTTTCCTGCCTGGCCCACAGTCAGGACAAATCTCTCTCACCTGCCAGTCCCACAGCCGCTCAAACCCGACCAAGTAAACACAGAGACTTATATTGGTTACAAACTGTATGGCCGTGGCAGGCTTCTTGCTAACTGTTCTTACAGCTTAAATTAATCCATTTCCATTAATCTATACCTTGCCACATGGCTCGTGGCTTACCAGTATCTTCACATGCTGTTTCTCATCGTGGCGGCTGGCAGTGTCTCTCTGACTCAGCCTTCCACTTCCCAGCTTTATTCTCCTCCTTGTCCCGCCTATACTTCCTGCCTAGCCAACGGTCAATCAGTGTTTTATTGACCAATCAGCAACACATTTGCCATACAGAACATCCCACAGCATATATCACAAATTTTGTGTATTGTCTCTTATACTTCATTTAGAATATGAAATCACAAATATGATTCATAAATATTTCCTTTAAAAAGTTATTTGTAAAAATGAAAATTTCTCTATAAGTTGACTCAATAATATTAGACTGAGATTACACAGGATACCTTCATAGTGTTTTTTTCCCAAATGTTTAATTTGTACCCAAGTGTTAAATTCCCAATTTAAACCCTAACTTTGTATATATTAAGTTAAATTTCCTCTTTGAAATCACTGGCCAATCTTCAGGGTAATACCTTTAAATTATATCAACTTATATTTTCAAACAATTTTAATAATCTTTGCCTGTTGTAGAAAAGTAGGGAGTTCAATTCAACATATAGACAGAAGCAAGGGCTTTCTGAAAAAGGCTATGGTTGCTTAGAAAATAAGACCAACAAATTGTCAAGTAAGGTATCATGAAACTAAAAGCTTCTATTCAGTAAAGGAAACTATCAATCAAACAAAGAGGCTGTCTACAGAATGGGAGAAAATCTTTGTTAGCTATATATCTGACAGAGGATTAGTGTCTAAAATACACAAAGAACTCAGAAAAAAATAAACACCAAGTAAGCAAACAGCCAGATGGAAAAATTGGGCATAGAACAGAGTTCTCAAAAGACAAACTATAAATGGCTAATACATTGCCACTGTTACTCTATTTATCATACTGAAATAATTCCAAATATGACCAGTAAGAGCTCTTCTTTGACTTGACTTTGTGACAACTTCATATAATTCTTTGAAGACTTCCTTCTCATATGATACTATGTTTTTTCATAGTCCATCTATAAAATAGTCCCTCTTTTGTATTCTTCAAGCCCAAAATTTTCCAAAGAGCTCAATTTACTTTTAAAGAGAATGGTATGTAGAATTATAGACCTGGTGCTCATGGCACTCATGATTAGTCAGGTAGTTTTGCTTTGTCAAAAATACTATAATAGACACTATGAGGAAATAGATATTAAAAGAAATCATGAGCTCACATGAAACTGTTGTTCCCTTAGTCTCATTTCATACTTGAATCTTCCTAGGGGGAAAATTATAATTCATATTGGTGCTGCTATTAAAAGTGACTGGGGAGTTTGTTTCTGAAATCATAAAATTTTCCAATATTGCATCATTAAAAAAAGATCTGAGAGACACATGATGGTACAGACCTATAATCCCCAAACTGAGAGTGCAGAGGAAGGAAAATCACAAGTTGAAGGCCAATCTGTGCTAAATACTGAGGGGTTATCTCAAACAGGGAAACTTTTTTTCTTCTGAAAAGAAAAATGTTGATTGATACAGGAGAATCAAGCTATTTCTGACCACATCCAATAAACATGGTTTCTCAATTTATTGGTAGTGCAATGCTCACTATGCCTATATGACTTCTTACACATATCCCTGAAATCTAATACAGTTTTGCCATCTTACAATGGGAGTGGGCAGTGTCTTCTGACTTCTTTGCCTGCTCTTGATCCTTTTTCTCCTACTGGGTTGCCTCATCCAGCTGTGATGTGAGGGTTTGTGCCTAGTCTTACTGTAATTTGTTATGCTGTGTTCAGTTGATATCCCTGGGAGCCCTTTTCTTTTCTGAAGGGAAACAGAAGAGGAGTGGATCTGGAGGAGAAGAGAAATGGAAGACTGGGAGAAATGGAGGGAGGAAACTGTAGTCAGGATATAATGTATGAGAGAAGAATTTTTAAAAGGGCAAAGAAAAAGCGTGTAGTTTCAAGATTCCTGAGGCTCCTGTGTATCCAAATTTCTTTACTTTGTATATATGTTGGGTTTTAAGAGTAAATTCTTTTTCGTTTGAAATAAAGTCCAATTGTTATGACTGTAAGAAAATTAAAGCAGCTAAAAGGAATATTAAATTATTTTATATCACAGTACAATAGAAAGGAAAAAGGGAAATGAAATTGCATTTTAAAATGAGGGTTCTTATCTGACCAGTAAAATTAAAATGGACTCAGCTACTAGCCATGAGAATGGTGGCAGCTATATGAAGTATATTTGTATGAAACAAAAGGAATTGAGAACTACATTCTCAAAAGTATAACAGTAATTAAATGGAAGTCTTTATTGAGTTCTTTCTTTTTCTGTACTTAAATAGAAAACAACCATCAAGTTTGTTTACAGTGCAGGCATGTTTTCACAGAAAATTGCTGATTGTTTTTAGCAATCTTTTCATTACTTTATTATACATAACAACTTATTTGATTGTGACAGGGGACAATCAAAAGAAAGGAATTGAGTAGAGTCCATTTTTTCTGTCACTGAATGAAGCAAATTGAATTATTAGCTGGATTCCTCATGACTAACAGCTCCTCAAATTGCTAGTTCATAATCACAGATAGACAGGAGATAAAGGTAAACTGCTCTAATCATCACTGTCCAATCAAGGGCTAGTAAAGCATCCTGCTGGGGGAAGCTCCATTGACAGCTTCACTAATCAACTGATCCTTGACTCTCTCTTCCTGTGGTAAGCTTTATAGTATCCATTCAAAGTAGAAAGGCAAAATATAACAGTCAAGAAAATAGAAATTAACAAAAAATTCGTAGAATGGTTTTGAAGCTGGAGAAGTTTGAAAAAAAAAAACAGATCCCAATATCCCTAATTATGTGTATATCATATTTGCACATAGGCAATCTAGCCAATGTATGTTAACTGATTGCTTACATTTTCAAAATTAATCTGTTGCTCTTTCCTCCTTTAACCCAAATACGGTATGAAGTAAAAATAAAATATCTTGGGAGGTACATTAACATTTTGCTAATAGATACATTAAGGAAAATATTTCTTTATAACAGCTTAATTATATCTGCAGAGAAAAATATATATAGTAGGTAAATTTACATGAGCTTTCCTCTAGATTATCTATCACCTTACATATACATATGAATCCCTTTGC